>NC_073644.1:53311875-53958750 GCF_029407905.1 Bubalus kerabau
AGAAAGGAAGATGGATTGGAGAGGATGCAGGAAGGTGGTGGAGAGAGCATTTGGAGGCTATTTAGGCTTCATTCATTCATTCACTCTAATCCTGCTCATGGAAGAAGCCACAGTGCTACAGTGCTCTCAGCTGCAGGGAAGCCAATGTGAATGGTTCTCGCGCCTTGCTGTTACAGTGGGGTGAAAGCTAGAGGTGGTCCGATGCAGGCTCTGGACGTGTCAGGATATCCAGGACCTAAGCTGAGGTTGTGTGGCTGAAAAAAAGGGGACAAGTGGCAATATTTCCAAGAAAAAGTCTTATCTTCCCCACATCACCACCTCTCCCATGTTCTTTCCGCTCACAGCCCACACCAGCTTCCCTGGGAGGTCATCCCACTGGAGACCCGGCAGGGAGTGGGAAGAGAAAGGCAAGTCCAGGCTCAGAAAACACCCTGAGCATAGGCACAGGGGGTGGGAGGGCTCTGAGATTTTTCCAGGCCTTCGTCCCAGTCGCCTTTTCTGACAACCCAAAAGAAACCAGAGCCTCTTTGGAGCCTGTAGGCGTGGGGTAGAAGCCGACAGCCCATTCCTGTCTGCAGTTGTGTTGAAGAGCGATGGAACAGATTGATCCATGGGTCAAAGAGACAACGATCAAAGTCAGTGTTTGGTTTGCTTTTTGCTTTATTTCAAAGAAACGCTCACCTTAATCATATAAAATTGAACAAAGGGATATGAGTGGACCGTGGGTCCCGGGCCCTCTGCCTCATTCCGGTTGGTCAAGACTCTTGCACCCTGACTCTTGTTCCTGATGGAGCCCCTTGGCTCCATCCTGACAAAACCCACCCCCCTGTCCTCTCCAGACTTCCTGGGGCCCCGCCTCGTGGGCACAGGCACTACGTCCCAAGACTCTCTAGCCACCCACACTTGGGATCCTAATTTGCAGTTTGGGTGGTTAAAACAGATTCTAAACCAAAAACAAGTCATATTGTTGCTCGAAAAAAGAAAATGATTTTGTCATTGGTAATATAAAGTCTTACTCTAACAGCAAACTTCTTCCCACCTAGAAGGTTCTCACTGATGGTAGGGGTTGCTCCCACCACCCTCAGTGAGTAGGGGTGTCAGTCCTCTGTATCTGTAGGTTCCGCATCTGCAGATTGAAACAGCTGCAGGTCAAAACTGCTTGAAAAAAATTTCCAGAAAGTTTCAAAAAGCAAAACTTGAATTTGTCATGCTCCAGCACCTTGTAACGTAGCAATTTTTACTATATTAGTGCTAAGTCGCTCAGGCGTGTCTGAGTCTATGCAACCCTATGGACAATAGCCTGCCAGGCTCCTCTGTCCATGGGATTCTCCAGGCAAGAATCCTCTCCTCCAGGGAATCTTCCCAACCCAGGGATCAAACCAGCGTCTCTTATATCTCCGAGCATTGGCAGGCAGGTTCTTTACCACTAGCGCCACCTGGGAAGCCCTTATTATATTAGGGATTGTACATAGTCTCCAGATTTGAAGTATATGGGAGGGTGTGTGCAGGTTATTTGCGGATACTGTGCCATTCTATATAAGGCACTTGAGCACCCTTAGATTTTGGTATCCACAGGACTTCCTGGACCACAGACTCTGGGGGATGATGGTCATCTCTCTCTGCTTACTCCAAGTGAGAGGTGACCAGTGCTGGAGAGGACAGCTCCTTCCAGCCCACCCTTCTAGAAGGTGTTCTGGAAGGCAGCTCTGTCTATGATGCACACCAGTCAACTGCCTTACCTACCACTTTGAGTCCCAGTTTGCTCTGGCCTCAAAGCACTGATAGGTATTGAGGGCAACATCTACCCAGTAGCATTCCTCCCAAGATGTGGCTTGGAGACTGGATCTGCCTTTAAGCCTGGGAGTGGCTGGGCACTTCCCAGGCAGCTCCCTGCCATACCCTTGCCTTTTCTCTTGTTCCCTGCGCTGGAGAACTCCAGCATGACAAGGACACAGAGCCTGATTTGTGCTGGTGCTCAGAATCATTAAATCCTGAGGTTGGTGCATCTGGAACCTGTAGAGAAAGGGTGGGGTAAAGGAACGCTTCCCTGCATCCCTGCTCTGCCCAGGCACTCACGCCTCCTTGGCCCAGCTGCCAGCCTGATCCGGGTTTCCAGCTAACAATGCCCAGCAGGTAAAAAAAAAATCCAGTCCCTGCCCAGGACTCCCTGTACCTGTGAGAGGCATGGAATTGGTGGCCGCAGCGCGATTATGTCTATATTGTGTTGGTCATGCTGCTGACCTTCTCGAGGTTCCAGCACTTTCTGCAGTGAGGACTTTTAACGATCTGTCTGTCTAAGGCTCCCGGGCAGTGAGGACTGTCTGGGTGCCAAGTGCTCACAACCGCCCAGCAACTCAATTAGGAGGCAGAAGTGGTGCCTGGGGATGAGGTGGGGCGGGGGTCCCTCTTTCTTCCCTTACCCCTCCTTCTCTCTCTCCTCACTTCTCCTCCCAGGTCTCCTCTTCCACCTTGTTCCTCCTCTTCAGCCCTGCTCGGAGGAACTGGGCCAGCTTGGGCCCCCACCTTGCCTCTATTCAGGATTCTGAATGCCCACTGTCTCACTGGTACCTTGAGGCTTAAGACCATGCACATCCCTGTGTTTCCTTCATGGCCTTGGTTTCACATGAACAAACAGAGGGGGCTTTTGCTCCTGGCCTATGGGGGCTTAGCTCTCCCCAGTCCAAAATGGACTTGGAGCCTTCCTGATGCCACAGATACTGGCTCTGTCCCTCCAGGGTCCCTGCGGCACCGTGCTGGGCACCAGCCCTGGGCATCCTCAGTGGGGACAGCGACCAAGTCACCATTCCCCCTTCCTTCTTCCTCCCCCAGCCCGGCCTGGCTCCCAGCGCTGCTGTCGGTGAGGGGAGAGGATTCCAGTCTGGAAGGCGGACAGCTGCTGCCACGCGGTCCATATGCGATGCTTTTCCCCGTTGCTGAATAATTACTTAATGACTTGAGGAGGCGGGGCTGCTCCTTCCCAGCCCGCCAGGCCTGGCCACATGCTGCTCTCTGGCAGCCTGGTCAGGACGCCGTTCCTCTTTGATGGAGGCTGTCCTGGCCATTTGCATGGTGGTCCTGGGGCCCAAGAAACCACTGGAAGTGCCTGCACCCCAAACTGACAGCCTGGGGCACCCTACAAAGCCTGGTTCCTGCCTCTCTGAGTGACCTGAAGATTCATTTCCTTTTTCTGGGTCCCAGTCTCCTCATCTGGCAAAGTGAAAGTGTCAGTTGCTCTTTTGTGACCCCATGAACTGTAACCCTGTAACCCACCAGGCTCCTCTGTCCATGGGATTCCCCAGGCAAGAAATACTGGAGTGGGTTGTCATTTCCTCCTCCAGGGGATCTTCCCGACCCAAGGATCGAACCCAGGGCTCCCGCTCTACAGGCAGATTCTTTGCTGGCTAAGCCACCTGGCAAGGCTGAGGGCAATTAGTGTGAGCTGAACTGGCAGTGTTCTGACACCCAGGATGGACACCTTTCTCCAAATGAAATTGAAACCAGCTAAGAACACACGTGCCAGCTGGAAAACCCAGTATCACCATCTGGGCTCTTGTTCTTTGCCTCATTTATCTTAAGAACCCCAGGGTGGGAGAGGGGCAGTTGTGGGGGCGTGGCGGGTGGTCCCCTGCCCACCTCCCTGCTTCCTCTTGCTCTCTTGCTTCCATCGCTTTTTTCCCCAGTCTTCCTCCACTTCCTTCCCAGGCAGTGGAACCGTTCTTCTCCAGGGAGTTCTCATAATTGAAAGGCTGATCACTTCCTTCCCTCCTGCTTCCTTGTCCAGTAGGTTTTAATGACCTTGACCATCAAACATAAGAGGGCTATTTGTATATAGAATCTCTCACAGGCTTGCAGGGCCTCATTGTTTCTAAGAGGCCAGTGACACTTGCTGGTATATCTTCTGCTAGAGCGAGGAGGAAAATGAAAAAGCAAGCACCCATCAGCACGTTTCCCTTCCAGTGGGTCATGTTCCTACAATGTGATCTCTGTGGCATGAGATTCTGAGTCTTGGAGTCTCATAGCCTTTCAGTGAAGGAGGTGTTCACAGGGAGAGTTGAGGAGAGGGCGATGGACGCTTGGAGGTCCCTGAGAGCAGGTGGCCTCACCGTGATGGGCCAGGTTAGCCCCTGGTATTAAGAAGCAGAGGCATCACTTTGCGGACAAAGGTCCATCTAGTCAAAGCTATGGTTTTTCCAGTGGTCATGTATGGATGTGAGAGCTGGACTATAAGGAAAGCTGAGCACCGAAGAATTCATGCTTTTGAACTGTGGTGCTGGAGAAGATTCTTGAGAGTCCCTTGGACTGCAAGGAGATCCAACCAGTCAATCCTATAGGAACTCAGTCCTGAATATTCATTGGAAGAACTGATGCTGAAGCTGAAGCTCCAATTCTTTGGCCACTTGATGCAAAGAGCCAACTCATTGAAAACGACCCTGATGCTGGGAAAGATTGAAGGCAGGAAGAGAAGGGGATGACAGAGGATGAGTTGGTGGGATGGCATCACCAATTAATGGACATGAGTTTGAGCCAGCTCTGGCAGATGCTTAAGGCCAGGGAGGCCTTGGTGTGCTGCAGTCCATGGGGTCGCAAAGAACTGAACATGACTGAGTGACTAAACTGAACTGTCTTAGTCTGTTTGGGCTCCTACAACAAAGTACCATAGACTGAGTAGCTTATCAATACCTGAGGTTTGTTTCTTGTGATCTGGAGGTGGGGAAGTTTGGTTTTTCCCATTTCCTGGAGAGCACCCAGGCAGTGAGAAGACTTGAACCCAGGCCTCCCGGCTCCCAGCCCGCAGCTTTCCTCCTCGGCTGTGACAGCGCCGTGTGGGCCGGCGATCGTTGCTGTCATCTGAGCTGTCGGGATGCCAGCTCTTCTGTCACTTGTGGACAGCAGGATGCAATCACCAGGAGAGAGAACACTCTTTCTGCTCTACGAATGATTTCTTTGTACCTTTGAGCGCAACCCCTGGAAATGATTAGCCTCCGTGGGAATAGTAGGGGGTAGCCCGTGGCACGTCCACAGGACAGTGGGCCAGGTGCCTGGGTGGGAAGCAGGCCAGTGAAAGGAAGTCAAGAGCTCAATGAAGTTTATTAAAGGGACTGTACTGCACGCAGGATTCAAATCAGGAAAAAACTTGTGAAATTCTTGCATCTGGGTGGCATCTCTCATGAGGAGGAAAGAAGTGAGTATCACAAATATGAATTTGTTAATGATACTCTGGACCATAGGGCTTCTCAGAATCCATTTGTTCTGCCCTGTGTGGTGCTTAGTTGCTCAGTCATGTCCAACTCTTTGCAACCCCATGAACGGTAGCCTGCCAGGTTCCTCTGTCCATGGGAATTCTCCAGGCAGGAATACTGGAGAAGGTTGCCATACCCTCTTCCAGGGGATCTTCCGAACCCAGGGATCAAACCCAGGTGCTCCTGCATTGCAGGAGGATTCTTGACCATCTGAACCCCAGAGAAGCCCAAGAATACTGGCATGGGTAGCATATCCCTTCTCTGGGGGATCTTCCCGACCCAGGAATCAAACCAGGATCTCCTGCATTGCAGGCAGATTGTTCTGCCCAAATATTATTTATTATTAAGTAAGTTAATAATTAGGCATTGGGGCCAGAGTGATGCACATGGGCCACTGCCTCTCCAAGCTTCCAATCAAACACTGAAGACAAGGGATTAAAGCTCAGACTAAAAGAGAGAAAGTAGTATGAGAGGGGAGAACACAGCCTGACAGATAAGCTAGTCTGGAGAGGGAACAAAGCATCAGGGAAGGCTTCCTGGATGAAGAGGCATTTAAGCTTAGACCCAGAGGAGAAGTAAGAATTAGCCAGAGGAAGAGAGGAAACGGCATGCATGGAGGCCTAGAGGCAAGAGAGAAGATGACGTATTCAATGGATGGCCGGTGAGTGGACTCGAGGAAGCTATGAGGTCAGAGGCTGAGACCGTTAGATGGGATGCCAGTTTCCATGGTGATTTAAAGGAGCAAGGCTTCTCCTCCAAGGAAGTGGGGAGACTAAAGAAACAAAAGTGAGCCCTCAAATGTGAGAGGGATGGCGGTGGGAGCTTCATGGCAGGAGCCCCCATAGGAGATGACAGAATGCACTAGGGTTGTAACCAAGCCTGGATCAGGAAGTGGGGTCAACCCCATCTAGTGTGTGATCTTGAGCAAGTCAGTTCACTTCTCTCAACACAGAAGGGAGGGGAGGGGACAGGTGCCTGCCCTGCACAAATCACTGGTGCCATGTTTATTCACATCGAGAATAATTATGCCTTCCCCGCCATGTGCCATGGAGCCTCAAACATTGTTGACCGTGTGTGATGGTGCCCAGCACATAGTAGGCCCTCAATAAACACCAGCAAGTCAGACTGCGTGCCTGGGGAACACGGTGGGGGCTTGATCCCAGTGAGGGCAGGAGCTCAGAGAGAGCCTGCCTGTCCACGCAGATAGGCTCTGCCCTGAGCACCAGCTGTGGGCCGTCGACAGGGCCTCTCAGAATGCTGATGGAGAAGGGTTCTCATCTTCCTGGCTCATCAGGAAAGAGGGGTGATCACTGGTTATCAGCATCTGCTGTGGGTGCAAAAATGAGTTGATAGTAGTACACATAACGCAAGTTGCCATTTCTGATCTAAAGGCAAGATAACTTAATGCTGTATCCTTTAGCTACAAACCAGGGATCTTTCAGCATCCTTGCCATCTGCTGACCCTACAGGGGAGTAAGTGGCTCCCTGTATGGGCCCCAGCGTTTGGCAGGAAAAATCAGATCTGAACAACGAACTCCTCCAGGGACCACGATGGATCATGAAATCTGGGCTCAGAGAGAGTAGTCCCGGAATTCAGGAAGGCACAGTGGCCCGTGGGCACCGTACAGTGGGTGCTGGTGTGAGTGTGGGAGAAATGAAAGAGGCAGGCTCTGCTTTGGAGAGGCTGAGACCCTGGCTGGGATCTCTGCCCTTTAGAACACAGTCCAAACAAAGCAAGCCCCAAAGGGCTCACCTTATTTAGCCACTGAAGTCAGAGCTGTCCTGATTTAGATTTTGAAAGAGGCCAACATCTTCTGAGATCCCAGGTTTTGTTCCTTAGGAAAAAAAAAAATACGAGAAGTTTTTCCTTTGCGTCGATAAAGGTCAAATGGAGGAGTTGTGTCAAATCAGAAGGATTTCAGTGCTGGCACACACACACAGCCTCACACACTTGTGATCTAAAAGTCACACTCGCAGCCTCGAGCCTGGGCAGGTGGAGCTCCTGCCCCCATGCTGTTCCCGTGGTGACCAGCACCCACTCCCCACCACTCGAGGACCCAGACTGCCCGCCCCCAGCTCTGCACCGATGTGGGCTTTGGAGCTCCAATGAGGTCGCTGGAATTTCTCACTGAGCTATTTCAGTATTGTTGGGAGGCTTGGGAAGCCTTTGTTCTCCCTGGCTGGTTACGTAATTTTCAAGAGAAAAGGCAGAGGAAAGACTGAACTGAATGCTTTCAGAGTCTGCTTCTGGGGGAGGTGGTAACCCCAGAATTTGATGTCCCCTCTGCTCCTTTTATCCTTCCAGCCCCTCTGGAGCTCTCCTCCCTTCCCCTCTCAAGGAGATGATGATAAAACAGGTTCCCCTCCTGTTTCTTACACTTGGCATCCCCACTGGCATGTTCTGGAGGAAGCTGTAAATGGGAAACCAGCCAGGGCCGGTGGCATCACTGCCTCGCGGGGACGTGAAGGTGTTTGCACATCTCAGGGGAGGACGCTCACTGGGGCCTGGCCTGGGGACCAGGCCTGTCAGTGGCTCCCCGCTTGGGATATACGTGTATTTTAGGCCAAGCAATGCTTTGGGCCTGGGGCTGGTGGCTGAAGTGCTGGCTGGTGTGTGAAGGGGTATCCAAAGACCTTGGCTGGAGTGGTCCTGGGAGTGAGAGAAGCTTGGGGCGTAGGACCTGCAGCCTGAGTTGGCATCATGGGTGTCGACCCTGGGGAGAGCCAGCTGCCCCTGCACGTGGGTTCCCACAAATAGAAAGGGCTTCCGGGCTCAGACACCTTTCTACCCATGAACGCCCCCCAGCCTGTTCACCTCCTGGGTTGAGGGAGTGGTACTTCAAGAGTCAAAAGACCAGGAGGAGTTGTTCCCCTTGATTCCTGGGCGCCCCACGGCTGCCTTCTACTGCAAGACGCACAGAGGCTCAGTGCTAAAAACCAGAGAGAACCCAGTGATCACTGCCTCGGGATCAGCAGCCCTTTCCTTGGTGAGGCCACGTGTCACCTCTCTTCTGAGGTCTGGGTGGCATCCTTGCTTGAGCCCCGCCTTTATCCCCAGCTCACCGCCTGTGTGTGTGTGTGTGTGTGTTAGTCACTCAGTCGTGACCCCATGGACTGTGGCTCGCCCTAATCCTAACCAGCTTCCTCTGCCCACTCCTCCCTGGAGGGATTCAAAAAGCTTTCTAATCTGGGCTCGGGGGCAGTTGTCTTTCCACATGGGTTATACTTTGTCATAACCCTAATCTTACTGCAAGCAGGTAGCCATTCCTATGTCAACTGGCATTTATTTCTAGAATCCTTACTGTGTGTCAGACACTGGACTCCCCCGTGGGGTTATGTCAGTGAATAAAGAAAGGTAAGTTTCCCCAGCAACCCCGACTCCCCAGGGTCCTGTCTGGCTCTGGAATCTGATGGGATCTAAGCCAGCTCTGACCCAGGAACCCCTGCCCAGTAGACTCAAGGTCTCAGGCCAAGTCTGCCCCTTTTCTGTCTTGGCCATGTCAAAAACTGAGGCCTCCAGCTCCCTCCCCTCCGTTAGTCACCTATTGCCTATAATAAACACCCCCACATTTAACTAACTTAAGCAGCACTTGACATCACACAGTTTCTCTGGGTCAGGAATCTGGGCCCAGCTTTTAGCTGGTGCCTGTGGTATAAGGTCTGGGTGAGACTTCAGTGGGGCCATGGCCTCCGGGAAGGGCTGCAGTCCCCTCAAGCTCACTGGGGGAAAGATCCGCTTCCCAGCTCACTCATGTGACGGCCAGCAGGCCTCAGAAGATCCCACTGTAAGATTGCACCTGGGCCCCCCTTCGGGGCCGCCTCACGACGCAGCCTCTGGCTTCACCTGGGCTGGAAGCCACAGTCTTCCTGTATCCTGATCTCAGAAGTAACATCCCGTTACTCCGACCATATTCCGTAGAAGTGAGTTAGGGGGCGTCCCTGTTGGTCCAGTGGTTAAGACTCCATGCTAACACTGTAGAGTGATGCGGGTTCAGTCCCTGGTTGAGGAACAAAGATCCCACATGCCTTGTTGCGGCCAAAAAATAATTTTTTTTTTAAAGTGAGCCACTAAGTCTATACACATTTAGGGGAGGGGATTCCACAGGACCTGAAGCCAGGAGGTGGGGACCTTCCCCTCCTCCAGGAGGCTTCTCTGACTGACCCGCCTGGTCCTAACTCCTACTCCCCCTGTAGGAGAAGGATGAAGCTGGCCCCCGAATATTTTTGCACCGTTTCTGTAATTGTTATGTGGGCCTGCTCTCCCTTTAGGAATATAAGCTCCTTGAGGTCAGGAGCCATGTGTTCCACATCTCTTTATTTCCCACTTAGACCAACCATATACTTTCTATCAGGTATTTCAGGTTAAAAACAAGCCAGTAAAAAATGCCTCAAACAAAAATAGAACTTGACCGTCTCACTTGGCAGGAAAGCTGGAGGCAAGCATTTCCAGTCTTAGCCTAGCTACTCAGTGACGTCTGCAAGGCCCCATGCTCGTCTGCCAACTCCAGTGTGCTGGCTTTGTTGCCACATGGTCTCAAGATAGCTGCTGTGGCACCGACACCACAACTGCATCCTACAACTGCATCTAAGGACAGGGAGTAAGGGAAGAACTTTTTCAATGAAGTCCCTGCAGTGATCTTTGCTATAAGGCTATTGTCCAGAACTAGATCATATGACACCTGTCAAATGGGAGTTGAATTAGCACGACTGACTTAGACGTATGGCCCTCGGTGGGGATGGGTGTGGATGTCATCGCCCTCTGGGATTTTGGCAGTGAGGCTGTCACAGGAACCAGGGGTGCTGTTGGCGCTTAGTGGGGCAGAGCTAGGGTTGCTAAATTTTTGGTAATACTGTACCGTGTTGTGCTAAGTTGCTTCAGTCTTTGTGAGCCTGCCAGGCTCCTCTGTCCATGGGATTTCCCAGGCAAGAATACTGGAGTGGGTTGCCATGTGCTTCTGCAAGCGATCTTCCTGGCCCAGGGGTTGAACCTACATCTCTTATGTCTCCTGCATTGGCAGGCAGGTTCTTTACCACTAAGCACCACCTGGGAGGCCCCCCGAGCTCTGTGAAACAAATAACTCTACTGTGAAATTGACAATGCTGTCTCTGCTGGAGAGTGCTGCTTCGGTCCAGTGGTTCTCTACTGGGTATGATTTTGTGCCTTCTCCACTGGTGATGGTTTTCAATGATTAGAGGTATTTTGGTTGCAACAACTAGGGGGCACTACTGGTATCTAGTGGGTAGAGGCCAGGGATCCTACAGTGCACAGGCCAGACCTGCAGCCAAGAATGAAAGTGCAAATGTTAGTTGCTCAGTCATGTCTGACTCTTTGCGACTGTGGTCTGCCAGGCAAGAATACGGGAGTGGGTTACCATTCCCTTACTCCAGGGGATCTTCCCGACCCAGGGATTGAACCTGAGTCTCCTGCATTGCAGGCAGATTCTTTACCCTCTGAGCCTTCAGGGAAGCCCCAAGAATGATTTAATCATAATTGTGCTGATGTTGAAAAGCTCTGCTGTAGAGCCCCCATCCAACCATGGGTCATCCCTGAGTTGGGCTCAGCCGCTCAGTGGCTGACCCAGACTTGGTCTCTGTTCCTTTGGAGGAAGTGGGAGTGGTTCCTGGGCAGGGGGCCAGTGGCAGCTATGGGACCAGCTGGGAGGATGCTCAGCTCAGCTTCCCTCTAGGATGGCCAGTCCCTGCAGCCAGGGGCTCTGGCATCTGAGGTTTATAGTTAGAGAAGAGGTCAGGTACTGGTTGGAAGGCAGGGTTGTGGTTGTTTGAACTTAGCAGAAGTTTTGTTTATTTATCGGTTTGGCTTTGTGTTTCATTTGGTTTTCTTTCACCCAATCTCATTGTAATGTTTTACTTCTCCATTTTTCTTTTTACCAAGTGGGCTGATTACCTGCGATCTCCAAACTGGAGCTGAACACATGCTGAAAAGGGGCTGCTTTGTGCTTTAAGACCCACAAGGTGTGCCTCCCCCAAACTTGTCCTTCACTAATCCTGGGATGTCACACTGGGTCTAGATAGTTCTTGGTGGGAATCACTTAGCTGGGCTCAGCTAATATGTTTCAGGGACGAGAAGTGTGGACTTTGGCGGCAGGCAGACTCATGTTTACACCCCCAGATTCGCCTCTGGCTGCTTGTGTGGCTTTGGGAAAGTTGTTTCCCTCGGGGGCTTCGTGGGAGAATGATATCAATCCCAAGGGGCTCTTGTGAGACTCAACCAACTAATGTCAGACCCTTGGCCCAGCGTGAACCCTCCCTGTGTGTAGGTACCCCGTCTTCATCATGTTGTCTTCGTCACTTCCCCAGAAAGCCTCCGTGAAAATGCATGTGGGTTTGGGAGTGAGGCCCATCAACAGCACCATAGAATCATCAAAGGGTTGGTAGGTAGTTTGTTGGAAAGCTGGGTCCTGAGGGCATGCAACCTATAGGTGAGCTGAACTAAGCCTGATGGAGTCTGGAGCCCAGGGAACCTCCTAGGGAGGGCAGGCTTGGGGCCTAGGGCAGCTCCGAGGGGCAATGAGGTAGAGTAGGAAAGGCCTGGTTATGGCATACTTCAGTGCCTCCTTGGGAACAAGCTAGATGTTCCTACATGATCCGGAGTAGGGGTCAGCAACTTACCCCCTGGCCAAACCCAGCCCCCCACCTATTTTTGTAAATAAAGTGTTCCTGAAATGCAGCCATGCCATTCATTGAGGTATTGTCTGTGGCTGCTCTTGTGATACAAAGACAGGGTTGAGTAGTTGTACCAGAGACGGTGCTATAAAGCCTAAGGTATTTATTCTTGACTCTTTATAGAAAAAAAAAATTGTCAGTCTCTGCTAGGGAACTTCATTCACATAGACTACAGCAATGAGGATCACCAAGCTTTGAGTCAGGCAGACTCGACTGTGATGTGAATGACAGCACCTGGAACTGTGCAGTGGATAGCCTGTTCAATGGTAAACATCAGCCCCGCTGGGGGAGGCTTTCCTGTAAGATTTTAGATGCTCAGGAGGGGGAAGAAAGCAGTGTCTGGGAAATGTCAGCACTTCGCTGGGGGCCATAGTTCCTGCTGAAAGCTGCCAATGTGAGGTTGGGGAGGATCAGAGGAGGTGAATCTAAATTTAGACTTTCCAAAGCCACTTTGTAAACCAGAGCCCCAGGAGCCCTCGAAAGGGGCAGTTGGCACACACCAGCTCGTCTCTGGTTTGCCTCTACATGTTAAAAGCTGAATGCATGAGAGGATAATTAATTGGCCTCAAATAAGAAATTGGTGGAAAGTTGGTGAGAAATCGGTGGAGAGGAGAAGCTCCTCTGGACGGAGTCCGGGGGTAGAGATTTCCATTTGTGTGTTTTATTACAACGTTCCCCATGGAATCATGGGAGCCTTGCTGCCCTTGGAAGAATTACATGCATTCTTCTCCCTGAGTGTCATTTGAGCACAACTGGACCATGACCTTTCCGCCTCTCAAGGTGAATGCCAGCTCCCTAGTTCCGAATCACACCTGTGATTCAGAGCAGCTCTGAGCCACCACCTCCAAATGGGGAACAGCTGTGATTTGCTCTAGAAGCTTCATCACATCAAGAGCTGCCATCCACCCTCTGCCCAGGAGGGCACATCCAGGTGTGGGGTCTGGGACTCCCCAGGCCCGATGGGCCCACACCAGAAAAGAACCACTAATCTGAGACTTCGTAGGTAATCAGTGTTTCATAATCAGTCCACCTGTGGGGAAAGGCAAAGGGTTTATGGTATAAATTATAGGGGAATGATATGGGAAAACTTAGAAAATAGGAGGTTTGAGAAGGGATGAATCACAGTAAACTCAAATGGGAACAGAGAAATGGTCAGACGAGGGCTGCCTGGTTTGTGTTGAAATGCTAAGAGAGGCAGCATCTAAGTTCAGAAATATTGGTTTGTCTGAGCAGCTGAGGCTTGTGTGAAGAGCCCTGTTGCAATGAACACGTTGCATTGGGGCAGCCACGGAAGGGAGGGCAGGCTGGCTGTCTCGGGAAGTTGGCCATTGCGGTTTTGTAGATGTAACAAATGGACCGAAAGTAACTCCAATCCATTATGTTCTAAGTGCTGCTTTGTGTCCTGGACTTGGAGCTTAAAGTCAAGTTGAGAGATGGACATGTATAAAAAGTTAAATAATAGCCCAGATTAGTATATGGCAAATGTCAAATAAAGTATATACACACGGATGTACAGGAGTTCAGGAAAGATTGGAATGTCACTGAAGACACTTCAGGGAGGAAGTGAGACTTCATCTGGATTCAGAATGATGGACAGGGTTTCAACAAGTGGGCAGGAAGCAGAACATTTCGGGAACAGGGAAGATGCAAGCAAAGAAGCAAGGCAGGAGTTGAAAGAGTGTGTTTAGAGTCCATGAGAACAGGGCAGTAGCTGGAATAGAGACTTCCCAAGGTGAAGAGGTACCTGCCAATAGTTTGTTGAGCAGACCACTCACACACAAACACACACACACACGACAGCCCCTCTGCCTGTGAGAGGAAGAAGAAAGAGTTTTAAAAATAAATAAAGTCCCTCTTAATTATCCACAGATTATCTGCACTGCAGCTGATCTGGAACAAATCCTGCCTGCAGCTTGCTGGTGATGTCATCTCCCTGTTTAGGTGCTCTTTCCCGTCTCTGTTTACCGCCCAGTGGGAGCCGGAAAGGGAAGAAGCCTTCAGCATCTCCCCTCATAAAGCAAAATATACAATTGCCTCTGTTTGCTGTGCCCTTGGGAACCAGGCCAAGTATATGGGTGGAAAGTGAAAGGAGTTCCAGTTTAGTTTCTATTCCCTGACTTGGGCAGCAGGAATTGGAGGAGGGATGGAATGGGGCCCCAGATGGTTCTTTTGTTCCCCCGAATTAGGTGACCAAGTGGACTTCACTGCACAGGCCACAGATTGACTCAGTGGGTGGTCTTAGCACTGTCTCTAACTGGCTTGGAATCTTCAAAGTGAATGGTGTTTATCAATTCCTCAAGTGTTTATTGACCCTGTCTGTGCTAGAAGCACTAAGCTGGTGTTCTTTGAGCCCCAGTGCCCTTATCTCCAAAGTGGGAACTCGGACTAGAATTGCAGTCTCTCAGTGGAGATGCTGGCATTATTCATTGATGGAGATGCTCATCAGGATGGTTAGCAAATCCAACTCTGCCCATTAAAGGCCTGTAGTGACTTCTTGTCAGAGTAGCCAAAGAAGGCAGGACCACCCTCAGTTAAGGACCACTGGACTTGTTTGCTACAATTGCTTCCCAATCTGAAATTCTGATTATTTTGTGGCTGGGCCCAATAAAAACATGTACAGTAGAATTACTGAAGGTTGATGAAACATCAGAATAGCAGGTACATTTTATGCAAGTAAAGGGAATTTTTAAGAGTAGCAGCAACAGATAATATCTGTTGAGCAATTATTATGTTTCAGATTCTTGGCAAATTCCTTTCATTAGAAGTCTTTAGAGAGCATTTTGGAGAAGGCAATGGCACCCCACTCCAGTACTCTTGCCTGGAAAATCCCATGGATGGAGGAGCATGGTAGGCTGCAGTCCATGGGGTCTAAGAGTCGGACACAACTGAGCGACTTCACTTTCACTTTTCACTTTCCTGCATTGGAGAAGGAAATGGCAACCCACTCCAGTATTCTTGCCTGGAGAATCCCAGAGACGGGGGAGCCTGGTGGGCTGCCGTCTATGGGATCGCACAGAGTCGGACACAACTGAAGCGACTTAGCAGCAGCAGCAGCAGCAGCAGCAGCAGCAGAGAGCATTTGATTGTTTACCATTTCAGATCATTTGTGTCCTCTAATTTGTCCCCTTAATTTTAGAGCATTGAGTTGACAATTGTCTTGCTTCATTTACCATCTGCAAAGTTCAGATGTGTACGTAGCCCTATAGGGGACCCTACAGTATGAAGAGAATGAAGCAGCAGCCCTGGCTAGATTCACTCTTCTGCACAGGATACAGCATTTGTTCTCTGTATATATGTGGATTTAACAAACTTAGGAAACCTGTGACTCCCTAAGAAGCTATAATATTGTCTTTTCTTCAGAGATCTGAATTGCTCTTTTTGACATTTTTTTCCCTCCCCAATGAGTCCTTTGCCTGCAATTTGAGTCAGGAACCACCAGGGGGCAATCAGGATATGATCTGACTCATTGCTTTCAAGAGCTGCTGCTGTTGGCTGCTGCTAAGTTGCTTCAGTGGTGTCCGACTCTGTGTGACCCCATACGGCAGCCCACTAGGCTCCCCCGTCCCTGGGATTCTCCAGGCAAGAACACTGGAGTGGGTTGCCATTTCCTTCTCCATTGCATGAAAGTGAAAAGTGAAAGTGAAGTCGCTCAGTCGTGTCCGACTCTTTGCGACCCCATAGAGCGAGGTCCCCATTATCAGAAAGAATACAGTTCATCATGCCAATGCTACTGTCCTGCTAAGAAGCCTATGTCCTGTTTTGCTGTGCAGAAAGTTCCTTTTCTAGGGTGGCAACAACATTTCCTTATAGTTTGTATGTATGCATTCTTGTGCTATTACATGGAAAGAAAGAGATACAAATAATTAAATCTGTGTTTAGCAAATTCTCTCAAAATATTCAAAGACATTTGCAAAAGAAGGAAGAAAAGGGGTCCAAGTAGAAAAACAAATTTATTGATCCCTTATCTTCCGTCTGCAATGAGTTTCTTTTTACTGTTACCCTTCTCTGCTAGTGCTGCTGTGTGTGTTTGGAGGGCATAATGAATGATCTTTGCAAAAGTCAGAGCTGATCACTGCCACCCACAGCTTGTGCATGTTAACCTTCGGGGAGAAGGCATTTACATTAAAGGCACACTAGCTGATGATCTTATCAAATCAATCCATCTTCTCTCTCTTCCAGGGGAGCGTTGCACACAGCAGGCTGGGTGGCTTGGGCAGTGCAAAGCCTGGAATCCCCTGAGCAAGCAATGTTTCAGCTGGCTGGACAGATCAAATAACACTTGGGCTGGTTAACAAAAGGCACCCAAGTGGGAAGGTGTTGGAAGCCGAAGTGTGGAAATTTACCCAACATTGTCTCTTTGACAGGGAAGGAGACTCGGTCTGAAAGATGCTGCATTCCTGCCAGCCTCTCTGGGTCCAGCAGAACACAATCTCCTTCACGGTGATGTGGATGAGGGGGTGACAGAGGACACTGCCTGCCTCTGAAGTCTCCGGAGGATCCAGGCCAGGCAGGTGAGACCCAGGTCTGGGACTTCAGGTGCAGTTTGGTGTAGAGTTCATGAAAGGTGCTTGAATTTCTCCAGCTTTCTTCACCAACATTCAACAGACTGGTTTGGGTTTCAGAATCTGAGAGGAGCTGGTAGAAAGGAAAGCTGGCAGAGGTACAGAGAAGTCCCTACAAGCCTCTCGAATCCACTGTTGGGATCCCTTCATACTGCTTGGGACTGGGAGGGCAGCTCCCAGGCTGCCAGAGGCTGCGATACCACTAGACTTTGGACCATCAAAAGGAAAGGAACATAGCTCAGCAACAGCTGCACATTTGAGCCAGAAGGAACCTCTTATAACAAAAGATTTAAACGGGAGAGTTTCTGCATCTTTACTTTGTGGTCCATCATGAGAGAAAACTTTCCATTCACATAGATAATGGGACTGGGTTTTCTTTCCAAAATACTGTATTTGAAAGAATCATGAGCCATTCTAAGCTTCCAGGGAGGCTCAGGGCACATAGGAGTTGGTGGACAGCCTTCCCAGGGCAAGGCTAAGGGGACAGCCTGAGCCTCCAACTTCTGCAGCTCAGCGGGTATGGACAGATGCCACTCTTGTCTCCAGAGAGCCGGTGGCAGTGACATCACCAGGAGAAAAGGCATCCTTCAGCCTTGGGACTTGACAGAATGAGGAGGGCTGGGGAAGTCAGGAGCTGGGACTTGGTCTTTCCCGACTGCCCCTCTGTCCCACGGGCAGCGCCTGACCACTGAGCCAACCATGGCCGAGAAGGGTGGCTGCCTCGCCAGCGTCTACGGCTATGACCTGGGCGGGCGCTTCGTTGACTTCCAGCCCCTAGGTTTCGGCGTCAATGGGCTGGTGCTGTCCGCCGTGGACAGCAGGGCCCGCCGGAAGGTGGCAGTGAAGAAGATCACCCTGAGTGATGCCCGAAGCAGGAAGCACGCGCTCCGGGAGATCAAGATTATCCAGCGCCTGGACCACGACAACATCGTGAAGGTGTACGAGGTGCTGGGACCCCAGGGCACCGACCTGCAGGGTGAGCTGTTCAAGTTCAGCGTGGCCTACATCGTCCAGGAGTACATGGAGACCGACCTGGCACGCCTGCTGGAGCAGGGCACGCTGACCGAGGAGCACGCCAAGCTGTTCATGTACCAGCTGCTCCGGGGGCTCAAGTACATCCACTCTGCCAATGTGCTGCACCGGGACCTGAAGCCCGCCAACATCTTCATCAGCACCGAGGACCTCGTGCTCAAGATTGGGGATTTTGGGTTGGCGAGGATCGTTGATCAGCACTATTCACACAAGGTATGTCTGGCTGGAATGGCTGGGACAAGTGGTCCTTGGAATCCTCAAGAACGCTCGGTGTTCGAGAGGGTATTCCTAGCTCCAGTGGAATCAGAGGACTGGGCTCAGTATTTAGGGGGAAGCTGGAGGGTGCGAGAAAGAGGGGAGGTCCAGTTCTTAGTCTTGCCTCTGCCATGTGGCCATGACCAATGATTCATGGCTCTACAGAAGGCGGTTGGATTAGATGATCCAGCTCTAAACTCTGTGGCTTTATAATTGTGCAGCTGGGGAGCTCCCCCAGTGGGCTAGTGGTTAGGATTCCGGGCTTTTACTGCCGCAGCCTGGGTTCAATCCCTGGTGGGGGAACTAGGATCCTGTAAGCCGTGTAGCACAGCCAAAAAAAAAAATGTGCTGCTGGTGAATTTGCCTCTAGCACCGTTTTATCCCCGCCATCTGCCTAACCTCCTCCCCTCCCTACCCTCTATTCAGGACTCCCCGGGAGGCCTCCCAGGATTTGAGTCTTACTCTCTGGCTCATCTTGCCTCCTCCTTCCATCAGAGTTGCCCCACTCTGTGTTCCATTCTCTCTGTGGACAGAGGCACAAACAGTGAATCTGATAAACTCATTCTCAGCGTACCTTATCCAGCTAGGGGCTCAGCTCTCCCAGGTCCCGTGATGCCCTGGGCCCGCAGTGTGATGTTGAAGCCACAGGGTCCGGTTGGTACTGAGACCCCACATGGTGGTCAGCTAAACACACCAGCAGCTGCAGAGATCAGAGCTGCCCCGGCCACACTGACACTCGTTCTCAAGGCCCCTGACTTCTTCTTACCTAATCCACTGGGCCCTTCAGGAGCTAGGAGTTCTCTGAAGTTCTGTTCTCCTTACCCCAGTTCCTCTGACTTTAGGGGAGCCTCTGAGCATCTCAGGCAGGCACCCCTCAACAGAGCTGTGGGGTGGCTGTGACTTCTGGCCTCCTGCCAAAACTTGTGGATCATGGATTTTTACTACTGGATTAGCCAAAAAGTTCGTCCTGATTTGCAAAAACACCTGAATGAAGTTTCTGGCCAACCCAAGAGAATAAGTGCATTCCTCAGGAGGTGGGTGCATCATAACCTGTTACCAGCCACAGGGCTGGGGCGGGCAATGAGTGGGGAGGGCATCTCTGACCTTGAATGTGTTCCGGCCTTCTCTCTGAGGCCCCGTTCCTCTGCTCTCCCTTGCCACCCTATCTGCCTCCAGCCAGGTCACAGACACTGAGAAAAGGTGCTGACCTGCCTGGCGCAGCGGCAGTGGGGTGGGGGTGGGGGGCTGGGGGGCAGGGCTCCCTGTCCCACCTTCCCTGGCTGGAACCTGGGATCCAGCTCAGATTTCAGACCTCGAATCAGCCCAGCTGGCTCTCGTTGCCTGGTGCCGCCTGAACCACGAGCTTGCCCTCTGTCCCCACTCCTGCAGCCAGGCCATCTGTCAAACCTGACAGCCGAGTCTGTAGGAAGGAATGTCCACGGTAAAAAAAAAAAAAAATCCCATGTCCTTCTGTCTTCCTAATTCCCTGTGCTGGTTCTCTTTTTTTCAAAGGAGCAGTGATTCCAAACAATTGAACCGAAGGTTTTAACCCAAATCTGCCCTTATTTGGTAAAAGGACCAGAGAATCCGTGACACTGTTATTTCTGGGATGCACAAAACCACTTTCTGAATTGGAATAAACCAGGATGTTTGGAAATAATAAAAGGAGCTTTTCTTCGATGCAAGTGAAGTGCTATTATGGGAACAGGCACAGAACAGCACGTGGTGGGGGCTTTCAGGAAAATGAGGGCAGGGGGTTGTTGGGGCAAGCAGTGTCTGTGGCAGTGATTCCTAAGGAGGTGTGAGGAGGTGATGCTGTGATGGAGACTGAGACCCGGGCTCCCCTCTGGGGATGCTGCCTGGGACACAGTCAAGAGGCCCGGGAGCCTCTATTTCCCCATCTTTGATAAGGGTGATCGTATGTGCCTTGCCTGCCCCCCTAGCTTGTGGTTATGAATCAAAATGGAACATAAAAGCAAAGCCCCTTAGAAAGTAGTAAGGAACCCCCCCACCCCCACTCCACTCTGCCCTGTTCAGAGTGCTGGCTGAGTACACGAGGCCTGGGAGCTATGCTGGGAACTACGGAGGAGCCTCAGGTTCACTGATCACCAACGCTGGCCATGCGCCTGTCCCTCAGGGGTGGGAAGCCACCGTCTCTCTGGTCGGGACTTTCATTTTCCTGATGCAGAGGAATTTAGATGCTCTGACTTACTCTTCCGTGGGTTCTTTTCAATAAAATTAACTGTGGGAGGTTTAAAAGAAAAAAAAAAATCATGGAGCCAGTGACAGGCCCAGTAGGAGCTGACATCAGCCCTGGGTTTGGCAGGCGTCCCCACCCCCGTTGGCCTCCTCCCTCGTATGCTCTCTGCTTTTAGCTTCCTCCCTACTCTTCCCCAAGTGATGACAAAAGCTTTATATTCGGTGCCTTTATCTGATTGCATTTAAATCAGTTCTCATTTAATTCTCATAATGCCGTGAGGCACTTTGGGCAAATGGTCCATTTTAAGATGGAGAGAACTGGCTTTCTCAAGATTACTTGGCTGACTGCAGCAGAAGGGACACAAGAATTTGGCCTTCTAGCATCTTGATGAATGGTCTTTCCATGCACCATTTCCTCCATGGAGGCTGTGTGGGTCTTTGCTTCCTTTGAATTCCCTGCCGCCCATAACCTGGATCTTCTAGCACCCACCATTGACTGCTTTATGGTATTTCTGCCACTGTCTTCTGTGTTCTCTTAGGCTAAGAGCTCCATGGTTCTTGACGGCTGTATCACGTTCATATCAGTTTCTTCCAGGGAGTCTAATCCTGTACCCGAGACATGGCCCAGGTGATTGTGATGACTGTCGTGGACAAACGGAAGAATTGTCATGGGCCAGCACGTTGCAGATGGCAAGCTAGTTGGGGTCATTGATTCCATGTGCTTAGAAGGTTTGACTCTCAGAGAGAGAGCATGGCATTCTTCCAGCCAACGGAAGTCAGAAGTAGGCACCTGGTCTCCCCGGTGTGTTTGGAGGACAATTGCCTTCATGTGAGCGGCTCTAAACTTGACCCCTCTGAAAGCTTCAAGGATCCTACGCTTGCCCTGAAGAAGCTCATGCGCATTTGGGCTGCAGCCAGTGCCTTTGTGTGGGTTACAGCCCAGGGTCAGGGACAGGCTTTGTGATCCAACGGCGGGGTAGGGGATGGGAGAGGAGCTGGACATGGAAGCAGCAGCTGGTCCTCCTTGTCCTCATTGTAACTTTGTCCTGAGTGGACAGCAAGTCTCCTTCCTGTCCACATCCCTCCTCGTCTAGCACAGGGCCTGGCCCAGGGAAGGTGTCCATTGTGTTTGCCTCATGGAGGAAAAGGCCTTCTCTTCTCTAATGGGTATCTGACAGCTTTGGAGCATCAAGTTACAGTCAGCAAACATTATGGGCATGTGACCCCTCCCACACCACCCCAAGGATCTTTGATTTTGCAAGGCAGAGGGCAACTAGAGGCCCTGGTTAACCCACACTGACGGTAGAATGTGGCAGTGGGTAGCAATAGGGGTACTCTGGCGGCTCTCATTCATCAGACACGGCATGGGGGACCCCTGGTTTCTCTGTGTCATTCACCATGTGACCTCAATTCCTTTACCTTGTGTAGGTCATTCCCAGAATAAGAGATCTATAAGGAGACCTCCCAATCACCTGGTCCATTTTTCCATCTCACAAATGGAAATACTGAGGTCTAGGAAAGAGATCTGTTTAAGACCACACAAGTATTGGCTGAGCCTAGAGTACCATGTCCACTGTTTTTTTCTGAGCTCCTTCTCAACTGTCTGATCTGTCAAATGGGGCCATCATTCCCCTTCTGCTTATTTCATAGGATCCTTGTTAGCATCAGTGAAAGCAGGGATGTCAAAGGCTTTCCTGATGCGCGAAAGGCTAAATCACTAACAACCGCTTGCCCAGTAGATGCTATGGTAACACCAGGCAGACACTCGATGTCAGTTTCCCCTCCACCGACATATGGACCCACAGACAGGGGGGCCTGGCGTGCTGCAGTCCACGGGGTGGCAAAGAGTCAGACATGACTGAGCCACTGAACAACCTGACGTGATGGCCGAAGGGCAAGCCAGGAGGCCCCACCTCCTGAGGGCGGCTGCCGGCCTGTGTTCTTGTCATGAACCCTTTTCTGCCCGCCTCCTCGGCAGGCCTGCTAATTAGTTCCTTGTGTGTGTCAAGAGGAGGCAGCTGGAAGAGCATGTTTCCCTTTGAATTTATCCTATTGAGGGAGTAGATGAGCTCAAAAGAGGGAAAAAATGTAGTTTAAGACTTCACTAAGTTCTGTGTAAATTCTGAGAAATGTCAGGAGCCCCCACGAGAGGGTGCTGAAGGCTGAACAGGGCGCTGACAGCCTGATTAGCTGTGTGAACATGTTCCTCCAGGCAGGGGCCTGGGAGAGGGAACCATCTTTTGTCCTTGCCGAGGGCTGCCAGCGGACCTGCCTTTCCTGGGAGCGGTAAGCAGAGAAAACTGCAAAGGAAAGAAAGCAAGAGGAAGAGGCCCATAGCATGTATCTTGGTGGATCATTCAAGCAAGTCCAAGTTTTCTGCCAGGCTGGCCTGCCTTTGGGTCCTGACCCCTTCCTATTGGGTTGGCCAGAAGGTTCTTAAGATCCAGACAGTTCCATAGGATGTTATGGAAAAACTTGGGCTTTCTGGCCAACCCAATACTTCAGAATCGTCCATCTTCTTACCTTATAATTCATGATCGGAATGCTCTCACACTCTGCCTCTGCATCTCATGAAGATTTCCTTAGAAATCAACTAGTACCATCATCCTCAAAGCGTGGCTCTGGACCAGCAGCATCAGCCTTACCTGGGCACTTGTTAGAGATGCAGGTTCTTGGTTCCCATCTCAGACCTACTGAATCAGAAACTCAGCGTGGGGGCCCAGCAAGCTGAGGTTCAACATGCCTCCAGGTGATTCTCATGCGGGTGAACTGTTAAGCATCACTGATCTGAAGATGTGGAGTAGCTTGTCTGTGAGCAAGCTACTTTTATTTTGTGAGCGTTCCTTTTAGTTTTTTCTTGAATACTTGCTATTTATTTGGTTACGTCGAGTCTCGGTTGGGGCGCGGGATTGTCGTTGCATCACGTGGGGTCTTTTGTTGTGCTGCACCAACTCTCTAGTTGAGCTCATGAGCTCAGTAGTTGTGATGCGAGAGCTTAGTTGCTCCAAGGCACGTATGATCTTATTTCCCCAACCAGGGATCGAACCCATGTCCCCTCCATTGCAAGGTGGATTTTTAACCACTGGACCACCAAGGAAGTCCCCAGAAAGTGGACACTCCTCGTGTATCTGCTGATGTGTGCAGTTGAGGTTCTCAAACTTGAGCTCAATGAAGAAGGCTAAGAATGCCTCCCTGGTAACACAGGTGTGTTTGAAGTAGGTACCTTAATCAAAAGGGGTACTTAATGGTGGTGATATCAGGCACTGTAATGGGGAATTATGAAGATGGTTTTAGGCAGGATGACTTTTAAGGCTTTAGTCACATCACTTGGAAACCGCCTGGTCCACCATCCCTTGAGCTTGGTGGAAAACTGCACAAACACAGTCCATCAGGAGTGCTGGTTCTGTTTAGGTTTGACTTTAACAAGAGTTAGGTGATTCTGGGGCTTCCCAGGTGGCTCAGTGGTAAAGAATCTGCCTGCCAAGCAGGAGACATGGGTTTGATCCTTGGGTCGGGAAGATCCCCTAGAGAAGGAAGTGGTATGACACTCCAGTATTCTTTCCTGGAAAATCCCATGGACAGAGGAGCCTGTCTGGCTACAGTCCATAGGGTCGCAAAGAGTCAGACAGACTTGCAAAAAAACAACAAGGTGATACGAGAAATGATTTTAGAAAATATGCTTTTTATCCTGGTGTAAACTACCTCACTAGATGTTATTTAAAGACAAGACATTGCTTTCACAGTTCAGCGAGACTGATTGAGGGCTCAGCAAATTACTGCAGTTTGTTAAGACTTGTGGTTCAAGGTCCCAAAGGAGGCAAAGAGGTACATGATGGAAAATGTATCAGGCAGCTTCCAAAGGCTGTGCACAGAGCTTTGATTAGCTGTGTTTTTGCTGGTGAGATTGTGTTGATCCACCACACCTCCTCCTCCTCCGGGCCACTCTGCCTGCCTTTGACGGCTTCTTGTCTGTCTAGGCCAAGATAACCCTCCCCTGCCTGCCTAGGCAGACACACGGATTCCTTTGAACCTGAACCTAGGAGGAGAAATGTCCATTTCTGTGGCTGAAATAGAGTCTTTGTCGCTGATCAAGAGACTGTCCGTTTGTTCTGTGTGCCTTTATTTTGCATGGCCTCCACCTTGAAGATGCAGATATGTAGGCGCAGGAAGGGAGGAGGGGCTTGCCTGGCATCCCAGAAAAGGACCGGGGTCCACAGTGCAGGCACTGGGAGGGGCCCAGCCACTCCTGAGGTCCAAGGTTTCATGAGAAAGTGGACTCATTGAAGGACAACTTGCTGGGGGCCCAGCTAGAAGTTCTTAAGCTGCTAAGAACATTATTCTCAATCAGTGGAGGTGAAAAGATTTATTTAAAAGGCTATGAAATATCTCATTTTAAAATGGAAAACTATGACGTAGGGGATTAGAACAGAGGTTGTTCTAGAGTCAAGTGTCCCTGAAACCTCAGGCTGACCTGGGAAAGTTCATTTTGGTAGCTTTCAGAGCTTCCCTGGTTCCTACTGCACATCCCCCCTCCCCGCCCCCGGCTCCAGGAGCAGAGTCTTCATTCTGTCCCTAGGCCTCCTGGGGTCCTTCTCTACCCACTGCCAGAGCCCTACACACAGGGAAGCAACCCCACTTAGCTCCAGTGGTGACATTGTAAACCTTTAATAACTGGCATGGCCCAGGCACCAACCAATTCGGAAGGAAGCTGGCAGAGCCCTGGAGGTGCCCTGCTTGCCGTAAGTTGATCCTTCATTGCTCCATCATAGGGACGTCTGGGAGTATCTGGGAATGAGGCCAAGGTGATGAGCGAGGGAACCGGGCTCGGAGCAGCGGCTACTTCCCGGCCAATCTGCAGGTATTTCGTTACTGACAGCTGGCCTAATTGTACCAGTGCGTACCTGTCATCCTTTTCTGCCTTTCTCTGAATGTCCAAGATCGTCCTTCCCATACACCTGGGTCTGGTTCTCCACTGGGGGGTTAATGGTTGATTAAATAGTGCAGAGAGATCAGCACCTCCCTCCTTCCTGTCAACACCCACCTACTCACTCACCTACTCACAGTTAGAGCTGCCCTCTCCTACGGTGAGCTCCAAAGCTCTAGGAGAATTCAAGAAGCAGGAAGTCAACCTTCTTGCTAGGAATGCTAGAGAGTGGCCAGTATTTTATGTAGTTCAGGCTTTCTGGGGACAAATTCTTTTATCTAGAAAGTGTCTTTATTTCTCTCTCATTTAAAAAGTTTGTTTTCCCAGGATAGAAAGCTCTGAATCTGTATTTTTCTCTTTCAGTACTTGAAAATGTCCATGCTTTATTTCCTATCCCTAATGTTTCTCAAGAGAAGGTCTTCATATGGATCATTGTTCCTCCATATGTAATGTATTTTTCTCTCTTAACTGCTTTCAAGATTCTTTCTTGATCTTTAACTTCCAGAAGCTTGATTGTGGTGTGCCCAGGTATGGTTTTCTTTGTACTTATCCCATTTAGATAATTCATTGAACTTCTCAGATATGTGTATTTTCCCCCACCAAATTTGGGATGTTTTCAGCAATCATTTTTTTTCCTGTCCCCATTTTCTCTTCTCCTTCCGGGCTCTGATTATATGTGTGTTACTGAGCTTGGTATGTCGCAAAAGTTTGTCCTCCAATCTTTTTCCTCTTTTTCAGAATGGATAATATCTATGGTTCTGTCTTCAACTTCCTTGACCTTTTCTTCTGCCATCTTTAATTTGCTGTTAAGCTCATTGGATGAAGTTTTCATTTTGGATGCTGTACTTTCCTACAATTTCTATTTGCTTCTTTTTCATAGTTTCCACTTATATACTGAGATTTCCCCATCTTTTCACTCACTGAGATCATATTTTTCTTTACGTTCTTGAACATATAATACCTGCTTTAAAGTCTTTACTAATTTGAACATCGGGGACATCTCGGCATCTGTTTCCTATTGTTTTCCTTGAATTTGGGTCACTTTTCCTGCTCCTCCGCATTTCTAGTAATTTTTGATTGTTTGTGGATATTACAGTTGCTACCCTGAAAGGAGCTTGAATTATACTGTCTTCCTTTAATAAGTGTTGCATTTTGTTCTGACGGGGAGTTAATTCACCCGTAGTGAATTACGGGATCCTTGATCCCACTGAGGCTTGGGTTCATGCTTCGACAGGGCAGGCCTAGCGTGGACCTGACTCCAGAATGTGATCCTTACTCCTGTGGTATGACCTTGCTGTTGTCTCACTTGAATGTCTGGAATGTGAATAAGGAGTTTCCCCCTCTGGCTAGATTGAAACGCCTATGTGTCCAGGGTTTCTGCAACTTCTACTATCCGCGTTCTGCTGTAAGTTCCAAAGTAACTACTCTTTGCTAGATCTCACCCTGTGTATGGGCAGACCAGCCTTCAGCCAAAGATCTCTGGGGGATCTCCCCCCTCTACAAACTCCTGAGCATGTACCCTATGAAGCTCCTTCCTCTCCAGTATCCTGCCCCACGGGCTCCAGTGCTTCTTTAGCTGCAGACCCCAGGCTCTAATTCCTCAACTCAGTAGGACAACTGTACCCTGCTTTATTCCACCTTCCTGTGTGGTGGTTGGAAATCTACTCAGGCAGAGTGCCAGGTGAACACGAAGCTCACCTGATGTGTTTCTTTCCCTTCTTTCAGGGATCCTGTACAGCCTATTCAGTTCAGTCACTCAGTCGAGTCCAACTCTGTGAGACCCCATGGACTGCAGCACGCCAGGCCTCCCTGTCCATCACCAACTCCCGGAGTTTACTCAAACTCATGTCCATTGAGTAGGTGATGCCATCCAACCATCTCATCCTCTGTCGTCCCCTTCTCCTCCTGCCTTCAGTCTTTCCCAGCATCAGGGTCTTTTCCAGTGAGTCAGTTCTTCCCATCAGGTGGTCAAAGTATTGGAGTTTCCCCTTCAGCATCAGTCCTTCCAATGAATATTCAGGACTAATTTCCTTTAGGACGGACTGGTTGGATCTCCTTGCAGTCCAAGGGACTCTATTGTTGAATCCCTAAAAACTGCTGTGTATATTTGTTTTATACTCGATTTCAGCAGGAGGGCAAATCCAGCACTGGTTACTCCATCGTGATTAGAAATGGCCAGCCCTAACATTTAATGATGTAAGGCTCTGTGTGGCTGTGAATCTTTTAAAGCTAGCACACAAGCACCTCGGAGGAAGTGTTGATGACTTATATCTACATCCCTGTAGCATGCTTAATGAATATTATTAAATGTAATGAAATGGAGAGTCTGGGAGATCAGTGTTGAATAACGTGTTCCTCCATCATTTTTGCCTAGGAGATGTGCTGGGAAGGGAACTCCTTCCAGATAGCATCTTCTGTCCCTTCAGTCTTGGTGGGAAGGATCCCAATTGCTCCTGTACTGACTCCAGTCTCTCTACTTAGGGATTCCAAGGTTATAAATGTCTCAGGAACATCACACACTGTCTTATTCTATAGGCAGATATTCCTGTGTTTATACTGAAGAAGAAGGATTAGAAAATTGGATCAAATCCTTTTTCATTTTCTCCTGAAATGTGATTTCTTTCTTCATCCTTTACCATGGTAGTCTATTGAGAAGACAGCAGTAGAGAAACAGAAGGCTCAAGGGGAGCATCAGATTGCTATGTTTACCCTCACGTTCATGTAGCTTCTCGATCAGCACTACACTTGGAGCTGGGAGAGAACCACCTTTATCTGTAGCTTCATTTGCTGCCACCCAATCATCTAGCGCTGTATCACTGACTTCTCAGCATTTGCTGGAAAATACTTGGTGACAGGTCTAGTCCCCCACACTGTTCCCTCTGCTCCCACATACACCCCTAATTATCCCTGCAAACTCCACTCAAAAGCCCCAATTCTGTAAAGCTTCACCCAGCTCTCCAGGGAGTTAATCACACCTTCCTCTGGTTGTCCATAACAGTTAACCCCATGCCATTGTGATTATTTATCTAAAATGTTTATGATGATGCCTCTACCCCAGTAGATAGTAGGGCCCTTAGGAAAGAGTATCTATCTCATTCATCAGATGAATACACTGAGGCACAGACAGTAACTTGTGCCAGGTCCCCAAGCTAGTAAATGGCAGAGTTGGGTTTCAAAGTTTCAAAGCCTAATAGAATAACCACCTCATGGTGCCTTCAGAGGTCATGCTTTATCCACTGAGCATACTGCCTTGTTGGCTATTTAGATGACAGTGTTTCCGAAGGTCATATATTCCAACTGTCCTTTCACTGACTGACCTACTTGTCACACCCTTTCCTCAAGTCTTCCAGAACAGATACCTTGTGGAGTCAGTGGGAACGTGACATCTCTGCTCCATAAATGACTCTCCGTTCATGTTGTTGGTATTTTGTTGTTGCTGTTCAGTCACTCAGTCGTGTCCGACTCTGCGACCACATGGACTGCAGCATGCCACATTTCCCTGTCCTTCACCATCTCCTGGAGTTGGCTCAAATTCATGTCCATTGAGTCAGTGATGCCATCCAACCCTTCTCCTCCCACCTTCAATCTTTCCCAGCATCAGGGTCTTTTCCAATGAGTCAGCTCTTCGCATCAGGTGGCCAAAGTACTGGAGCTTCAGCATCAGTCCTTCCAATGATTATTCAGGACTGATTTCCTTTAGGATGGACTGGTTGGATCTCCTTGCAGTCCAAGGGACTCTCAAGAGTCTTCTCCAACACCACAGTTTGAAAGCATCAATTCTTCGGTGCTCAGCCTTCTTTATGGTCCAACTCTAACATCTGTACATGACTACTGGAAAAACCATAGCTTTGACTAGATGGACCTTTGTTGACAAAGTAATGTCTCTGCTTTTTCATATGGTGTCTGGGTTGGTCATAGCTTTTCTTCTAAGGAGCAAGTGTCTTTTAATTTCATGGCTACCATCACCATCTGCAGTGATTTTGGAGCAAAATAAATGAAGTCTGTCACTGCTTCCATTGTTTCCCCATCTATTTGCCATGAAGTGAGGGGACTGGATGCCATGATCTTAGTTTTTTGAATGTCAAGTTTTAAGCCAGCTTCTTCATTCTCCTCTTTCACCTTCACCAAGAGGCTCCTTAGCTCCTCTTCTCTTTCTGCCATTAGAGTGGTGTCATCTGCATATCTGAGTTTATTGATATTTCTCCCAGCAATCTTGATTCCAGCTTGTGCTTCCTCCAACCTGGATTTTCGCATGATGTACTCTGCATATAAGCTAAATAAGCAGGGTGACAATATACAGCCTTGCCGTACTCCTTTCCCAGTTTTGAACCAGTCCATTATTCCATGTCCAGTTCTAACTGTTGCTCTTGACTTCTATACACGTTTCTCAGGAGGCAGCTAAGATGGTCTGGTACCCCCTCTCTTTAAGAATTGTCCACAGTTTGCTGTGATCCACACGGTCAAAGGCTTTAGTGTAATCTGTGTATTTGTGCTGCTATTCTGTGGGGCAGCCATGTCACTCTATTGGCTCATATTGAGGTTGTAGCCAACTAACTTCTAATAAGTTTGGTATTCCCTATTCACATTCATGGGCTTCCCTGGTGGCTTAGAGGGTAAAGCGTCTGCCTGCAATGTGGGAGACCCAGGTTTGATCCCTGGGTGGGGAAGATCCCCTGGAGAAGGCAATGGCACCCCACTCCAGTACTCTTGCCTGGAAAATCCCATGGACAGAGGAGCCTGGTAGGCTACAGTCCATGGGGTCGCAAAGAGTCGGACATGACTGAGCGACATGTATGTTTGTTTGTTTGTTTATTCACATTTATATTATTGATTTTTAGCCCAAGTACAAAACTTTGCCTTTCTCCCTTCTCTCTCTTCTTGGCTTCCAGCAAATATTTCAGCCTGACAAGGTCTTTTGGCTCTTTGCTCTATCACATAATCTTATCTCATACAGCTTCATAATTCACAAGCCAATTTTCTATGACTTCACCCATATCATGATTTTAAAATGTGTGAAGAGATTAGGTGAAAGGCTTAGTCTCATAGCCACCAGCTACTTCCTTCCAGGGTGACAGTGACCCTAAGCCAGAATTCTTTGGGTTTAGCTGTCCAACCACTTGTGAATTTACATCATTTTATAGTGGTCTGACCCATGTTTCTTCATTGTCCACAAAGATGTCCTGAGAGATTGAGCTAAATGCTTTGTTGAGATTCAGGGACATTGTCTATAGTATCCTCTCATTCTACCTCAGTACAGTTTTAAATTCATCCCCAAGTAAAAAATCCCAATTCAAGCTGCATAACCAACTATGATTCCTAGATACATGGAACTCAGATCTTGGCAAACAGTACCTCTTTATTTAAAGAAAACCTGAGACATGAAAATTTAAACTTAACAAATTTATGTTGGAGGTTAAAGCATGATTAAGTACACTATGTCCATCCACTAAATAGAAAGATATACAACCATTTTCAATGGTGATTTTGAAGAGTTTAGAATAACATAGAAACTGTATATGTAATAAGGATTAGGTTTAAAAAGGAAGATACAGCATTGGATGGATGGTATGATCGTAAGAGTTTAAAACAAGGAGAGAAGAATGATATATAAAAAACAGATGAGAAGTAAAAACTCCAAAGTGCTAATGACTGGACTATACATGGTGTTTTTTTTTCCCCCCGTCATTCCAAAAGTACAATGTAAACATGCACACTTTTAAAAAATACTTTATTTGTGGCTATGCTGGGTCTTCATTGCTGCGAGGGCTTTTTTCCAGTTGCAGTGAGCAGGGTGGAGAAGAAAATGGCAACCCACTCCAGTATTCTTGCCTAGAGAATCCCAGGGATGGGGGAGCCTGGTGGGCTGCCGTCTATGGGGTCGCAGAGAGTCAGACACGACTGAAGCGACTTAGCAGCAGCAGCAGCAGTGAGCAGGGGCTCACTGCAACAGGGAGAGTTTTAGCATGCAGGCTTCTCACTGCAGTGGCTTCTCTCGTCGTGGAGCATGGGGTCTAGAGCCTGCGGGCCTCTGTAATTGTGGTGCAAGGGCTCAGCAGTGGCAGCTCCCAGGCTCTAGAGCCCAGGCTTAGTGGCTGTGGCGCACGAGCTTAGTTGCTCTGCAGCATGTGGGATCTTCCCAGACCAGGGATCGAACCTGTGTCTCCTGCATTGGCAGACAGAGTCTTTACCACCGAGTCACCAGGAAAGCCTGAACATACATAATTTTGTCCCAGTGATCTCTTCAGGTAGGAAGCTGGGGAAGTTTGCTTGCTGGGTGGGACGAGTAAGCTTGCAAAAACATGTTTATTGCAAAAATAGGTAAACTCAGATCATTTGGCCTCTGAGAGAGCCGGGTCAAGCACCGTGGCATCTGGCCCAGGAGGCTGGACATGCTGACCCTTGTCTGCATTCTGTCTGGAGGTGCCCGTGCTGTCGAGCGTGTAAATCTTACCTCCCCACCCAGGGTGGCAGCTGTGCTTTGGCCACTGGCTCCACAGGAACGTGGGGCAGGCTCTTCTGGGTGTGCCATCCCCTGGGAAGCAGAACTGCTCCCCTCAGAGGCAGGATGGCCAGATGCTAACTGCTGCCATGGAATCCTGAGCATATTACTTCACCTTCCTCACAAGCCTCTGATGGCTGGCTCCATCCTCTCATGATCGATTCTACTTCTCAGGGCCGTGTAAGAGTCGAGAACATGATGCATGTAATGTGTGTGTCAGCTATCTTGGAAGGACTCAGTAAACAGTGGCTTTTTTTTTTTTTACTATGATTATGAATCACCATTGGAGGGAATTCTGATACCTGAAATTTGACCACTAATGATGCCAAAACTCAGCCTCTGTGCACCAGTGCCGAATCGATTCTCAGAGTTTTAGGTGAAGTAGAAAAGCTTTATTGCTTTGCCAGGCCAAGGGCGACATGCAGGCTCATGCTCTCAAATCTCAAATCAAACCCAGTCCCAGGCTGGGGGGTATTTGGTGAGGAGTTTTATAGCAGTGGATGGGGGTGGGAGGAGGTTGCTAATAAGGATCAGGGTTTGTGTGGGGTCTGGTGGCTCAGATGGTAAAGAATCCACATGCAATACAGGAGACCTGGGTTGGGAAGATCCCCTGCAAAAGGGAACGGCCATCCACTCCAGTATTCTTGCCTGGAGAATTCCATGGACAGAGGAGCCTGGCAGGCTACACTCCATGGGGTCGCAGAGAGTCAGACAGGACTGAGCGACTTTGACTTTCACTGCATTTCTTTAATCTGACCTCAGGTGGTCTCCTGATAAGCGTCTCTGGTTCTTGAGGTTATCAAACTGTGACCTTCTTTCTGGAATGAAGAATGCTTCGTCAAGTTAACATCTCCCACTTCTTGGAAGTTTCAGTTCTGTAGACGAGTTCAAAGGTACCATGTGTATCCTTTGAGGCAGAACCGGGCCCCTGCCCCAAGCCTGCACTGTTGTTTCCTGATGCAACTTTCTTGTCTCTGCGTCCCCTCCCATCCCTATTAGCAACTCTTTGAACCTGCCCTCTAGAACTCTAAGAAGGTCATGGAGGCTGAAGCCTATTTCCCACAAATAAGAAATGGGGGACACAGAATGGCTTCCACTCCCAGGAACCCCCCAGAGTCCTGTCCAGTTTCACTAACAGTAAATTTTATTGAGACAGTTGACCGTGTTTCATTTTCTCTTCTAAGATACAAATTGAAGGAGTGAAGAAGGGGAAAGGTTCAGAAAGCCTTTATTTGAACGAACTTGTCCAAATGGATGGATTAGGAAGCAGTGCACTGGGGGAAGTGTATTTAACCCAAAGAGGGATCAGAATAGGGAGCCGCCTGCCTTAGTTTTTGACACTTTGGCCATTTAGCCCAAGTGATTTTAGTACGGAGGTTATACACTAAGAAAGTGAAAGTGAAGTTGCTCAGTCATGTCCAACTCTTTGCGACCCCATGGACTGTAGCCTATCAGGCTCCTCCATCCATGGGATTTTCCAGGCAAGAGTGCTGGAGTGGATTGCCATTTCCTTCTCCAATGGATCTTCCCAACCCAGGGATCAAACCCCGGTCTCCCACATTGTAGACAGACGCTTTACCGTCTGAACCACCAGGGCAATTTCTTTACACTAAGAGTGATATTCAAAACACTTAATTGCTAAGGTTTGGGACCAACCAATCAAAATAGACGTTGGTAATGACCAATCAGCATGGATCCTGGTTGCTATGAGCACCCAAATCCCTACCTCTGCACACCTCACTCTACAAAGCCTGGAAGGCAGAGCCCTGCCTCCCCAGAGATGCTCCTTTAGACATCCGCCAGCAGCTCCACATCTGGGCACGCAGAGCAGTAATCGAGAGCCAAGCCCTGGTCCCCGAGCTGCCCCGAGCTCTCATTCCTGCTTCCTTCTCTTGTCCATGACACCATGTTGGCCCTCTGCTGTCCACCACACCTCTGACAGCAGGCACGGGGGAGCTGTTCCTTAGTCTCCCTGCTGGGCCACGCTGGCCCCTCCTGTGTCCCCAGATGACCTGGACGGTAGGTTTCCAAGATGTCGGGGCCTCTGGAGTATGGCTGTGAAGGTTTTATTCTGCGTTGCACCTGCTACCCAGAAGTGCTGCCATCTGTAGAAACCATGAGTACTCCTGGAGGTAATCTCAGTTAAACAGTTACGATCTGCAGGACTCATCTTCTTGGAGATGAATATTTCCCATTTTACATCCCTACACTGTTTATTTTGGATTTGGAGTCACAATTCCCTGTGTAAGAGAGTGAGCCCAGAGTGACCATCCTGGCCTGGCTCTACAGGCCAGCACCCTGGAGGAAGGAGGTTGTCTGTAGATTGCGTGATGAAGGCAGAGGAGTCTGAAGCCAGAAGACTAAGCTTGTAAGTCTGGTTGTCTTGGCTTTTTATATGAGCTCTGCTCTGTGGTCACCAGCTGCCCTTATTCCTGACCCCAACCAATTTGCATGTGGTGGGTGGGTCAGATGCTAATGAGAGAATAAACAGGTGATAGCTACTATAGCTAGGGGACCAATATCGTCATTCCGAACCTGAAAATTTTCCCGCAGTTCACAATAGTGAGCCCTGGAAGTTCTTTCCCATCCTTTGTAACTCTGGGTCCTCCCACCAACCCTCTGAGGGAGGCAGGTCACATTACTTACTGTTCTCACTTGACAGCTGAGGACTAGGGAGCCCCAGGGGTTGAGAGGTTCATCTAAGACCCACTGCTAATAAGTAGCAGTGGTGGACCAGGCCTGCCTCTAGGGACCAGGAGCAGCTGATGCAACTGGGCTCAGCTTCAGAACTCGAGAACTCCCCTGCTGCCTTCCGTGATGAGGGAAGAGTCATAAGACAGGGGGCACTTGATTCTGCTTTCCCAAGAGGACACGAGGCAAACAGAGCAGTTCTGTGACCTTCTCCATACCCCACGGTGAGCAGACAGGGAACCAGACAGGAACTGACGGTCCCTGTGTCCTCGGCCCGCCCTCCTCTCTGCGGGTCTCTTCCCACCTTCCCACGTGCCTCCTGCTGTCCCCCAGCACTCCCACGGGCCCTCTTCTTCCATCTCTCCCCACTGGAAACTTACTGAGGCCCAGGGCCTGCTTCTTGGGAACACAGGCTCCCACCAAGGGACCAGAGCTCGCTACCCCAGCATTCAGCTAGTTGGAAAAGTGCTACTAGCTAGGGTATCACTTTTCAGTAGAATATTTGCCTTTAAACTCTTTTAAAAACAATTTGGCTGAAATAAACAATTTACCCATTTAAAGTGTACAATCCATTGGCTTTTAGCATATTCAGAATCATGCATGTAGCACCAGAATCAATTTTAAAACGTCCTCAGACATATTCCTAAAAGATCTCACCCACTTTAGTCACCATCCCCCAAAGTCTCCACACCTCCCCACCATCCTTGGCAAGCAAGAAATCTACTTTCTTTATAGATTTGCTTATTCTGGGCATTTCACATAAATGGAATCATGCAATATGTGATTCTTTGTGACTGACTTCTTAGTGTTTTCAAGGTTCATCCACGTGGTGGAAGATTTTAGTACGTCCTTTCTTTTTACTGCTGAATTACATTCCACTGTATATACAACATTTGCTTATCTATTCCTTAACTGATGGATAGATAGGTCAGCTGTTTCCACTTTGGGGTTTTGGATTAATGCTGCTATGAACATTCATGTACAAGTTTTTGTGTTTACAGAGGTTTTCCTTTCTCTTGGATTATATACATGGGAGTTGAATTATTGGGTCATATGGTACTGTTGGAGGAATTACCAGGATGTTTTCCAAAATGGCAGCACTATTTTACATTCTCACCAGCAATGTATGAGGGTTCAATTTCTCTAAATATTCACACACACTTTTTTTTTTTCTTAATTCTAGCCATCCTAGTGGGTATGAAGTGGCATGTCATTGTGGTTTTGATTTCCATTTCCCTGATGTCTGATGATGTTGAGTATCTTTTCATGTGTTTATTGGCCATTTGTATATCTTCTTTGGGGGACTGTCTATTCATATCTTCTGCCCATCCATTTTAAAATTTTTTATAGAATTGTACAAGTTTTTTACATATTCTAGATGCAAGTCTCTTATCATATAAACAGTTTGCAAAAAAAAAAATTTCTTCCATTTTTTGGGTTATTCTTTTTACTGTCTTGGTGTTACCCTTTGAAGCACAAAAGTGTTTCTTTTTGATGATATCCAGTTGATGTACTTTTTCTTTTCTTGCTCTTGCTTTTGGTGTCGAAACAAAGAAACCATTGCCTAATCCAAGTTCATGAAGATTTAACCCATCATTCCTTAAAAGTTTTATGGTTTTAGTTCTTACATTTGGGTCTTTGATCCATTTTGAGTTAACTTTTATATAAGATGTGAGATTTTTGTCATAAGTTTTGACATCAGGAGTGTGAGTCTGACAACATTGTTCTTTTTCAAGATTGTTTTGTCTATTTAGGTCATAAAAAGGATGCATTCTATAATAAGGATGAATCTTGAAACTGTTAACACTAAGTGAAAGCAGTCAGTTACAAAAGGCCACATACTGTATGAGTCCATTTATTTATATATGAGTCCATTTCAAATATATTATATGAAATACACAAAATAAGCAAATTCAGAGAGACAGAAAATAAATTTGTGTTAGGAGCTAGAGGTTGGGGAAAAATGGAGTGTGACTTCCAATAAGAATGAGGTTTTATGTTGGGGTGACAAAAACATTCTGGAATTAGGTAGTAATGATGTTTATATAATCTTGCCAATGTACTGAAAACCACTGGATTCTTATATAGTGCATTTTATGATATGTGAATTATATCTTAAAAAATTAAGCAGATCATTTGATATCACTGTATCTATTAAAGAAATTAAATGTGTAGTTAAAAACTACCCCCACAAAGAAAACCCCAGGCCCAAATAACTTCATAGGTGAATGTTACCAAATATTTAAGGAAGTAAGTACCAATTCTATAAGCTCTTTCAAAATATTGAAGAGAATGGACTACTTTCCAATTCATTCTAAGCATTACCATGAAGCCAAACCTGGCAAAACCATTACAGGAAAACAACAGATTAATATCTCCCATTAACACTGATATAAAATTTCTAAACAAAACTATCAAATTGAATTTAGCAACATATAAAAAGGAAAATGCACATCAGTCAAGTATGTTTTATCTCAGGAATGCAAGTTTGGCTTAATATTTGAAAATCAATGTTATAACCATTTTGGAAAATGATTTGGCAGTTCCTTTAAAAGTTAAACTTACATCTACCATGATTCAGACATTGCGCTTCTATATATTTACCCAAGAGAAATGAAAGCATATGTGCATACAAAGACTTGTGTATAAAATTTTATAGCAGCTTTCTTTTCACAGAGAAAAACTAGAAGCCACCCAGATCCATCAACATCCATGTAAACAAACTGGGTCCTACTCAGCCTTCATAGGGTCACCAGAGGGGCCGCACTGCTGGGATTCATAGGATGCCTGCTACAAAAGAGCCGAGGTCAGGAAAGGTACCACCCTACCAGATATATAAAAATAAACAATAAAAAACAGCAATTTAGGTGAAATTAGGCAGCGGAAGAACATGTTCCAGATTAAGAAATAAGATTTTTAAAAGCCCAGAAAAATAACCAAGTGAAGTAGAGATACACAATCTACCCAAGGAGGAGTTCAGGGTAAGGATCATAAAGATGATCAAGGAACTCAGGAGAACTGATGCACAGAGCAAGAAATTAGAAGATTTAAACAAAGAGTTAGAAAATATAGAGAACAAACAGAGATGAAGAATATAGTGACTGAAATTAAAAATATACTAGAAAGAATCAGTAGTAAACTAAATGATATAGGAGAATGGATCCGCAAGCTGGAACACAGTAGTGGAAATCACCGATGCTGGACAGGAAAAAGAAAAGAAACGAGGACAGTGTAAGAGACCTCGGCGACAACATCAAGCACACTAATATTCATGGTACAGGGGTCCCAGAGGGACAGGACAGAGGGAGGAACTGAGAACATGCTTGAAGACATAATAGCTGCAAACCTTCCGTAACCTGGGAAAGAAAACACACATCCAAGTCCAGAAAGAAGAGAGTCCCAAACAGAATCAACCCAAAGAGAAACACAAGACTCACTGTAAATGGCAAAAAGTAGAGTATTAAAAGCAACGAGGGAAAAACAACAAAAGAACAGATGAGGGAACTCCCGTAAGGCTATCAGCTGACTTTTCAGCAGCAATTCTGTAGGCCAGAAGGGAATGGCATGATATATTTCAGCTAATGAAGAAGAAAAACCTACAACCAAGAATATTCTACCTGAGTAAAATTCTTCCTGAATGAGAGCAAGGTTCTCATTCAGATTTGCTGGAGAGATCAAAAGAAAAAGAGAGAGGATCCAAATTGATAAAACCAGAAATGTAAAAGGAGAAGTTACAATTGATAGCAACAAAATACAAAAGATCATAAGAGACTAAAACAGACAACTATCAGTTCAGTTCAGTTGCTCAGTCGTGTCCGACTCTTTGCGACCCCATAAATCACAGCACGCCAGGCCTCCCTGTCCATCACCAAACTCCCGGAGTTCACTCAGACTCACGTCCATCGAGTCAGTGATGCCATCCAGCCATCTCATCCTCTACCCATAAAATGGACAACCTAGAAGAAAGGAACAAATTCTTAGAAAGGTGTAGTCTCCCAACACTGAATCAGGAAGAAAGAGAAAATATGAACAGACCACTTACCAGTAATGAAATTGAATCAGTGATTTAAAAAAAAAAATGAACTCCCAACAAACAAAAGTCCATGACCAAATGACTACACAGGTGAATTCTACTAAACATTTAGAAGAATTAACATGGCTTCTCAAACTATTCCCCCTCCCCACAAAAAAGCACCAAAAAAGTGCTCCCAAACTCATTCTACAAGGCCTGCATCATTCTGATACCAAAATCAGACAAAGATACAACAAAAAAAAGAACATTACAGACCAATATCATTGATGAGCAAAGATGCAAAAATTCTCAACAAAATATTGGCAAACCAAATCCAATTATACATAAAAAGGATCATACAGCATAATCAAGTAGGATTTATCTCAGGGGTGTAAGGGTTTTTCGATATCTGCAAAATTAATGTGACGCACATTAACAAGTGCATGCATGCTCAGTCACTCAGTCGTCTCCAACTCTTTGCAACCCCACAGACTGTAGCCTGCCAGGGGATTCTACAGGCAAGAAAACTGGGTTGCCATTTCCTCCTCCGGGGCATCTTCCTGACCCAAGGATCAAATCCACATCTTCTACGTCTCCTGCATTGGCAGGCAGATTCTTTATCACTGTGCCATCTAGGAGGCCCCATATTAACAAATTGAAGAATAAAAAGCATATGATTACCTCAGTAAGTTTAGAAAAAGGTTTTGATAAAATCAATATCCATTTATGATAAAAACTCTCCAGAGAGTGGGTATAGAGGGAACCTACCTCAACATAATAAAGGCCATATATGACAAACCTACAGCTAACATCTTACTAAATGGTGAAAAGCCTACAATCAGAAATAAGACATGGATGTCCACTGTCACCACTTTTATTCAACATAATACCAGAAGTCCTAGCCCCAAAAATCAAACAATAAATGAATCCAAATTGGAAAGGAAGAAGTAAAACTGTCTCTGTTTGCAGATGACATAATATACATAGTAAATCCTAAAGTCACCACCAGAAAACTACTAGAGCTCATCAATGAATTTGGTAAAGTTTCAGAATACAGAATTAATATACAGAAATCTGTTGCATTTCTATATACTAACAAGCTATCATAGAAATTAAGCAAACAATCCCATTTACCACTGCATCAATAAGAATAAAATACCTAGGAATATACCTACCTAAGAAAGTAAAAGACCTGAACTCAGCAAACTCTTAAGACACTGATGAAAGAAACTGAAGATAAGATAGATGGAAAGATATGCTGTGTTTTTGGACTAAAAGAATCAATATTGTTAAAATGACCATACTACCCAAAGCAATCTGCAGATTCAATGCAACCCCTATCAAAATACCAAAGGCATTTTCCACAGAAACAGGACAAATAATTTTTAAATTTATATGGAAACACAAAAGTCCACAAATAGCCAAAACAATCTTGAAAAAAAACATAGCTGAAGGTATCGTGCTCCCTGCCTTTATATTACAAAGCTACAATAATCAAAATATTAATGGTGTTAGCACAAAAACAGACATATTGATCAATGGAACAGACTAGAGAACCCAAAAATAGACCCACACACTTAAGGTCAATGTATAACAAAGGAGGCAAGAATATACAATAAAGAAGAGACATTCTCTTCATTAAACAGTGCCAGGGAAATTGGACAGCTACATGCAAAAGAATGAAATTAAAGCATTTTCTAACACCATATTCAGAAATAAACTCAAAATTATTAAAAATCTGAATGTAAGACAGGAAACTGCTAGAAGAACACATGGCAGAACACTCCTTGACATAAATGTGGCAATATTTTTTTTGGATCTGTTTCCTAAGGCAAAGGAAACAAAAGCAAAAATAAACAAACGGGGCCTCATTAAACTTAAAAGCTATTGCATAGCCAAGTAAACCCCTGTGAAAAGACAACCTACTGAACGGGAGAAAATATTTGCAAATTATATGACCAATAAGGGATTAATATCCAAAATATATAAATGGTTCATACAACTCAACATCAGGGGGAAAAAATGCAATTTAAAAATGGGCAGAAAAAAAAAAAAAACTCAAAAAAAAATAAATAAAAAATAAAAATGGGCAGAAGACTTGAATAGAAAAGTCTTTTCTATTTTTCCAGAGAAGACATATAGATAGCCAAGAGGCACATGAAAAGATACTCAACATCATTAATTATCAGAGAAACACCTATCAGAATGGCTGTCATCAAAAAGACCACAAATAAAAAATGTTGGCAAAGATGTGGAAAAAAGGGAATCCAGTACACTCACTGTTGGTGGGAAAGGCAACTGGTGCAGTCACCGTGGAAAACAGCACAGAAGTTTCTCAAAAAATTAAAAATGGAACTACCAGCTGACCCAGCAATCCCACTCCTGGATATATATCCAGAAAAAATGAAAATACTAATTCAAAAAGATGCATGCACCCAAGTGCTCATGGCAGCATTATTTACAATAGCCAAGATATGGAAGCAATCTAAGCGTCTATCAACAGATGAATAAAGAAGAATACTATTGGAATACTACTCAGCCATAGAAAAGAATGACATTTTGCCATTTGCAACAACATGAACGGACTTGGAGTGTATTATGCTAAGTGAAACAGGTCACAGAAAGACAAATACTATATGACATCACTTACACATGGACTCTAAAATATAAAACTAGTGAACGTAACAACCAAAGAAAACAGACTCACAGATACAGAGAAAAAGCCAGTGGTTACCAGTGGGGAGAGGGAAAGAGGAAGGGGCAAGATAGAGGCAGGTGATTAAGAGGTAGAAACTACTGTGTATAAAATAAACTACAAGTATGTATTGTATGACATGGGGAATATAACCAATATTTTATAATCACTACAAATGGAGTATAACCTTTAAAAATTATGAATCACTGTTATATACCTGTAACTTATTATATATCAACTGCCAACGAATATTTGAATGCTAACCATGGGCTGGGTGCTAGGGATACAAAACAAACACAAGACTGTAAACAAGGGCTCTGCTTCGTGGAGTTTATATTTAAGTGTGAAGCTTAGGTAGACTAGATACTTCATAATAGTCCTCAGGTTCACCCACACAATCCTTTCAGCCCCAGGTGGAGTCGTCCCCTCCCTCCCAGAAGTGCAGGAGGGCTGGATACAGGGCTGCATGGAGCTGGGCTTTAGCCCCGGAAGAACCACGGTTGGGTTTTCTCCTTTCTCTCCGGGGGTTCCCCTTTAGGCCTCTGGCTCACCATCCATGCTCCTACCCTGACCAGCAGGAAGGGGGTTAGGCCTGGTGGCCCCTCCTGTCTTTGGGGGAACTTCTCCTCACCCTGCTGCTGCTAAGTTGCTTCAGTCGTGTCCGACTCTGTGCGACCCCATAGATGGCAGCCCACCAGGCTTCCCTGTCCCTGGGATTCTCCAGGCAAGAACACTGGAGTGGGCTGCCATTTCCTTCTCCAGTGCGTGAAAGTGAAGTCGCTCAGTCGTGTCCGACTCTAGCGACCCCATGGACTGTAGCCTACCAGGCTCCTCCATCCATGGGATTTTCCAGGCAAAAGTACTGGAGTGGGGAGCCATTGCCTTCTCCTCACCCTAACCTCCATCAAACAGCCTTGGAGGAGCCTCTCTTTTTGCTTAAACTCCTTTCACTGGCTCTGTCATTGCGACTCAGACAAGCTCTGAGTCCCGTCATTCCTTTGGGTGGCCTCTGTCTTCAGGAGAGCTGGAGACGAGGCGTGGAGAGGGAACGACTCTCTGCCCTCACCAGGTAGGGCTGGATCCTTCCTTAGAGCAGCTTCATGTCCTCAGAGCGGCCACACAGGAGAGAGGAAGGTCTGTCCTGAGAAGGACCCCCCACCCCGGGGGCTCTAGAGGCCATCAGCAGAGAGGTCCTGGGAGGAAGCTGAATAGAGTGGAGGCTGTTGCAGGGATTGAGAAGCAGGTTCTGGGCAGGACTGGGGACAAAGGGACAGGAGCAGCGTGTGTGGTGACCCACAGGGGTCGTCACATCTGCAGGCCTGGCTCCCTGGAGGTGGTCCCAGCCCACCTGTGCTCACCAGTGGGTCTCCTCCCCGTCACGCCTTCTGGATTCCTTTGTGGAGGCTCCTTGCTCAGGACGCTCGTGGTGGGCATCCCACAGCCCATCAGGAATGCACAGACTAAGGAAGTCGCTCATTTGGGAGCAAAACCCTGGCCTGAGATTCAGACAATCTGGTTTCTAGGCTTAAGTGACCAGGAGCAAATAGCACTGCTGTGTGCCTTGGTTTCCCCATCTGGAAACAGGAACAGTGGCCGCTCTTCTGAGGGCACAGAGGCATGATAAGAATTGAAAGCAATGTGGGCTGCTTTCAGAGACCAGAAGAAAGACAGGTGTCAGGGTCCCCAGTCCCAGCCCAGCCTCCCAACGTTACCAGTGTGACCCTGAGCAAGTCACCCCGCCCCGCGGGGCCCAGCCTCCTCACTTGTCAAATGACAGAGTGCCCCTGCTTCCCACACGCTGCCGTGGGGAAGATCAGAGTTCAAAGAGGAGGACACGCTCAGAGACGCGGACGTGCCACGTGTGCGTGAGGAGGCACAGTGACCACAGAGCAAGCGGCGAGACTGATGATCAAGGAAGTCAAGGACTCCCCCACCCATCCCAGGGCCTTCCCCTCAGTCCATCTCAAGACAAAGACCCCAGAATTCTAACCGCGAGACTGCGTGGGATCAAAGCAACCTTCATCCCTGATCATCAGGTCTCTGCCCTGCTCCTCCGGGAAGGCCAGCTGTGTTCACCTCACCCCCAGACTGCGTTCGGGAGAAGCAGCCAGGTTTAAAGACCGTCATCATCCTGAGGGGTGCCAGATGATGACCCTCGGTGTGTCCAGCTCCCCGGTGGGCTCTGTTGTTACAGTGATGTATGTCTGCTGCTTTCAAGGGGAGTCCTGCCACTGGAGCCAGCGAGTCTGTGCTTGACGAATTTCCCTGCTAGCTTGGGGCAGGCGACACTCAGCAAAATAACAATTAACAGGAATGCTCAAGCAACCAGAGTGGCGTGGTTCTCAGGGATACAGACGTGAGGGCCACGTAAGAGCCTAGATTTCAGCTCCTCTCACTGCCCAAGGAGGCCCTCCCACAAGTGTCTTGCCCAAGATGATGGTAAAGTCTAGACTTGACTCTGACGAGCAGATAACCACAAAACAAATACAAGTTGCATCACGAGTTCCCTTGTCCTTTGGACCATCAACTTCCCATTGGTTCCGAGTCCGAATACTCTGTAGACCAAATGCCAAATGTCTTCCACATTTTCTATGCTTCTCTCTGGTGCCTGATGCCATGATGAACTAAAATTCAGAAAGACCCGGAAGCGAAGAATGTCACTCAGTCATCACAAACTGAATTCTGTTCCCTGGGTGCTAGGCACCAAGGCCGGAAATCAAATGGGGACATTACAGAGATATTTCCAGACACAGAGGTTGAAACAAAAAGCCTTTTCTGCTTAACTCTCTTTTAGCCAGAACACCAAATCATCTCCACAAAAGCACTGAAACTTCTGCATGATATTGACACTCTGCTTCCTTCCTGAACAATGGATTTTCTTTTCAGAAGTGGCCCCTGATTTATGCAAACCAAACCACCCTACTCTGCTGTTGGAGAGCTAACGCAAGGCATGTTTGTTCACACTCCAAACCCAAAGTCCATTTTGCAAACATGCTTCCCTTTAAGCTTGTACATGGTAATCAGGTTGAGGTCTTCCTGCAGCCAGCGTGGGCCCAAGTTTTCTGGGACACATCTGCTCTGTGCAACGAGACTTCCTTGACATCTTTCTCAGTTGTTTGGCGATGTGGGTGCCCACGGCCATCCCAGAAAGGAGTACTGCTTTTGTCAACTCCACTCTGGTTGACTGGAGGAGAGAGGAGCAGAATCAGGACTGAGGTCACGGATTTTGAGCAGTGAGACCAAGGAGGCCAGACAGGAAGGATGTGAGATTCCTAGCAAACCCACCTTAGACTCAGGACCCCCTAGCCCCCAACCTTCTCCACAAAGCCTAGACTGGGAAAGCCCAGAAAGGAGGGATGCGAGGCCTGAGTCAGAGCCCCTGAAGGCTCATCTCTCCCAAGCTAACTCTTCTGCTTCACCTGCCTTGCTGTTTCAGGTCATTACAGTGACCTATGCATCTGGGTAGCTGTGACCTGGCTTCTCTCCAGGGCCCCTTAATAACAGGCAGTAGAAAAGGAAAGTAATCTCTCTACTCCTGTTTTAAAGTGATACTGTTCAGGTTGGGCTTTCACATTTCTAAGCCTCTCCCACTCCTTCTCTTTTAGATCCAGGTGTGAGTTGATATATAAATTATCCTCACTTGCTTCCAGAAAAGCATCTTGCTGCTAACAACGCTTGACACAGTGAGTTAACCTCACTGACATATTACAGAGCACCCAAATGCACAATGAGAACAAGACAGTCAGAACAAAAATTTAAAGAGCTCTGAATAGAGATTGTAAATGACAAAAGAATTTGGCAGTCACTATGTAACCACTTAAAAAGCTCCTTTTATCCTAAAGAGAAGTCATCTGTAATTGAGGTGAAGAAATCAGGTGAAGGGAAAGTATAATAATTTCATTTCTGAAAAGAAAGCATATATGTGTGTGGATAGAGAGAGGAAAGGAAAAAATGAGAATTATGCTAGCAACCCACGCCAGTACTCTTGCCTGGAAACTCCCATGGACGGAGGAGCCTGGTAGGCTACAGTCCATGGGGTCACGAAGAGTCAGACACGGCTGAGCGACTTCACTTTCACTTTTCACTTTCATGCATTGGAGAAGGAAATGGCAATCCACTCCAGTATTCTTGCCTGGAGAATCCCAGGGACAGAGGAGCCTGGTAGGCTGCCATCTATGGGGTCGCACAGAGTCGGACATGACTGGAGTGACTTAGCAGCTGCAGTGATTCCCTTTAGGGAATGGGGTTGGGGGGTGATACCTTGAGAATCAATAACTCACTTTGAAAGATTATTTCTTTAGTGGCTGAGATTTTTTAAGTGAACCTATACCAATTTGTGATTAAAGAATAAAACAAAAATCTATCTTGCAAGACAGCAAAAGGAAAGCTCCAGAAATGAATCTGCCAGGAAGGCAAAGCATCTTCAGGAAGGGCAGGGCACCTGAGAGGCAGGAAGGAGCGAGAATTTGACTCTCACTTGTAAAGAGAGGATTCGTGGTCAGTTGAAATTTAACATTTTTTCTGCCTTCTGATGGAGGCCTGTGCTATTGAACTTAACAAATCCTGGAGCATATTCTGTGTAAGAGCCTCCTCTATGTATGTATGGGGTTTCCTGCACACCCACACATGGTCATTTAAACACCCATGTGGCATTCAGTAGAGGCAGTTTTCTGAAACCAGTCTTCAGGTCAAAGCATTAAAAAAGATAAAGCCTGGTGAATTTTTTTTTTGCACAATAGGTTTTATCACTCTCAGGTTTTACTACTGAAAGCTTTCCAACTGAGGCTCTTGCCCCATGTACCTTTGTGCAGAGAACACCTCTGATGGTCTCAGAGAGTGAGTATGTGGAACCAGGACTAGTTTTAGCCAAAACTGCAGAGCTAGTAGGGTCTGTATCTCTTGGTGTCCTTTCTGCATCCCTTGGCTCACATTGGAGCTTCCCTCCTCACTTTGCGATGCCCCATCTCCTTTCCCATCCTTCCTTAAACCCACAGGAGCACCACTGGATGCTTCTTCCTTCTCTCAAAACCCTCCACGGATCTTAGAGGGAGCTGGTATCAGTCATTTACATTTTAGTATGAATGTTAACATATGGCCACAGAAGCAGGAGGTCTTTATATCTTAAGTTTTACTCTTTACTGTGACATGGAAGGTTGAATCCCAGGGAAAGGAATTTCCAGGCAACAGCCAACAGGTGGAGGCAGTATTTTTCAAGCAACCTTCCTGCTGCTACTAAGTCGCTTCAGTCGTGTCCGACTCTGTGCGACCCCAGAGACAGCAGCCCACCAGGCTCCCCCGTCCCTGGGATTCTCCAGGCAAGAACACTGGAGTGGGTTGCCATTTCCTTCTTCAATGCATGCAAGTGAAAGTGAAGTCACTGTCATGTCCAACTCTTAGCGACCCCATGGACTGCAGCCCACCAGGCTCCTCTGTCCATGGAATTTTCCAGGCAAGAGTACTGGAGTGGGGTGCCATTGCCTTCTCCAGAAAGCACACCACCTGACTGCTGCCTTGATCTTGGGTCTTCCTGCCCAGAGGCTCAGTACAGGGCCTCCCCCAGTCCTGGGGGGCCCCCTCTGCTCTCCGGAGGATACTTTTCATTGTTCTCCACATTGTTCATTTTTCTCCTTTCATTGTTCTCTAAATGGTGTGTGTCAGGTCTCTGGCTCAGACCACTCACCTTTTGTAGGAGAGAATCTGGACACCCAGGACCCAGCAGGGCCTGGGATTCACTGTTGAGAGCCCAGGAGAGGGAACTCTGGAGAGCACTGTGTGACCTTGGGACTTCCCTGGTGGTGCAGTGGTTAAGAACCTGCCTTGCAATGCAAGGGACGTGGGTCCGAACCCTGGTCGGAGAACCGAAATCCCACATGCCGTGGAACCACTAAGCCCGCGCGCCAGAACTAGAGAGTCCACGTGCTGCAGCGAAAGACCCTGCATGCCGCAACTGAGACCCAACACAGCCAAATTAATTAATTTAAAAAGTTGTGTGACCCTGAGCAAGCTAGTCATCCTCTCCCAGCTCAGTTTTCTTACCTGGAAGAAGGACATAATGGCTTCTCTTTTCTTGTGTTGTATTAAGGATGGATTGTGATCAAGAAGGCAAAGTGCTCAGCACGAGGCCTGGCAGGCCGGAAGCCCTCAGGAAATCTGAGTGCTTACTTGGTGGAACAAAGCAAGGCACACGGGAGGAAAGAAAACCAAAAATCCCAAAGGTGGAGAGAACTTGGGTTCTCTGCCCCCAGGGTCCGAGAACTCGGCACAAGGACACCTATTCCTGTCAACTGCTTTGATCCAGGGGCTTCCTATGGGTCGTGCAGTGAGAGAGTATGCGTGAGGGTTGGCTGGTGGCTCCCAAGCCCAGCACAAGATTGGAAATGATGGCTTGTAAGTAAGGAGAACTCAGGACAGCAGTCCCTCTGTTATGCAGCCTCACTCATCTGAGGCACAGGCAAGACAGAAGCTAAAAGGATCGTTAGCTGCTGAGCAGATGGTACATAGCTGGTGCACAACGTTTATCATACACTTTACCTGAGCCTGTGTACCTTCACTCTATACGTGGTTCTCACAAAATTCATTATCCGGTTGTCAAGGCCACCATGGACGAAAGGCAACAAACTAGGGGTGAGACAGGCACCGGAAGTGCAGAGAGAAGTGACAACCGGGAGTCTGCCAAGGAAGGAGACAGAAAACTAGACAGACAGACATTAGAATTAACAAGGAGTCACAGCCATCAGGCTCTGGAAGAGTGTCTGCCTCCCTTTGATTTCTGAGTGCTGCGGTGTGTGATAGCTCAGAATTCAGAATTATGATGTCCAATTTCTTGACCCTGTAGAAGGATGTTCAGCTACAGTCAGTGCATGTTAAGCAGCCAGCAGTGTGTAGAACGTGAAGGACAATAGAACCTTGCGGGGGAGATGTTCAAGTGTGCATGGGCTGTCCACAGATTTCATTATCATTTCATTCCCATGATAATCCTGGGGTAAAGGCAGGATTCATGCTATCGTCTCCCATTTGACAGAGGATGAAGTGAAGCCTCAGGGTGGCTAAGAGACGGGCTCGGCTCACATGACTAGTGTGTACTAGAGCTGGGCTTCCCCCAGGACCTCTGATTTGCAGTCCAGTGCTGTTTCCACCACGTGGATGCTTTCAAACTGTGTTCCTAGGAACCCCAGGGTTCTGCCCAGAGGCTGATACAGGGGCCCTGCGCCCCCTCCCCCAGCAGGGCTGTGACTTCCCACCTCTGATGCAATGAGGATTGCTCAGTATTTGTCTGCAGGAGTCTTTAGATGAGTAAAATAAAAAAAGATCCTGCTGCCTGGGGGAGAAAAAGAATGGAAGAAAGAAAAACTGTGAAATGTTGCCCAAAATATTTGGGGAACATTTCTATCCAATTAAAATCAAAAGAAAGTCACAGGGCTGTGTGCGCACAGGGGAGACCTGCTGCTCTCCAGAAATCTCAGCCGGCCAGAAGGGCTTTTTCTGGGGATGTCCAGTCCCGCTGGAGGCAGGTTCCCCGAGGGCTGCCCCAGGTGGGCTCAGTCGCTGACCTTAGATGGAAAGATCTCAGCCTGCACTCTCCACGCCCCTCCTCCATCCCCTACACGTGCACGCAGGGTCCCCAGGCCACCCAGGGCCATCAGGGATCTTTACCTTCCCTCTCATGGGCCACACGAGTTCTTCATCCCCACCTCAAGGCAACACCTGGCAAACTCCTCAATGATACTCAGCTGACCCAGCACCATCACTTCACGTGGTGTCCTCTCTGCCCAACAAAGCCATTCCTAAATTCTTTCACAGGGGTCACGCCTGTTGTATTTCAACAACTTAGTACTTGTTGAATGAATGACAGTTATCTTTCTGCGTGTTAACAGTGGCCTCAAGTGCCCCCAGAGTACCGCCGTGTCATGTCATTTATCTGAGGGTAAGATCGGGCCCTGCTACAGGTCCCCAGGAGCGTCATCTGCAGAGACAGGGCTTCTGTGACACCATACCGGTGGCCACTAAGTCACCTGGGAAGAGCTGGCCCATCTCACTTGGTCACTCTGCACCCACAGCCACCTCACCGAGAGGAGGAAAGAGCCTGAGTGACACCAGATGTTAGTCATTCCCGTGTCACCACTGTGACCACGGGCAGACACTTGCTGAATGCAGACAGTCTGGGCTGGGTATTTTAAGAGGGAAATTATACGACTTCTCCTTTACCTGGCCACTGTCAGAAATCAGTCTGAATTGTAAGCACTTGGTAAATAGCAGTGTTGACTATGACTGGAGCCGACGATCCAAGGGGAAAGACAGGACACAGACTAAAATCTTAGCAAAACAGACAAGGTGGCATCTAGCCAGCGTGGAGGGAGTGACACAGATAGCGTCCTTTGTCGAAACTTTCCTTCCCTCGCCTCCCTTTCTGGCCCCATTTTCCCCCCTCTCAATTAGAGGTCATTTTGGAGCTGGAAGGGCTTCCCTGGTGGCTCGACTGGTCAAGAATCCGCTTGCAATGCGGGAGACCTGGGTTCGATCTCTGGGTTGGGAAATGTATCAGAAGAAAATACTTATGGATGTGAGACTTGGACTATAAAGAAAGCTGAGTGCCGAAGAATTGACGCTTTTGAACTGCGGTGTTGGAGAAGACTCTTGAGAGTCCCTTGGACTGCAAGGAGATCCAACCAGTCCATCCTAAAGAAAATCAGTCATGAATATTCATTGGAAGGACTGATGCTGAAGCTCCAATACTTTGGCCACCTGATGAGAAGAGCTGACTCATTGGAAAAGACCCTGATGCTGGGAAAGATTGAAGACGGGAGGAGAAGGAGACAACAGATGATGACATGGTTGGATGGCATCACCAACTCAATGGACATAAGTTTGAGTAAGCTCCAGGAATTCGCGATGGACAGGGAGGCCTGGTGTGCTGTAGTCCATGGGGTCACAAAGAGTCAGACACGACTGAGCAACTGAACTGAACTGAGAACTGAAGGGGTCAAAGAGGATGTCTTGAGGTGGGGGTAGGGTGTGAAGTGAGCCCTGTGGGTTGTTAGGATGTAAATAGGAAGGGAGGGAGGAGCCTTTCCCGGGGAGAAGAGAGACTGGGGGAGGGGCAGAGCAGGAAGAACCTGAGAGAGCAGGCTGACGGGTATGAAGACAAGAGAAAAAAGAACCATTAAAGTCTCTCTCACCACGGAGACTGACAGAGGGAAAGCTGAAGAGCTTCTATGGTGTTCCTGTTGAGCCCTGACTGCAACCCGGTCAAGTGTGAGCTCTGTCTTGCAGATGAGGAATCTGTAGCTCAGAGAGGTTAAGAAAGTTACTGCGAATCACCAGCAAGTACATCACTGGCCCAAGATTTGAATCCAGGCTCACATTCTCAACACAGATACCCAGCATTGGAGAAATCTTTGTCTGGAGGGGCAGTGCAGGCTGCCCTGGATAAGGAGTCAGGTCCTCCTGCTAAGAAAGCCCAAAGATACTTCAGTGCAAGAGTCAGGGTCCCAGCAGGGCAGAAACACCTAGGAGGATTTGTAAAGAATTTTACTTTTGGAGTAAGGAAACGGCAACCCACTCCAGTATTCATGCCTGGAAAATCCCATGGACCGAGGAGCCTGGTGGGGTACAATCCATGGGGTCACAAAGAGTCGGACGCGACTGAACAACTTCTGTGTGTGTGTGTTTACTTTTGCTATTAAAAAAAAAAAAGCAAAAAAAAAAAAATCAAAGTCATCATCATGGGAAGAAAATTAGACCCTTGTTGGACACTGTATTGGGCTTCCTTGGTAGCTCAGGTGGTAAAGCGTCCAGCTGCAATGCAGGAGACCTGGGTTCGATCCCTGGGTCGGGAAGATCCCCTGGAGAAGGAAATGGCAACCCACTCTAGTACTCTTGCCTGGAAATTCCTCGGATGGAGGAGCCTGGTGGGCTGCAGTCCGTGGGATCGCAGAGTCGGACACGACTCAGCGACTTCACTGGACACTGTATGAGTTTGCTAGGCCTGCTGCAATGAAGCGTCACAAATTTGAATGACAGAAATCTAATGTCTCACAGTTCTGGAGGCTGGAAGTCCAAGATCAAGGAGATTTGGTTTGGTTTCTCCTAGCACTGTGAGGGAGAATCTGCCCTCTGCCCCTCCTCTAGTTGCTGGTAATCTCTGGCATTCCTTGGCTTGTGGGAGCATCACCCCAAGATCTGCCTTCATCTTCTCCCAGCATGCATGCATGTCCAGATTTCCCCTTTTTAGAAAGACTGGCCATATTGGATTAGTGAAAGTGTTAGTCTCTCAGTCATGTCTGACTCTATGCGATCCCATGGACTGTAGCCTGCCAGGCTCTGTCCATGGAATTCTCCATGTAAGAATACCGGAATGAGTTGCCATTCCCTTCTCCAGGGGATCTTCCTGATCCAGGGATAAAACCCAGGTCTCCTGCATTGCAGGCACATTCTTGACTGAGCCACCAGGGAGACCTATATTCCTATATTGGATTAAGATCCACTTTAATGACATCATCTTAAGCAGTTACATCTGCAGTGACCCTATTTCCAAATAAGGTCACCTTTTGAGGTGCTGGAGGTCGGGACTTCGAGATGCAAATCTTGGAGGACACAATTCACCCTACAACAGGCTTCCTTACATTCATAGTTTCTGTAGATTTTATTTGAAGTACCTACAGGACAGGAGCACCAGGCTAGATCAGTCCTAAGGGCCTCTAAAGATCTCTTCCTGGTCTGGGGGACCCCACGAGCGGAGCAGTGTGGAGAGAACAGACCATGAAGTCCTGACCTCAAGGTGCGATGAGGCTTGGACACTTGAGTCAAGAGAATAGCATGAGACAGCGCTCCCTGGCGTTGAACCCCACTGTCCAACCCCAAAGGCTGCGTGGGGACATTGTGGGCTTCCCTGGGAGAGAAGCAAAAGCCATCCTGCAGAAACTGCAGGTCCGAGAGAACAGTATGTTGGGTTATACTGTGGCTATACTGCACTCACTGTATGTTGGGCTGTACCCTGTGGGCCTGCGGGCCTTGTAGCTGCCCGGCCTCAAGACCAAAGAAAGAGCCCAGAGACAGCAACAGAGACCGCAGATCTTACAGGTCAGAGGCAAAGGGTCCCGGAGCAACACAGCACCGTGTGAGGAGCAAGGCATGGTGGCCGTCTTGACTACTCCGGGGAGAAGGAGGCTACCATTTATAGGGGGATGCGATGTCAGGTGGGCTCGTCAGTTACCGAGGGCGATTATTAAGCCTTATAATTAAGAGGACTGGATGGTCATGCGAGTGAAGCAGGGACTGGCCGAGCAGGGCACACAAGAGAACAGGCATCTCAAGTGGCCTAACCGTACACGCTGGGAAAGACTATGAGGTTCCAATCTGGGGTCTCTTCTGGGTCCAGGGACCCTCCTCCCCATTTGGCCAAGGGCCAGAGCAGCCAGCATCAGCTGCCGTGAGCTGTGTGTTGCCCATAACACAGCCTGGGAAGTCAGGGGCAGGAACAGCCCCTTTTCCCAGCATAACTTGTTTACACGGAGTGTAACCGAAAACATGTTTAATTGGGGTGATTATCCACATAGACACAGACAGTGACGGCAGCACTAGCTGGCTGCGGTGAGGCTGAGGTCCTGGGAACGTGTAGGCAGTCAGCCTGGCGTGGGGCCCCTGGCACATGCTTGGAAGAGAGGCATGGTGAGGAGGAGAAGTGCGTTGTGAAAGAACCAGTGAGAAACTCAAGAGTTCTGGTTCTGTATACACAACAGTTGTTCTCAAAGGCTGGCCCCCAGACCAATAGCGTCAGCATCACCTGGAACTTTTTAGACAAGCGCATCCTCTGGCTCTGCTGCAGACTCACTGACTCTGAAACTCTGAGGGTGGAGCCAGGGCTCTGAGTTTAACAAGCCCTCCAGGTGATTCTGATACCTGCTTCAGTTTGAGAATTGCTGATGTAGAGCATCACGAAGCTGTTCAAAACAAGACAGGGCTCCTTCACAGCTTCAGCACTTAACTAGCTGGGTCACCGTATCTTTATCTAAACCTTACTTTGTGCGTGCTTAGACGCTTTAGTCCTGTCTGACTCTTTGTGACCCTATGGACTGTAGTCCCTGCCAGGCTTCTCTGTCCATGGGATTCCCCAGGCAAGTATACTCGAGTGGATTACCATGCCCTCCTCCAGGGGATCTTCCTGACCCAGGGATCAAACCCAGGTCTCCTGTATCTTCTGCATCGCAGGTAGATTCTTTATCCCTGAGCCACCAGGGAAGCCCAAGCCTTACTTTACTTATCTATAAATAGGAATAAAAACACCTGCCCTATGGGAGCAGCAAGTGGACCGCAGAGGTGGGAACTTCTCTGCCCCAGGACTCAGCTAGAACATGACAGCTCAGTAGATGGTTGCTACGCTGGTGATGCAACAAGACTATGGTGAGGTATTCGTTGAAGTTCTGCATGTAAAGTATTGATGCAATGCTTGGCAGGCATCTAGTAAGTGCTTCATGATCATGCGGATTATAGACAGATGATGGTGATGGTTAGGAGTTCCCCTTCTGCAAAATGAGAGGCTTGGTTGAAATGACCTACATCATCCCTTTTAGAGAGGAGTCAGAAGATCAGGTCCACAGCCTCCAACGGTTCTAACTGTGCACCAAAATCTCTAAATGGGGAGGAGAAAGGAGGTTGGTAGGCTGTCATTTTATTCACAGAAGGGAACAGAAGGAAACAGGACAACGTTGGTCACCTGTGCATCTTGGGCCCAACAAGTACAAAGTGTAACTCAGCCATCTAGAGAGTTCTCAAGGGCCCCTGAGTAGCTTGGAGGTTTCCAGGTGAGTCTGGGTCCTAACTCCTCAACGTGAGGCCCCCTATTGGCAGACAGCCCGCAGGTGCAGGGTCGTGGGCCCTGCCCAGTGAGCAGTTTCTCAGAGCTGCTTTGTGGGATGGGCTTGTCCGGGCCAATTAACTTAGTTACAGGAGCTCACCCATATTCCTCTGTCACTCTGAAAAGTGCTAAACCACAGCAAGAGCTCCTTAAAGGACAATAATGCTCTTTCCCTCTGGGAATCAAAATGACAGCTGATCATGGTTTTCATTCTCCTGAAGGCAGAAACCTAGTCAGGGCCTAGGTTACACTACTGGGCCTTGCCCTGTGGGTGGCACATCTCAGGTCAGCAGGAAATCAAATCGGGCAACAAGCTGGCAAGTCTCAGTGTTCGCCTTCCACAGAGTGGCCAGTGGCCTCCAGGGTCGGACCATCCCAACAGCCCTAAAGAGCAAAGAATAGAACCACAGATTCTAAATTAAGAGTATGCTATGAACCCTATGCCCATAAATGTTCATTTATTAAATACATATATTTATTAAATAGTAATATGAAGTGAATAGGTTCTTATAAAAATATAATTTTATCAAAATTGGACTCAAAAAGAACACCTCAACAATGCAATAACCATTAAAGAAACTAAATCAGTAGTTAAAAAGCTCACAACGAAAACCTCGGGCCTTATAGTTTACGGGCAAACTTTTAAATAACATAAGTTTAATCAAACTCTCACAGAGAATCTAAAAAGAGGAAATACCCTGCTACATTAAAACATTGTTACCAAAGTCAGAAACAAAGGAGGAAAAAAAAGATCACATGATCTTTTCAACAGATACAGAAAAACATTCTAGAAAATTCAGAGCTGGTAGTATGATAAAAACTCATACTAACTAGGAAGAAGAGGATTTCCTTCACTGAAAAATGGTTTCTACCAAAAATCTCAACAATGTTTTATTTAACAATGAAATGTTAAAAACCTTTTTTAAAAGCTAGGAACATGCTAAGGTTGTCACTTACTGCTCATCATTGAGCTAGTCCTGGCAAGCAAAATAAGGCAAAACTGTTATTATTCACAGATGATTTGGCTGTGTAAATAAAGCCTCAATCTACAGCCAAATTAATAGATTTAATAAAAAGACTTTAGTAGTGTTACTGAATATAAAATCAATATATAAAATTCAACTTCATTTCTATACACTGGCTGAAAGCAGAAAACATAATCTTAAATAATATACCATTATAATATATATAGCAATTATATAATTGCTATATTATAGCATTATATATAGAGCAATCAAACAATATGTGGTAACTTGGTGATTCAGTTCATACCTGGAGTTAGGACAAACCTCACAGGTTAAGGGCATTCCCCCCACAGAACTACCTACACTTCAACCACAAACTCAGGGTTTCCCAGCCCACTTACAAAAATAACCAACTAGCTACATATTTGAGGACTCCCATACCCCCTCGCTTGAACAATTCACAAAACTCGGGAAAGCCCTATACTTAAAATAGGACTTGTTAAAGCTAATCCAATAAACTTCAGATATAGAACACAACCAGCCAAAAGACGAGGCCCATGGGGCAAGGTCTGCTGCTGCTAAGTCGCTTCAGTTGTGTCCGACTCTTAGCTACCCCATGGACTGCAGCCTACCAGGCTCCTCTGTCCATGGGATTTGCCATGAGTACTGGAGTGGGTTGTCATTGCCTTCTCCGGGGCAAAGTCTAGGAGGGTCCCAAATGTGAAGCTTCTTGGTCACCCTCTTAGCAAATTGATGTGTATCACCAACCAGGGACTCTTACTTAACTTTCAGTGTCCAGGGTTTTAACTGTGGATATGTTTACATGGTTTGCAGCGACTTCTACATAGAGTTAAGTTAGTGCCAGCATCTTGGTGTAGGAATAACTTCTAGGAATACCTCTGTGGCTCACCAAATCAACTCATGAGTGTCACGACAAAACAGCAGGGCCCACCCTATATAGCTCACAGAACATAACGAGTAGGACATCACGGACAACCGGGTTGATGAGTGTCATGGATTCAAAGAATAGATGTTTAGTCACCATGTAAGAAAATTGGAAATGCCCCCCAAATCTCACAGCTCATAAGCAAAAGAATATCTAAGTAAGGTTTTTCCCAAATTTGACAATAATCTTGAAAATGTATACGACATTGGTGATAACTAGTTTTGAAGGTAAAAAACTTCTAGACTATCTACCCAACTAAAGAATTGACTGTATTAGAGGAAAGACTGAGTTATCTTTTCAATTATCTGTCAAACACTGAATTAGCTTTAAATTCTGCCTGTAAAAATTATTACAAAACTGTCATAGACAAGATCAGAGATTATGAAATCCATTCACGTGTTTGCTACCCGCACTTTGCCAAGCAGCTAATTAGTAAAAATGTTCTTTTTATGAATGTTGTGATGTTTGTGCTATTTGCCAGCTTTTCAGAATTTTTAATTTGCTGCACTTTTCTGATTCAAAAATAAATATTCACTTCCGTACCCAATTTTGTGTTCATAACTTCTAAGGACCACCCCCGCCCCCCCGAGCATGGATCCACCCTGCCCCCTTTCTGCTCCTTTCTTCACTTGGTGCCTGCCTCCTCCCCTCTCTGTCCCTCACCCAGCGTTGACTTGTTGCTAGTTTAATGATTGTCTTTGCAGTTGAGCCAGCTAACTCACTGTCTAGAATTGGGCTGTAAGCTCCTTGAGGATAGTCCCCTAACTTAGAGCATCACGCCCAGGGCCAGCACCACCAGAAACACTGAAGAAATGCTGTCAAAATACCTGTCTGAAATGGGACCGGTGTTCCCTGGCACAGGTGACTCGGGCAGCCTCTCAGCACTGGGACACTTCTAAAGAAGGCTCATGCCGGAGACCTGCAGCTTTTGTAGGAAGGGAAGGGTTTCTGCAGAAAGGATGTGGCCCCTGATGGATAACTTGAGCCGGCTGGTTGCCTGGTCAGCAAGGAGAGAAGACCCTTCTCGAGGTCAGGGTTGGGCAGGGTTACTGAGCCTGCATTCAGACCCTGCCAGAAGCAACAGAGGAGAAGGGCTGGAGTCTGCAGTCTCCCCTCCACCCTGCTGCCTGTTTGCGCTCTGGGCAGTGGGCTGGCCTCGGTGCCTGCACTCCCCACACCTCTAATGGCTTCTGTAACAGGCAACACCTCTGCCTTGGCTCAGCAAGTCCAGTGGCCCTGGCCCTAGGAGGCTCAGAGATAAACGGGGGAGGAAGTACGTTTCCATCCACATGGAGCACACTCAGCAGCGGCCACGGTGACCGTGGAAGACGGGGAAAATGGGCCAGTGTGTTTCCTCTCCCAGGTAAACACATTAACAAGGACCTTACCTGGGACTTCCCACAGCGCATCCTGAGAACAACTGGTCCCTAAGATGCACCTAGAAAAGAGAAGTAGTTACATGGACAGAGAGAAGTGCCAAAGACTGCATCCTTAGCCCCTGAGACGGTAAAAAAAAACTTACTAGCCGCTGCCAACCTGTCCCAGGGTGTTTGTCCACACGCCTTACCTGCCCCTAGTAGCCTCTCTGGGGTGTGGACCCATCTGGGGAAATACTGCCCTCACTATAAGCAGCAACTGTGGGTGAGACTCTCCAGGACAGGCGGGTAGTCAAATTCAGCAGTCGTGGGGAGTTTCGGGCTGCTTCTACCAACATCTACCGGTAGCGACTTCCTTCTAACACACAGGCGTCCTTCCCCTGGTCAGGGGCCTTCCTGCATCAGGAGCCCTGAATGACCACCACCTCCTCCCCCTGACTCCTCCCCTTCTTGGGACTGGGAGAGAGGGATTTCTAACACCTGCAGCCCAAGGCCTGACCCCTCCCACTGTCATCTGTGAAGTGAAGCCACCTGGATGCTCTCAAATCTGCCTTCTAAGTTCTACCTGATCCTGGATGGAAACAAGCAAGGCCACGAGGGCTCTCTCTTCCTTTTCTTAGCCGATTGATTCTGTCTTTGTTACCTTCAATAAAGGTGGTGGTTTACACCCCAGAGCCTTCAGAGAAGGGGAGTTGCCCAACGAAGTGCCTTTCATTCTTCTGGGTATGCTCTCCCCGCAAGCTGAACAAGGGGGAATTTTAACCTTCCGTGAGGGGATGGGTGAGCAGAAATGAGGTTGGGGGGGAGGCTGGGAGCAGGAGAGGGACTTTGGAGACTGGACTGTCCTCTGGGGGACTTGGTGACCTTGGCACTGTGTCACCGACCTTCTGCCCCAGCTTCCCACCCCCTCCCATCAGGAACAGTAACAGCACCCACCTTGTGAGCATACGTGTGTGCTAAGTCGGTTCGGTCATCTCCGACTCTGAGCGACCCTATGGACAGTAGCCCACCAGGCTCCTCTGTCCATGGGGATTTTCCAGGCAAGAATACTGGAGTGGGTTGCCATTTCCTTCTCCAGGGGATCTTCCTGACCCAGGGATGAAACCGCGTCTCTCATGTCTCCTGCGTTGCCAGGCAGGAGCGCCTGCCAACTAGTGCCACCTGGGAAGCCCCCACCTTATGAAACTGATAATCAAATGAAAGGACGCAGAGCTCAGGTGGTACCTATGGCGACCCACTCCAGTACTCTTGCCTGGAAAATCCCATGGACAGAGGAGCCTGGAAGGCTGCAGTCCGTGGGGTCGCTGAGTCGGACACGACTGAGCGACTTCACTTTCACTTGTCACTTTCATGCACTGGAGAAGGAAATGGCAACCCACTCCAGTGTTCTTGCCTGGAGAATCCCAGGGACGGAGGAGCCTGGTGGGCTGCCGTCTATGGGGTCACGCAGAGTCGGACACGACTGAAGCGACTTAGCAGCAGCAGCAGCAGGACGTGGTCAGCTCCTGGCAAACATGACTATTGTCTGCGTCACTCAATAGTGCTTTGGGGGGTGAATATTCTCTTTCTTTTTTGAGAGTGAATTAGAAGGGATTGCACTAAAGCCCTGAATCTGACCTCTAGGTTGGCCCCAAGGGCCCAGCTCCCAGCATCAAGGTCACATCAAACAGAAATCCACAGCCACATCTCACATCTGAGGGAGCCCCTAGATTTCAGAGGGCTGGACTTGAACGTGGCAGCTACCTTTGTCCCGCAATTCAAACATGTCCCACAAACTTCAAAATAATCTCCCCTTGACCGGTGATCAGTGTCTAAAATTCCACCACGGGCGTATCAATCATTCCTTTGGCTTAGATTTTTATCCAAGTCAGTCACCTCGTTGAAAGTGAGCATCTACCCTAGAAAAAACAGCCTTCAGTGCCTCCCCTTCCATGGAGTTGTGATCTGGAGATAAAGAGGTCCAGGATCACAAAGGCTTACCAGCTAAGCCAAGCAGAGGGGAGGGACCTGCAAGAATTTCCCCAGAGAGAAAATGAAAAAAGAAATACCTTCCAGGGTTGTCAGGAGGTCAGCTGAGTTAATGCTGCCAAACTCCCTTGTGCCTAACGGGGACTCAACAAACTTTCATTCCCTTCTCCTCCTAACCTGTTGTCAGTGGTTTACACCTGGGGTTAACGAGGGCCTGAGACGAGGGCTTGCTGGGTGAGCTGGTGAAGGTGAGAGTGTTTCTTTTGGGGACAGGACGGGAGACAGAAAAGGAAGCCTTGGGGCCACTCCTTTGAGTCACTCTGGTCCCTGTTCACTTCCCCACTTGTCACAGAGGCCTTCCTAGACCACCCACCCAGTCCCTCACTGTATCTCCTTACCCTGCTTGACTTTTTATTCCTCACACTCCCTCGGCTGTCTTTCCTACCAAATGCATGTCTACAAGGACTTTGTTTTGCTCTCTGCCAGGATGGAATCTCAGCATTGCCAGTTCGGACCTGATTTGGCCCTGGTCAAACTATTTCTTTTTCTGTGCTGTCTTCATAGGGTCATTTTGATGATTAAATGCACTAATAATAAAGCAGCACTTGGCACAGTGCCAAGCACATCCTAAGTTCTCACTGAATGGCTGGTTATTTTCTAGTAAAATTTTCCTTCCTGTGGGTCAGCCGTCTGGAGAAGACTGCTGTGGCCACTCAGGGAATTCATCTCGAGTGGAGCCAGAAATAGAAGCCTGCACTAATTGGGGAACTGTGAAAATACTGCTTACCTTCCAAAGCCAATGAGCCAGGGATCCCTAGGATACTGGTTCTCAAATATGGCTGCGCATTGGGGTCACCTGGAGAGTTTTAAAAATGACTGATGCCTGGGTGCTCTGCCAGAGACTCTGATGTCATCAGCATGGTTGGTGGCCTAAGCATCAGGATTTGTCTTAAGTTGCCCAAGTGCTTCTAATGTGTATCAGGTTTGAAAGCCGCTGCTCCAGACTGCTGCCAGATTTCCCCCTTGAAAGTCAGCGAGAGACAAGTGTCTAATTATGGCCTGCTGGTTAATGCATCTTCCTAAAAGGGACCATTTGCTCACAGTCCAGCCCATTAAAAACTAATCACTTTGGCCCTGCAGGGTCCCCTCGCTTAGAGATTGCTAGTGACTTCGGTGCAGATTTCTAGGACTCCAGCACCCCGCAAAGGAAATCCTGGAGGCCAGCAGCACAAGCAAATGGGGAAACTGAGGCTGGAGCAGCTGCACCAGGCCTTCGTCCACCCAGCCCAGCCCTGGTCCTGGCAAGGACGGCGGTATTAGAACTGGCGATCCAAACAAACGAAACATTTTGTCATGTCTTGCACTGTAACAGAACTCAGAGCTGATGATTAGGATCCCAGAGGGATAACATGCAAAGCTTTTATCTGTGACGCGAGCTCTAGTTGAGTGAGAAGACAACCACATTTTAAGAAAGTACTTTTTAAAAAGAAGCTCAGCTCCATTGCTCCCACCTTCCTGCTGTTTAAAGCAGGGAGAAGTACATTATGCTGAGTGAAAGAAGCCAGTCACAGACAGACAGATACTGTATGATCCCGCTTATATGAATAGTCACATTCAATAGAGCCAGAAAGAGTGCTGGTCAACGGGGGCTTTGGGGGCTGGAGTTGGAGAGCTGTTGTTTAATAGGCATTGACTCAGTTTTGCACATGGTTGTGATGCTGGGACAACAATGTGAAGTACTTAATACTACTGAATGTTGTGCTTAAAAACAGTTAAAACGGTGAATTTTATGTGTATTTTACCACGAATAAAAATAAGTCATTTTTTAAAGCAATTCTGATTTTTTTTTAGTGTAAAAGGAAGGGACCACATGGGGGCTGCAGGCCTATAGGAACTTAACTGGGCTTTTGGTTATTTCCATGGAAACTGGGGGAGAGATGAATTTCACTGGAGAGGATCCAGAGCAGGGAGTGGGGAGGGGGCAGCCCTGAGAAAGGAGGGCATCAGATCAGCACTTAAGGGGCATCCACTTTAGAGGTTATTGATGGCTCGGACGGTAAAGAATCTGCCCGCAATGCAGGAGACACGGGTTCAATCCCTAGGTTGGAAAGATCCCCTGCAGAAAGTAATGGCTTACCCACTCCAATATTCTTGCCTGAAGAATTCCATGGACAGAGGAGCCTGGCGGGCTACGGTCCATGGGGTCACAAAGAGTCGGACATGACTGAGCAACTAACACTTTCACTTGAGAAGTTAATGAAAATTCAGAGCAGCTGATTTAACCACACTGTTCACCATGTGTATTTTAGCTGCATAAACAGAATGTGCATGCATGCTCAGTCGTTCAGTGGTGTCCGATTCTTTGCAACCCATGGGCTGTAGCCCACCAGGCTTCTTTGTCCACGGAATTTTCCAGGCAAGAACACTGGAGTGGGCTGCCACTTCCTTCTCCAGGGGATATTCCAGATTCAGAGGTGGAACCCACGTCTCCTGCATTAGCAGGCAGATTCTTTACCACTGGGCCACCAGGGAAGCTGTAAACAGAACGTACCCGGTGACTTACCAATGATTGTATTGTACACTGGGCTTGTAAGACTGTGCGTTCCTTCCCTCAGCTTGAGAGAGTCCCTGCTGCATATCTTCATGGAAATGAGTTTAACAGAATGAGTTTGGAGTCAGCAAGAAGAAAGGTGATTCCACTGTGGTGTTCTTTATCTTTTAAAAGGCTTCTAACATGCCTGATGTGGATATTGGCACAAATAAGAATTATACCTTCGGAGGAAGGAGGCTGTGGAGAGGGAGGCAGTGTATTTCTGCTTAAACTGGGCCTCTGAGAAGGTGGTGTTTTTCTAAATGATCTTTTGATGAGTGCTTGTAACACAAAGAATTAACCCCTATTACAGGTCAGCCTGCTGCTGAGTTAGAGAAATCTGCCTGGCCTGTGAGCAAGGCATTAATCCCTTGGGCAGGGCAGGATATTAAAGATCATCCAGGGTTTTCCTGGTTCAAATGCAGTCCCCCAACCTGCAGCATCGGTACCACCTTGTTGGCCTGATGAAATGGAATCTGCACGTGTTCAGCCCAGGTCCCCAAGAATTCAAGTGCAAGCCAGAGTCCGAGGATCTGCGGCCTGCAGGGTGCTGCTGGCTCATCTCCCATGAGCTTGTCCATCCCTGTCTGCCTGGGAGCCCAGCCCCACCCTGCGACAGCCTGGTGGATGCGAGGGCTCTTTTTCTTCGAAAGGCAGTTCAGCCATCTATTCAGATCACAGGGACTACATCGTCCCAAACTGGCGCTGCATCCCAGCTGTGCTGCTTGCAGCCTGGGTGACCATGGATAGGTTGCTTACCCTCTCTGTGCTTCCGATTCCTCCCTGTCAAATGACTGCCATAAGAGTCCCTAACTCATGGGGTTGTCTCAGGGATTAAAAGAGTTAATCCCTAGGAAGCATGAGAGCAGTTCGAGTATCTCAGTAAGCGTGAGCTATTATTATACTGCCTGGATTCCTGCCTCATGCCATGGCTCACGTCTGTCCCTAGAGCCTCAGAGAACAAGCTTAACTCCCCATCTGTATGACAGCCCTGTGTACGTTCAGAGGCAGCTCTCATGTCCTCCTCTGCAATATTCCCCAGGCTCTAAGCGCCCCGTCTTTCCCATTCCTTGGGTGACGTGCTTTGATTTCCACAGCACATCCGTCGGGAGCTCTTCTGAGAACTTGCACCTCCACAAAATCACAGCATCCATGCCACAGCCCTGTTGACCCCCTCAAGCTCAAAAGTTCTTACTTCTCCGTAGCCTGATAACTCTTTCCCTTGACCCAGTTTCTTCTAGATCAGAGAGGATCCATGTGTGCATTCCTCCCCTCTTCCAGGGAAGTGTGGTGCCCAGGGGCCTTCCTGAACCTGTTAACCCCCGGCTACCCAGAGAGCACCTGAGTTGCAAGCCTCTCCAGGCTTCCCGCAGCCACTGCCAGGGCTCCACGAACGGCCCTCCCTCTAGTGGAGTCTGCAGGAGCCCTACCACGGGCACAGGCCTCCCCAGGACCTTCCATAGAAATCCCCGTCCTACCCACCTCCCCTCCTTGCCCAACCCCACCCCCAGGTCTGCCCTGACCCAGAAATGCCCGCACCCCTCTGTTCCCATCCCTCCCTCCCCAGGGCTCCTTTTGCTCCAGAGCCTGGCATAAGCCACAGGAAGAAAGTGAGTTAGTCGCTTAGTCATGTCCAACTCTTTGCCACCCCCTGGACAGTAGCCCGCCAGGCTTCTCTCTCCATCAGATTTCCTAGGCAGAAATGTTGGTGTGGGTAGCCATTCCCTTCTCCACGGCATCTTCCTGACCCAGGGATCAAACCCACATCTCCTGCATGGCAGGCAGATTCTTAACCTCTGTCCTATGGCTCCTGAAACACATCAGGGGCAGCCTTGCCTCTGCAAACATCTTTTACATTCAGGGCAGGTGCTTCAGAAGGAAGCCCCCTGCATCCACTTCAGCCCCAGATTCTGCAGATAGACAGGTGTTAATTATAGGGAATTCCATAACAGCCTGCTCACTGACACATCAGAGTAAACTCCCCTCGGTATCTTCCCCAATGGGCACTCTGCTTTTGCCTTCCTCTGACACTCTTACCTTCTGGCTGGAGAATAACACTGGGCCATTCTTTATTTATAACCCACCCACCCAGATGTGCGCACCTACAGTTGGGCTTGTCTCTCATTTTGAGACTCAGACTTAAACTCACGAGCTACTCTCCATACAACCACAGGGATGAGTCCAGATGCATTAGGCTAAGCAAAGGAATTTCAACTCAAAAGGCTACACACTGTGACTCCATTTATATGCATTCTGTACAAGGCAAAACTAAGGAGATGGAAAAGAGTGGCTTCTAAGGAACTGGGGCTGGGGGTGACCCGAAGCAGGCAGGAGGGGATTGTGTGAGATAATAGATTGTTATACATCTTGATTGTGATGGTGGTTACACGATTTTAGACTTTGTCAAAACTCATGGAACTATACACTAAAAAGTGAATTTTACTGTTTATAAATTATACATCAATAAACCTGGCTTTAAAAAAAATTACACTTGCCAGTCCTTTCTGGAACAAGGCAAAGTGTAAGGCAAAAGCCATCAACTTTTGTAAACTCCTCACCCACTGCTGAAAGTGGGAATTGGATCTCCCTGTAAAATCAGGTCTGTTAAAGAAAGGGATCAGTGGTTCCTCCAGTAGGGGCCCCATTTTGAAAGGGCTCTGGCCATGCGAGACTTTCTTTACTCATTCATCCGTCCATCCACTCAACAGTGTTCATTGGACATTTCCTAAGAGGCAGACTTGGGACAGAAACGAGCAAGGCAGAAACGGCTGTGAAACAAGATACAGCCTCTGCCCATGAGGGGGGAATTGTCCAGTGGTCCTGGGGGTTGAGTGGGTGAGGCAGGTGGGATGGGAACAGCAGAGAAGTAAAGTGCTCAGTCGTGTCCCACTCTTTGCCACCCCAGGGACTGCAGTCCCCCAGACTCCTCTGTTCATGGGATTTTCCAGGCAAGAATACTGGAGTGGGTTGCCACTTCCTCCTCTAGGGGATATTCCCTACCTAGAAATCAAACCCACATCCCCTGAATTGCAGGCAGTCTTTTACCACTGAGCCACCAGGGAAGCCCCAGAGAAGTAAAGAAACAGAGACAAAACAGGGATGGTGGAACTCCTGGGAGGGGGCATTCAACTTCACCCCAGGGAGCTGGGGAGCTTCTGAGAGGAAGCAGGCCTGCATGAGTTAGCTAGGAAGGACAACGGGTGTGAAGACACCCATCCCTGGAAGGTACACACGCAAAGGCCCAAAGGACAGAGAAAGGGGGCACATTTTAAAAATTACAAGGAGCTCATTTGGGAGCCTCGAGGCTGGGGAGTGGGGGTGCTCTAGTCTTTTCTTCCTTTCTTCCGCCAGTTTGAGGTCCCACTCTGAAGAAACATGTGTCACTGAGGAGAGAAAACTGCTGTAACTGAGGGCTCTCGGGTTTTAAACACAATAAATCTTTGCTCAACAAGTGAAGAGATTTCAGATTAACTGATTAAAAGCTCCAGGGGACTTGAGCTTCCTAACTTTTCCTCTGTTTTAACCTGGGTCTGTGATACTTTCTACTTCAGCAGAAAAGGAAAATTAGATGCCAAATTGGAAATTACAACAGCAAATAACAAAATGTTCCCTAGACTCCCTGACTGGATACCCCTGGTGCTAACTGTCTGACCTTGACCACCAAATAGGTCTGTTTTCTTCACTTTAGAGAGACCGTTCCAGGTAATGCAAACAGACATTTTGCAGATTTCACTGTTGCACATGCTTTCTGAATTACACAGAGAACAGTTTCCACATGGCCTGGCTATACTTCCCTAAAGCACCTATGACGTCATTATTTCCCATAGGAAGGGCTTCCACCCCAGGCCACACACTGAGCAGTGGCTGAAATCAGCTAGAGCATCCACCCCACACTCTGTAGAACTCCCAGAACCCTCTGGGCCAACCAAAGCTGTGTCCAGTCTGCCCTTTAGGGCTGCTCCCCAAAGCCCTTCACCCACACCCATGATGAAGCTGGCTTCGTCCATTCCCAGCAGAAGATTGGTGTCTGGCATTGTAGCAGAATTAATTTAATCATAAGCACCAAAGCAACTGGCTTGATTTCAATTTTCCAGCTATTTCTGAGATTCAGCCCACTGAATAAATGAAATTCCAGTTTCTTGTCATTACTCTGTTGATGGTGACAATGAACTCGAGTACGGCTCCTGTTTATCCATCTTCTTACTAGACGAGGGTAGAGTGTTATGTGTTCTTACATCAAGATGGGCTGGGAAAGCGTTGCTCCTTAAATAGTAGCATCCTGGATCCCATTCCACCGAACAGAAGAACTCCAGGGCCTCATAAGATTCCCCCACCAAACTCTTTGAGCCCCTCAAACCTGCCTGAACCCCTCTAAACAGATGATCAACAGGAAGGATGGAGAGTGAAAGGGGTCTTTTCTCCCTGAGAAGGGACAAGAAGAAAGGTATGGGAGGGAGTGATGCTCAGTCATGTTGGACTCTCTGCGATCCCATGGAATTCTCCAGGCCAGAATACTGGAGTGGGTAGCCTTTCCCTTCTCCAAGCAATCTTCCCAACCCAGGGATCGAGCCCAGGTCTCCCGCACTGCAGGCAGATTCTTTACCAGCTGAGCCACCAGGGAAGCCCTGTGGGAGGGAGGGTGTCCACAAATGACTGACCATTGGAAGCTGGGGTTTTGTCTTCCAGGGCTACCTGTCAGAAGGCCTGGTAACGAAGTGGTACCGCTCACCACGCCTACTCCTCTCCCCTAACAACTACACCAAAGCCATCGACATGTGGGCCGCCGGCTGTATCCTGGCTGAGATGCTCACGGGCAGGATGCTCTTTGCTGGTAAGCTGCTACCCGGGGCACCCTCCTACCCCTCTGCTGCAGCTCAATAAAAGGGGGGGAAACATGCTAATCACAAAACCTGCTATCCTCCTCTTTGAGGTTGCCTCTGACTCTGACGGCACTACTTGCAGGCACCTTGTTATCAACTATTTCGGGCAAAATACTGGCTTAAAAAAAAAAAGAAAGAAGAAGAAAAAACTTCTTGAGCACTAAACTTCCAAAATCAAGAAATCGTGTCTTTTCAAACACCTTAAGATTGACCCATGAAAACACCCACCCAACCTTTTCAGCTCCTTTCTTCCCTCTCCCTGCCACTGTGAGAGGTCAGTCTGGACTGCTCATTTAGAGAGGGGACCCCGCCAGGCTCCCAGAGTCCCTGAACCAACTCTACCTGAGTCCACTGCAGGGAGAAGCCAAGTGACTCCTTCAGAGCAGACGCTGATGCTTCGCCACTTTCTGGGTCAGCATTCACAGCATTCGCATGCACTTAGTGCCACACAGGGCATCATCAGGGGGACACGGGAGAGCCCTGCCCTTGGCCTCCAGCTTCTGGAAGACTGGGACCCCAGAGGACTCAGTGATGGTGGGGGTTGCTCTGTGCAGCTGGATGAGTCAGGAAGGAAGACCGGGCTTGGTTGGATTTAACCCAGTAGAGGTGAATGGCAAGGCTACTCATGCAAAAAGGGAAAACAAAAGGAATGGAATGGCCAGAGACCAGAGAGGGCGGCAAAGATTCAGACCTGACCCACCCCAGCAGCATCAAAGCTCTGAAACAGCATCAGCAATGGCCTGGGTGTGGAAGAGGACTTGAGTTTCCGAGAAGCAGAAAGCCTGAAGCTTCTTATGGGTGAAGATGCTATTCATTCCCAGCATGTAGCATGATCCCTGGCAGGGAGAGGACACTCCATAAATATTTGTTGAGTGAACGAATGAGTGACTGAATGAGTGCTTGAATGAGCCATTCCGTTCTGTACCACAGGCCTGGCACGCCCTGTCTTCCTCCCTCTGCCTGGAGGAGCACAAGTCAGTGTGCTCATGACATGTCCCAAACTTAATTTGCTATTCCTGATTTTTTTTTTTTCCCTCCTAATGTGAACCCAAAAGGTAAGACTTATTTTTAGCCTTAAAATCTCTTCCTCACCCAGCCTGGTAAAGGACATGCACAGAGGTGCATGGGAAGGAACGCTTGGAAAGCCTCAGGTCGGACTCCCATCATTTTAGCGTGGGCTGACTCAGGCTGTATGAGGCTAGACCATTCCAGAGGCACAGAATGCTAAGAGAATGGATGGGCCCCAGAGACTAGCCCTTCTTTCTGCATTTGACCAAGCCCCAGAAATTGCAAGCAACTTGCCCACCGTCACCCAGAAGTTAGCAGCAGAATGAACCCAGGGCCCCGGGCTCCCACTGTCCTAGGCTCCTAGGCGCTGGGGTTTCCACACCCACCAGCCCGGTGGGCAGCATGCTTAACCATCTGGCATTTGCCTCCGCAGGGGCTCACGAGCTGGAGCAGATGCAGCTCATCCTGGAGACCGTCCCCGTGATCCGGGAGGAGGACAAGGACGAGCTGCTCAAGGTGATGCCTTCCTTCGTCAGCAGCACCTGGGAGGTGAAGCGGCCGCTGCGCAAGCTGCTCCCGGAAGTGAACAGCGAAGGTACCGCCGCCCGACTGCCCGGCCGGCGTCTGGAGGCTGCACTCGGCGCCCTGGCTTCACCCTGGGGCCCGGGGGCAGGCAGTCTTTTCCAAAAGGACCAGAGTCCCTAGACACAGAAGCGGGGGACCCCCCCTGGCAGCAGGTCTTTGCCCTCGCTGCTTCCAGACCGAGTTCAGCCGTCAGGCCACCCTCAAGGCAGTCACTGCTGGTCCTCCACACTCAACCCTGATTTTGTTTCCTTTTCCTTCTTTCTCACTTGCTTCCATCCCTCTTCTCCACCTCCCTTTACTTTTTCCCCTCTGGAAGGCATGGTACAGTTTCATCAGCTTCCAAGTCTGACCCAGGCTCAGCTCTCCGTTCCACCAGTGACTAGCTGTTTGGCATTGGGCAAACTTAACTTCTCTGCATGTTTCCCTAACTGTAAAATGGGTATATTAATACATGACACATAGGGTCATTGTGATGAGTACATAAAATAGAGTTTGTAAAGTCCTTGGCATAGGATAGTTTCTCCATTATCTGAGATGTCAGAATATCACCAGTCTCATACCTGCTAGAGGCTTCCTTGTTGTTCTTCAGTCGCTAAGTTGTGTCTGACTCTTTGCCACCCCCTGGACTGAAGTATGCCAGGCTCCTCTGTCCTCCACTGTCCCCTAGAATTTACTCAGATTCATATCCAGTGAGTCAGTGATGCTATCTAACCATCTCATCCTCTGCTTGAGGAAATTCCTATATCAGATAGGATATAGGTTTGGCCAATTGTAAGAGAAACCCAGATTCTCAACAACTTAAATAACATTTATTTCTTATTTAAGAAAAAAAAAAAAGAGTTTATTTCTCTCATATAAGAATCTAAAGTAGACAGTCCAGGGCCTCTGAGGTAGACCTGGTCTACAGTCATCCAGAGGTCCAAGCCCCTTCTGTCTTATATCTCTACCACCTTAGGGTGTTGCCCTTACCCCTTGGAGGCAGGTGGGGGAGGAGGGCCTTTAAAGTCATGAGCCAGGATTTGGACACCTCACCTCCATTCATGTCCTGTTGGCCAGAGTGTAAGTCACCTGGCCCCACCTCGCTGCAGTGAGGCTGTGACATGGAAACTTACCCCACTGCCACTGTGTGTCCATTACTCTGAAAGAGGAGAACAGACATGGGTATCAACTACCATCTCTGCCATGCTCACCCCCATCGAAAAACCAAGAACTTGGACTAACAGTGTCTTTGGCCATAATCCCCTGTCAATCAATAAACTGTCTCAGCTTCCCTGCCATCAAGAGAGGCAATTTGATTCCCTACAAATTAAGTCTCAGCCCATCCACATTTTTTTTTTGATTCTTGGGCCTTTGTAGAAATCCTGCCATGTGACAGGAGGTTCAGAATTCTCAGGAATTCTGGATCAGGGGTGAGTCATCCATGTCTCTTCCCAAACCACCACACACACACAGTAGCCCCTCTGAATGTTGTGGGCCTGTCTCAGAGAAACCAGAGACATGATAGATGGTCTACCAGGGAAGATGGATACCTGTCAGAGATGAGCAGATGAAGGAACACATCCTAAGGGGCCAGCGAGAGCTCTGGGGGTTTGGGGAGGGCGTGAGAGCCACCGGGCACAGAGAGGGACAGAGAGCCGGCCCGGAGAGCTGATGAGAGCTGGGATCAGCAGGATCTGATCGTCTGAAGTGAAGCGGGAGTGGTGAGCAAGGCCAAGAGGCCACAAGGCTCTGAATGCCCAGGCAACGTGTGTGGACTGGATCCTGGAGCCAAATAGAGGTTCACGAAAGCCGGGCCGGCTTCACCCTCCCAATGTGCCGGCTTCAACCACAGTTCTCTCATCCGTCTCTGGGCTTGAAAAGTGACCCCGGTCAGCCTGACCTCAGGGGAGAGAGGTATGGCTGAAATGAAACTTCAGTAGGGAAAAGGGTATCACACCCGCCTGCCCCAAAGAGCCAGCTGCTGTCCCTCGGCTCACCCTGGGCTGTCCCTCTGAGGACCTACAGGCCTGGGAAGAGGCTGTCTCTCTAGCTTTCCCCTCGGAGGCACGAAGGACACAGTCTAGGTGGACTGTGTTCCCCAAGCAGCCACCACTGCACAGCCGCAGGACAAGGGAGCAGGCCCGAGACTGCACCCAGAGGGCGTCAGTCCTGAGCTGTGCTGGCAAGAAGCAACTATACCTCAGAGGACAGAGCCGATGAGGAAGCCTCTTCCCAAAACAGGGAGAGGAGCGCTCTGGCCCTGCCCCCCACCCCACCTCTCAATCACCAGAGATGCCCCTCCCTGAGAATCCTTCCAGAAACCCTGGGGGCTCTGAAGAGCCCAGCTGAGAATCTAGTGGGGCCACATAAAAGTCACATGATTGCACAGCTGCTACTGCTAAGTCGCTTCAGTCGTGAATGACTCTGTGCGACCCCATAGATGGCAGCCCACCAGGCTCCTCCACCCATGGGATTTTCCAGGCAAGAGTGCTGGAGTGGGGTGCCATTGCCTTCTCTGAAGCCTCATTATATCAGAAGCACCAAAAAACCCCACCAAAACATGTGGGAGGTTGAACTTGCAGAAGAAGAAAGAGTTGGGGTGTGAGGGCGGTGGTCATGAGTTAAGGGGAAGCCAGTCCTGTAGCTGATAGACCTGAAATCTCCATGGCCTACCTGCTAGCGATGTAGGCACTGATCAACTCAAGTCCAGACAGACGGGGGCCTCTGCCCAGGACACAGGCCTTCTGCCATCTTCGATCAGAGCTTCCAAGGCTCCCCCGGGCACCAACTTCCAGCTGAAGCCAGAGACGGGAAAGAGAGCAGACACACGTGCAGGAGGTTTTGAAGAAGATGGTCTTCATCTGTCAAACCTCCAGGGGCAACATGTGGGAGAAAGAGCTCTGGACCTAGGAGGCCCGGGCTGGCAGACTCTGTCCCCCCGCCTTCCTCCATGGTGACAGCTCTCACTCAGGCTTTCTACTGCTGAGTCCTACAGGAGGAGGGTCCTCCACCGGCTCCCCCCACAGTTGCACTCAACCCACGACACCTGATGGTGGGGGTGGAGATGCCCCCGCCTACCCCCTCCAGGTGGGACCACCTCCGAGGCGTGTCCCACGCTGTCTCTCGGAGGACCCAGTGGAACGGAGCCCCAAGTGCCTTCAGCAGGAACTTCTCACTAGCACGTCCTTGGCTAGCTTCTCCCCCACCCCCTACCGGTGCTTCCTGGGGTCACTGCCACATAAAGTGCCTCCACCCCGTTCCTTGTCTCTGCAGAAATCCAGCCAAAGGCAAAGTTCTAGCCCTGACCTCCCGTAACCAACGGTGACCTTATCTTACAAGTCACTGCAATCCCTCTGTATGTATTGTATGTATGTGGGCAGTCAGTCATGTCCGATTCTTTGCAACCCCATGGACTGTAGCCTGCCAGGCTCCTCTTTCCATGGAATTTTCCAGGCAAGAATACTGGAGTGGGTTGCCATTTCCTGCTCCAGGGGATTTTCCTGACCCAGGGATCGAGCCCACATCTTTTGCGTCTCCTGCATGGGCAGGCAGATTCTTTACCATAAGCGCCACCTGGGAAGACCGTAACTCCTCTGAAAGTAAAAGTAAAAGTCTCTCAGTCCTGCCCGACTCCTTGCGACCCCATGGACTATACAGTCCATGGAATTCTCCAGATCAGAATACTGGAGTGGGTAGCCTATCCCTTCTCCAGGGGATCTTCCCAACCCAGGGATCAAACCGGGGTCTCCTGCAATGCAGGTGGATTCTTTACCAGCTCAGCTACCAGGGTAAGCCCTCTGGACCTCCGTTAATTCATTTGTGGAGTCAGAAAGCAGCATCTGCTCTGAATTTATCCCTAGACTGTGGTGAGGGTCATGAGAAAGGGAACGGGTAAGAAGCCCTTTCACAAATGGAAAAGTACAGACACTCGGGGGCATCCCCAGGCTGAGGAGTCTCATTCTCAGTGTGGCAAGGGCACCAATGACCATCCCATCCTGCTCTGCTCCCCACAGCCATCGACTTTCTGGAGAAGATCCTGACCTTTAACCCCATGGATCGCCTGACCGCCGAGATGGGGCTGCAGCACCCCTACATGAGCCCGTACTCTTGCCCGGAGGATGAGCCCACCTCACAGCACCCCTTCCGCATCGAGGATGAGATTGATGACATCCTGCTGATGGCCGCCAGCCAGAGCCAGCTCTCCAACTGGGACAGGTGCGGCTCCAGGAGCCCCAGCCCTGGAGGTTGGGGTCCATGACCCCATCCTCCCATTTTTACCTGCCTCTGATCCTCTGTGACCTCTCCTTCTGTCTCCCGAGTTCTAAAGTCCATGGGGCGCTTTCCCCAGCTTGTCTTCCCGCCCTTCCCTCCTTGTCCCTAGACGCTCGCTGTAGATGAATAGCCGTGTCCTGCGCGTGCGGTCAGGGGCTGCCTTTGTGCCTCTGCCACCCTCTTTCCCCACCCCAGCTGCACCGCACACCCGGGCTCAACACAGAGTTGGGCAAGCATTTAATGTGCACCCGCGGCTGGAGCTCACATCTTGCAGGCTGGGAATTTGCCCCAGAAAAGCAAAGCACAGCAATGCAAGAAAACAAGGTGCAGTTCACCGTCACACAACACCTTCCTGCTCTTCACACCCTTTGCATCTCCTGAGAAGCCAGTAAAGCAGGCACCATTATCATTATTGCCCACTGATACACGAGGAAGCCACAGCTCAGAGAGGCTGGAGACTGGTGTCGTGTCACAGGGCTAACACCTGGCCACGAGGGGCAGTCCCCTGTCTCGTGTCAGACATCGTTAACACTCGCAGAACTCTTCTCTCCTAAGCTGGGCTGGGCCTCAGAATCCTTCTCAACCCAGTGTGCCTAGAAGTCACTACCAATGAGTCAGAGCTGGGGAGAAGATATGTTTTTTTTGTTTTTTGTTTTTTTACAAACTACATAAGCACACAATGATCTCTCAGGGCCCTTCCCATTCTGATGTTCTAGATCAGGCAGAAATGTTTAGGCATCACCACCTGCTAATTCTGGGAGGGGAGCGATGGTAGCTGCTCCGTTTAGAAACAGAACTCCAGGGCTTAGCAGCTAGGACTCCGAGGGGGCCGAAGTGGGAGCCCTGCTGCTGTGAGAAAGTGACAGCTAGTTACAGAAGTGACAGATGAGCAGTATCTCCTTTTCGGTCATTTGACAGATGATGGGTTTCAGATTAAGGAGGCTCCGAGGGAGGGTCAGGGCCACCTTGCTATTTTGGGACAGGCTGGTCGTTGTCGATGGTTGTTATCAAGTGTTGCCAGCAAATAGAGATTAACTAAGACCCTCTCTGCTGCTCCCATGCTAGGCCTGCCCTTAACTGTGGTCCCTGCAGCCCCGCCCCCTCCACTCCACAGCGTCTAGGGCACAGCACATTGGCGTGGCAGGGTTCATCCATGCTCATCACGGCTATGGCCTGAGGCTGGCACCTGGAAAACTGTAGCAGGGTTTCTTTGGCCCCTGCCCATCAACTCTGACCACTTCTAAACCTGGGCCTCCTCTGCTCTGACTTTTCCCATCACACCTGCATGACGAAGGCGGATGACGAAGGCAGTGACAAGCCCCTGCCCACAGGCCCTGCTGCTTTGGGCAAGCTGTTGACTTCCGAACACTCGTGTCCTCACCTATGGAGCAGGTGATAATACTCCATGGGGTTGCCCTGGAGACTGCAGACAACTTATCGGGTTGGCCGAAAAGTTTGTTAGGGCTTTCCATACCATCGTGTGGACAAGCCCGAACCAATTTTTTGGCCAACCCAATACATTTGGCCCTTAGCAATGTAGCAGCCAAAAGTGAAAGACATCCCATTGGGGTTTTATTAAATGCTATCACAGAGCTGCAGAAGAATGGGATGAATACGAGCTTTACCTTTTTGAATTATGCCCAGTCCAGCCAGTGTAGAAACTGGCAAGACAGTTCTGTGAGTTATGCAGCTGGAGCACTCACGGTTCACTGAAGCTCTGAATCCTCAGGAATGCCATCTGCACATACTCATACTCTGTCCAGGGTCCCAGCCTAGCCCTTATCAAGATACTGGTCCTGGTTTGAGGGGATTCTGAAACCTCAAACTAACAGAACTTTCTTTCTAATAGAACTAACAGAGCGTCCAAAAGTGATGCTCTTCACAAGTTCTTCCGCCTGAAATCTCTGCCATTTCAAGGACCCTCACGGGAGGGGGCAGTGTTCACCTTGAGGAGTGACTCCTGCCCTAATGGCATCAACAGGCAGAACTGGTACCTTCCTGCCTGGAAGGTACCAAACCACAAGGCATGGACCGCAGCTGCCTGCCTGCCTGGTTACACAGCCAAACAAGCCTGCCCTTGGTTTTTCCTGTGTGAGCGCTCGGCCTCCTGTTCCAAGAGGTTTCTTCTGTGCTCCCTGCCTCCCCGTCCCCTAAATTCCGCATAGAACATCTGACACGGGGAGGGCTCAGCCCAGGCTGATGGCCTGCCCGCCTGCCCACCTGTCCTTCACTGGGCAGCTGCTTTCCAAGGCCCCAGGACAGTCAACAGAGGGCAGAATTCCAAGGATCCTTGGCCTCTTTAGAGGGTATGCCAAGAGGTACCAAAGAGGGTACTCTTTTTGGTACGCCCCACCTGCTCACATCTGCACAAAGTCCTGCAGAGCCTCCAACCAGAACCCCTAGGGCAGGGTTCTTAGCCCTGGTTGGAACTTAGAAACACCTGGAGAGGTCTGATGACCTGCAGGGCCTTTCCCTAGACATACTGAATCAGCATTGGAGGTGCAGGGCGGGCATGGAACTTTATTTTTAATTCCCCCCCCCCTCCCGCCCCCGACACACACACGTGCACGCGCGCGCGCGCGCGCACACACACACACAAACAAGTGATTCTAATCTGAGCCAAGGCAGTGAAGCACTCAGAGCCCTGCTACTCAAAGTGTGGGCCACGGACCAGCAGCATCACATCACCTGGGAGCCTGTTAGACACGCAGATTCTCAGACCCCACCTCATTTTCTGGATCAAGATCTGTGTTCTAACAAGGTCCCCAGGTGATTTGTGTGGACATCACAGTTTGAGGAGCACTACATAGGTGGATCCACTAGAAAATGCATTCCAAGGTGACAAGGATTTTGTTCCCTGCTGTGTCCAGTAATGCCCAGTACAGCACCTGGCACAGAGGAGGTGCTCAAGAAATATTTGTAGGGTATTGAATGAATGGGCTTCCAAAGAGGCCCCAGTGGTAAAGGGCCTGACAATGCAGGTTTGATCCCTGGGTCGGGAAGAGCCCCTGGAGGAGGGCATGGCAACCCACTCCAGTATTCTTGCCTGGGGAATCCCATGGACAGAGGAGCCTGGTGGGCTACAGTCCATAGGGTCACAAGCAGTGGGACATGACTGAAGTGACTCAGGACGCACACACATTGAATGAATGAATACTGTACATACATTCCATGAAATTCTCCAGGCCAGAATACTGAAGTGGGTAGCCTTTCCCTTCTCCAGGGGATCTTCCCAACCCAGGGATCGCACCCAGGTCTCCCACATTGCGGGCAGATTCTTTACAAGCTGAGCTACAAGGGAAGCCCAAGAATACTGGAGTGGGTAGCCTATTCCTCCTCCAGCGGATCTTCCCGACCCAGGAATCCAACTGGGCTCTCCTGCAGGCGGAATCTTTACCAACTGAGCTCTGAGGGAAGCCCCTTGAATATAAGAGGAAACAATCAGTCCCTCCACCTGCGCACTGGGGGCTCACCGTTACTGTTCCTTTGTCCCATGTCCCTCCCACCTTGGAGGTGGGGGACAGCAGGAGCTGGGGGGACTGGAAAGGAATGGAAAGCCTGGCTGTTGGGGGGCAAACAGTGATGAGGGGGGTGGCTCCCTCCGCAAAGCCACCCCGGCTGGCAGGGCGAACAAGAGCGGGGTGTCCAACGGCCATCCCGTCTTACCCTGCAGGTACCCCGTGAGCCTGTCGTCGGACCTGGAGTGGCGGCCCGACCGGTGCCAGGACACGAGCGAGGGGCAGCGTGACCCACGCGCGGGGTCGGCGCCGCTGGTGGAGGACGTGCAGGTGGACCCGCGCAAGGACTCGCAGAGCAGCTCCGAGCGCTTCCTGGAGCAGTCACACTCGTCCATGGAGCGCGCCTTCGAGGCCGACTACGGGCGCTCCTGCGACTACAAGGTGGGCTCGCCGTCCTACCTGGACAAGCTGCTGTGGCGCGACAGCAAGCCGCACCACTACTCGGAGCCCAAGCTCATCTTGGACCTGTCGCACTGGAAGCAGGCAGCCGGCGCGCCCCCCGCTGCCGGGGTGGCCGGCGTGGCTGCGGTGACCGCGGACCCCGGGCCGCGAGACGACGAGCCGGCCAGCCTCTTCCTGGAAATTGCGCAGTGGGTCAAGAGCACGCAGGGCTGCCCTGAGCGCGGCGCCAGCCCGCCCCCCGACGGCCCAGAGCGCCGCCGGTCCCCACCCGGCCGCCCGGCCCCCATCGATGGGGGCGCCAGCCCGCAGTTCGACCTGGACGTGTTCATCTCCCGCGCCCTGAAGCTCTGCACCAAGCCCGAGGACCTGCCGGACAATAAACTGGGCGACCTCAACGGCGCGTGCATCTCCGAGCACCCCGGCGACCTCGTGCAGACCGAGGCCTTCTCCAAAGAAAGGTGGTGAGGGCAGAGGGGCGCTCCAGCCCGTCCCCCCGGAAACCATCCAGGGAAAGCCAGCCCTGGCCCGAGGGGACCGCCCCCCTGACACCTCCACCAGCCCTTCCACCCCCTCTCTGCTGCCCTGGGGTTAGCGGAACAGGAAGGATCCGAGGAGCGAGAGGAATGTCCATTTCTTAAACTGCCTTAATAACTAGCCTTTAACCTCTGGGAGCGTGTTTGAACAGGAGCCTTTTTTGGGGGCTGGGGGGTTGATCACTTTCCCAGCAAAGAAGAGGCCCTTGTGTTTTTATCAGCGGTGGTGCGCAGGGCAGAAAGGTCTTAGCAGTCAACAGGCCCCACCTGGGTGGCTGCCTGGAGAGGAGCCTGGCAGAGAGGGTTGGAACTCTCTAGTCCAAGCAGCCTCAGCTCACAGATGAGAAACACAGTGAGGTCCAGAGAAGCCAAGTGACTTGTTAATGAGATTGGGGCGTAGCCGTGTCAGGGCAAGCCTTGAATCCCAGTCTCCTGGCCCCCAGGCCAGTGTCTGTCCATCTGTCCACTAAACAATGTCTTCCTCTACTGGGGTCACTCTGGCCTTTTTCTCAGAAAACTTGGTTCAAGACGTTTCTTCCCCTGTCCATTACCAGCTTACCCATTCTGTGTGCTTTTACTCAGAGCCGTGTCCTGTGAATTCTGAAATTGGACATTGAGCCAGCTTCCTTCCCCTTGTCAACAAGCATATATTTTTTTTTTTCCTGGCTCTCATGGCACCCCACTCCAGTACTCTTGCCTGGAAAATCCCATGGATGGAGGAGCCTGGTAGGCTGCGGTCCATAGGGTTGCTAAGAGTCGGACACGACGAGCAACTTCCCTTTCACTTTTCACTTTCATGCACTGGAGAAGGAAATGGCAACCCACTCCAGTATTCTTGCCTGGAGAATCCCAGGTCCAGGGGAGCCTGATGGGCTGCTGTCTATGGGGTCGCACAGAGTCGGACACGACTGAAGTAACTTAGCAGTAGCAGCAACTACTGAATATTCCCATTTGCCTCACCCCGGTGTGATCTGAACTCTTGGTTTCAGATCAGACCAGTTTGGGATCTGTGGGTAAAATCACCCATCCTCCCAGGCCTGTGCACACACCTTTTCCAGAACTTCCTATGCACTTTCCTGACACATACACAGACACAGTGACACAGCTCTTGTTCCCCAGGGAATGCCGTACACTGGTGAGTTTGAAGACAGCAATTCCAAGAATCCCTGCAGCCTGCCCCGCACCCCTAGTACACACAGCCCTGCTCCAAGCCTACCTTGGGAGCTTGTGTTCTCAGCCCAAATTGCCCCTTTGGAGGAAAGCAGTGAAGTGCCTGCAACAGAGCGGATGTGCTGGGAGAGACGCCCTCACACAGGACCCATCGACCTTCATTAATTCTGCCCTTGGTTTGATCATCCATTTAGCCCCAGCAAACAGCAGGCCCTGAAGAAATGTACTGGAGAGCAAGGGGCCTTGGGGACAAGGAATCCAGAAAGGCAGGCAGGTCTGAAAAGTGGGGTGCTGACATTGAGTGCCCTCAGGGGTCAGGTATCAGCATGGGGACCCCATGACAGAAGAAGGGACTCGAGACCACCATGTCCTCCCTAGCTTAGGCCAGGATGAATTTGGAGCATGCCAAACCAGAGGTGCCGGAGAAGGCAATGGCACCCCACTCCAGTGCTCTTGCCTGGAAAACTCCATGGATGGAGGAGCCTGGTGGGCTGCAGTCCATGGGGTCTCGAAGAGTCGGACATGACTGAGCAACTTCACTTTCACTTTTCACTTTCCTGCATTGGAGAAGGAAATGGCAACCCACTCCGGTGTTCTTGCCTGGAGAATCCCAGGGACGGGGGAGCCTGGTGGGCTGCCATCTATGGGGTCACACAGAGTCGGACACAACTGAAGTGACTTAGCAAACCAGAGGTGCACGTGTTCACAGAGCCTCAAGGGACAGTGTGTAGCATGGCAGGTCCTCTGCAGAGTCATGGAGTCCGGTCCCCAGCAAACGCTCTTCCGTTTCCACCACCGGCATTCAGCTCCCCCCAGAGATGCCCATAGGAGCTGGTCTGTAAACAGAGGATCCCCCAGTGTTGATTGTAGGCTGTGTTCACCCTCACCTCAACAGCACCTTAAATCTAATCAGCTAACTAGGATCTGTACATTGAAACCTGCAACACATTAGAAACTTATATTTAAAAACAGTTAACCATACTGACCAATTTTTACCTGGGAAATATGTAAATATGAAGTATTGGGGTTTCTTTTTTTTTTTTTTTTTTTTTAAGAAAAGGAGACGTTCACCGCTCTCATGTGCCATTTGTCCTCAGAGGGCGGTTTTACTTTTTTGGTAAAGGAACAAGCTGCTGATCTTGACAAGGAGTTCATATATAATTGTTATTACAGAGGAATTGTTATTACTCATGTTTTACAAATATCTATTAAACATTATTAAACTTGATCGGGATGGGCCAAATAAAGTTTTATTGGAACATAGATTCATTTGTTCGTCTACTTACTCTCATTCATTTACACGTTATCTGCTGTCTTTAACAGCAGTTGAGTCATCGGAACACGGCTGGATTCTCCCTGTACCTGTGAAGACAAGGTGTTTTGAGGGGTTGCAAGTTGAAGGGGAGGTGAGGAGAGAATCTACAAAGATTGGTAAAAAGGGAAGACATTCAACAATCACCTGGGTCAGGCCCAGTGTCCACCTTGTATGTTTCAAACCATCTCTTGGAGCCAACTCCAAACCTTCTGACCGAGGTTGGTTCTTGGTCCCACAGCTTCCTCCTAGCTTGGAGCTCTATCAGTGAGGAAAGTCAGAGGAAGCACTGGCTTAGTTTCCTTCAAAAGCAAACTCAGAGACAAAGAATCAAGTGCAAGTAATTAAGGGGCGGGAGAAATGGCTTCAGGAGACACAGATAGGTGATAGGGAAGTGATGGGGAGGGGAAAGAAGCCAACAAGGGTGCATGCCACCACTGTGGGCATGGCAGCTTAATCCCGGTGGGGTGCTCGATTAGAGAGGAACATCCACCTCGCCACCCGGCGCATCCTTGGAGGATGACCATATTCTTGGACTGTTACTTCCCAGCACTTCTGGCCTGTCCTGCACTGCAGCAGAACAGGTTCCAGCAGCCAAAGAAAGGCCACAGACACGAGGACACAGGTGCTGGCAGGTGAAAGTTGGGGTGACAAGCGCAGAAAGACTAGGACCAAGTAGATCTCAGTAAAGCACCAACACTCGCAGGTGTCAGCAGCAGGATTTAACGCGAAGAGGGTTCAGAACACCTGTTAGTGTTGGCAATACACTCTGGGTTTCTCAACCCCTCCTGTCCCCTCTTGACTGCCTCCAAGAATTAAAACCTGTCACAGGGCAGGAAGCTGCAGGTAAAACACAGAGGTGGAAGAGGCTGGAGGTACTAAGGTGACTGCTACCTGAGCTACCCATGGCTTTTCATGTCAATCTCCTAAACATCCCAAGCTCGGCATCTGTGTCCCGCCACAAGTCCCACTAATCCAACTCTGGGATCAGTCGTCCCTGTCCCTGCTGAGAAGTTTCAGTGTCAAATCGATGGGGGTCCTTGTGTCAGACCCTACTGGCAAGGCCTGTGGTGTAGGTGCAAGAGCTGTGTGTAAGGCCACTTTGACCCTTGAGATGTGAATTTTGCTTTTTACACTAAGAACTTCACGAAGATCATGAAAAACATTCAAAGTTCAAGTTCCTTAGTTTCCGCTCATGTCTCTTTCTTGCTCTGCACGTTCTTGACTAACAGGTATGTTAACTCTCTTTACGCATTGGCACCTTTTAGCACCCAGTCGCTAATTCCCACGGGAATGAAATATGGCAGGGTTCTGAGTACAATCGTGGTCAGGAAACAGAGCCCAGCCCACCAGACAACTGAACCTGCAGGTGCAGTCTCCTTGGTACAGTGCTTTGGCTGGGCAACTCAGCTATATTCTGGGTCATTCTATTTCATGAATAGTGATTGGCTTTGTTTTTACTCACAGCATTAGAGTGATTATTAGTCTCAAGGTCCTTACTGTGGGATCAGATTGGCCCTCAGAGCACCTGCCCCACCCCAGTCCCTTCCATCAAGCTTAGTTGACAGGCTTGTCGAAAATAGGCTCTGCTGTGGGAGAAAACAAACTTGTGAATGACAAGTTTGTGTCTGAGAGCCAAACTGCATATTTGACTATTGTTCCTTACTGTCTTCCAGAACTCTGAACCAAAGCAAGGCTTAACATCTTCTCCACTTTAATTCATGGGCTCAGTACTAAGATAGAGCTTTAAATGACTGAGAAATTCCTTTGCAGACACAAAGACACCGTGAGCTGTGCAGAGATGCATCAAAATATGGTTGTGGGGGTCCCAGTGGCCATCAGACTTCGGTCACTACTGTCCTGGCTTCGTTCTCGGGAATCTTAAGGTGGGGATTCCTTAGCAAGTGATTGATGGAGGAGATACCTGAAGATGACGGAGGGTATGGGACACAGAGGAGGGCTGGAGACGAGTACTCAGCAAGTACCCGGTCCAGGCGAGAAACTAGCTTCAGCTTGACCCCACGGAGAGCTCTGCAGTACAGATTGTGCCGTGGAATTGGCCCCACCTTGAAGAGGAGAGGACAGCCTTTTGTGCCTCCATGTCAGCCAGTCTTTGGTTGCAGGCTGTGGGGGTTGGTGGTGAGGGGCAGGACCTATTCACCAAAAGAAGTTCTAGGAGCAGCTGTGAGCCACTCAGCGGTCAAACCCACAGCCACGGGACAGTGGGCAGACTCCCTGCTGAAGGGGGTCTGGGCAGGGTCCCATCCACATCACAGAGCCCTGTGCTAGGCGCTGGGGGGGATAAAGAGGCAGAAAGGGGGCCGGCCCAGCAGATTTTTATGGTTGGAGTGGATAAGTGGGGCAAACATATAAACCCTCTGAGGTGCAAACAAGAGACCTTCCAAGTTCCTCACCTGGTGGGCACGCCAAGGCCCAGGTCCAGCCCTTTCATTATTAACTTTCTGCTGTTCACTTGCCTAAAAGCTACCTCTACACCACCGCCCCCTACCATGGAACTCTCAGGCAAGTGACTGTGTTGGGGGTCCCCAAGCCCACCCACACCCACATCTTATTGGCCTGTTTCTCAGGAGAGCCCTGACTAGTGAGAGCACAGGGCTTGACATGCACCATCCATTTTAATCCTCACCACAACTGAGGAGGCAGATGTCATCAAACCCATTTTACAAGTGTGGAGACCAAGGGACAGAGAAGTTAAGTAACTTACCCAAGGTCAGAGTAACAAAGGATTTCAGCCAGGAATAACTGAGCCAGACGGCATGGGCTGGAATTCCAGCACTATCACGTACTCACTTTCTTCTTTTCACTTTCATCACTTACTTAAGTTCATCTTTCTATGCCTCCATTTCCTCATCTGTAAAATGGGGATAATTGTCATACCTGTCTCATAGAATCATTGCAAACATTAAAGATGCTAAACTATGTAAAGCACTTAGTGTTTGTACAATACAGTGTTTGACATGTCAAAAGTGTTTTATATGTGTTCGGTAAGTAAATTAAAAGAAACAAGATTATTAAATGGCAGATCCAAAATTTGTACCTAATAAATGATACTTTCAATTTTATTTCTTCTCTGGGATTTTTATATTGCTCTATGTCAAACAGGTAGAAAATCCACATCTCCGTTAAAAACAAAAATCAGCCGCAAAACCCCACCCTTTGAAGTATTTGCTCAGCCTACAACCTCCCTTCTCTGAGAAGTGTACCCCGGCTCCCCCATTCACAGGAGAGGCTGCTCCATTCAAGTTGGAGCTATGGTGACCTTCCGCCCTCACCCTTCCCACCCCCGTCCTGGTGACTGGACCAGGGTACACACTCCCGACCCAAACTGGACCAACTGTGTTCTCTCTCCTGGGAATGTAGATTTAAGATTTAAGATGAGAATGCAGATTTAAGATTTAAGATGGGAATGTAAATTTAAGATTTAAGATGAGAATGCAGATTTAAGATTTCAGATGGGAATGTAGATTTAAGATTTCAGATGGGAATGTAGATTTAAGATGTCAGAGTTTGCTGTTGCTTGAACTGAGGACAAAGCAACCTCAGAACTGTGAGATGACCAAGTTCACTGTGAGTCTTTAATCACAGAAGGAGAGGAATAGAGCAGCAGTAATAGAGGAGAGCAGAGAAGGCAATGGCACCCCACTCCAGTACTCTTGCCTGAAAAATCCCATGGGCGGAGGAGCCTGGTAGGCTGCAGTCCATGGGGTCGCTAGAGTCGGACACGACTGAGCGACTTCACTTTCCCTTTTCACTTTCCTGCATTGGAGAAGGAAATGGCAACCCACTCCGGTGTTCTTGCCTGGAGAATCCCAGGGACGGGGGAGCCTGGTGGGCTGCCGTCTGTGGGGTCGCACAGAATCGGACACGACTGAAGCGACTTAGCAGCAGCAATAGAGGAGAGAGGGAGAGACAAACTGAACTGCCCTAGTGCTGGTTTCTGCCAGTTTCAGTCGCTCATGGGGCCTTGACTACACCTCCGGTCCCTGGTCCCTATAGGTTACCCCATGTCCTGAGAATAACACCCCTTTCTGTGCATCTCCCTTGAGTGGACTCTCACAGCTGAGAAGAGCCTTGACTCAGCTGCCTTCCTGTCCAAGCCCCGTGCTGAACCCCCACATGTGACCTGGATGTGGGGGGCCTTGTCCCCCTAGTATGCATTCATGTTTTGGCACAGGAAGCTCATCACAGCAGCCTCCTGTGAGCAGTGCTTTGCTCAAAAGGAAAGAAACTGCATAGACTTCCAGGTGAGAGGGAATGGGAGGCATTTAGATAAAGCCTTCCCCTTGGGCCAGAACTGGGTGAACCCAACCCAGCTGGCGCTGTGGTGAAGAACCCACCTGCCAAAGCAGGTGTCCATGAAAAATGCGGGTTTGATTCCTGGGTCGGGAAGACCCCCTGGAGGAGAGTACAGCAACGCACTCCAATATTCTTGCCTGGAGAATCCCATGGACAGAGGAGCCTGGTGGGCTATGGCCCATAAGGTCTGTACACAGAGTTGAACATGACTGAAGCAACTTAGCATGCATGCAGAAAACCATGGGTGGGAAGGAAAGTTCTGGCAGGACCTCAGGGCTAATTTCATCTCCTCCAGATTTCCGCCTCAGGCTGCCCTGACCTGAGCGGGGCAGCGGCCAGTCAGTGGCTAGAGAAGCTCCCACCTGCAAGCTCCATTCTCATGATTTCAGCCACGGTCCAGGTTGTTAGCCACTGGCTGCAGGTGGCTACTGAATCCTTGAAATGTAGCTGGTTTGAATTGAGATGTGCTGTAAGTGCCAAATACATTCAAATTTCAAAGACTTAGTACCTCCCCCCACAACAAATGTAAAATATCTCCTTCATAAATATTTATACTGATTACATATTGAAGTCATAACAGTTTTGTGTATGCGTGAATGCATGCTCAGTCGCTCCAGTCATGTCTGACTCTTTGCGATCCTATGGACTGTAGCCCACCAGTCTCCTCTGTCCATGGGATTCTCCAGGAAAGAATACTGGAGTGACTTGCCATGCACTCCTCCAGGGGATCTTCCCAACCCAGGGATCAAGCCCGCATCTTCTGTATCTCCTGCATTGGCAGGCAGATTCTTTACCCACTGAGCCACCTGGGAAGCCCCCGTGACATTTTTGATGTTGTATTAAATAAAATACATTAAAACTAACTTCATCTATCTCCTTCGTTAAAAAAAAAACCTTGACTAGCTAATACAAAAGTTTTAAATTGCGTAAGTGCCCCATATTTTACTTCTATTGAACAGCATTCTCTGACACTCTCATCGGGAACAAACTTCAAGAGATCAAGGACACTAAGATGCTGTTATAATTAAAGTTCCATCAAAATCTGTGAGCACGAGAGTTTATCCAGCCAACAAACGTCCTCTGACCGTAAGAAGGAAAAGAGCCACAGCTGTTTTTCACCAAATGGATCTCATTAAATTAATTACATTAGCACTGGATAGCTCCTTCAAGGCCCTCCAGGAGTTTTAATACAATCAGTAGTGTTAGAGCAGAAAGAGATCATCTACTGAATCTTACCCTAGAGATAAAGTTGTAGGTTCAGAGAGGCCAGCTGACCAGAGGAAGGTCATATAGCAAGATGGTGGCTCCTGGCTCATAATCCATTGCTCTTCCTTCTATAGCAGGGTGCCTTATCTTGGGGCTTGAGGCATTCACTGTGGTTGACTATCCAACAGTCACTTCCAACATCCTTTCCTTTTGTCTCTGTCCCTAGAGGCAGAAAACTTTGCTTTTCCAACCATCCTGGAAGCAACTCATGGCCATTTGACCCAGTTCTGGTCAATGAGATATAAAGGGGTATTTCTTGAGAACCTTCTCAATACATATGAGACAAAAACCTTTTACCTCTGCTTCCTATTTTTTGATTTTTGGATGCAATCCTGGAGCTGCCACAGCCATCTTAAGATCATGAGGCAACAAACCCAAGGACAAAAGGTCAAACAGACTGTGGAGGCGAAAAAGAGGAATAGAAAGAGCCCAAGTTCATAATGATGTCATTAGGTTACTGAACCAGCCCTAGAACTGCCTGCTTTCAGACTTTTTGTTAAGAAAACAATAAATATCCTTATGATTAAGCCAATTAGTCTTCAGTTACAAGACTTAGAATCCTCCCAGTGGATGCTGAACGCATCCCAGTGAATAAAGATTTATTTGAAGGTCCCTAAGTCCTCCACTATCTTATTCTGCTTCATTCCTGTCACTGTTGCAGTCTGGGCTGCTGTAGCTTGACAAACTCTTGGCTGATCCCAGCGGCATATTTCTGTTCAAGGATATGCCTTTTATTGCAAAGAATCTGACTTTTCCTGAACATACAAACAAAAGTTTCAAACCACCGAGTTTGGGCTTTCTTGTAGATACAGCCATATATTACCCTCACCCACTCCTGCCACCCTGGGAAACCTTCTTGCATTATCTACTGTGTTCTTAACTTATAGTTCTCTAGTCATCCTGTCCCTCCAGCTTATTCCTGAGATGTTTACTGGACACGTTAGCTGCTCTCAGAAATACCTGCAGTCCCCTATTTACTAGACCCCCTCCCTGGGTTTCATATCTGCTCATATCTCCTTTACACTTTCACCTTTACTCTCTCTGGTAGAAAACAGATATCGACCCAGAGAAGCTCCCATCTGCAAGCCCTATTCCTGCATGATTTCCAGCCACTATCCAATTCGGTAGACACTGGCCACATGTGGCTATTGAGCCCTTAAAATGTAGCTCATCCTAGCTGCCATGTGCTGTGAGTCAGGGGTCCCCAACCTCCAGGATCTAATGCTTGATGATCTGAGCTGATGTAATAATAATAGAAATAAATGTAATGCGCTTGAATCATCCCAAAACCATCTCCCCCAGCCATCCATGGAAAAATTGCCTTCCACAAAACCGGTCCCTGGTCCCAGAAAGGTTGGGGACTCCGCTGTAAGTGTCAAATACACACCAGATCTCCAAGACTTAGTATCTCCTTCAAAAGAATGTAGATTATCTCATTCATAATTATTTCTATTGATTACATATTAAAAGTATAACATTTTGAAATCATATTAAAATATATTAAACTAACTTCACCTGTCTCTTTTTACTTCTTTTAAAGTAGCTGGCTAATGCAAAAGTTTTCAATTATATACTTCTGTTGGACAGCACAGTTCTAGAATGCTATGAGCTGATTATGGCCTTAATTATTTTACAATAATATTTCATTTCAGTGAGGTATTCCTCTTTTCAAACTAAAAAAAGTGACTCTCCTAGCAGAACTCCAAACACCATTCAGTCTGTGTGGGGCAGGTCTCTTTCAAATCAAATCAAATTATATAAGCATTGGCCTCTTAAAGATTGTTTGCAAACCCACTTAAATTGCACTAAACAAACAAACAAAAATAGCATTTATCGCCTGGCATGCTGCGGTTTATGGGGTTGCAGAGTCGGACATGACTTAATGACGAGCAACAACAAAAACAGGCACAATAGTGTTTCTCAAAATCTGAAGGCCGGAAGCAGAGTCCAGCCTCAGGAAGGACTAGACAGAAGCCCTGAAGAAGCTGAGAATCAAAGCTCTTCTCTCTTCACTTCCCTTCGCAAAAGTGTTATTATCTCATCTCTTGGCCCAGCCACTTTGATTTCACTCAAAGCCCTGAATCTGAATGCCTTTCTGCTTCTTCTGAGTTTAGCAAAATCAATCACAGAAGTCACCAGAACAAAGCAGAGGATCAAGATGACCTGCTTACCAGATTACAGGTAATTTATTTTATCTCCAGTGGTGCCAGACGCTACATTTTACATTTGGATCCCGTCACTCTGAGCTGTGATTTATTTATTAGACTTGACACAGTCTGCCTTGTGCATGTAGAGGAAATTTCAGTCTGAATCAGAAAACAGGAGGCACTGTGCCAAGGATAGCCACTTGGCACATCCAAGTGCCAAAAAAGGGTCGGGGGGGGAGGCGAACCTCCTTGCCATCAAGGAGCTTGCAAAATTAGGTCAAAAGGGGAGGGAATTCATTAAGATAGCTCTTTATTATGAAGATCTCCATACATCGAAGACTATAGAAACAAAAAGTCATCCCTTAAAACCCTAAGGGGACCTGGTCAGATATAAAAGGTGGTCAAGGCTAGACCTCTCACCAGTGTGCCAGATGTTCCCCAAATGGACTGAACAAAGCCCCTCAGTGAAGAACCCCCCTCACTGACCCTGCTACTCCAGCCTGTCCCAGAGCCAATGTCTCCCATCTCAGTCCTTCCATTCTCCCATGCACCACGTTACCTGGAAGGAAAAATACGTTGCACCAGCTAAATTCACCACTAGCTGGTGAAACACGTTTGCCAGCTAGATGAGAGCAAAGCCCAAGAGAAAGGGAGAGAGGTCTGAGAAGTTCGGGTGAGATGAGCAGAAAAGTCTGAGCCTCTGATGGAATGAAGGGTAGCAGAATATACCATGCCAAAATAAGCCACATTGGTCTCAAAATTATATTGAACTGAAGGCAATTAAGAAGCAGTAAGTGTAAGAACTCCAGTACTTTGGCCACCTCATGCAAAGAGTTGACTCATTGGAAAAGACTCTGATGCTGGGAGGGATTGGGGGCAGGAGGAGAAGGGGACGACAGAGGATGAGATGGCTGGATGGCATCACTGAATCGATGGACGTGAGTCTGAGTGAACTCCGGGAGTTGGTGATGGACAGGGAGGCCTGGCATGCTGCGATTCATGGGGTCGCGAAGAGTCAGACATGACTGAGCGACTGAATGGAATGGAAGTGTAAGAAAGCTCTCCCTATCTGTCCTCTTTCTACCTAGAGAGAAGATATAAATTTTCCCTTTATTGGAGACAGACTCTTAACAGCCCAGAGAAGGCACCAGAGGATTCTACAAACAAACCTCACTCTATTTCCTCCCATTCGTTTACCTTCCTGCCACTTGCCACCCTTGGAAGCCTGAAACTGCTTCCTCTGACTGTTATTTCTCTACAGACGCATTGTCGTCTGTTGAAGATGCTATATAAACCAGAGATCTGAGCCACCATTTTTTTCAATTGATCTATTTATTTTAATTGGAGGATAATTACAGTATTGTGATGCTTTTTGCCATACATCAGCATGAATCAGCCATAGGTATACATGTGTTCCTCCTACATCCTGAACCCCCGCCCCCACTCCCTCCCCACCCTATCCCTCTGGGTTGTCCTAGAGCACCAGCTTTGGGGGCTTGGCTTTCTGCATCAAACTTGCACTGGTCATCTGTTTCACATATGATAATGTACACATTTCAATGCTATTCTCTCCAATCCTCCCACCCTCACCTTCTCCCGCTGAGTTCAAAAGTCTGTTCTTGACATCTGTGTATCCTTTGCTGTCCTGCATGTGGAATCATCGTTATCATCTTTCTAAATTTCATATATATGCATTAACATACAGTATTTGTCTTTCTATTTCTAACTTACTTCAGTCTGTATAATAGGCTCCAGGTTCATCCACCTCATTAGAACTGACTCGAATGCATTCCTTTTTATAGCTGAGTAATATCCTACTGTGTAGATGTACCACAACTTCCTTATCCATTCATCTGCCGATGGACATCTAGGTTTTGCTCTCACATCCCAGCTATTGTAAATAGTGCTGCAAAGAACATTAGGGTGCATGTGGCTCTTTCGATTCTGGTTTCCTCGGGGCGTATGCCAGCAGTGGGATTGCTGGGTCATATGGCAGTTCTAGTCCCAGCTTTTTGAGGAATCTCCGCGTAGTTCTCCACAGTTGAATCATCATTTTGAGTTATGCTTCATTTTGGGTTTCTCGCATGTGATGTGCATTGCATGCTAATAAACAGTTTTTCTGCTGTTAGTCTTTTATTAGAGTCCCAAATGAAAATCTATGAAGCTTAGAGGTGGAGTTTGGCCTCTCCTACAAGACCTCTGTTCAAGGGAAGAAAGATGGAAACCAGATGGAAGGAAGAATGGGCACCTGATGCTGGAGGTTGAGCTGGGCTGAGAATGAGGGGGAATCTCCACCAGCAGAGGGAAGAGCCTCTGGGGAAAGTTTTTCTGGACAAAGTCTCCGAAATCTGTCACAGAAGAGGGCGAGCCAGGTCAGACCCGGAGAGAATCTGACAGGATGGGGATTTCAGAGGAGGAGCTCTCAGATCAGAAAGACCTGGAAATGTGGAGCCCCAGAACTTGGCCTTCTCTCCTTCCACACTGGGAGCCTTCAGCATTTCAAATGCTGCCTTCTGGGCTGGCCTGGTTACTACCCTGAAGCCCTGTAGTGGGTCTCTCCTTGGTAGTGAAGCCCAAGTGGACCATTTCTTCTCTTAGAGATGATACTGCCATGTTACCCCAGGCCAAGTAGTCAGACAGCTCAGCCGGCCTGCGGCAGCAACAGCACTGGGATGGCACTTCTCGTCTCTTCTCTGGCTGGATCCTGCAAGACTCCCAGCCTTAGCCAGTCTCTTCTGTGCCCTGAAGAAGCCCCCTCACCCGCCCCATGAGGGCGACCTACCACGTCCCCTCCTCAGCTCAGGCTCTGAGAGGCCATATCTCCTGGGAGGCCCCTGGGACTCACGTCATCGAGGCAGTAGGTACAGGGAAGCTTTGTGAAGCCCTCCTCAGGGTCCCTTCCCGCAGAAGCCAGAGCCTCTCATGATTCCATGATTCCATTCTGTCTTTTCCTGCCTCTTCCTGCTGCTTCAGGGCTCCCTTCGTTTGGACAGCGGGAGGGGGAAAGCTCAGCCCCCTGAGGTAAACCGACCCCAGCAGGACCTCCCCACCGGCCTCTGACTGGGCCAGGCCTGTCTGCGCTCCGGGGCTCAGGCCAGTGTCCCTGCCGTGCAGGTGAGAAGTGGGTCACTTCTTTGGCTCTTCTCTTCTAGAAAAAATATCTACTGGCTTCAAAGAGGGAGGGGGACATCCTGCTAGGTTGTGGCATTGGGCTCTGTGAAGTCGCCATTCAAGTTTAGGACCCCGGGGTTGGCTTGTACGTGAGGCGGTCATCATCTCGCAGCCTGCCAGCTGTTCCCAGATGTTCCCACCTTCCCCAGGTTCCCCCCACGTCCCTCTGCCTGGAGAGGCAAGGCAGGAGCCGGGCCTCCAAGCCCAGAGCAGTTTGGAGCAGAGAATCTCACCATTAACGCCTCCGGCTGGTGCGAGGGAAAACCTCCTAGGAGCTCTGTAAAACTTTTGTTTTCCTTTCTCTTATCACGGCCTCTGTGGAGGCTGCTGTGGAGGCTGCTGGCTCAGATCAATCGCCTCAGTGTCTCCCCTCACTTATTCCCTCACCTGCTGCTGTCCAGCCTGAGGGAGACGTTTCTTTTGCACAAACCAATGGGAGGATAGACTGGTCTTCAATATGCAAGGCCTGGAATCTCAGGAATTGACCCCTCTAGGGAGGGGATTCCTGGGGAGGCCGGACTGACAGATCAGTCAAGCTCAGAATTCCCTGCTCTAATCACCAGCTTGATCCTATGGTCTGTCAAACAGGGCTCAGCCCCACCTGCACACCCCTGCCAGTGCCCAGATGGGGTGACGTGCCCCAGGGACCAGAGCTTCCACCATCTGACTTAGTGACGGCTTACAAGGAAGGAAAGGGCCAAGGACAGATACCATAGGAGTGACTGAGAATCCAGGCACCCTGAAGGGGTTTCCATTCGAGGAAATTTATTTATTAGATAACCAGCAGTTCCACCTCCCTGGCCCCTTCTCAGCACAGCAAATGGTCTTTCTGGAACCAAAGGCGAGAGCAATGGCAAGAGAGGAAAGAGCTGGAAGCCAGCTGTCCCCAGCATCTCCCCTCCCCAAGGACATAATTGCTCCTTGGGGCCAAGCCTTGACCTTCCCTGGAAGTGCCATGCTTCATTGTCTGTTTACAAGGCTCGAAGCTCTACAAAGTTTTAATGAGACGCAAGCAACTGATAAGATGGCAACACGGTGACAAACTCTCATTTGCTGGAGGTTACGGTAAAGAATCCACCTGCAATGCTGGATCGATCCCTGGGTTGGGAAGATCCCCTGGAGGAGGGTGTGGCAACCCACTCCAGTATTCTTGCCTGGAGATTTCCATGGACAAGAGAAGCCAGGTGGGCTACAGTCCATGGGGTCTCCAAGAGTCAGACATGACTGAGTCACTAACACTTTCACTTTGATTTTAATAGCTGTACTTCCAGTTCAAGGGTGCTGCAAACAATGATGAATATGGATTGTTGTGTGTAAAGACTGTGAAGCAAAAAGTTGTTTATTATTATGATGATGATTATTATATCAGTCCCCCTCTGTAAACCACCTCAGATGAAGGCTTAACATGTTCACTCTGGGGACTGGGGTAATGGGCAGCAGAAAATTGTGCCTTCTAAGTTAAAATTATCTGCAGTATTCCAGAGAAGCTGAATGGGGTTCCCACGGGAAGATGGGGGGGTCCCTGAAAGGACCCTCACTGCCGACCAAGGATCTGACCCTGGGTCCAGAGTCTAGGCTGCTGGCTGTCACTGTCCACATCATAAGCTGCAACTGTTAGAGAGGAAAGACTTTTCCTCTCTCCTCTTAGGTTCTTCTGCTGGGGCCCGTGAATTCAACTGACAAAAGACTGACCACAGAAAAAGGTTTATTTGCCTACATGTGAGGGTAAGAAAAGAAGTAACTGTATTTAGAAGTGGAGAAGGCAGTGGCATCCCACTCCAGTACTCTTGCCTGGAAAATTCCATGGACGGAGGAGCCTGGTGGGCTGCAGTCCATGGGGTCGCTAAGAGTCGGACACGACTGAGCGAATTCACTTTCACTTTTCACTTTCACGCATTGCAGAAGGAAATGGCAACCCACTCCAGTATTCTTGCCTGGAGAATCCTAGGGACGGAGGATCCTAGTGGGCTGCCGTCTATGGGGTTGCACATAGTCGGACATGACTGAAACGACTTAGCAGCAGCAGCAGTATTTAGAAGTAACTAAATACAGTGGACTCTTGAATAGCATAGATCTTAACTGTGAGGGTCCACTTATTCACAGATATTTTTTCAATAGTGAATACTACAATACCACTCAGCCCAGAGTTGGTTGAATCCACAGAGGCAGAGGAACCTCGGGTATGGCGGGGAAGGGGGGGTGGGTCCAACTATAAATTATACACAAATTAACCCCTGAGTTGCTCTAGGGTCAAGTGCAGCTGAAGTCAGAGGATACCTCTAGTAGGGGTAAGGGAGGGGGCGGAAAAGGCTTTCGTGGGCTTTGGGGAAAAGGAAAAGAGTTTCTGGGAGCGCAATCAAGAGATCAAGTCTGTGATAGTATTTGTCTATACAAGTGTGAGCCTGGAGGTCTCCGGTCCATGGGGGTTGCAAAGAGTCGGACACGACTGAGCACCACCACAACACAAGTGTGAGTAAATTTCCATCTCCTCCAAGGCCACAAAGCCCCGCTAGGGGAGGGATTTGGTGTGGATTATACTCGAGTTCTCCCTTCTGCAGGGTAAATCTGCCCTTTAGAAGGAATTTATAGCAGCCTTATTTCCCAGAATTTTTTGCTTCTAATCAGATGAGGAAAGCAGCCCCAGAGGGTTTCTTTCTCCATCTTTTGATTCTTCATTGCCTTCAGCTCAAAATAATCTTTATGCCAAAGCGGATATATTTGGAGGGCGGTGCGTTCTGATCGCCTCATGACTGAGAGGGGGCAGTCGTCAGCGACCACCCCAGGATGAAGCCGCCAGGCGGAGCTGACCCTCTGGGCTTGCACCAGGGGCACCTTCTCCCTCCTCCCCAGAGCACCCTCCACCTGCCTGTCATCCCCTCCCTCGCCCGTGGCTCCCAGCTCCCTTCCCCTGGGTGTTGGGGGCGAGTGGGGAAAAAACAAGAAATAGTGACCACGATGAAAGGAACCACAGTTTCTACCTTTACTGCTGTTGTGTTCCTACCGAGCCTGGGAGGAGTGGGGTGGCTGTCAGCTATGAAGGAATATTAAGCAATTTTAATCAGGGCTTCAAAATGCAAACCTCATACACTGAGCAGAGAGGTTAATAGTTCAAAATAGGGGGAGGAGGTGGACTATTTTTAGATCTCTCAAGAAACTAAGAACTTGCTGAAAAATACTCACAGAATTAGTGTCAAATGTGAGGGGTGGTGTGGGGGGAGTTAAGGATAGGGTCCAGTTAAGAGTCAGTGAAGGGTCCAGTTAGGGTCAGGGCCAGAGGAGGGCCTCCCTGTGCTGAGGCAGATGTGAGAGCAGAAGTAGGGGATCTGGCTGAGTCAGAGCCGCGCTCTGGGCAGCGTGTGTGAAATTGAGTGGCCGAGGAAGGGAAGCAGGGCTCGGGCTGTGAGATACAGGACTAGGCTACAGAGCCCAGGCTTAAACCTAGTGGGGCCAGTAGACAGAGGGCAGAGAATGGATTCATCCTCCGTGAAGTGGGCTGCAGGGAAACAGAAATGTCAAGAAGGCTGGGGCACATGTATGCATGGTAGCAAGAAGACTTGGGGCCAGGAGAGAGGAGCCCTGGGTTCCTCGCCTGCCCAACTTGGGGTGTGAACCCTGTCCTATGTCCATTGCACACGTGATGAGTCCAGAAGCACACCCTCTTACATAGTCCTGCACACAGGTGTAGTGGGAAAGATGACTACTTCACAAGACGGAGCTAAGGTAGACACACACCTGGATGGATGGCTCTAGGGCCACAAGAGGTTTGCTCTGTGCAAGTCTCCACGGCAACAAGAGCCCCAGGCAGGACTGGACAGGGTTAAACACAGCAGATGAAGTACCCCTGTGGTGCTCAGAGCTGAGCTGCAGGATGCGCAAAACTCCCACCCTAAAGGACCTCCCGGCCAGGTGCAGGAAGTTGGAAACTGATCCACCATAGCTGCTCCTAGGCTTCGAGCAGCTCCAACCTCAGATGCAGTCCAAGCCAGCTCTTCACCTGCGGACTCTGGTGCCTTGCATCTGCCACTCCTGGGAGGCTGTGCACCCCAAATTGGATCAAACGCCTGGTGATGGAATTACTAGGAAGTGCAAGGAGGACAGGGGGTGCTGCCGGGGGGAGGGAGAAGCATGGGCAGCAGGCAGGGAGGGGGAAATTGCTGCAAAAAAGCAGCCAGCAACTGCTGCAAAGGCCTGAAGGAGAGGCAAATGAGATCTGACCAGACTGAGCCAAGACAAAGGAACAAACAGAACCGGGCTCCTGTCCGGGGTCTGCTGACCACCTGCTTGAGGCAGGAGGGGCGGTGGGCAGCCCCACAGAGAGTTAGCCAGAAGGAAGTGTCCCTTCCTTTCCCACCTCCCCAAATGCTTCTACTCAGCTGAATCGTGAATTTGCCAGCCTCATGGGTGGGTCTATAGGACTGTAGCATGGCAAGGACTCCAAAATAAACCTAAACACAGAAAGCAACTCCCGTTCCTAGGGTAGGGAAGGAAGTTCCACTATCAGAGACCCCTTCTCCTCTGGGGAGGAGGCTCCAAGATGTTTGTCATTTGTCAAAAGGCCAATTTAGCGCCCTCAGAAATCGGAAATCAACAGATTTCATACCATCAGTCGCTGGTACCTCCCTGTTACGGAGTTTATCTGAAAGGAAAGGAAATATTCCATATGGCTCTTGTCAGAAGGGCCCTGAAGAAGGAGACAAGATGTCCCCAAGAGTGGTGAAGAGAGAGCGAGGACGGGAATTTACCCTGAGATTAAAAGAGTGGGAGAAGGAAGGAGGCAACAAGAGGCAATGGAAAGAGACGCAGAGGAGAGGGAGGGCTTGGGGCGCCAAGGAGAAAGAGAGACTCCTGCCGGAATGATGACGTCATGTTTTCCACTTATCTCATCTGGCATCAGCCACCCAGGGGCTTGTTTTCATGTGAATGAGAATGTTACTCAGCTTGGTCTTTGTGTATTTCCCCCCAAAAGCTATTTGTTCTAATCAGCATCTCTAACCGGAAGGCGAAGGCACCCCACTCCAGTACTCTTACTTGGAAAATCCCATGGACAGAGGAGCCTGGTAGGCTGCAGTCCATGGGGTCGCGAAGAGTCAGATACAACTGAGCGACTTCACTTTCACTTTTATGCATTGGAGAAGGAAATGGCAGCCCACTCCAGTGTTCTTGCCTGGAGAATCCCAGGGACAGGTGTGCCTCGTGGGCTGCCGTCAATGGGGTTGCACAGAGTTGGACACAACTGAAGTGACTTGGCAGCAGCAGCAGCAGCATCTCTAACAGCCCTCTTTCCACAACCTGCCCTTCTGGAGGCTGAGAACAGACATCCATCTGGATACATGAAGAACACCTACACCAAGCAGGAAAACTAGAGGCACAAGAAAGACGCGGGATGGAGTCACTACTGCCCTTAGAAGGTGACCCCGGCAAGAGGCATCCACAGTGATATCCTCTCACGCCCAGGAGGTGGGTCTCCACTTTTCTCTGCACGATTCGCCCAGGAATGTCCACTCTGCCTCCAAAAGCCTGACTCACAGACCTGGCATACATGTGTGTGCAGGTTAAGTTGCTCCAGTCATGTCTGACTCTTTGCGACCCCATGGACCATAAACTGCCAGGCTCTTATGTCCATGGAATTCTCCAGGCAAGAATACTGGAGTGGGTTGCCATGCCCTCCTCCAGAGGATCTTCCCAACCCAGGGATTGAACCCAGATCTCTTACGTTTCCTGCATTGGCAGGCAGATTCTTTACCACTAGCACCACCTGGGAAGCCCGGCAGACCTGGCACCTGGAGCCAGCTTCCATCAGAATCAGGGAAGAAATGAAATGAGAAGGAACCGGCTGAGTTGAGGAGAAAGAGATGCTGAGTTTAGGAAGCCTCAGTGCTCTTGCGGCTGTGGTTTGAATATGATCCTTGGGCCTCATTGTTCCAACCAACCCAGACAATAAACATGAAAGTGAAAGTTGCTCAGTCGTTCCGACTCCTTGCGACCCTGTGGACTATAAAGTGCATGGAATTCTCCAGGCCAGAATACCGGAGTGGGTAGCCTTTCCCTTCTCCAGGGGATCTTCCCAACCCAGGGATCAAACCCAGGTTTCCCACATTGCAGGCGGATTCTTTACCAGCTGAGCCACAAGGGAAGCCCAGGAATACTGGCGTGGGTAGCCTATCCCTTCTGCAGCAGATCTTCCTGACCCAGGAGTCGAACCGGGGTCTCCTGCATTGCTGGTGGATGTTTTACCGACTGAGCTAGGAGGGAAGCCAGACAATAAAAGCGGCAGACATCTGGAGGTAGAGATAACAGGTGATGAGCAAGTGTACATCTGAAGCATCACCTGTCCCTCAGCTCAGGTCAGACCTCTCCTCCCTCAGTGCCTGTTTCCTGGCCTGCAAAACCAGGACAATGTTAAATCACTTCACTTATTCCCTCGATGAATGAGCAGAGAGTCAGGATCTAGTGTATCCCAGAGACTGGGACCAAGAGCTAGGAAAACGAAATACTACAGCCCTTCAACTAAAAGCACCTGTGCCTCCCTATTGAGCCATCTTCTGAGCTTACAGAGGGCCTTCACGTCTGACCCCACCCAGCCCGGGAGGGAGGAAACCTCCAGATGAAAACTCCAAGGATGCGGGGCTTCAGTGCTCTGTCCACAGCTCCATAACCGCTCATGGCTGGACCGGGCTGTGGAATTGGGTCTCCAAGGTAGGAGGCCCACCCAGGTGGCCCAAAGGTTTGAGGGTAGCCTGTAATGGAAGGGTCTTGGAGGGGGGAGGTGGGTGCTATAGGCTGGAGGTTTGTGCCCCCTGAAAATTCATGTTGAAATTTTAACCCCCAAGGTGATGGTATTAGGAGGTGGGGCCTTTGGAAGGTGATACGTTCATGAGAGTGGGGCCATGAATGGTTTCAGTGCTCCTATAAGAGGGGTTAAGAAAGCCCCCTTGCCCCTCCAGGCGCGTAGTTACAGTGAGAAGACGGCCATCTGTGAGGAAGTGGGTTCTCACCAGACACCCAACCTTTGGCACCTTGACCTTGGACTTCCATCCTGCTCATCGGAACCTGTATCCTTGGAGAACTGAGCTTCCATGCGTGAAATCCCACTCTCCTAAGATGACATCCCCAAGAGACCATGTGGCGCGCTCTGGACGGCAGCCCCCGCCACGCCCATGCTTCAGAGAGACACCTGGTAGGTGAGCCAAGAAGCCTTCTGGCCTCCAGAGTCCAGCCATGGACGTCTCCCCAGGAACCACAGAGCCAAGGAGGCCTGTGCCCGTCTGCATTGCCCGCCCACCATTTCCATGACATCACGTGGTCATTGCTTTACATCCTGCAGTGTCAACAGAGTTGTTCTGCAGCAATGAATCAATCCCAAAAAAGCCGGGCCTGCGCTAAGGACACTGGTCACACTGGTCTGGCCCCAGGTGCTAAGGATGACTCTCCAGGGCAAGGCAGGAGAAAGTGGCTTGAGTGCCAGTCATCCCAGCACCAGGAGAGACCTGCGGGGAACTTGGAAGCTCTGCGGCCAAGGAAGTGAGGCTACGGGAGAGGAGGGACAGCTCAGAGGACACTCCGAGTCCTGGCAGTGGCGAAATTAGCACTCCCTTGGCAGGCAAGGCTTCTGATGGTGTTCTACAGCCCACTCCTCTGGCCTGTCCACGGATCTTGGAAGCACGCTGCCCCCAGTATTAAATCCTCTTTTTTTTTTTTGGCAGATGAAAGCCAGAGCAGTGTCTGATACCTGCAACTTAATCTGCCTGAGGCAGAGTCCACTCACCCTGCTTAGATTACCGGTCAAACCTGATGCTGATCCATTTCAGAGACCGCATCCCAGCCTTTTCACTGATTCTCTGCGCTCCCCATAACCCTTCCAGTAAATGCCCTTTGCTTTGCCAAAATTGCTTTCTGTTGCTTGCAACCAGAAAACCCCAACCAAAACAAAAGTTGCAAATTACAAGGATATGTTCTATTTAATCCCATGTTTGAAGAACTCACTTTTCAGATGATCAACAGTGTAGAAAAGAATGATGATTTCTATAGGATGGAAAGATGTAATTAGGATTTTTTTTTTTTTTTTTTGGTCTTTAGGAGTGGCTTTTTTGTATTGAAAAGAACATTCAGGAGCTACTTTGATATTTAAAGTTAATACTTAAATAATTCAAAGCCTTGGTTTTCTTGAAGTTTTTAAGTTCAATTTAGAAATAAGTTCTATTTATAAATCTTTCAAATTCTCACAAATGATTTTAAGAAGATTTTCATAATTTAATTGAATTCTTTTAAATATTTTTAGCTGCACTGATAAAGCCAGCACACTCAATTTCCTTTTTAAAGTAAGTCAGTGGCTGGCAAAGCGAACAACTTTTCCAAGTACCTAAGAAATTCTTACAAATCTAATAAAATTTATTGAGATGATGATTAAACTCTTCTACATATTCCTATGTTGTTTAAAGACTAAAGCTCTCTCGGACATTTCAGCTTAAAATCTAGATGAACTGCTCAGTCCTCTAATAAGCCAAATTCTCCAGATCCTCTGCATAGTCACTGCTGGGGCCCAGCTTTGCACAGACGAGGTCTGACAGCATCTCCACCTGCAGTTCCTTGCTTTTCACCCGTCTTGCTTCTCAGTTCCAAGGCCACGGACCCCTTGTGAGCCACTGTTCCTGAACACACGCACCAACCTGGAAGTGTAAGGGAGTTGAGGTCATGCGGGAGAATCCAGAAGCACTGGTTTCTTGCTATGGTCTCCTCCACTGTCCCTTGAGCAGACCATTCCCCGGTGTATTCCACACGGTTCCTCAGAGGCCCTTGAAGGATGGGGCCTCAGTGACCCACTGCAATGACCAACTCAATTGAGAATGAGTGGAAGTTGCTGTCATGTCTGACTCTTTGTGACCCCAGGGACTGTAGCCCGTCAGGCACCCCTGTCCCTGGGATTCTCCAGGCAAGAATACTGCCGTGGGTTGGTATGCCCTCCTCCAGGGGATCTGCCATGACCCAGGGATCGAACCCGAATCTCCCTCGTTGCAGGCAGATTCTTTTCCATCTGATGCACCCTGTTTTATTGTGTTACTCCTATTCCCTGGCTTTCCTTATCAAAACAAATTACCTGCCCAAATCCCATCACAGCAGCTCTGCTTCCCGGAGTGAGGCGGTGGGTGGGATTGGGGGTGTGTGGGCTAAGAAAGACCGGTACATGCAAATTATTACCAGATTTTACACAATAGTGACACCATGGATTTGGTTTGCCTCATAATCTCTGTTGGCAATTCCAAGTCACTCCCAGGTTAAAGGTTCCACTAACTGGGTGGCTTAAAACCATTGAAATTTATTCTCTCATAAACTTCTGGAGGCTGGAAGTCTGAGGTCAAGGTGATTTCAGGACTGTCCTCCCTGTGAGCCTCTGGGTAGAATCCATCCTTACCTCTCCCAGCTTCCAACGGCAGGGGGCAATCCTTAGAGCCCTTCAGCTTACAGCTTCATCTGTCAGGTCCACTCTGCTTCCATTTTTATATGGCGTTCTCGCCGTGTTTCTTCATGTTGTCTTCCCTCTGTGTGTGTCTGAGTCCAATTTTCCCCCTTTTATAAGGATACCTCTCACAGAATTAGGGCCCACCCTAATGACCTTATCTTAACTTGGATAAAGCTGGAAAGACCCTTTTCCCAAATAAGATCACATTCTTTTTTTTTTTTTGACTATGCTGGGTCTTAATTGCAGCACTCAGAATCTTCGCTGTGACAATGGGGCTCTTAGTGGCATCCTGGATCTTTTTCCCTGACCAAGGATCGAACCCAGGGCCCCCCTGTATTAAGCTCGAAGTCTTCACCACACGACCGGCAGGGAAATTCAAGATCACGTTCTGAGATACTGGAAATTAGAACTTCAATTATCTTTCAATTCAATTTATAACACCCACGGAGGGAACAATTAAGTAATTCTAATCATCTAGTGGGTTTCCAAGCAAACTTTGAGGATTCCCTTCAGCTGACCATTTTGCAAACTGACCAGAGATTCTGGCAGGAGGTAAGAACGGAAACTGTAGGTCTCCAGGATGTGGAGAAACTGAGTCATCTTCCATAGTCATTGTGCCAGGGTGAGTCTAAAAGCCCAGGCCTTCTGAATGGGATTATGGAAACAGAGATCATAACCTACAAATTCTTTCATTCAGCTTCAGCTAGAAAATGGGAGAGGAAGCAGATCCCCAGGAATCAGCCATTGTTAAAGAATCCTGAGAAAATGAGAGATTGTTGATACAGGTGCTCTCTAGACATAAGTCCTGGGGTCGCCATTAAATCTTGTTAGGTAGAACAGGAAATAGTAGTGAATATTTATGCACCTGTGAACAAATAACATAAGCTAATTCTGTTCACAGTCTGTATCTTGTCATCAGAGTTGAAATTCTGTCTAGTTTGCTGGGAAGTGCAAAGATATTTGCTGTCATATTAAAAGTTTTATCCTTGTATTTCCAAGGATTTTGACTTAAAATCTTAAGACTAATATGCTTGTTTTTTGCAACTACCTTTGAGAGGATGTTTACTGTAGAAAATGGTGTTTGTTCACTTGGAGGTATAAGCTACACTTGTCAGAGGAGGTTGATCTTTCCCAACAATCTTGGTGACAAATTAATTCACTATGCCAGCACCTGTCTGGCTCAGATGAGCTCAACTCATAGAAAAGGACTGTTTTTCTTCTTCTTAGGCACCTAGCTAAAGGGACATGCCTATGTGCAGCGTGCCTTTATTAGTAGAGTGATTCTAATGGGTTACCTTAACCTCAATCTGTCAAGGTGATCCTACTGGTTAAGTTGCTTGAATTCATCACACCTTTCCTCATTCTTGAGTTTGAATGATCGTGTTCCAAAGTCACTGGCAGCCGCTCGAGGGGATGTGACTATTTACTTTTTTTCTCTCATGAATTCTTGTCATAGTCTCCCTACAATCCACAAATCCATTTGAATGCAACAAAATGCCATTTGATTGAATTCTTCAGATCTCTCTGACTTTATCTAGCTTAATAGTCATAACCTTCACGGTCATGCAAATGACAGGAGGTCAACTTCTCAAAGAACAAGCATCCGACGGGCACCCAAGTCACAGTTGCCATAAGGAATTTCCAGATGAAAAGTAAGTAAAAATTGAGAGAAGTCTGATCCTTACAATGAATAGTTAAAACCCTTTATAGAAAATGAGTGGATGTTTGGCAAACACTGTGTTCATTCATTCGTTCAGTTGCTAAGTCCTGTCCTACTCTTTTGTGACCCTGTGGACTGCAGCCCACCAGGCTCCTCCGTCCATGGGTTTTCCCAGGCAAGAACACTGGAATGGGTTGCCATGTTCTGCTCCAGGGGATCTTCCTGACCCAGGGATCAGACCCGTGTCTCCAGCATTGGCAGGTGGATTCTTCATTGCTGAGCCACCAGGGAAGCCTTTAGTGTGTGTGTGTATATATAGTGTGTGTGTGTGTATATATATATATACACACACACACATACACACACGTATACAACAGACTATTACTCAGCCATAAAAATAATGAAATTCTGACATTTGCAACAACATGCATGGATCTCGAGGATACTATGCTTGGGAGAAAAGCCAGACAGAGAAAGGTAAATACCATATGCTGCTGCCAAGTTGCTTCAGTCGTGTCCGACTCTGTGCGACCCCACAGACGGCAGCCACCAGGCTCCCCCATCCCTGGGATTCTTCAGGCAAGAACACTGGAGTGGGTTGCCATTTCCTTCTCCAATGCAGGAAAGTGAAAAGTGAAAGTGAAGTCGCTTAGTTGTGTCCAACTCTTCGCGACCCCATGAACTGCAGCCTACCAGGCTCCTCCATCCATGGGATATTGCAGGCAAGAGTACTGGAGTGGGGTGCCATTGCCTTCTCCAAATACCATATATCATCGTTTATATGTAGGCTCTGAAAAATGAAACAGATGAGTGAACACAACAAAACAGAAACAGACTCTCAGATATTGAGAACAAACTAGTGGCTACCAGTGGGGAAGGGCAAGATGATGGTAGAGTATTAACAAATACAAACTACATTTATAAAATAAATAAGCTCCAAGAATATATTGTACAACACAGGGAATTCAGCCAATATTTTAGAATAACTTTAAATCTAGTATAATCTCTAAAAACATTGAATCACTATGGTCTACACTTGGCACCAATATAATATTGCAAATTACACTTCAATTAAAATAAAATTAAAAAAAAAAAAGAATTCAGGAAAGATGACACACAATAGTAAAACCCTTCCATGGCAAAATGAAAACAAAACAAAAAATGCTCCACCCACGAAGCATGTGTCCCAAACGTGGGAGGCATGTGCCCACAAAGCCATGTGCCCCAGGTCTTGCCTCTCTCTGTCTGGGCCTTGACCTGCCCACATGGCCCCTTGAGGCAGGCACTTCCTCCAGGACCTGTGAGTATGCACACCTCTATTTCAGTTTCTCGTACGGTTTGTTGAACTGGGAGACTCACCACCAGCATGCTGAGCTCCATTTAACAACTGTTCGTTTCACAGTATCATATCAACACTAAACTTGGGTGAACCTTAAAAACGCTAAACAAAAGAAGACAGATTCAAAAGACCATATATTGTACAACTGCATTTATAAGAAATACCCAGAAAGCAGATTAGCGGTTGCAAGGATTTGGGGTGGGGGCAAGGAGAGGGGGGTGAGAAGTAGAAGTGTTTAAAGGGTACAGGGTTTTCCTTTGGGGTGATGAGAAAGTTCTGGAACTGTAGAGTGGTGATGAATGCGAGACACTGAATATACTTAATGCCATTGAATAGCACACTTAAAGTTATTTAAATAGTGAGCTTTATGTTATAGAAGCATTATCACCAAAAAAAAATTCAAAAAGTGAAACAAAACAAAAAACTATGGACAAGGAGCTGGCATGGAGTGAGAGGAATTATTAGCCAGTCCCAGGAAACAGGGGGAGGTGCTCCTGTCGGGGCAGCCCCTAGCCAAGGCGAGCCGCAGGGCAGGGCCATCTCGAAAGCCCAGACATGCACCGCAGTCTTCAGGTAACAAGGTAGGCTAATCCTTACGCAGTTGCCAACCAAGCACAAAAGGCTTCAACAAATTCTTATCGAAGGGCTGGAGACAGAAACGAAAGAAACTTTCTGCTTTTGTGGTGAAGAATGGTACATTCCCCTCCCACCTCCACCTGCAGCAGCAGAACAAAAGCCTTTCCAGCCCGGAGAGTTCCCTCTGTGCCCTGGAAATCCTGCACCACCCTTTCCCCTGGAGGACTCTGAGTGGAAGAAAGGCAGGGCGTTGGCGCCCTCCTCTGGTCACTGAGCGGCTTTGCTTTTCTCCCTCTGATAAAGGTGAGTCTCACCGGCTGGCTGAAAGGGACCGCAGTTTGCACTCGCTCCATTCCTCGAGATGTTAGGGAAGCTGAGAAACCATGGTCGTGAAGGCAGCACAACCTTTATCTATATAATTAAATTTACCATTTAAACCATTTTACATGAAAGGCTCAGTGGTGTGCTGTGCTTAGTCGCTCAGTCGTGTCTGACTCTTTGTGACCCCACGAACTGTAGCCCACCAGGCTCCTCTGTCCATGGGATTCTCCCCAGGCAAGAATACTGGAGTGGGTTGCCATGCCCTCCTCCAGAGGATCGTTCCAACTCAGGAATTGAACCCGGATCTCCTGCATTGCAGGTGGATTCTTAAGTTTATTCTCATTGTTGAGAAATATCACCACCATCCATCATCAGGATATATTTGTTTTCCCAAACAGAAACTCTATGTGCATTAAACACTAACTCTCCATTTCCCTCTCCCCCAGAGCCTGGCAACCCCTAGGAATGTGACTATTCCAGGTACCTCAATTTCAAATGAAATGGTTTATTAGGTTTATATCTGGTTTTATATATATATATATATATATATATATATATATATATGACATGATATATTGGTATAAAAGTAATTGCAGTTTTGCGTTGTTGAACACTGCCATTTAATATCGGAATTCATTCTTAAATAAATGTGGTTATGTTACACATCATTTTAATGAGCATTTCTTGCTATGTTTTTTTTTTTGCTATTGACTTATTACTGTTTATTTTATATTTATTTTAGACTACAGAAATTATACTGACAAAAAGAAATTCAAGCTATTTTATTATTGCAATTCAAAATGGGTCATACAGCAGTGGGAACCACTCCCAACATCAACAACCTGGCCCAGGAACTGCTAACAAACGTACAGTGTAGTACTGGTTGAATAAGTTTTCAAAGGAGATGAGAGCTTTGAAGATGAGGAGTGCAGGCCAGCCATCAGAAGTGGACAACAACCAATTCAGAGCAGTCATCGACGCTGACCCTCTTACAACTGCACGAGATGTTGCCGTAGAACTCAACATCAACCATTCTACGGTCATTCAGCATTTGAAGCAAATTGGAAAGAGGAAAATAAGTGGGTGCCTCGTGAACTGACTGGAAATCAAAAAAATCATCATTTTGAAGTGTCATCTTCTCTTATTCTATGCAACAACAATGAACAATTTCTCATTTAGATTGTGACGTGTGACAATCCAAAAAGTGGATTTTCTATGACAACTGGTGATGACCGGCTCAGATGGTGGACCAAGAAGCAGCTCCAAAGCACTTCCCAAAGCCACACTTACACCAAACAAAAGGTCATGGTCACTGTCTGGTGGTCTGCTGCCCATCTGATCCACTACAGCTTTCTGAATACCGGCGAAACCGTTACATCTGAGAAGTATGCTCAGCAAATTGATGAGCCCCACGGAAAACAGCCGGCATTAGTCAACAGAAAAGCCCAATTCTTCTCCATGACAAAGCCTGACAGCATGTCGCACAACCAATACTTCAAAAGTTGAACAAATTGGGCTATGAGGTTTTGCCTCATCCATCACATTCACGTGACCTCTCACCAACTGACTACCACTTCTTCAAGCATCTATCTAGACAAACTTTTGCAGGGAAAATGCTTCCACAAACAGCAGGAGGCAGAAAATGCTTTCCAAGAATTCTCCAAGCATGGATTTTTACATTACAGGAATAAACACACTTATTTCTCATTGGCAAAAATGTGTTGATTGTAATGGTTCCTTAATAAAGATGTGTTTGAGTCTAATTAAAAATTTAAAATTCACGATCTGAAATCACAATTACTTTTGTACCAACCTAATAGTATTTGTCCTTTGGCTTCTTACATTTTGCATAAGGTCTTTATCAATATTTTTTTCTTTCTTCCTTTTTTCCTTCCCTCCTTCCTTTCCTCTTTCTTTCTTTTCTGCCACAAAGCATGTGGGAGTCTTACTTCCCCAACCAGGGATTGAACCTACAACCCCTGCATTGAAAGCGTTGAGTCTTAACTAACCACTGGACCACCAGGGAAGTGCCTTCATCAATATTCTACCTTTGAAAGCAGCAGAAGACTTTTTAAAAAATTACTGATACCTGGGTCATAGCCCTAGAAAGTCTGATGTCATAGGTCTGTGGTACAACTAGGCACCTAGGTAAGACCCTTCAGGTGATCCCAATGTTCAGCCAGGTGGAGCGCTGTTCCCAAACCAGGCTGCACATCAGAGTCACCCGAGGTGCTCCCAGCCTCGCATGTCCCACCTCTGACCAACTCGTTCAGAATGTTCAGGAACAGGCCATCTTAAGCAACACCCTGAGTGACTGCTCAACACCCAGGAAACCCTTTGACAGAGCCCACCCTGCCGGTGACGTTGGGAACCCATCATGCAGACTGCCCCCAGCTGCAGCATTGACCTGCAGAGGGCGCTGTCCCCCCTCCCCAGGTGCTGGAAACAAGATAGGAAATACTGCTATTAATATTTAAGAAGAAAAAGCTGAGTTTCAAAAAAAAAAATAGTGATAATGACCATTTCCACACTTAGCTATGATAGTCTAGATTCTAGCATAATCCTACTTAGGGAGGGAGGTTACAGAGCAGACATGCAGTTTCCTGTACTGTCCTCGTATGGAATGAGTGGTGAGGCTGTGGGAACCTCTGACAGATTTATGCAGCCCTGGTGAGGACCTTACCCCTGCCTGGGCCCCAAACAGCCCTGACAGCTAAGAGAGGCATGTGGATAAATGCACAGGAACAGGGCCCTTATGAAATAGAATATGGAATTATTGATTATCAATTGTAGCAGAAAAAAAAGTCAGGGCCAGGCCAAGAAGGGAGGTTCACCTGGGGCTCCTGCCACCTGCCTCTGAGCAGGGGTCCCCCCTCCAGAAGTTCTCTGCCTGGACCCGTGGTCTAAGATAGCAGGCTTTGGGGCTGCAAAGTGTATTACACCCAGAGCTGAGGGCCCCTGGTGATGACTTTCAGAAGAGGAGGTGAGAAGGGGTCTCACGAGGCTACAGAGAGAAATGAGGAGGGCCTCACGCCTGCCCCCACTCCATCTGGCTAGGCTGCTTCTGCCTGACATCACTCTTGGCTGTCACCCACTCAGAGCGCCTCTCTTCCCAGGAATATTCCATGCAGCCAAGGTGAAGACCTTAGCTCATACCAAGCCAGCCATGTGGGCAGAATCCTGCAGGCAGCACTTCCCAATGGGGTCCCAGGGAAAGAGCAGCAGTTCTTAATATAGAAGGCCTTCTCCAAGAAGTGCCAAGGTCCTGGTTGGCCTCCAAGAGCCCTGAACTCTTAAGAATGTAATAAGGGATGGGAGAAGGGATTTACTGCTAGAGCCCAAAAGTTGGCTGTCAAATCCTAAGGGCCTCAGGGGAAAGAAAAGAAAGAAGAGAAAAATGTGAGCCCGGTTAGACTGGGCTATTTGCTACAGTGGATGGAGGTGGTTTTAAAGCAACTCCACTCAGTTTTCCAGCACTCTTTGAAATACAGGTTCTTCCATAAGTAGTGTATATTTGGGAAAGTTTCTCTCTCTGCAGTTACCCAAACATATATCTTGTACCCACACACATACACACAATGCCCCACTGAGTTCTGGAAGTTATACCATTAAAGGAATAGGCTTAAATTTGGTGAGAAATAGCAGCCTAATGACCCGAGGGGGTGGACAGCAGTCCTAATGGATCACCCTTGCCTTCCTTGTAGACTCTGTGTGGTTAGTTCAGCTTGTGCTGTTAAATAGTCCTAGAGAGGGCAGGGCAGAGTGGGGTACTTGGAGATCTCCAGGGCAGACTGGGGCACTGGGATATCTCCAGGCAACCTTCAAACCTGCGGTAACAGTGAATAAACCAGCAGAAGAGTAGGAAGCCCAAACTGAGTATCAAGTGGTCACTCAGGGAGCTGACCCCGAAGTGAAAGGGCTGTGCTCAGAAAAACAAAGAAAAGGGCCTGCTGGGCCCTTGGGGGCGGCTCTGTTCGCAACAGGGTGGGCAGAGCTGGGGGCGGGTGGGCAGGGGGGTGGTTTGTTTTCTTGTTTGTTCGTGCAGCAAGCTGGATTTCAGTTCCCCAGCCAGGAATCACAGGGATCAAACCCAAACCCCAACCCCACCCCACCCTCGTGGCAGGGGAAGTCCCAGGAATTGAGTTTTGAGGCCAGAAATGATTTCCACCCCCTCATCCCGCACACCCAGCAGGCAAATCCCATCCCAGCCGGAACCTTTCAGTGAGCCCCTTGTTGTATTTTGTCCAACACTTCTTCATACAAAACATCACATAGCACAGAGAGTGCGTTTATTCAGCCCAGGGAAGCCCGGGGAGGGCCAGAAAGAGAAGAAGGGAGGAGTGAGCGGGAAAAGAGACAAGGCAGTTGCCAGTTGGTTTTTCATTTTGAGTGGCTGTTTCATGCCCACCCGTGGGGAAAAAATCTTTGCCTGGTGCCTTCACTGCTTGAGAGATCACCATTCACTGCTCTTACTAAATGAAAGTGAAAGTGTTAGTTGCCAAGTCGTGTCCAACTCTTCGCAACCCCATGGACTGTAGCCCTCCAGGTTCCTCTGTCCATGGGATTCTCCAGGCAAGAACAATGGAGTGGGTTGCCATTCCCTTCTCCAGGGGATCTTCCCAGCCCAGGGATCAAACGTGAGTCGCCTGCATTGCAGGCAGATTCTTTACCATCTGAGCTACCAGGAAAACTCTTACTAAAAAACACTGTAAGTGAAAAAAGCCTGAGGTTCAGTCCTCTTCCATGGACTTAGGCCACTTGCCACACCGCAGGCTCCAACTCTAGGAATACTTAGAAGCACCCAGGGTAAGATTTGGACGCTTCCTTAGAAAAGGTATAAACCCACATTCCCCCTCCATCACCTCCCCACGCTACCGTCTGAGACATGCCTTCCTGGGAGGCAGTGGGGAACAGCTTTGCATCGATACAAGGGAAACCAGAAGTTACAGGCTTTGATCCCTCAGGCAGACTTCATTTATTGACATGTATGTTTAAATCATATTTAATAAAAAGCCTTGTGACGTCCAAAATGCTAGGCTAGCCATTACTTTTCTTGGGAAAAGTAGCGCAAGGAGGCTCATCCATGGTTAGGTCTAGAAATCAACACAGATCCAAGTAAGCAAATATTATTGCAGGTCTAAACCACTGCAATAAAGCAACTACTGTAATAAAGTAAGTCACATGATTTTTTTTGTTTGTTTCCCAGTATGTATGGAAGTTCTGTTTCCATTATACTGTAGTCTATTAAGTGTACAATAGCACTTGTCAAAAAGCAATGTACAACATACATCACTTAATTTAAAATACTTTATTCCTAAAAAATGCTAACCATCATCTGAGCCTTCAGTGGGTCATAATCTTTTTGCTGGTGGAATTCTTGCCTTCATATTGATGACTGCTGACTGATCAAGGTGGTGGTTCCTTGGGGCAGCCTTGGCTATTTCTTTAAATAAGACAAGAGTTTGCCACACTAATTGCCTCTTCCATTCATGAATGATTTCTCTGTAGTATGCAATGCTGCTTAAAAGCATTTTACCCACAGTAGAACCTCTTTAAAAGCAGAGTCAATTCTCTCAAACTTCGCCACTGCTCTATCAACTAAGTTTAGGGAATAGTCTAAATCCTTGGCTTCCCTGATGGCTCAGTTGGTAAAGAATACACCTGCAATGCAGGAGACCCCAGTTCGATTCCTGAGTCAGGAAGATCCCCTGGAGAAGGGATAGGCTACTCTCTCTAGTATTCTTGGGCTTCCCTTGTGGATCAGCTGGTAAAGAATCCGCCTGCCATGCAAGAGACCTGGGCTCAATCCCTGGGTTGGGAAGATCCCCTGGAGAAGGGAACGGCTACCCACTCCAGTATTCTGGCCTGGAGAATTCCATGGACTCCATAGTCTGTGGGGTCATAAAGAGTCGGACACAGTGGAGCGACTTACACTTTACTTTTACTAAATCCTTTGCTGCCATTTCAGCAGTCTTCACAGCATCTTCACCAGGAGTCGCTTCCATCTCAAGAAACCATTTACCCGTCTATAAGAAGCAACCTCTCCTCCATTAAAGTTTTATCATGAGGTTGCAGTGATTCAATCACATCTTCAGGCTCCACTTCTAGTCCTAGCTCTCTTGCTATTTCCACCACCTCTGCAGTTACTTCCTCCCGTTAATTATCTTACCTGGATTTTTTGGATAATTTGCTGTGGCTTCTACATCAGCACTTGTTGCTTCACCTTGTACTTTGACATAGTGGAAATGGCTTCTTTCCTTAAACCTCATTGACCAACCTCTCCTAGCTTCAAGCTTTTCTTCTGCGGCTTTCTCTCCTCTCTCGGACTTCTTAGAATTGAGAGATAAGGGCCTTGCTCTGGATTTGGCCTTGGATTAAAGGAATGTTGGGACTGGTTTGATCTTTCATCCAGACCACTAACACTTTCTCTAGGTCAGAGTGGGCTCTTTCACTTTCCTATGATTCGTTTGTTCACTAACTGCTTAGCATAAGAGGTCTAGCTTTGGCCTGTCTGAGCTTTTGACATGCGTGATGTGCGTGCGTACTCAGTCACTTCTGTCATGTCTGACTCTTTGCAATCCATGGACTGTAACCTGCCAGGCTCCTCTGTCCATGGGGATTCTCCAGGCAAAAATACTGGAGTGGGCTGCCATGCCCTCCTCCAGGGGATCTTCCCGACCCAGGGATTGAATCTTCATCTCTTAGGTCTTCTGCACTGGCAGGCAGGTTCTCTGCCACTAGTGCCACTTGGGATGCCCAAGGCAATGGCACCCCACTCCAAGACTCTTGCCTGGAAAATCCCATGAATGGAGGAGCCTGATAGGCTGCAGTCCATAGGGTTGCTAAGAGTTGGGCACGACTGAGTGACTTCACTTTCACTTTTCACTTTCATGCATTGGAGAAGGAAATGGCACCCCACTCCAGTGTTCTTGCCTGGAGAATCCCATGGATGGAGAAGCCTGGTAGGCTGCCGTCTATGGGGTCACGCAGAGTCGGACACGACTGAAGCGACTTAGCAGCAGCAGCAGCTTTTGACATGCCTTCCTCATTAAAACAAAAATTAGAAATGACTAGGCTTAAAATGAGAGATGGGCTCCTCTTCCTTTCACTTGAACACTGAGCGGCCACTGTAGGGTTATTAACTGACCTAGGTTATTAACTGACCTAATTTCAATGTTGCTGTGTCTCAGGGTACAGGGAGGCCCTACTAGAGGGAAGGTGAGGGGACAGCTGGATGTTGGAGCGGTCAGAACACACACAACATATATGGATTAGGTCCACTTTCCTACATGGGCATGTTTGTGGCCCCCAAAACAATTACAAAAGTAAAATCACAGATCACCTTAACAAATATAATCATGCCAAAGTCTGAAATATTGCAAGAATTACCAACATGTGACACAGGCACACAACGTAAGGCACAGGGCACCCCGGCGTGCTCGCCCGGAGAAGGCGATGGCACCCACTCCAGTACTCTTGCCTGGAGAATCCCATGAACGGAGGAGCCTGGTAGGCTGCAGTCCATGGGGTCGCTAAGAGTCGGGCACGACTGAGCGACTTCACTTTCACTTTCATGCATTGGAGAAGGAAATGGCAACCCACTCCAGTGTTCTTGCCTGGAGAATCCCAGGGACGGGGGAGCCTGGTGGGCTGCCGTCTATGGGGTCGCACAGGGTTGGACACTGAAACGACTTAGCAGCAGTAGCAGCAGCATCGTGCTTCGCACAGGCTTGCCACAAACCTTTGATTTGTAAAACATGCAGTATGTGGGAAAGGCAGTACAATGAGGCTCAATAAACTGAGGGCTGACTGTGAACAGACTCACGGTGCGTATTCCATTGTCAAGCTAATAGCCTTTCTTTGTTTACCGAGCATTAATAAGAAACAACACTTACAAATAAAACCAGTTAACCATCTAAACAAGTACACTGTGTTTAATACAGGAAATTGGATGTGTTCCCTTAAGTCATAAAATTCTGTTTAGGGAATTGAAATTGTTTGCTATGGTTGTAAAATGAGCTCACTAGTGAATTAATTTAATCCAGCATTCTGCACATGGTGTTGATTTTCCTGCTGGTCAGAAAATCTCCGATTCCTTGGATTGTTCTTCTCAGGCTTATAAGCGTCTAAAAAAATAAACTGCCACTCTAACAGCTCTAAATCCAAACAGATTGCAACTTTTATTTTTCCCTAACAGAGTCATAAAAGTTTTGAGTTAAACTTGATCCCAATATTTGAGGGATCTAAAAAAAAAAGTGCCATGATTTCTGAACACGGCTATCCTATCATAGAGAAAAGGTTTGGGTGTAACTAAATTGTACAAAATAGATCCATGTTGAACTTGTAAATGGAATCCTATTTCACAGACTAACAGGGGGACCTGTTATCTGGCAAAGCATCTTGATGTAAAACCATGTACCATAGCTAATTTTACTGTTTTTAAGATTATTATATATTGACCGTTCCTTTTAAACAGAAGCCTGTGTTAATATTGTAGTTCATTCTTTCTACCACTTTCCCTTGGATAAATAGGCTACGATAATGACTGACTACTATTCCTCATCTTGGAATAACAATTTACAATTTACACAGACTGCTTCATCTGATCATCAGAATAGCTTGTGTGGTGAGTTTCTCTCCCATCTCACAGATGAAGGAACCAAGGCTCTGAGAGGTTATATGACTTGCTGAAGGTAACCAGCCAGTAGGTGACAAACTCAGGGAGCATCTTCAGATGCCTAGTCCTGTGTCCTTCCAGCGCACACGATGTCAAATTAGGGAGTCAAGCTTCTCTCCTTCTCCAGGGAGGCTGTATCTGCCGATGAGTCAGTGCGAGTGAGCACGTGGAAAGCTTTAAACTACTGTTCACATATTTTGCTATAGCAGAGCCCTGTGTCTCTACTAGCAAGGCTTAGCAAACAATTTTAACTCTCTGATCTACATTTCTGAAAAACATTTCTTCTTGAAGGGAGACATTCGGGCCATTTCCTGGTTAACATTTGCAAAGCGCTGCAGGAAACTCATTAGCTTGAAAGGAACAGGATCACGGCAGTCGCATTTGGAAACAGAAGGTGAGGCGTTAATTATTAACATGATATCACCCGAAGATTCACGCAGAATGATTAACGGTGCTGTTGGGAATGTTAGGACGGAATGAACAGAGCCCTTGAAGCCATTCCCGGAGCAAGAAAAGGCCTGGCTCCTGCTCTGAGTGTTCATAGCAAGGACCCAGCGGGAAAGAACAACTTGTTATTCTTATTCAGTTATGATTCTTCCTTATTAAAATGCATTAAGCCATTCCAACGCCTACAAGGTGACAGATTCAGGCTTTGTTGAGGCACCAGCATCTGCAATTCTATAAACTCAGCCATCTTTGTTGGGCCAAGGCTCAAAGTTAGTCTTGGGTGCCTGGTGAGGGGCAGGGTGCACAGCTGCCCCTGGGATTCCAGTCATTAACTGGGGAGGATCAGGATCAGACTCACATCCCCACGCTGCAGGCCGGAATGGACCTCGCTGAACACCTGGGTGCCTTCAGGCAGAGAAGGAACAATATCTGGAGAGGGGGTTGCGGGTGAGGAGCAAAATTAACTGGTGTTTGCAGGGCACCATCTATGAGCCAAGCACTGTGTGAAGTGCTCCCTGTTATTTAACTGAATCTTTGTAGAACAACAACTCTGAGTTATCGTTTCCATTTTAGAGATCAGCACACTGAGGCGTGGTGCACTGACTTACAGGGCCACGCGGGTGAGTGGCGGAGCCAGATTCACACGCGTGGGGCCTAATTCCAGGCCCCATCCTCCCAGCTGCTCTGCCCTCCCTCGGGAGAAGAAGGGCAGTTGGAATTGACCCAGGGAATGGTAGGTGGAAGCAAGGACATGGATGGTGAAACATTCAGGAAGTAGGAATTTAAGAAGTGCCAAGGGAAATTAGAGGTTGGTGTCTATGAAGAAGCTTATGTATCAGGCTTAGAGGTCTGTGCTTAACTTGGTAAATAATAGGAGCCTTTTAACACATATATAAATATAGAAAACACTTACTATACTAAGGTCGGACTGGAAGAATGTAAATTCTGTAATATAAATACACCGATAGTCAACCATAAGCAGTTTCACTTATCAACAGGTTATGTCATCAACAAGTTAAAACAAAAATGCCACAAAAGAACAAAGACAAACACATATTTACTGAGAGGGAACAATGGCCATCCCAGGCTTTTCAAAGCATATCACTTTATACACTGATAGGCATTTAATTTTTACCTTAAAAGACCATTTTGGTATGTGTTCTATGATTATAAAAGTAATACAGGCTTACTGCAGAAAACTTGGAAAATGCAGAAAAGCACCAATACGTGTCTGCCTGGTTTATAGCACTGCCTGCTGGCTCTCCTACTCGGCTGCCATTTCTTTTAACAAAACCCACTCTAGTGTTTTTCTAACGTGTGAAGCATTCTCTCAATTACTCCCCAGGATTCAGTTCACACCGATGACCAGTACTGACCACACTTGTTAGATCCTCAACTTCCTTCTGTGTCTTTTTCTCTCCCTTCTCCTCTTCCTTTAAGAAAACCCCATCTCATGAGTGACCTAAAGCCGGGGCCAAGCTACATGCACATCCCCACCCTGACCGCTTAGCCTGGCAGTGCTTGAACTCTCCTTTCGCTCTCGTTCATTCGACAGTCCCGATGTCTAGGGTTTAAAAGTAAGAAATGTCAAATCATGGCCTTAGGCTGGCATTCAGATTAACAAGCACTGCCTGGGGAAAGAAAAACTTTAAATACATAAGCATAAAAGTAACCTGTAGATGCGTTATAAGGAGAGAAAGGATCACTTTCATTTGTCAAAACAGGCTCCTCCCGAGGAGTGATAACTTCAGACGACTTTCAGACTCTTCCTCCCTGCAGTCAACATTCATTTTCTAATCACTTACTGAGCACCTATGAGGTCATACAGGAGATAAAAGGGTTTCCCCGATGGCTCAGTGGTAAAGAATCCGCCTGCAATATGGGAGACACAGGAGATGTGGGTTCAGTCCCTGGGTCAGGGAAGATCCCCTGGAGGAGGGCATGGCAACCCACTCCAGTGTTCTTGCCTGGAGAATCCCATGGGCAGAGGAGCCTGGCGGGCTGCAGTCCTTAGGGTTGCAAAGAGTCAGGCATGACTGAAGCAACTGAGCACAGCACCGCTCGGGAGACACAAAAATATGCAAGGTAGGGTGTGGCCTTTAGCAGTTTCAGACCTACAGGTTAAAAAAGTTTTCAATGAGGTAAAAGATGTTAAGGGGCCTAAGGTGGCTGGAGTGCTCTGGGCATTCAGAGAGGGGAATTCTCCCCTGAGGGAGGGGATCAGGAGTCTGACTCAGGTCTGGGAGTACAGACAAGAGACACACGTGAGATGTGCATGTGTGTACATGTAAGTGTGCCCGGGTGAGTGGGGGAGGGGATCTGAAGCAGGAAGAACAGACGGAGCAAAGGCAGGGAGCCCTAGAGACCAGGCAGTGTGCAGGGAAGAGAGCAGCCAAACTGAATGGAAGCAGAGAGAGGAACAGAAGAGACTGGAAAGGAAGCGTGTGAGCCCATGGCTGAGAGCCCGGGATGGCAGAGTTTGGACTCCATTCCCACTCGTCTGGAAGTACTCAGTCATTCACCAAATGTTTCCTCATCATGATGTAAAGTGAAGTGAAAGTCGGTCAGTCGTGTCCGACTCTTTGCGACCCCAAGGACTCATCCAGGACTTCTCCAGGCCAGAATACTGGAATGGGTAGCCTTACCCTTCTCCAGGGGATCTTCCTAGCCCAGGGATCGAACCGAGGTCTCCTGCATTGCAGGCAGATTCTTTACCAGCTGAACCACAAAGGAAGCCTGTTTCCTTATCATAGACACCATCAGATAGAGACAGAAAAACAACTCAAGGGCCCTTGCTCTCACTATGGAATTCCATGATGATTTAACTTTCTAGAAGGATAGTTTAAACTCAAAGACAGCTTATCTAGAGAAGAACAAAACCAGCCAAAATGCAACACTAGGGACAAGAATTTTTCCCTTTTTTGCTAAGTGACAAGCTGTCCCAAAAGCTAGTCACTAAAAACAACACTCACTTGATTGCGTACTAAATTGATTCAGTCGTGTCCGACTCTTCGCGACCCCATGGACTGTAGCCTGCCAGGCTCCTCTGTCCGTGGGATTCTCCAGGCAAGAAGGCTGGTGTGGGTTGCCATGCCCTCCTCCTCCAGGAGATCTTCCTGACCCAGGGATCAAACTCATCTCACTTACATCTCCTGCACTGGTAGATGGGTTTTTTACCACTAGCGACACCCGGGAAACCCCGCTCCCTTGATTCCTTACTCATAATTCTGCAGTTTGGGATGGTCTTGATGGAGACAGCTTATCTCTTTTCCATGTGGTACTAGCTGGGGTAGCTTGATCAACACGGTCTGGCTAGAACGGCCAACTTGTGTCATACGTCTGGGTCTCAGGACTCACCATGGGCTGGTGTGGCCTGCACCCTGAAGGCCTGTGAGCTTTGCAGTTGCCCAGCCTTGAGGCCAGAGACAGCAAAGAGCCGAGAGATGGCAATGGGACATTGATGGTTTCTTAGACAGGGGATCTGACACAAAGGCTCCTGGAGCAACAGCTCACCATGTGCAGCAGAGGGCAGGTGGGACATGCCAACAGTCTCCTTCTCTACTCCGGGAAGGAGGAGGCTACCATTTACAGGGGGGAATTGATGTCAGGTGGCCTCATCAGTTAGCGGGGAATAATTACGCCTTATAATAAAGAGGATTGTATAGTCATGTGAGTGAATCGGGGACTGGCCAAGCAAGACGTACCCAGAGAGCAAGAGAACAATCTTCTTGAGAGGGGGAACCCCATAATAGGGGTCCTCAGTTCTCCTCCACGTGGCATCTCCGTGTAGTTACCTTGGTCTTCCTTCCAAAACGACTTCAGCCGTTCTTCTTCTTTCCTGGTAGTCTGGCTGTTGATGCAGCAGCAGGCTCCACCCAGACTGCAAACCAGGAAGCTGCTGGGGTTCTTAAAGCATAGCTAGAACTGGCACGTGGCCCTGCCAGCGCATGCCAGTGGTTAGAGCAGGTCCCAAAGCCAGCCTCGATTTGAGGGCAGAGAGTCACCCAAGGACAGGAGGCCCGATTCACTGGAGGACACCAAAGTAACGATATACCACAAATCTTAAAGGCATTCCACAGCATCTTCCACAACTTTAATCAACCGAGGGGCCTCAAGTGCACAGATGTTTGTGCTTATGGGTGGGTGACCTGCCTGCCCCCCTCCACCCCCGCCTGTTCGAATGCAGTCATTTCTCACGCAGTCACTGACCACTGACTAGAACCGTAGTAGATTCTGAAGCAACCTTGCAGCTTAGTGTTGAATAGGCCACCATCTGAGAAGGAAGAGGGCTCAGCTCTGAATCATCTCACCAGCTCAGTCCCGAGTCTGGATGACTCCCTAGAGCTCCTGCTGTCAAGTACCCCAGCGTCAAGACAGGAAGAAAGCAAGCCCACTCGTGCCTGGCTCCAGCCGCCCCTTCTGCCCCCTCCCACAGCCTGTCTCTCCCAGGACACATCGCACCCCCTTGTCTGTGTTATGTGGTCCTGTCTTTGGAGAGCTAGGACAGAAAACTGAGCCCCTGGTGCTCAGACTGGCATTACGATCCATCTGCAGCATCTGTGGCCTTCTTGTGTTTTCCAGTTTCAAGGCTGGACGTAGTTGGTCCAGGTATGACCCAAACGCCAAGATCAGCAGTAAATACCAGGATTTCCAGGAGAAGACTGAGAAGCCATCTGGCTGGAGGGAAGGTGGGTGGGACCGTGAGATTTTCCTTCTTATAAGATTTATAAGACTTTTTGCTTTTTATAAATTTATAAGATTTTTATAAAAGGGACTGTGAAATTTAACTCATTATAAGATCAATGTGCAGAGAAGGCAGTGGCACCCCACTCCAGTACTCTTGCCTGGAAAACCTCATGGACAGAGGAGCCTGGTAGGCTGCAATCCATGGGGTCACTAAGAGTCTGATACGACTGAGCAACTTCACTTTCACTTTTCACTTTCATGCATTGGAGAAGGAAATGGCAACCCACTCCAGTGTTCTTGCCTGGAGAATCCCAGGGATGAGGCAGCCTGGTGGGCTGCCGTCTATGGGGTCGCACAGAGTCAGACACGACTGAAGTGACTTAGCAGCAGCAAGATCAATGTGACCCCACTTATAACTAGGATTGATCACCAAAAAACTGACATAGTAGCCAAGAGATGATTAATAAAAATGTATACTCAGTACACATAAAAACAAAAGTTAACTGAGTCAAACAGAAGAGCAACAGTGGCAGTTTTTTTTAATTAGTTTTATTTTTTTACATTTCTAACCATCCATCAGTTATTCCATAACAAGGCAGTGTGCTGACTGAATGTAGGCTCCCATAGTCAGGGTTTGAATTCCACTTCGATTAATTACTGGGTAATCTTGGGCAAGTTAATTTCCCTGGGCCTTAGTTTTCTTGGGCTTCCCTAATGGCTCAGATGGTAAAGAATCTGCCTGCAATATGGGTAGACCTGGGTTCGGTCCCCAGGTTGGGAAGATCTCCTACAGAAGGGAACGGCTACCCACTCCAGTATTCTGGCCTGAAGAACTCCATGGACAGAGGAGCCTGGTGGGCTACGGTCCATGGGGTCACAAAGAGAGGGACTTTCACTTTAGTTTTCTTACCTATAAAATGAGGGTTCTAATAGCACCTTTCTCACAGCTTGTTGTGAATATTAAATAGTATTTGCAAAGTGCTTAGTACCCAGTGAACTATAAACATGCTCAATACACATTATTCGTTATTAGTATTCCACACATTACCATTACCTTGAGGTTTTTCAACACATGCTTCATCAATTTTTTTTCTCTTTATTAACTCTTGTTTGGAATGATCTTGGAGACACTGGCTGTTGACAATGATGAGCAGCTAGAAACTGCCCTCCACACTAACTTCTTGGTACCTTGGCCAACTCTAAATAGGTCTCACCAGAAAAAGGTATTAATAGCAAATGGCAAAGGCTCAATAGCAGATTTAAAAAAACAAAACAAAACAAAAAAAACTTCAGGTAATATTCTCCTAAACCTTAAAAATTAAAAAGCAAGGTTGGGGACAGAGATAGCCTGAAGAAGAAAAATGCTGAGAAAAAGCATATAACTGAATCCACATATACTTTAAATGTTTTAAAGAAAGGACGCACCTTATCATCAAACTTGTGTGGAAGAAAATGAGACATACGCTATTTAGAATTTACTTTCGATGCAACTATACAATTCCACGGTCTTAAGTTTGCCATCAGTTGCTCTCCCAACATCCCATTTTCTATCGCCATCACCAGAGGCAACAGAGCATCCGAAGGGTTAAAAGAGGGGGACTATCAGCCCCCAGCCATTCACTCCGGGACCCACCTCCCTGCCGCTCTGTGTTTACAGGATTTTATTTGCATAGAAGAACTGCAGGAGCTCGGGATGGTAGTGGCTCTGAAAGAAATTGGCAAAGGGACACGTGAGGGAAGGATCCAGTAAAGCTCCTCGACTCTAGAACGAGTAGACGGTCATCAAAGGCTGAGCTTGAGGATAAACAACTTTCAGGTTCTCAGAGGAGGAGGCATCATCACTGGCATTCACCCAGAGATCTAAGACAGGTGGTGCCAGCGGTAAAGAACCCTCCTGCTACTGCAGGAGACGTAACGCAGGTTCCATCCCTGGGCCAGGAAGATCCCCTGGAGGAGGGCATGGCAACCCACTCCAGTATTCTTGCCTGGAGGATCCCCTTGGAGCCTGGTGGGCTACAGTCCATGGGGTCACAAGGGGTCGGACACAACTTAAGCGACCTAATACACACACACGCAGAGATCTAAACAGGAACTGCCAATGCATTCTGTGCACAGTCCTCTGGGTGTTTTGCCATTTACATTGCGTTGTGGGTCAATTACAGTTGAAACATACAGTTGTTTTATGGGGGCAACTCCCTGGTGTGCCGACCACCTTCCGCCTTAACACCGGCATCGACTGCGCAGGGACTGGAAGAACGTCTCCTGCCCTCGCTCACTCACCAGCTGCCGGCAGAGCTTAGGGTTCCTTTGATCCTCCTCATTCTGGAAGCTGTGGTCCTTGCTTTGTCTCAGGTATGGAGAACAGGCTCGAAAAGTTGTTTTGCAGGCCTGAGAGAAATAATATTACCACCTAATGGTCACAAACGTGAGAGAGTTTTATAATCTCAAGCAAGGAGGAGGAATATGCCGATCTGTGGTCTGGGGACCACTGAGAGTGTGAACTTCACTTTCAGAAAGTTTGAAAATTTGAATCTTAAAGGATTTCTGCTTATGTTTTTTATTTTTTCAAACGTTAAGCTTTTTATTTTGTATTGGGGTATAACTGATGAACTATGTTGTGATAATTTCAGGTGAACGAAGAAGGGACTCAGCCATGCATATACATGTATGCATTCTCCACCAAATTCCTCCCATCCAGGATGGCAACATAACTTTGAGAGGATTTATGCTTATGCAATGACCATGTCTATAACTTGGGCCTGCAGGGGAGGGCAAAGCCTGGGTTTACCACAACACTTCCTGTCTCATCAAAAGTAGTGCTGGATTGCTATATTTAAATGGGTAACCTACAAGGACCTACTGTAGAGCAGAGGGAACTCTGCTCCATGTTATGTGGCAGCCTGGATGGGAGGGGAGTTTGGAGGAGAAGGGATACATGTTATATGTATGGCTGAGTCCCTTTGCTGTTCTCCTGAAACTATCACAACATTGTTAATCGGCGATACCCTAACACAAAATAAAAAGTTAAAAAAAAAACTATTTAAAAAAGTTGTGCTAGATTCCTAAATTCAATCTCAATCTCTCTCTCTCCCTCTCCCTCCCTCACGCACCGCCTTAAAGAAGATCAGTGATTTAGTGGAACCCTTTGCTGGGCTTCCCTGATAGCTCAGTTGGTAAAGAATCCACCTGCAATGCAGGAGACCTGGGCTCGATCCCTGGGTTGGGAAGATCCCCTGGAGAAGGAATAGGCTACCCACTCCAGTATTCTGGCCTGGAGAATTCCATGGACTGTGTAGTCTATGGGGTCCGACAAACAGTCAGACACGACTGAGCGACTTTCACTTGCTCCTGATGGTTTTGAAACTCTCACCTGCTCTAAAGCAGCCCTGAGGTCCACCCAATCCCATTAGGACACATTTTCTCCAAGAATGAAACAAAAGTTTCGTGGCTCAGACAGTAAAGAATCTGCCTGCAATGCAGGAGACACGGGTTCAATCCCTGGGTCGGGAAGATCCCCTAGAGAAGGGAAAGGCAACCCACTCCAATATTCTTGCCTGGAGAATCTCTTGGACAGAATAGCCCGGTGGGCTACAGTCCATGGGGTGACAAAGAGTCACACACAACTGAGCAATTAACACACTTCTCATTGGAGGAGGAAATGGCAACCCACTCCAGTGTTCTTGCCTGGAGAATCCCAGGGACGGGGAATCTGGTGGGCTGCCGTCTATGGGGTCACATAGAGTCGGACACGACTGAAGTGACTTAGCAGCAGCAGCAGCAGCACTTTTCATAGGAAGCTAAGAAGCCAAATCTGAACCAGGTGGGAAATCTGAACCAAGTGTGCTGACAAAAGCTAGCTGGGCGTGAACGAATCTCCTCCGAGAGGAGCTGCTGCCCCAGAGAGTCAGCCAGCACCTCCCTGCCCTCTCTCCACTAACCTGACTCTATCTGGCATTGACAGGGGCCGGAACCAGGCAGGCAGGGCAGGAGCAGATGGAAAAGAACACCCCTGCTCAGAGAGGAATCAGGTAGCCATCAGAGAGGCACTTTCTCTAGGACTCACACGGATGCTCCTCTGAGCTTCCATGATGGAACTGGCCGCAGTGGAGGGCTTGGCATCCCGACTCAGCAGGGCTGCCTCCCTGCTCCCTCCGTAAACGGTGCTGCGGTTCCAGGCGGTTGGTTGCCAGGAGAGGCTCAGACTTACCTTGGCCACCTGGGGATTCCTGTCCTGTAAGTGGGTCAGGAGGGAGTCCTGAGTCTGCTTCACCTGACGGGTGAAGAAGCTCCTCCACTTCCGTCCAGCAAGGTCAGCCAGTTGCCCAAACAAGACAAAGGCCGAGTATCTCAGGCTGTCATTCTCCTGTGGGTCCCCCGTGAACAGAACAACAAACCCCGGTCAGTACCACAAAGAGCTGCATCACGGGACAGCACAGCCCTGTTCCCTGCACGTTCCAGGTGGGCCCTGACTCCCATCTCAGCACTCGGCCGGCTGGGCTGGGGGATGGAGAGGAGACCTCCGAGTCTGCACTGAGGCCCTCCTTCATCAGACATGGACATCACTGTGGCTACTCCCAGCTCCCCAGATCTTTTCTTCATTATTTAACGTTTTGGAGATTGACGATGTTTACAGGGTTTGAAATTCAAAATAACCAAGTATTATGGGCTTCCCTGGTGGCTCAGATGGTAAAGAATCTGCCTGCAATGCAGGAGACCCAGGTTCGATCAATTCAAAATAAACCAAAAAGGTTTATTAAAAAAAAAAAAGAGTAAGTCTCCTTCCTACACTTCTCCACCTGCCACCAAAGTTCCCTCTCCACAAAGTCATATATTTTGTATGCAGCCCTTCGGAAAATTAAGAAGGAAAAAATAAAATATATATTATTATATAGCCCTTTCCCACATTTTTACACAAATGGACATGGACCATTCCACTGTTAGGCACCTTGATTTTTCATCAGTCTCTCTGGGAGCTCTTTTCCATGTCAATCCAAACAGAGGTTTTTGGTGGGGCGGGGGGTTGGGGGGTGGTGCTGTGTCATAATTCATTTGACCCACTCCCTGTTAATATTCCCAGCATTTCTGCCAGGCCATCTCTCTTTACGTTGGTCTGAATTCTCCCACATGCAGCAGAAATCATTGTTTCTTTCCTGACATCCTGCCAGCTCTGGATCTGATTGCCTGGTGTGTCTCTGACTGCAGGTCAGCAGCTTCAGGCCTTTCTCCATCTCCCCAGGAAGCTGTCTAGTCAACATTTCCCTGCCCAGGTGGGGAGACAGCAGGGATTTGCCCAGAATCACAGGATGAGGGAACAGAGAACCAGAGTGGTAACCCAGTCTCCTGACTCATGGTGAAGGAATTTTTATATCAGTGTTTCCTGATCCTCACCAGCTCTAGGTGAACCAGAGGGAACGGGACTGAGACGGGCCTCCTCACCTAGAACTGGGGGGCCACAGACATTCAGCAAGACTGGATGCCACTGATCTCTTGTGAAACAATTTTTAGCACGTGTAACACATACAGAAATTGCTTTAGTGTTGCACTTTCTCCACTGTTCTACCAGTGTGTGTGTGTGTTTAATTCGATTCAGCTGGCGCTCACGGAGTCCTGACTCCATCTGAAGCACTACCCTAATGCTGTGAGATGTACAGAGGTGTGTAAGGGGCTGTCTGTCCCCCCGGGAGTCTGACAGTCATCTGAAGGGGACATAGCACAGGCAGGCAGGGAAGAATGCTCTGACAGTTACAAACTGTCAGAAAGAGCTCCCCACAAGTATCCCCAGGTTTCACTTTGACAAGGGCTCTCTGATCAAAAATCAGTCTACCTAGCTTTAAAAAATGATTGCATGAGAAAATGGGTTACCTCTTTACTCATTAAAGCCAGACCTGGGGCAAGTTCCTTGACCCTCACGGCCTCATTTTCCTTAGTCACAAGATGGAACTGATAAAAAGAGCTCATAGTCCATTAACCAAGAAACATGGGGCCAGAAACTTCTTGGAACTCCATTTTTCACCTCTCAGATTTGGTGTCCTTAAGCGTTTGTTTTATGCATTACACAACACTCCCACGAAGAGTCTGCAGAGTACCCCCTAAGCAAATGCGCTTGGAAAGGGGACTGAGGAGTTTCCCCTGAGGCCCTCGAAGTCCTCGTCCTCCCCGGCTCCTCCCCCTCAAAGTCCTCGTCCTCCCCCTCAAAGTCTACGTCCTCCCCGGCTCCTCCTCCTCCAAGTCCTTGTTCTCCCCAGTTACTCCTCCTCGAAGTGCTCGTCCTCCCCGGCTCCTCCTCCTTTAAGTCTACGTCCTCCCCGGCTCCTCCTTCTTGAAGTCCTTGTCCTCCCCAGCTCCTCCTCCTCCTCCTCAAAGTCCTCGTCCTCCCTGGCTACTCCCCCTCGAAGTCCTCGTCCTCCCCGGTTCCTCCTCCTCCTCGAAGTCTACGTCTTCCCCAGCTCCTCCTCCTCAAAGTCCTCGTCCTCCCCGGTTCCTCCTCCTCCTCCTCGAAGTCCTCGTCCTCCTCCTCGAAGTCCTCGTCCTCCCCAGCTACTCCCCCTCGAAGTCCTCATCCTCCCTGGTTCCTCCTCCTCCTCCTCAAAGTCCTCGTCCTCGTCCTCCCCGGCCACCCCTCCTCGAAGTCCTAGTCCTCCCCAGCTACTCCTCCTCGAAGTCGAAGTCCTCCCCGGCTACTCCTCATCGAAGTCGAAGTCCTCGTCCTCCCCAGCTACTCCTCCTGTGCCCCCCCGCACACACTACCTTAACGCCTAACTGCTCCTCACCTCTGGAGAAAATCCAGTTTGCCGGGACCCTGGTTGCTGATGTGCACAAAGAATCCTCCCTCTTTCAAGGCCCATCTTTGACCACCATGTACACACACATAGGATTCCATCACCTGCCCGCCCCCGCCCCCGCCCCACCCAGGAGGATTCACTGTAATGGAGCCGTTAGTATATACACACTGATGACGTTGACGCCCACATGTGTTCAATGACATTCCAGAGACCTGATAGATTAGGATTGATGCCCTGATCCCCGGCCCTATTTAAAAAATCCCTCCCTTTTTCCCCAAGAGTCCTTTCAGGACTCTCATGCCTGGAATTCTAGAACAAAGGCTTATGCTGCGCCCCCACCCCCACCCCTCAAGATCGCATGGCAAACAAGCCCTGGCGATTAAGATGGTACCTCCAGAGAGACTTAGAGACACCTCCCTGGAGATACCTGCTTAATACTCCAGGGAGGTGGAGCGGAGACTTCCCTCCCCACCCCAGAGAGCCCTGGTTCACATCGAGCACAGGCCTCCCTGTGAAGGAGGGGAGGCAAATGTCCCAGCAGCTACTCATAAGCTTCAGGCTCCATACTTTGCGGGTTTCTCTTCCTCCCGTGGGGTGCAGGCACCTGGCTCTCACGGAGTTACTCCTGAGGAATCAGGTGTGAGGAACTCATGCAAGATGCTCTGTGAGTAAATGCAAGGTCTGCTCCCTGCTCTACAGGTCTTGCATGTGTGTGTATATGTGTGTGTGTGTGTGAACTATGGTAAGCTAACTGATCAGCTGTGTGTGTGTGTGTGTGTGTAACTATGGTAAGCTAACTGATCAGCTGTGTGTGTGTGTGTGTGTAACTACGGTAAGCTAACTGATCAGCTGTGTGTGTGTGTGTGTGAACTACAGTAAGCTAACCAATCAGCTGTGTGTGTGTGTGTGTGTGTGTAACTATGGTAAGCTAACTGATCAGGGGTGTGTGTGTGTGTGTGTGTAACTACGGTAAGCTAACTGATCAGCTGTGTGTGTGTGTGTGTATGTGTAACTACGGTAAGCTAACTGATCAGCTGTGTGTGTGTGTGTGTGTGTGTAACTACAGTAAGCTAACTGATCAGCTGTGTGTGTGTGTGCGTGCGCGTGTGTGCATGCGTGCGTGCGTGTGCACGTGCGTGCGTGCGTGTGTGTAACTACGGTAAGCTAACTGATCAGCTGTGTGTGTGTGCGTGCGCGTGCGTGCATGTGATGCGTGCGTGTGTGTGCGTGCGTGCGTGTGTGCGTGTGTGTGGGTGCGTGTGTGCGTGTGCGTGCGTGCGTGTGTGTGTGTGTGTGCGTGTGTGTAACTACGGTAAGCTAACTGATCAGCTGTGCGTGTGTGTGCGTGTGTGTGTGTGTGTGCGCGTGTGTGTAACTACGGTAAGCTAACCGATCAGCTGTGTGTGTGTGTGTGTGTGTGTGCGTGTGCGTGTGTGTGCACGTGTGTGTGTGCGTGTGTGTGTGTAACTACGGTAAGCTAACTGATCAGCTCCCGAGCCCTCACACTCTGTGTCCATGCACTTTCTGTTCAGCCTGCCTTGTCACCCAGCAGTTAAGAGGGCAGGCCCTGATTGTAAAGCAAGTATCCTCCAATTAAAAATCAATTTTAAAAATTAAAATAATAAAATAGATAAGCAACAAGGATATACTGTACCAAGAATTACAACCATTATCTTGTAACAACTTTTAATGGAGTATGAACTGTAAAAATACTGAATCACTGTGTACCTGAAACTAGTATTGTAAATCAATTATACCTCAATAAAAACAGAATTCAATTAAAAAAAATTTTTTTTAAACAGGAAAAAAAAAAATGCAGGCCCTGGGCAGAGGGCCTAGTTTCATACCCACTGACTCACTCCACGATCCCTGGGCAAGCTATCTAACCTTTCGAGGCCTTGGTTTCCTCCTCTATAAAGTGAAGATAACAGCGCCTGCCTCACCGGGTTATCCTGACGGTGAGACGATCCATGCAAACTGCCTGGAGACAGGCCTGCACACAGTAAGAGCTCACTAAACATGGACTACGCTGATCATCACATTTGTAAGAAACCACTGAACACACGTGGACGTCATCATCGTTAAGTGTGTTAACAGTCCTATTACGATGAACACTCCTTGAGGGGTGGTGATGGACTCCTACATACCTTTATATGTCTTCCATAACTTCCAGCACAGTACCAGTCTCTCAACAAGAAAGTTGAAAGTGAAAGCCACTCAGTCATGTCCGACTCTTTGCAATCCCACAGACTATACAGTCCATGGAATTCTCCAGGCCAGAATACTGGACTGAGTAGCCTTTCCCTTCTCCAGGGGATCTTCCCAACCCAGGGATCGAACCCAGGTCTCCCGCATGGTGGGTGGATTCTTTACCAGCTGAGTCACAATTTCTTAATAACTAGAGAATAACAGAGGCCTTGTTTCCTGAGCAGCGCATCACCCAGGGCTCACATTTGACTTTAAGAACCTGGAATTTTCCCGCGTCGTCTCACTTACGTCATCGAGCAGAGTCCGGGTCTGGAGGGTGATGTCTATGAAGAAGGAGCCCAGGGCTTTCCCCTGCATCTTGCCCAGGATGATGGTCAGGGTTTTCATGCTTTCATGGATGACTTCAGAACTCACCGGGTCATAGAGACCATGCACTAGCAGGTCTAGAATAATCTTCTTATACTTTCTCACCTGTTAGCAAGGTTTGGAAAGCATTAGCAGCACAGCAATCGCTCCACATGTGTTGGAAAGCAACTCCACTTCTAATCATCCAATAACCTGGGGCTTGGACTAAGAGGTCGTGGCTTTCTTCAGCACGGGATTCAATAACTCTCGGCAAAACAACAAACACTTTCACTAATCTGACCCAAGAATCCAGCTCGGTCTTGGAAGCACGGAAAGAGCAGTCTGGAGCCTGGCCTGTGGGTGGGTGATGCTGGGGAGGGCATGTTAAGGAGGGTGGTGGGCTGGGTGACCTAGGGACCTGTGGCCTATTGGGGACTTTGACAGGGGATGAGACAAAATGGTCACTGAAGTGGACAGATGCTGAAGGAAGAAGTGGGGAAAACATCTTTTCCTAAACAAACATAAATTCTTGGAAAAATTAAATTCTTCTATTAAACATAAATTCTTAGAAAAATTAAATTCACCAGAGGGTGATGTCCAGCCGTGTGCTAACCTTGCCTGTGGTTCTGTATCCCAAGGCTGATGATACTGAGCAATGATGACCCTGAGCTGACCCCAACGGAGTCACATGAGCCTCTGTGCAGTCTCCTGCCCTTGAGGGTGGAAGGAGCCAGTGACTTTGAAAGCTTCTGACCTCTCAAAGGTCACGGTGGTGATGGATGTCGTTCCCATGGTTCCCTTAGATCCCGTGGCAGACAGGAGCAGGAGACACTCTCCTGCTGACCATGAAGAACTAAAGCTGCCGTGCTGTGTGAGGGCGGCCTCTGGGAGCCAGGGACGGCCAGTCGGCAAGGACAGAGGGATGTTAGTTCTACAACCAGAAAGAACTGAATTCTTCCAACAGCTCCCAAAGCTTGGAAGATGACCCTGAGCTTCAGAAAGGAATGCAGTCTGGCCCAGACCTTGATGGCAGCCTTGCGGGCCCCTGGGCAGAGGACCCAGCTGAACTGTACCTGGACTCCTGGCCCAAGGAAATGGCGAGATACAAACGCCAGGCCATGGAGATCCTTTACACAGCAGTGGACCCCCAGCCCTGGGGACTCCAGGCCACGAGGGCTGGCCGAGCGCCCCCTGCTCTTCCTACCTTGTCCGGGGTCTCACAGGCCATGGTTCCCAGGCCTCTCATCACCATATGACGCTTTTTAACACTGGGGTCCCGGGCTGTCTCTGCCAAGATGAAAAACACATTCTTCAGAGGTTCCTGCTTCTGGAGCCTCAGATTCCAAGAGACCTAGGTGGTGGGTCAAAAATACATTGATTTGGGAGTGTTCAGAGTCACACCCTACCCATCACCAACCCTAATCTCTCCTTGTAAGAAAAACCTGTTTTGCTGCTCAATTTTACTCCTTCTTTCTCCTCCTAAAGACACCTGGCTTTTGCTGGGAATATATTGTTTAATCTACATATTTGAGAAAAGAATGGAGGAAGAGAAAAAGGAGTGGATAAAAGTGATGCAGAGCTTATGTTGAGGTAGGTTTGGGGGGATTACAGAGGGGTGCCTGGGCAGCTGTGGATGTGACAGAGCTGAGACAATGGGGCTTTAGGAGCGTTCATGCGATCTGAGAAGCCCAATCTCTTTAACAGGACAGGGGAAGCTGTGTTCCCCAAGTCCCAAAGAAGGGTTTCCTTGACCTTCTTCCTCCCACAGCTCTTCCTTGTTTTTCTGCTCCACCTTGTAGCTAAACCTTGAAAAACGTGTCTATACTCACTTTCTCCAGCTGCTCCATTCTCTCTTGAACCTCCTCCCATCAGGCTGATGGCACCCATACCCCCTCCCCCACTCTCTGTCCCCAGTATGACTAAATCCCAGGGTCAATTCTCAGTGTTCATTTCACTCAACCTCTCAAGAGCCTTTGACACAATTAGCAAAGCACATCGACAAGCATTTCGGGGCACCTGAAAGATGTCCTACCCCAGACTGTGAGCATCTGAGCAATGAAGACTAGGAAAAGAAATGCATAAATAATGCATATTGGAAAGCACTGTGTGGCTGATGCAGAAATCTGGACTTCAGGGTCTAAACTCTAACTGTAGGGCAAGAGATGGGATATTAGGGCTTTGAGCCCTGACACCAAGAAGGGCATGTTGTCCTGGGCATCACAGGACATGGCAATGTGTTGGAGTCAGAACCAAGAGAATGCAAGATTCAGGCAAGATCCAGACAAGATCCTAATTATCCTTAGTAGAGGGTGTGGGATGGGGCTGGAGATGAGACCCACAGCCCTATTTGGCGTTTGTGTGATTACCAAGGCTCATCAGTATTTCTGAATATTCATTGCAGTTCATCCTATATCATTAAGTTTGCAGCAAGCTAAATTCTTCCCAACTCATCTTCTTGTTATCCTATAAACATTTCATTCGTGTTAAGAGCTGCCATCAAACTTTTTTTCAGAAGAGGCACCTCAGTAGAAGGAATGGAAGGAACCCACAAGCACACGTATCACAAAGTGGCTGCTGAGACAGGCCATTTGTTCATAATAATTTGTCTCAGACCTTGGAAAAGAAAGACATCACTGATGTGCTTCTCTTCTTGGGCTGGGTGGTGGGGCTGGAAAGGGGCTGGCCCAGCATTCTTCTCGGTGTTTGGTCCATGGAACTGAAAACAGAACAAATCATCATATGAGCCACAGACACTCAAAGCCCTGTGCCAGGGTAGAGCTATAAAGAAGCAGCATCCCTGAGGTTTGTCCTGGGGAACATGTCACCAAGGAGATGGACCAATCACATCAGAAGATAAAGAGCAACACCGGCATCACAAATCATCAGGGACATACAGATCAAAACCACGGTGAGATACCACCTCTGGGAGTGTACCCTCAGTCAAAGCCCGCAGTGGGTTAGGGCTTATTCCTTGAAGAACCAGGTAGTAAGCCAACCTCTTTGTTTTTTGTTTATATACAGCTTGCAATTTTACCATGTGTGTATATTATTTAAAATATATCGGGCTGGCCAAAACCCCGAATGTTTTGGCCAACCCAATACATTATAAATAAATACAGCTTGTAAAGTGATTCTGATCTGCAGCCTGGTTTGAGACCCACTGCAGTAAACCAGTGCTTCTCAGACGTGAGTTATCAGAGGAACCTGTTAAAATGCGGATTCGGACTCAGTGGGTCTGGGGTGGGGTTTCCTGCCTTTCTTATAAGCTCCCAGGTAACATCAAGGCTGCCAATCCTGAGTACCACGCTTTGAGAGCAAGGATGCAAAGTGGGAAGCTACAGGAGATAAGACTATGCACTGGAAGTGCTGGCAGAGACGCCCCACTGTGCGCGAGGGAGCTTAAAAGGAGAGGCTGAAGCACACTGCACACATCGAGGTTCCAGTGGGGTTCCATGCAGTAAGTTACACGGGAGAGGTAATAATAACAAATAAAACAGGGAAGTGGTAGAAGATACGGCAACAGGAAGTAGTTAAAGGCCAGCTGTGAAGGACTGACTAGAGAGTTTAGCTTTAATTGTAATATTAAATTAAATTTGATTAGTTTAATTATGTAATTAGATTTAATTTAGTTTTAATTTGTATATGAGTGTATATCAATGAACCATTGATTTTTTTTAGATGAAATCCATGTAACATACAATTAACTATTTTAATAACATTGTGCAACCACCACCTTTATCTGGTCCTAACCTAAAATGCTTTCATCAAAGAAAATCCCGTACCCATTAAGAAATTACCATTCTGCCCTCCCCCACCAGTCCCTGGCAACCATTAATTGCATTACTGTCTCTACGAATTTACCTATTCTGGATATTTAATATAAATGGAATCAAACAATATTAGGGCCTTTAGGGTCTGGCTTCTTTCTCTTGGCATGATGTTTCTGAGGTTTATCCATGTTGTTGCACATACTCGTACTTTATTCCTGTTCATATCTAGGTAATATTTCATGGTATGGATAGGCCACACTTGCTTAGCCATTCATCTTTTGATGGACAGTGGGTTGTCTTCACCCTCCAGGTGCTTCGAATAGCGCTTCTGTGAACAATGGTGAACAAGTGTTTGAATGTTTGCTTTAATTCTTTGGGTGTATACCTAGGAGTGGGATTGCTGAGTCATATAGTGATTCTATATGGGCTTCCCTCATAGCTCAGTCGGTAAAGAATCTACCAGCAATGTGGGAGACCCAGGTTTGAGTCCTGGGTCAGGGAGATCCCCTGGAGGAGGAAATGGGAACCCACTCCAGTATTCTTGCCTGGAGAATCCCATGGACAGCGGAGTCTGGTGGGCTACAGTCCACAGGGGTCACAAGAGTTGGACACGACTTAGCAACTAAACCATCACCATAGTGATTCTATGTTTAACTTTTTGAGGAACTGCCAAACTGTTTTCTGCAGTGGCTGTAATATGCAAGAGTTCCAATCTTCCCACATCACCAAAAGCTTAGTTTCCAGTTTTTTAAAATTATTATTACATTCATCCTAGTGGGTATGAAGTGGTTTGCCCTTCTGGGTTTGATTAGCACTTTTTAAATGACTACTGGTATCTTTTAGTATGTTTATTTGTGGTTTGTACACCTTTTTCAGAGCCATGTCTATTAAAATCCTTTGCCTGTTTTTTAATTGAGTTGGTCTATCTTTTTGTTTATTAGTTGTAGAGTTCTTTACATATTCTGGATGTGTGTGTGTATGCTTAGTGGCTCAGTTGTGTCTGACTCTTTGTGACCCCATGGACTGTAGCCCACCAGGCGCCTCTGTCCGTGGGGATTCCCCAGGCAAGCATATTGGAATGGGTTGCCATGTTCTCCTCCAGGGATCCAGGTCTCCCATATTGCAGGCGGATTCTTTACCAGCTGAGCCACCAGAGGAGCCCCATACTCTGGATACTAGACCCTTATCAAGGGCTTCCCAGATGGCGCTGGTGGTAAAGAACCTGCCTGCCAAAGTAGGAGACCTAAGAAATGTGGGTTCGATCCCTGGGATGGGAAGATCCTCTAGTGGAGGGCATGGCAACCCCCTCCAGGATTCTTGCCTGGAGAATCCCACGGACAGAGAAGCCTGGTGGGGCTACAGTCCGTGGGGTCATAGAGTCACACATGACTGAAGCAACTTAGCCCAGCACAGACCCTTATTGGACATTTGATTCACAAATACTTTTTCCCACTTGGTACATTGTCTTTTTATTTTCTTGACAATGTTTTTTATGCACAATAGTTTTTAGTTTTAACAAAGTCTGTCCATTTTTGTTGTTGTCATTGTTATTCAGGCTTTCAGTGTTATATCTAAGAATTCCCTATCAAATCCGGTCACAAATATTTACCCCTATGTTTTCTAAGATTTTTATGGTTTTAACTCTTAAGCTGTTCATCCATTTGAGTCAATTTTTATGTATAGTGTGCAGTAGGGGTTCAGCTTCACCAAAACCATTAACCTTTGTTTTGGTTTTTAAAAACATTTTTAGTAGAAGAAATGACAGGTATGTAACTACAGTGGTTCTCAAGCCTACTCATGTTGGAATCACCTAAGGAACTTGGAAACATTTAACACCCTGTCTACACCCCAGACCAAGTCTACCATCATCTCTGGAGGTGGGCCTGGGAATCAGTATTTTTAAAAAACTTACCAAGTAATTCCAATATGCAGTTACTGAATAGACTAGTGACCAATCATCTTGTTTTGCCCTGGTGATATTGTGATTAATAAGAAGAAACATATATTTGGTCTTGGCCCCATTCCTGGCACAGAGGTCCTAAAACCCTTGGAATTTCCAAAGTGATTAGAACCATAAAAGCGTCTTTTCTTATGCTAATGAGGTGGCCCTAAGTCATCTGAAGGTGGGGGCTGGTTGTCAGGTGAACCAATCCAGTGATCAGAAGGCTGGAACTTTCTATTTCACCTCTTCTTCTCCTGGGAGGAGAGAAGGGCTCCAGATTGAGTTCAGTAACCAGGGGTGAATGATTTGATCAACCATGCCTAGGAAAAGAGGCCTCCACAGAACCCCAAAAGGATGGAGAGCTTCCAGATCAGTGACCACAAGGAGCTTTAGGGCGGGTTGTGTACTTGGAGAGGCAGGGAAGCTCCTTGCCCTTTCTCCACGTCTTCCTGTGCATCTCTTCCATCTGGCTGTTTCTTAGTTATACCCTTTTATAATAAACCCGTGATTCAGGAAGTAAAATGTTCCTCTGAATTTTATGAGCTGCTCTAGCAAATTAATTGAACCCAAGGAGTGGGCTGTGGGAACCTTCAGTCTACAGCTGGCTGGTCATATGTACTGGTGATTACCTGGACTTGGGATTGGCCTCTAAAGTATGGGGACTGAGTCTTTAACTTGTGGGATCTGATGCCATCTCCAAGTAGATAATGTCTGAGTTGAACTGAACGGAACTAAATGGAAGTGAATTGTGGGGCACCCAGTCAGTGCCCGCCAAGGAACTGGAGAATAGATTGAGTGAGTGAAGTCACTCAGTCGTGTCCGACTCTTTGCGACCCCATGGACTGTAGCCCACCAGGCTCCTCTATCCATGGAATTTTCTAGGCAAGAGTACTGGAGTGGGTTGCCATTTCCTTCTCCAGGGGATCTTCCCGACATGGGGATTGAACCCGGGTCTCCCACATTGCAGGCAGATGCTTTACCATCTGAGATTGGTGGTGTGCAAAAAAAACACACTGGGGCATGGCCCTGATGGGTTTCCTGGGACATGGGACTTTCACAGCTAAGAGCCGAAAAGTCCTGGGCAAGTCAGGACAAGTTGGCCCTGCTGGTTTTGCTGGAGTTTTGAATTTATTTAATGCAGGTGACTGCTAGAACCCAGTTCTGTTAAACAGCCGTGCTTCGGAACATTTGACTCTATGACCTGGAGGTACACAGGGATTTGGCTTCTCCATCATCTTTGCCCCCCTACCCCAACCCAAGCTGGTTTCAGTAATGCTTAGTCAGAAGACACTCAGGAGACCCGTGAAAACACCTCTTCACCCCGTAACCCCTGTCTCTATTGCTTCTTCATCCCTGGACAGCACACCTCTCCTCACCACTGCAATGAGGGACCCCCAAACCCCCTAGAACACTCCCACTAACTAGCAAGATTTTTTTTTTTTTTACTGCAACATGGCATGTGGGATCTTAGTTCCCTGACCAGGGGTCAAACCCACACCCCTTGCATTGGAAGAGTGGAGTCTTAACCACTGGACCAGCAGGGAAGTCCCCCAGCAAATGGTTTTTGTTACTTGAATAAAGGCATTCCCATACGCTTCGCACTGAGCCAGTGGTTCTCATACCCAGGTGCACACCCGAATCACCTGGAGGATCTGTTGAAACACAGATTCCCAGAGCCCGTCCCCAGGGTTTCCGATGCTGTACACCTGAAGCAGGACCCAACAGTCTGCATTTGTAACAAGCTCTCAAGTGATGCTGGGATGTTCCCAGTCCAGGCATCACCACACTTTGAGATCCAGAGCCTTTTAAAAAAAGAAACCACAGTATTACTATGTCATCCCCTTCCAGAATGAAAGGATTTAAAAATTTACACTGAGGCAAAATGCTTGGTTGTTCCTTTCTGGGGAATTTCTGGACACAACCCTTTGTATCAAAGGAACCTGCCACTCCTCAGGCTGAATGCTCTGGATCAGAGCTGACGGGTGCTGAGCCGTGGGTATGCAGAGCTTAGAAGAAGAAAGTTCTCTCGATGGTCACTCCCCAAGGAGGGCACAGGCTTCAGTAATAAACAGCTGGTGTCCCTGTTCTGCGGCATAAGAAAATCATGCCTGAAGCTTCTCCCCATCATGCCTGAAGGAAGGAAAGCCAACCCGCTTCCCTGGTCTTCACTCTGGCCTCTCTTGCAGGATTAGCACAGCACAGCTGAGGGCTTTAACCACCCAGGCCGCTTCCCCAGGCTTCAGAAGGGAAAGGCCTCACCTCTTTTTAAAGTTTTTATTTATTTATTTATTTCTGGCTACACTGGGTCTTTGTTGTTGCAGGCAGGTTTTCTCCAGTTGCAGCGAGCAGAGCCTACCCTCCAGTTGCGGCTCGAGTGCCCTAGGGTGCATGGGCTTCAGTAGTTTTGATTCCCGGGCTTTAGAGCACGGTGCACAAGCTCAATAGTTGTGGCATACAGGCTTAGTTGCCCCGTGGTAAGTGGGATCCTCCCGACCAGGGATCGAACCCTTTTCCCCTGCACTGGCAGGCAGACTCTTAGCCACTGGACCACCAGGGAAGTCCCAGCCTTGTCATTTCTTACGAGCCACATCTAATGGAATTTAAGGCCATGGAAGGCTCTCAAGCAGAGCAAAGTACGTGAGGTTGAGCACCCTGCTTGGGGGATTCAGCTGTGTTTAGAAAAACACAGGGCCCCACTAAGTAGCTCACCAATGCCCACCTCCCCAGCACAAGAGAAAAACTGTGATCTCGTTTAGTCTCGAGGTATCAGGGCTCATCTCCATCTTTGGGGCAGGGAAAGCAAAGCATTTCTCACTGTGTTGGCTGGGCCTCCTATGTCGGAATGCCCCAGAGTGCTTGTTAGAAGTGCCGGGCCCACTCCATAATTACGGGATCCGAGTCCCAGGGAGCGGAGGACCTGATGGCGTTTACAAGATGCCTGGTGACAGTCCACACAGCTGGCATAGAAGAACCTCCGGAATATTCAGGAGGAAATGTACCAACTCCAGAAGTGGCAAACTCCACTCACCTAAGGCTGCACATTGAATTTCTCTTTCAAAATAAAATTAAAATCAGGCCAAGCTGTACAGGCCATGACTTGGACATACCTCTTCGATACTCTTCTTAAATTAAAGGTTTGCTTTAAGAAATACAACAAATCTAAAAGTTACTTTGAGGCTGCTGGGCCCTTCACCTGAGTTTTGTCTCCCGAGCTTGTGGCCTCTCAAAGGCTTGCCTCCACCCACCTGCCTTGCTGCCTGCCTCCCTCCTCTTCTCCGAAAATTAAGTCCTTTCAACCCAAACCAATCAAACAAAAGGATCATCTCCACCTGCTGCAAGACAGGATCTCCAAGAGGAATGTTACAAACAAACTGTGAAGAAACAGAGTGTGTGGATTTGAAGGCTTAGGTGTTCATAACTCCACCCATAAGCCCACTGGCCCCCAAACAGCCGTTCTTTGCCACGAGAATTGGGCTCTTCTGCTGGGTGACCTGGACGCCTGGTCTAGCATGACTGAGTCCGCTCAGTCCGGAGGACACCTGGATGCCTTGAGCCTAAGGCCAGGCTCTGCTTGGAGTTTTGTTCACCCCTGTGCACGTTCTTCAACGAATTCTTCCCCTTCTGGAAAGTCCTTCCCTCTGTGCTGATGACTTGCCCCCGATGGGGACAGTTTCACCATCACAGCGGCCCTGAAGCTTGTCTTCATGGCCCCATTGTGTTCTTACCTGGTTTTCCTGAACAGACATGGATTTGGGGTGACTTAGATGAGTTTTGCCCTTTAGGCTGACTCCCAAATGCCTTTGCAAATTTAATTCCTTCTGACTGAAAATGTTAGGTTTATAATCAATAATCTTTTAACTCACTAAAACTAAAAGCTATATTATGGAGACCAAAATTCTTATCTGTTAAATGAGGGAAAGAAACTGTTAGGTTTGCAACAATCCTTCCAACACTGAAGTTATTAATGATAACAATAATATTAGTAGCTACCACTACTGGACACTCGTGTATGCTAGGCACTATATTTAGCACTTTGTATACACTGCAGGAGGAAAAGGCAATGGCACCCCACTCCAGTACTCTTGCCTGGAAAATACCATGGACGGAGGAGCCTGGTAGGCTCCAGTCAATGGGGTCGCTAGGAGTCGGACATGACTGAGCGACTTCACTTTCTCTTTTCACTTTCATGCATTGGAGAAGGAAATGGCAACCCACTCCAGTGTTCTTGCCTGGAGAATCCCAGGGACGGGGGAGCCTGGTGGGCTGCCATCTATGGGGGTCACACAGAGTCGGACACGACTGAAGTGACTTAGCATAGCATAGCATACACTGCAGGTGAGGCTATTTAGCTGACCTCTATGAACCAACCTGCCAGGTTAACCATATTCTGCAGGCCCTCTGTGAATGGTACCTACCAGTGCTTGCGGCCCATCGTACTCCCTTGCTAACTTCTGCTGCATTAGTCCTCGTATGCTTACCAAGAATCAGTTTATAACAGCTGTACTTGTTACTGTAACCATGAATTTTAACTATTATAGAAACTGATGAAATATGAGAAAGGGATTTGTTTCTGTGAAAGCAAAATTGAATATTTTGGGAGGTTTCAACAATGGGGAAGCGGCTAAAAAAAAATGCTGTCCAATTAAGATTTGTGTGGGTGGACAGAAGTTTGAAAACAGTGTTAATAATCTGGAATGATTTACTGGAATTGGGATGTTCGTACAGAAAGTGATTTTACCTGAGTCTTCCCAGATGTCTTTAAGTTCTCACTACATTGAAAGAAACCCAACCTAGAGCTCACAGATGCAGTGTTATGCATGTGGCTTATGCAAAAAAGCTCAAAAAACACCCTCTGGAGGATTCTATGTTCAAAGAAAAGGCCATGGCCCCACACTAAAAACTGGAAATTCTACCTTTTAAGGTAAAATATTTGATGTCATGTTTTATATCAATAATTCACTCCTTTAATCATAAGCTCTCTAAAATCCATTCCCAATCTCTCAAATAAGAAGTCTTTGTTTTATTTCATTTAACCTTTACAATAATATTGACAGATAGGTTTACTTATGCCTACTTTAGAGGAGAAACTGAAGTTTAGAGTGATATAAACAACCTATGTCGATGTGTGCAGGCTTAGTCACTTCAGTCATGTCGGACTCTGCGACGCTATGGACTATAGCCTGCCAGGCTCCTCTGTTAATGGGATTCTCCAGGAAAAGATACTGGAGTGGGCTGCTATTTCCTCCTCCAGAAGATCTTCCCCACCCAAGGATCGAACCTGCGTCTCCTGCACCTCCTGCATGGCAGGTGGATTCTTGACCACTGAACCACCGGGGAAGACCGTAAACAACTCAAAATAGCTACTAGCAGAGAGGAGTTTAAGATGCCAAAACTACACTTCCCGTTAACTGTGTTCTAAGCCTGTATCCAGCTCCTAGACGATGTCCTGAGTGCAGGCCAGGTGAGGACACACCACAGGGACACTTGAGTTTGAAGCATCAGTATCTTTTCAGCCCCACTCCCATCTAAAGCTCTTAATACAATGATCTTAATATAATAATCTATAATCTATTGGCCATAGATTGGCATAGTTTGTGAAAAGAAAAGAAAAAAGTCATCAAATCACCTACTACAGTTTTACAAAGGGAATATCAACTCTCTGATACGGTGACCCAAGTGACATTCCAGAAAGGTCTGGGGATGCAAGCGGACCGTAGCCTCTTCCAGCCGCAGCCCAGGTGGTCCCAGCCCGCAGCCGGCCCTTACCTGCGGTCACGTGGCGATGCGGCAGGTGCAGCCGGAGCCCGGGTCACGGCGCAGAGCTGCTGTTCCCGGGGTAGCCGCCAGATGGGATGACTCGGCTCAATTGTCCCAGCCCTGAATTCCTAACATAGGAGAAAGGAAACGAGAAGCAGGGTCTGTTCAGGATAACGGGTCAGCGCAGAGTGCTGGAAAGTGAGACTCACATGAGGAAAAACAAAATAAATCAAAGTTTAGATGGGATTGAAGTGGGGGAGGGGACCGACCTCTGATAACCACAACGTTGTCCTAGGTGGACACAAGCCCCCTTGAACCCTTTCCTTCCCCAGACCGGGATGAGGTGTTTTCCCACCTCTCTGTGCTGTGTTCGCCCCTTATACGCCCCTCACTCCGAGTCCCACCCACAGTTTCTAAAGAAAGGACTGCAATTCTGAGGCTCCTTCGCCTGCGCGGAGAGGGCCCTGCCCAGCCGCGATCCCGAGGGCGGTCACTAGATGGCGGCATCACTCAGTGGACCGGTTCCAGGGAGCCCCCGCTCACGGCCGCCGCTGCGGCGCTTCCCTCCCTAATCCAGTTGGAGCAGTTTGAATCTCAGGACGGGACACTGTGTTCCCGGCCAAGCGGCTTCATCGTGACTGCTGCACCACCAGCCAGAGCGTTGACCGTTGATGCCCCTTCCTGCCCAGCAAACAGGTCCTGAAAGGACTGATTTGAACTTTCAATAATGTAAATGATTTATTGGGAAAACCAAGCCAAACAAAAAAGCCTGTGTATAAAAAATACTCGCGCAATTAAAGAGCCTCCCTTCCATCATTCTTTCTTCCCTGGACTCTCCACCCAAGTGCATCAATCTATTTGTTGATAATTATTTACTGTCTGGGTGTGTGTTGGGTAACTCGGGCAATGTGTGAGAAAAAGGAAAAAGTTCTATTTTTTTTTTAAGTTCTAGGAGCTTATGGTTATGCTAATAGGTAATGTTTATTGAATATTTCTGAGTGCCAAACATTGGGGTAGGTAGTGTGTAGACTATCTTGTTTGATTCTTAGGTTAGTACTCTTAATTATGATCCTCATTTTCATGGGGACATTGAGGCACAGAGATGACCTTGCTCAAGGTCACATGGTTAATTAGTGGCAGAGTTATAATTCAACCACAGGTGGGCTCATGTCAGAGCTTAGCCCGTTAACCACGATAGCTGGGCAGTGGGCAAGTTTGGGAGATCTAACTGGGAGACAGATGGACAAATATAAACTGAAGTATATCAGAGTGGAAGTTTGGAAGACAAAGCAGAGGGAGAGAAAACAGATGCCTTGAAAAAATAAGAATGAGGCTAAAGCAAAACCCTCTCTGGGCATGCACGGGCACCCAGGTGACCTCTGAAAATGCAGTTTCAATGGGGAAAAGAAGCTAGACTACAGAGCTGGGGAACTATGTGGAGAGAGAGAATGAAGGCATCTTACTGCAAAAGGAAGGCAATAAAGAGACTAGAGGAGACAGCAAGGTCAAGAAAGGCACTCCGGTCTTGCTGTGTGATTTTAAAATAGAATACAGCTTGGAAGTGTTTCAAAACAGTTGCAAAGGAGACCTAAGAGGTGGGTAGTGCAAGCAGTGAATAGTGAGATAGGAGCAGCTGAAGGGAGGGAGCAAGGGGCCAGGGGAGAGAGTTAGCTGTGCGCGGGAGGGAGCGAGGACCCCCCAGATCCCCGCTCCTCATTTTTTTATCTGTAACTGGGAGACAACCACAGAGATGGAGATACATCAGCGTGAAAATGAGAAGAATGAGCAAGTTCAATTCATCCAAATCGGCCTCTCTCTTCTCGGGAACACCAGAGTTGGATTATCTGCCTAGAGTGGGAATAAGATTGGGGAGGTCATAGCCTTGTACGGAACTAATCTATGCAGTGTTTAGGATGACCAAAAAGCAGATAAAATTAAACCAGGCCACAGAAGCAGCTGAAGAAATAAAATCTATGCTGCAAGTGTCAGGATTCTCTGCCAAGCCTCACGGGTGATTCAGGACTGAAATATACCTGCCCCCCCAACCCCCATGGACGGAAATACAACAGATAGACTATTAATAACCCCTCAGGTCTAAAGTTTCTTTGTATTCAGGTGTTGAGACATTTGGCAGAGAACTAATGTGCTCCTCATTTGCCAAACGGGAAAACAAAAGGGCAGACAAGTTTCCCTGTTTGGCTTCAAGTCACAGAGAAAATCTGGGCACAACCAGAATTGGTACTCAGGAGGCTTGCTGATCCAAATTCTGCTCTGTTCAACACTTCCCACAAAGAGCATGGACACAGCTAACGACCCCAGAGAGTCCCAGACACAGCACAAACCTGGGAAGCGTCCAGACCAGGACACAATGCCCAGGGAACAAAGGTTCACCTAACATGGCCTTGGGATACCGCACAGCTCTTCTGGGAATGAGAAGCCTCTTTGATAATTCGATTGCAACAGATTGATGTACTTATGACACAATATCCTTCACATACTGTAATTATTTCATTTTATTGTTTAACAACTCTATGTTCACTCGCTCAATTAATATTTCCTTATTGTTGGAAGTTCAGGGGCTGATGCCTCTGGAAAAATCAAAGAGGGTAATTACTGAGTCCGCTGTTACTGATGAAAACGACAACAGGCAGAACTAAATTGGTCAGCAATTCACTGTCAACTTAGACTTGGCACATGAGGACAAATGCCTGGCAGCGATCAACACGGTTTCCTCTTTAGGGTCAGGATGCTCAGAAGACCCTCCTTCTGTACTTGTGTATGGTCTCAGCAGGAAACTTGCCTAAAAGGGATGGCAAGTTTTGAGTTTCTTCTCTCTCGTCTTCTTTCCAGAAATACGTCCAGGTCAAGCCAAACTCTCCCTTCATTTTCACTTCTAAAAAGAAATCTAATCAGCTGCCTGCTGCTGCTGCTGCTGCTGCTGCTAAGTCACTTCAGTCGTGTCTGACTCTGTGCGACCCCATAGACAGCAGCCCACCAGGCTCCTCTGTCCCTGGGATTCTCCAGGCAAGAACACTGGAGTGGGTTGCCATTTCCCTCTCCAGTGCATGAAAGTGAAAAGTGAAAGTGAAGTCGCTCAGTCATGCCCGACTCTTAGCGACCCCATGGACTGGAGCCTACCAGGCTCCTCCGTCCATGGGATTCTCCAGGCAAGAGTACTGGAGTGGGGTGCCATTGCCCTCTCCGAATCAGCTGCCTGCTCAGCCACTAATTAGGAATGCCAGTTCCTCATTCATTCTTTCCTTGTTCTTCAGTTGCTTATGGAGCTCATAGTTTCAACAAGGCAGAGCGCTCCCAGGTGGCACTGTGCCCTCTGGAGACCGCAGAGGGCAGAGGGAAGACATGGTCTTCTGTGTCTGTAGACATTGGTGAGGGCCCAGGACAGGAGGTGACAAAGAGCAGTTCCCTCAGGCTAGCCTTCATAAAAGAATGCACCTCAGCACCTGGGCTTACCAGAAGCAGTTTAGCTGGGAGAGGCAGAGAAGAAAGGCTAAGGTTCCAGGGTGCAGGGTCCCAGCTGGAGGACCCTGGATGAGTCAGGGAACCTTGTGCTCCCCAGACTCTTCCACAAGACCCCCCCATCCCCACCCCGCACCAGTGGAAGCCCAGAGCTGCCACCACAAGCAGGAATCCCTTGGGAAACTCTTCTCCACCATCACCCTCCATCATTTGCCTCCCAATGGCTTCCCTTGGGGCTCAGCTGGTAAAGAATCCGCCCACAATGTGGGAGACCTGGGTTTGATCCCTGGGTTGGGAAGATCCCCTGGAGAAGGGAAAGGCTACTCACTCCAGTATACTGACCTGGAGAATTCCATGGGCTGTGGAGTCCATGGGGTCACAAAGTGTTGGACACAACTGAGCAATTTTCACTTGTCACTTTCTCCTACATATCTGGTTTATTTTAATATAAAAGCAACAGTCTTTTCATTTCAAATCTTTGAATACAATAAACAGCACAAGGAGAAGCACAGGGTTTATCCCTCTTCAAATACCCTCAGGCACAGGGAGGCAGGAGCCTACCTACGAAGTCTCTCCAGTTCTACCAACTATGAGCAAGAAGCTGCTCTCAGCCGTTTTCTTGTCCAGCCCACCATCTGGCTGCCCTGCGGTCTGTTTTCCTGACTATATCACTTGACAGTCATTGTCAGTACTGAAAGCAAGAATATGTTCCAACTTTTCTGTTAAGTAGCCTGAGATGATCTCAGAAAACAGTTTGCTACTCAACCTAGAAAACCCACAAAGTCATGCAAATTGAGAGGTTCAAATCTTCATGTTCACTGCCTGGACCATTGAAGTGTGCATATCTGAAAAGACGGCAAGTCTCTGAAAGATGTCACTTTGCAGAAGCAACGTGTGCCCCTCCGTCGTCCCAGTGGCTGAACACCCAGGCCGAGAGGGCTGGCACAGGGTTGGTGGACCCTAAAGAGTGCTGCGTGTTTGCCGCAAATGCTTTAACGTGCTGAGAGTGATCCTGAACTAATCTGATGTCACTTCTCACTAGGCATAGAGCTCATCCAGGTGAGCAAAGCCCCAGGGTGTGCCTCTGGGTTTACAGAACTCATGGTTGGATTAACCCCCACAAACTCCTGCCACTGTCCAGTGAGCCTTACTGAAAAAGGGCAGATGGCTGCACAGAGGAAAACGATGCCCCAGAAGAAACTGAAGAAGCAAAACCTTGTGGTGCAGGAATAAATTCAGCATAAAGTAAGTGCAAATAAAAGTAAAAAAAGAAGAAGTTCAAGCTTTTGTTTGTTTGTTTGTTTATGACCCCATGGACAGTCTCCTGTGTCTATGCATGGGATTTCCCAGGCAAGAATACTGGAGCGGGTTGCCATTTCCTTCTTTAGGGGATCTTCCAGACCCAGCAATTGAACCTGAGTCTTCTGCATTAGCAAGCTGATTCTTCTTCTTTTTTCTTTTTTAAGAAGTTCGAGTTTAAACATCTTTCCTATCTGAGACGTTAATTACCCACACCATCACCAGTACCCCCACAGCATCACCAAAACCCCTTCTACTTGCAAAAATAATCGTAAAAATATGTAAACATTTCCCAGCCCAACTGGTTCAATCTATAGCAATCAATGAACTGTGTTGAGCAACGGTGTTGAATAGAATCGGTTGAATCCAGAAAATACTCCGTGCTGTCTTACCTGAGCTGGGTGATGAGGCCTCCTCCTCGGAACTCATCCTGATGAAAGACGAAGTGATTACTCCCAGGAACATTGTAGTCCTTTAAGCAAGCTCGGGGCTGGCCGTCAGTTGCGTTCTTGTCCTTGAAGATGAAACATAGGGCAGATTGGCATTTTATCACGAGTGGGAAATGCATAATAAGGCCTTTTTAGGCTATCTGCCCCTGACAGTTGCTAGAGATTCATTACAGGCCATGCTATTTTGCAAACTTTGAAAATTTTTGTGTTCGTTTCCTGTTTCTGCCAGGGCCCAGGGAGAGAGCCCCAGGAGCCTCACTGCGGCAGAGAATTGAAACAATAGCTAGCCCGAGAGTCAGATCAAGCCCACCAACACGACCACAGGTCACATTCTCCCTGCTCTTCACATCCTCGGGCGTTCTCATGCTCTTTGCCCTATTGTCTCCCGCAGTCCTAGGAAGGGGATCATTCTCAGGCCTCTTCGACAGCAGGGAGGCTGAGGGGCTGGCAGAGTAAATAGGGGTCTTGCCCAAAGACACCAAGCTGGTTGATGGGACCGGGCTTCCTCTCCTGCTTTGAGCAGCCAGCCGTTGGAGGGTTCGGCCACTCACCTCTACAGGCCGTTCGCACTCTCTGAGATCTTCCCTTCTCTCACCCTTGACCTTTCCCACCTTGGTTTCTGCTCCCCTCCCACACCTCCCTGGTCCCTGTCTTCAGTTTGCTGTGGGCATTGCTTCCCAGGCTCCTTCCTCCTCAACGACTTGGTGTTAGGATTGTGTTTACTTTCCCTTCAGTGTTGCATTTACAGTAGAATCCGGTAGAATTCCTGATGACAAGTGTGTAGGTATTTGATGACAATGAGAAAGACCTCAGTCACAGTTTGACCATCAGAACCATACATCCACATTCAGAAGTGCTCTATAATGTAGGCTGGATTAGAAACCCAGGCTGTGGGACTTTCCTGGCAGCCCAGGGGTTAAGACTCTGCCTGCCACTGCAAGTTCAATACTGGTGATACTGGTCGGGGGAATGAAGAGCCCACATGTCACGGGATGGGGTCAAAAATTAAAAAAAAAAAAAAAAAAAAGCAGAAAGAAAGAGATCCAGGCTACGACTGGGACGGTTGACTCTTCCTTGAGAGACTGGAGAAAATTACAGTAGTAGAGCACTCTTTGTACTAGCCCACAACAGGTGTTTCAACACCTCCACCTTTGATCACAACACCAACCTCCCACCATAGCTCCATCACAGTATTCCTGCACCTTTCCTGATATTGTTCATTTAATCCCTCCAGAAAAGAACAAAAGAAGTCAATTTGATCAACACACATCTGTTTAGGAATCAAGTCTGTAGCTTTAGGTTCTAGAGCAGCTGCTTCTCTTTCCTGCTGGTCTCTATTCCTTTGAGAAACGATACATTAGATGGTCCCCTGGAAGGAAGGGAAAAGGAGGTAACAAGCAAATCACCCAGTTTCACCCACTAGGATTTTTTTTTTTTTTTTTTTGGTAGCTCTTAAGTTTGGGAGGGAAAGTTGACAATATCGACTAAAAGTCCATGTGCCCTTTTTTGTTTTGGCTGTGCTGGGTCTTCATTGCTGCACTCAGGCCTTCTCTAGTTGTGGGGAGCAGGGGCTACTCCCTAGTTAGCGGTCCATGAGCTTCTCATTGCTGTGGCTTCTCTTGTTGCGGAGCACAGGCCCTAGGGCCCGCGGGCTTCAGTAGTTGCTGCTCCCAGGCTCTAGAGTGCAGGCTCAACTGTTACGGCCAACAGTCTTAGTTGCTCCGAGGCATGGGAGATTTTTCCTGGACCAGAGATCAAACCCGTGTCCCCTGCACTGGCAGGCAGATTCTTTACCACTGAGCGACCAGGGAAGCCCCCATGTGCCCTTTGATTTCAGCAATTCTGTTGATCGTTATTCACCTAGGGCAGAGATGATTTTTTGTAAATTAGAAAAAAAGAATTTCTTCCTCAAGCCATTTTATGTTTATCTGCCAGAAAATTATCGTAATAAGTATTTACAGGTGTGACATCCACCTGAAACTAACACAACATTGTAAATCAACTATACGCCAATAAAAAAATTTTTTAATAAAATGAAAAATTAAAAAACTAAAGTTATGACGTCTACAGAGTGATTGGTGCCCATATAAAGGAGTCACTTTGTGTAGTGTACAACCTGTACAACTGTATACATTAGCCCTGCCTGCGTGCATGCTCAGTGGCTTCAGTCGTGTCAGACTCTTTGTGATTCCATGGACTGTAGCCTGTCAGGCTCCTCTGTCCATGGGGATTCTCCAGGCAAGAATACTGGAGTGGGTTGCCATGCCCTCCTCCAGGGGATCTTCCTGATCTAGGGATCAAACCGGCGTCTCTTATGTCTCCTGCGTTGCCAGGAAGGTTCTTTACCACTAGCACCACCTGGGAAGCCCACATTTACCCTGGTTACCTTATAAATGCATACAAAGAACAACATCAGGATATATGTTAAAAAGTGTTGACAGAAACGGTTTTTGTAATAACAAAAGGATTGTTGCGATGTCTATCGGTAGGGGACAGTTTAAATAAAAATTTGGGGCATGTTTATATAATGGAATTCTAGGGAACCTTACAGGAAAAAAAAATGGAGATTTATCAGTTCAGTTCAGTTCAGTCAATCAGTCGTGTCCGACCCTTTGCAAGCCATGGACTGCAGCACACCAGGCCTCCCTGTCCATCACCAACTCTCGGAGTTTACTCAAACTCATGTCCATTGAGTTGGTGATGCCACCCAACCATCTAATCCTCTGTCGTCCCCTGCTCCTCCCGCCTTCAATCTTTCCCAGCATCAGGGTCTTTTCCAATGAGTCAGTTCTATGCATGAGGTGGCCAAAGTATTGGAATTTCAGCTTCAGTACCAGTCCTTCCAATGAATATTCAGGGCTGATTTCCTTTAGGATGGACTGGTTGGATCTCCTTGCAGTCCAAGGGACTCTCAAGAGTCTTCTCCAACACCACAGTTCAAAAGCATCAATTCTTTGGTGCTCAGCTTTTGTTATAGTCCAATTTTCACATCCATACATGACTACTGGAAAAACCATAGGCTTGACTAGACGGGTCTTTGTTGGCAAAGTAATGTCTCTGCTTTTTAATATGCTGTCCAAGTTGGTCATAACTTTTCTTCCAATGAGTAAGCGTCTTTTAATTTCATGGCTGCAATCACCATCTGCAATGATTTTGGAGCCCCCCAAAATAAAGTCTGTCACTGTTTCCACTGTTTCCCCATCTATTTCCCATGAAGTGGTGGGACTAGATGCCATGATCTTCGTTTTCTGAATGTTGAGCTTTAAGTCAACTTTTCCACTCTCCTCTTTCACTTTCACCAAGAGGCTCTTTAGTTCTTCACTTTCTGCCATAAGGGTGGTGTCATCTGCATATCAGGTGATTGATATTTCTCCCAGCAATCTTGATTCCATCTTGTGCTTCATTCAGCCCAGTGTTTCTCATGATATACTCTGCCTATAAGTCAAATAAGCAGAGTGATAATATACAGCCTTGATGTACTCCTTTCCCGATTTGGAACCAGTCTGTTGTTCCATGTCCAGTTCTAACTGTTGCTTCCTGACCTGCATACAGATTTCTCTAGAGGCAGGTCAGGTGGTCCGGTATTCTCATCTCTTTAAGAATTTTCCACAGTTTGTGGTGATCCACACAGTCAAAGGCTTTGGCACAGTCAATAAAGCAGATATAGATGTTTTTCTGGAACTCTCTTGCTTTTTCCATGATCCAGCAGATGTTGGCAGTTTGATCTCTGGTTCCTCTGCCTTTTCTAAAACCAAATTGAACATCTGGAAGTTCACGGTTCACATACTGTTGAAGTCTGGCTTGGAGAATTTTGAGCATTGCTTTGCTATCGTGTGAGATGAGTGCAATTGTGTGGTAGTTTGAGCGTTCTTTGGTATTGCCTTTCTTTGGAATTGGAATGAAAACTGACCTTTTCAAGTCCTGGCCACTGTAGATCTGTATGTGCTGATATAAGTAAATGTTCAATATATATTACTAAGTAAAAAAAAGCAAGGTTCAGAGGAAAATATATTATAACTCAATGTTTTAAAATTTTTAAAAGAAATCTGATATAGCCCTTTTTTTCTTCCAAGACACTCAAGAAATCATTAACCAGAGTCTCTTTGGAGGAGAGTAACTGGGGGAAGAAGGAAGCTTTTAGTTCAAATGTATACCTTTCTGTGTAGTTTGAATTTTTCTTACCAAATGTATTTATTGCTTTCAATTAAAAAAAAATCAACAGGGGTAATCAGAATAGAAAGTTACAGGTCTTTTAAATTTTTTATTTATTAAAAAAAATGTTTGTTTATTTATTTGGCTACACTGGGTCTGAGTTGCATACATGGGATCTTCAGCTGCAGTCCTAACTCCCTGACCAGGGATGCAACCGGAGCCCCCAGCATTGAGCGCTGGAGTCTTAGTCAGTGGAACACCAGGGAAGTCCTTACAGATCTTATTTAATTCTTGCACTTTTGAGCATAAAAATATCTAAGAAACATTTTTTAATTGCTGTGCACATCCTCCCATAGAATACATTTAAAAAATAAACTACGGGGTTTTTTAGTTTGTAAATATTGTTGTTAAAACTTTTTTTTAGTAAAAGAAGTTCAATTTATAAATATTTAAGGTAACTTGAGAAATACATAGTAAAAAAGAGAACAAAGCCCAACACAAAGATTTAGCTAATATGCAAACTCCTGTTCCATCTAAATTTGGCATATGCAATCTACTTATCTGATTTGCTTCATGTGGTGAATTTTTTTGATAAAATTCAGCATTCCACCCTGGTTATCCTTGTCAAGGGCATAAACATATCACTCTGCCCCCAGTGTTTTGGGTTGTCTCTTGTAGCAGTGGGGCTGAGGAGTGGGAGTGGGTAGGAAGCTGGTGGAGGAAAGGGAAGACAGAATCCTCTGCACCTCTTAGGGCATTTTCACCTCTCACTTCGTGCCTCTGAAAACAGAGACTAAACTCATGTGTCTGTTAGACCACAGATACATTTAATCATAGAACAAGAGCATCATTAATCTCACTTTATTAATTCAGTTCTTGTTGGGTGTAAATTCAGCGCTTCCTGAGTTGCCTGTCATTTAAAACCGAGGGACCTGGTAGAAAGCCGATAATTGTATGTCATTTCACTTTATAGTACAAAGTGGGCGTAGAAGAATCAAATGAGCTGTCTTTCTCCCTCTGATCTCTGGAGAAAAGAGAATTCTAATTGTTCCTCTCTATTTGTTCCTGAACTTAAAACTTCATTAGAATGAAAAAAAAAAAGCTGAATTCATTATTACAAATTTTGTGCTAAGAGTTCACTCTCCCCAAATGAATATTTATTTAGGCTTCAGGTACATAATTCCAAAAAGAAAAAGAGAGAGAAGGAAAAGAATGATTGTTCTTGGATGAGCAGAAGTGACATTGAATATCATTAAGTAACATAGCAACCCCAACTCTAACGATGAAGTGACATTTCTTTCTTTTTTTTTTTTAAGAAAGAACTATTTGTATTTCTTTTAAAAGTCATTTCGGGATGTAGGAGGAGGGCACACTGAACGTGATAACTTTTACAGAACATTTTCTACTTGGGAGTTTTGTATCGTGAAGCACGTGTTTGTTCCAGTGTTAAGGGTATCAGACCTCGATTTTGATTACAAGTTACACACATTCTACACATTGGAAAGTAAGTTTTAAATACTGAACTCCAGGGCAAGGTCTTCCCTCAACCCATTAAGGTAACAAATACTCTTTCTACCTCGCTGAATTTCCATTTGGAAACGCTATTTAGAGCCCAGTATTTATTTGCTGGCCACATCTGCCCCGGGTGTCCCCCGACTGTGTCATTGAACAAATATTTGTTCATTCAATAAACATTTATTGAGAGTCTCCTCCCTGCCAGGCTCTCTGCTCAACACGAGGGTATATGGAAGATGAAGATAAATATATAAAGAAAAAGACATGATCCCCACCCCCTAAGAGGTCACAGGCTGGCAGGCTACGGGCTCTTCCATCCAACGTCCACGAGGATGTTTTTTCCTGTGCATTTTGGGCCAGGACTGAAGTAAGGCCAACTTACACAGTAGGACAAAATTCTAGGAGCCGCTCACTCACAGGGGTGAGCGAAGGCAGACGGCATCCCCTGGCTGCCTGAGCTCCCCACGTGGCCTTTTCCTCCTGTCTGCTGCCCTTCTCTCAGTTCACTGACACACTCTCGCTTATCTCAGTCACTCCCCCCAAGTGTTTACACTCGGTGTCTATTTCTCATGCCCAGGTTACCCTCCCGGTAACCATCCTTTGTTTAACCACTTCTTCCAGGCCTTGTTCAGTCTCCACCTTGAACGTCCTTCCCAGGCCTAAGAGCCTGGTCAGTTTCTCCCCACGCACTTGCATTCCTGCAATGGCCTTTATCACCAGACAACTTTTTAAAAAATAATTTTAATTTTTTTGGAGACACTGCCTTGGGAGAGACCCCGGTCTTCTCCTTACTTGTTGTTGTTCAGTTGCTCAGTCGTGTCTGACTCTCTGTGCCCCCGTGGACTGCAGCATGCCAGGCTTGCCTGTCCTTCACCATCTCCTGGAGTTTGCTCACATTCATGTCCATTGGGTCGATGATGCTATCTAACCATCTCATCTTCTGCCACCCCCTATTCTTTTTGCCTTCAATCTTTCCCAGCTTCAGTCTTGTTGTAAGTAATAAGTCTTTCATTTTCCCTGAAAAAAATTTTTTTTATTTTTAATTGAAGTATAGGGTTTTGTTTGTTTGAGGTTCTTTTTTCTTTTGGCCATGCCACAGCTTGCGAGATCTGAGTTCTATACTATATATATGGGCTTTCCAGGTGGCGCTAGTGGTAAAGAACCCAAACTGCCAATGCAGGAGACAGAAGACAGGAGACAGGTTCAATCCATGGGTTGGGAAGATCCCCTGGAGGAAGGCATGGCAACCCACTCCAGTATTCTTGCCTGGAGAATCCTATGGACTGTAGCCCACCAGTCTCCTCTGTCACAAAGAGTTGGACACAACTGAGGCAACTTAGCACATACGCATACCATGTATATAATATATATATAGTATATAGTAAATATATATAGTATATGTATATGTGTATATATATATGTATATATACATATATGTATATATCAGATCAGATCAGATCAGTCGCTCAATCATGTCCGACTCTTTGCAACCCCATGAATCGCAGCACGCCAGGCCTCCCTGTCCATCACCAACTCCCGGAGTTCACTCAGACTCATGTCCATCGAGTCAGTGATGCCATCCAGCCATCTCATCCTCTGTCGTCCCCTTCTCCTCCTGCCCCCAGTCCCTCCCAGCATCAGAGTCTTTTCCAATGAGTCAACTCTTCGCATGAGGTGGCCAAAGTACTGGAGTTTCAGCTTTAGCATCATTCCTTCCAAAGAAATCCCAGGGCTGATCTCCTTCAGAATGGACTGGTTGGATCTCCTTGCAGTCCAAGGGACTGTCAAGCGTCTTCTCCAACACCACAGTTCAAAAGCATCAATTCTTCGGCGATCAGCCTTCTTCACAGTCCAACTCTCACATCCATACATGACCACAGGAAAAACCATAGCCTTGACTAGACAAACTTTTGTTGGTAAAATAATGTCTCTGCTTTTGAATATGCTGTCTAGGTTGGTCATAACTTTCCTTCCAAGGAGTAAGCGTCTTTTAATCTCATGGCTGCAGTCACCATCTGTAGTGATTTTGGAGCCCAGAAAAAGAAAGTCTGACACTGTTTCCACTGTTTCCCCATCTATTTCCCATGAAGTGATGGGACCAGATGCCATGATCTTCGTTTTCTGAATGTTGAGCTTTAAGCCAGCTTTTTCACTCTCCACTTTCACTTTCATCAAGAGACTTTTTAGTTCCTCTTCACTTTCTGCCATAAGGGTGGTGTCATCTGCATATCTGACGTTACTGATATTTCTCCCGGCAATCTTGATTCCAGCTTGTGTTTCTTTCAGTCCAGCGTTTCTCATGATGTACTCTGCATATAAGTTAAATAAACAGGGTGACAATATACAGCCTTGACGAACTCCTTTTCCTATTTGGAACCAGTCTGTTGTTCCACGTCCAGTTCTAACTGTTGCTTCCTGACCTGCATACAAATTTCTCAAGAGGCAGATCAGGTGGTCTGGTATTCCCATCTCTTTCAGAATTTTCCACAGTTTATTGCAATACACACAGTCAAAGGCTTTGGCATAGCCAATAAAGCAGAAATAGATGCTTTTCTGGAACTCTCTTGCTTTTTCAATGATCCAGTGGATGTTGGCAATTTGATCTCTGGTTCCTCTGCCTTTTCTAAAACCAGCTTGAACATCAGGAAGTTCACGGTTCACATATTGCTGAAGCCTGGCTTGGAGAATTTTGAGCATTACTTTACTAGCCTGTGAGATGAGTGCAATTGTGCAGTAGTTTGAGCATTCTTTGGCATTGCCTTTCTTTGGGATTGGAATGAAAACTGACCTTTTCCAGTCCTGTGGCCACTGCTGAGTTTTCCCAATTTGCTGGCATATTGAGTGCTGCACTTTCACAGCATCATCTTTCAGGATTTGGAATAGCTCAACTGGAATTCCATCACCTCCACTAGCTTTGTGCATAGTGATGCTTTCTAAGGCCCACTTGACTTCACATTCCAGGATGTCTGGCTCTAGGTCAGTGATCACACCATCGTGATTATCTGGGTCTTAAAGATCTTTTTTGTACAGTTCTTCTGTGTATTCTTGCCATCTCTTCTTAATATCTTCTGCTTCTGTTAGGTCCATACCATTTCTGTCCCTTATCGAGCCCATCTTTGCATGAAATGTTTGGTATCTCTGGTATCTTTGGTATCTCTGATTTTCTTGAAGAGATCCCTAGTCTTTCCCATTCTGTTGTTTTCCTCTATTTCTTTGTATTGATCGCTGAAGAAGGCTTTCTTATCTCTTCTTGCTATTCTTTGGAACTGTGCATTCAGATGTTTATATCTTCTCTTTTCTCCTTTGCTTTTCACTTCTCTTCTTTTCACAGCTATTTGTAAGGCCTCCCCAGACAGCCATTTTGCTTTTTTGCATTTCTTTTCCATGGGGATGGTCTTGATCCCTGTCTCCTGTACAATGTCATGAACCTCATTCCATAGTTCATCAGGCACTCTATCAGATCTAGGCGCTTAAATCTATTTCTCACTTCCACTGTATAATCATAAGGGATTTGATTTAGGTCATACCTGAATGGTCTAGAGGTTTTCCCTACTTTCTTCAATTTAAGTCTGAATTTGGAGTTATTGGAGCAATAAGGAGTTCATGGTCTGAGCCACAGTCAGCTCCTGGTCTTGTTTTTGCTGACTGTATAGAGCTTCTCCATCTATGCATATGTATATGTATATACATATATATATATGTATAGTGTGTATATATATATATAGAATCTGAAAAAGAATATTCTTTTTCAGATTTTTTTTTCATTATAAGTTATTACAAGACTAACACCAGCCTATTTGTATCCAAATTGTTACCAAGAACCTGTCTCCCCAACCTGGGATCGGGTGCTCGTGGAAAGCAAGGCTTGTGTTCCAGTCTTTGCAGACCTCACTCCAAACCTTCGGGACCCAGTACAGTGCTTTACACGGGTGTGTGTCTTAGTCCACTCAGGCTGCTGTAATAGATACCACTGACCGGGTGGCTTAACAACAGACACCTGTACTTCTCACGGTTCTCCCAGTTCACAGGAGGCAGTGAAGCCCAAGGTGCCAGCAGCGGCAGTGGCTGGTGAGGGCTGGCCTCCTGGTTGGCAGATGGCTGGCTGTCTTCTGGCTGTGTTTTTACACAGAAGCAAGTTCTCTCTCAGCTCTCCTGTGTAAGGGCACTAACCCCCTACCTGAGGGCTCTGCTCTCTCGACCTGGTCACCTCGCAAAGGCCAGACCCTCAAATACCATCACACAGGGAACTAAATTTCAACATAAGGATTTAGGGAGGAGCCCAAATAGTCAGTCCTGTAGACCAGAGTTTTAGCAAATGATTCCTTTATTTATCTGATTCTTTACAGGCTTCAGCACATTTTTAGGGTTTCTTTTTGCTTTAACAAAAGCAAACATTGATTTAAGGCATTCCCAGCACTTGAATTTAATTCTACAGAAGCAAGAAAGGAATTGTAAGAAGTTAGCTTGCTAGAAAAGAAAAAAATGTGTGTGTGTGTGTTTTTCCTAGCAGCTAATTAAATGCAACAACAGATTAAGTAAACGAACATTTTGTTCAGCAATGGCACCCCACTCCAGTACTCTTACCTGGAAAATCCCATGGACAGAGGAGCCTGGTGGGCTGCCATCTATGGGGTCGCACAGAGTCGGACACGACTGAAGCGACTTAGCAGCAGCAGCAATTTCCTCTGTGTGGCAGGGAGGGAATAAATTGGTTAGGGCAAAATAGGCTTTCTATTTGTGGTGTAAGAGATGGCTACTGGGTAAAGGTCTAGGGGCTACTACTGAATGGCTTCTAATAAAGAATCACCCTGGTGACCCTCTTCAAACTGGGCAATAGTCGCAAGATCTTCTCTTTCCTGGTGATGAAAATGTGTGTGGAAAAGAATTGGATGCAGCCAATTTTATAGGCAGCGTTTTCTATGTATTGCTAAGGCACACCACTCCCTCATTGTAGGAAACACCACACACACAGCACAGATGATCATCTAAGCACATGAGTTAGAGTGCTTCTCAAGATGGTGCCCTTCATGAGCTATGTTTAAAGTGGATAACGAACATAGACCTACTGTATAGCAGAGGGAACTCTGTCGAATGCTATGTGGCAGCCTGAATGGGAGGGGAGTTTGGGGAATAATGGATACATACATATGTACGGCTGAGTCCCTTTGCTGTCCACCTGAAACTCTCACATTATTAATCAGCTATACTCCAATATAAAATAAAAATTTTAAAAAAGAGATGGTGTCCTGGAGGAGTTAGTGGGCTGGGCCCTTAGCATAGTTTTTACTAATGGCATTCGCTCTGTCCTGTGGCATTTAATCTATCACAGTTATTTTGGTATTGATCCCACCTGAGCTTTTGTGAAGTCCATCCTGAATCTGCCCAATCACTGGCCTCGAGAGTAGCCCTTCCCTCTTCTTGCTGTTGCCGTACACCAAGGGCCTGGCGGAGGAGCCGTTTGTCTTCATGTAGTGACTATATAATGCAGTTTAATTTTGCTAATATAGTTTAGGCCAGCAAATTCAGAATACTGAATGGAAATGCGTATCTTTCTTGGAAGGTCTTAGCTAAAGCTCTCTGTGATCTGTTTTTCCTCCCTCCACATCCAGGCATCAATCCTCTTCCACCTTAAAGACGAAAAACTCAAAAGAAGCACCACTTGCTGAATGTAGAACAGAGCAGGGTGTCTCTAACGCACGACGACTTTACACCTGCCATCAATATAGGTTCTGTCAACCAGGAGCGGCTCCAAATGTGGAAGCCCCAGGGCACATTCAGGAGACCTGCTCTGAACCGTGGGAACATTGTAGCCAGAGGGTAAATAAAGGGAGACTCACACTCCTCAGTATATCTGTTTCTGAAATCAAGGAGACTTTTAAATTAGTTAATTTGAAGTTGATTGTTTTAAAGGAAATAGGAATGAAGAATTCTTGATTTTTATCTGCTTGAAAATTTTGACTTTAGGGCTTCCAAAAAGTACGGAGGGTCCTCAAAAAATTAAAACTGTAACTACCAAACATATCTATGAAACGGAAGCAGACTCACAGATAAAGAGAACAGACCTGTGATTGCCAAGGGGGAAGTGGAATGGGGAGGGACGGATTGGGAGTTTGGGATTAGTAAATGCGAACTGTTATATACAGGCTGGATAAACAACGAGGTCCTACTATAGAGCACAGGGAATTATGTTCAATACTGTATGATAAACCATAATGGAAAAGAATAGAAAAAGGAGATATATATATATATATATATATAATTGAATCATTTTGCTGTATAGCAAAAATTAACACAGCATTGTAAATCAGCTATACTTGGTAAGTTTTTTTTAAATAAATAAAATCATTTGCATAAAATCTACTTTTTCTTTTTTGTGGCTTTTTTTTTCCTGGATAAGTTAGCTCTCTGTACTTTTCCTATTAATACCATTCAAACCAATTTGAACCAGTATCATTTAATCTTTCTACAAACATTGACAAAACTCTTCTTTTGTGTCTCATTCTGGGAATATAAAAATGGAGAAGAGACCATATTTTTGGTCTACAAGCAGTTTATAATGTAGAAGAGACAGATTTATAAACCAATAATATATAAGAAATTGGGTGTCATACGTCTACCAGAGAATTATAATGGTGGAGGACAGAAAGGCCAGAGTCATCAGTTCCTGATGAAATAGAGTCAGAATTTAAGAATCTGAGTCATTAACATCAGAGACCTTTTCCAGAACTAGCATTTTCTGAATTGATTGTATCTTCAAGGATTCCTCAGATGTGTCTTCCCTTAATTAACAATGGCATATGTCAAAACTCCTTTTTTTTTTTTTTTTGGTTGTATCATGTTTTAGTTGAAGCACACAGGATTTTTCAGTTGAAGCATGAGAGATCTTGTTCCCTAACCAGGCATCAAACCTGGGCCCCCTATACTGATCCAGTGCTCTAAGCCACAGGATTACCAGGAAAATCCCTGTCATAAGCTCTTTAATAAAGTCCTGTTAGTTGGAGAAACTCTTGGTGTTTTCAATGATGACAGATTCATTTGTCATTGCCTATCTTGACGATCTCTGGTTCATAGGAAGATAGCCAAAGGGCAAATTTGAATTCCCAGTTTCCTTCAAGGTCAATGGGAAATCACTCCCTTTTTTCCCTCCAGTCACTTGGCTCTCCTGACGTAGAGCAGTACACAGCACTAGCAAGTAAGCAGGCATCTACTTGTGATCTCCAGCTTCTGAATTCGTTCCCTCAACTTTTAGCTAAATATGGATGAAATTTAAAATTCAGTGATTTCTTATATCAACCAGTGTTTTTAACCTGCAGATTGTGATTCATTAACAGGTCATGAAATCAGTTCAGTGGGTCTTAATCAGCTTTTATAGAAAGAAGTAGGATAGAAGAAAGCAAAATAGAAAATATCAGGATGCATTTCTTCAAGTAAGATAAAAATTGGTGAAACTTTTTATTCCCACTTTTGTGTGTGTGGCCACAACATAAAATGTATTTCTTACTGTGTCACAGGGAGAAAATTAAGCCACTAGACTCTAATCATCATAAAGGCACTTATAACCATCTAGCAAATATTTGTTGAATCGACTTGATTTGTACGTGTGTTTGTGGATTTACTCAACAGACACTACGTCTGTATGTGTATATGACATTGACCATTGCAACCCCTCATTTAAATTTTGTGAAAATGAAGGATGAGAGCAAGCTTTCAAAGGCTAATCAGCTTCAGTAAATGCTCTTTTTTTAAGAATAAATCATTCTGTTTACCAGGACTGCTTGATAACCTTTAATCTGGCTGGTGTAAAATAGACCCTAAGGTCTCTAAATCATGTCCAAAACAGATCCTACAAAGCAGGAAGCCCCTGAGAAAGAAAGAAAGTAAAGTCAGTCATGTCTGTGACCCCAAGTCAACTCTGTGACCCCAAGGACTGTCATCTACCAGGTTCCTCCATCCATGGAATTTTCCAGGCAAGAGTACTGGAGTGGGTTACCATTTCCTTCTCCAGGGGATATTCCAGACCCTGGGATTGAACCCAGGTCTCCCGCATTGCAGGCAGACAGTTTACCATCTGAGCCACCAGGGAAGCCCCCGGGTCATAAGCAAACAGAGCTTTCAGATGCTAATCTGTCCTGTGCTGGCCCAAACTGCTGCCTAACAGCCAATTCGAGCCGCTCAGCACACGTTCCTGGCCCCCTAGCATAGATACTGTCTCAGGTACTTGTCCCTGGTGTTCTCTTTCATGCCGTGAGGCTGAGCACTGATTTTTTCTGGCTATGATGACTGCCCACCCCCACTGGCATTGCCACCACAGGCGTCGCTCTTCCTGGGAGCCACAACCTCCCTGTCCCCCGGTGGGCGGAGCCACCACTATCCAGAACTCCCAGTGCCCACAACGGTCACAGGCTGTACCCAGCTTGCAGATCTGGGCCAAGGCTGCAGGGGCCTGCACCGTCCCATCTGCCCTTCTGTGCTTCTGTCTCCCTGCTGTGTGGGCTAGATCATCCTACAAATTCTTCAGTTCTCTGCCTGTGGGTCCAGGAGAGTGGAGTGGGGTGTTGGGAGGAGACTGGGGGGAGGGGAGTTGTGGCAGGGGTGTCTGGTCATGAATGCAGTCAATAAGACTCAGCCTCTAACCTGCTTGCAGCCCGGTGGAGGGCATCGGACTGTGATGGTCCACAGATAATCTGAGCAACTCAGGGAGGCGGCAAGGGAGGATCGCAGAGGCCCCCTTGCCATCCCTACAGCAAAACAGAGTGCCCTTCAGCAGGACCTGTGCCCTTCAGCAGGACCAGAGCTCTGAGGTTTCACAGCTGCTGCCGCAGCCCATGTTCCAGCACTTCCTGGAGCAGGGGCTTATCGCGTCCCCTGTTCCCACCCCTGAAGGTCAGGCATGTTTCAAGCGCCAAAGCTTCTTTTGTGGGGAGCATAGACGTGGCTCCACTGAGATAGAACACCAGAGCCTACTACCCAGACAGAATCTGCAAAAGGGTCCATTTTTGTGCCCTCTGTTTTCCCTGGTGGCTCAGTGGTAAAGAATCTGCCTGCAATGCAGGAGACCTGGGTTCGATCCCTAGGTAGGGAAGATCTCCTGGAAAAGGGGATGGCTACCCACTCCAGTATTCGTGCCGGGAGAATTCCATGGACAGAGGAGCCTGGCAGGCTATCGCCTATGGGGTCGCGAAGAGCTGGACACGACTGAGCAACTAACAGTTTCACTTTTCCCAAATTCAAACATCACAGCAGCCTTGTCTTGGAGCAACGCAGAGTCCCAGCTTTCCAACGTAGACAGCTATTGAATGGAGCAACATAAAAACGAATACTGAAACTCCCTTAAGGGGCTCCTCCTCAGAAACTGAAGACAGATTCTTGCTCACTCCTGTGTGATCTGGAAGATCAATTGCATTCCAGAATCTTCTAGTTTAAAAAAAGCAAGCAACCAGCAAGGAGTTTTTAGTCTGCCATTTGTCTGGTTTTTGGCACAGCAGCAAAATGGCTAAATCTAGATCTGGGGTCAAATCCCAGCTTTGTCACTTAACATCACTTAACCCTCTAAGCCGCAGTTTCTCTCTCTATAAAACAGGGATAATTCCACAACCTACCGTATTTGGTTGTTATGAGGATAGATTAAAAGAACCTATCTTAAGTACCGAGTATAGTATCTGGCACATAGGTAAACAGAGCAGGGGCCTGTGGTCCTTGGCCCCCATGTCCTCTGCCTGCCCTTCACAGTCTGTGAAAAACTTTAGCCAATAAATAAGTTTAATCAAGAAAGTGAGAACATGCAAAAACAAAGGAAAACAGTCAAAGGAGACCAAATAATAATAGTTTAGTCATTAAGCATAGTCAAGGACCTTGAGTTCCTTCTCAAGGGCTATAGATAATATTCTGAGCCATATCCTGTGAGCTGTCTGATAGACACCGAAACCAGCACAGGGAGAAGTGAACTATGCGACAGCCGATTGCAGATGACATAAGCTGCCACAGTTCTGAGAACTGGCCTCAGGAAAATGGAAGCAAACAGACCCTGAACTGAAGATTAACTGTATGTAAAACAATCGAGATGACGCTGGTCAGACAGCTGATGACCAATTTCAAGATGACTGTCAGAGCTAACTGAGCTATCTCTGCTTGTAGGCCTCTCCATCTGTCTACAAACGCTCTAGCCACTGATCGTCGGTTGTGGGGACTCAGCCTTTGGACAGGATGGACTTCCCCATTTGCCAGCATCCAAAATAAAGCAGACTTTCCTTTCCGCTAACCTTGTCCCGCTATTGGCTTTTGAACAGCTGCGCAGCCAGACCACACTTTCAATTACAATAGGAAACAATAAATGTTCATTGTTGTTGTTACAATTATTAGCAATTATGAGAACTGGTGAAAGAGTAGGACAAGGTAATTCAGACTAAGACAAATGATAGAGAGTTTATAGACATGTGTCCTTACTTCAAAGTAGAAATTAAATTTACTGTATTTCAGTGTATCCTACTTGTTTGCTTGTACACATGCCAAAACCAGAGACATAGCACATCATACAGTGGAAAGAATATGGACTTCAGAGTCGGACTGTGCTCACATCCCCGTCTTTTACTTCCTGAGACATTTGGGCAAATCATCTAACCTCTCTGAGCCTCAGTGTGCATGCGTGCATAGTCGCTCAGTCATGTCCAACTCTTCGTGACGCCATGGACTATATAGCCTTCCAGGCTCCTCTTTCCATTGGATTTTTTTCAAGCAAGAACACTGGAGCAGGTTGCCATTTCCTCCTCCAGGGGATCTTCCTGACCCAGGGATTGAACCCGTGTCTCCTGCCTCTCCTGCACTGCAGGCGGATTGTTTTACTGCTGAGTCTTCAGGGAAGCCCCGAGCGTCAGTGCATTCATCTACAAAATGGAGTCATAACAAACTTGTAGGATTGTGCTGAGGATTTAAAAAAACCCCTCTCTTCTTCTCTCGCAGGCTGACACTCTGTCCCATGCGCACAAACAATTCTTACCCTATAGGAGCCCTTATCATGTTGTGCTATATTATCTCCCCCACCATAGTGTAAACATCTTGATTGGAGTGAGCCTGTTTTGTTTGCCTTTCAACCTCTGGTATTTAGTGAGGTCCTTGGACGTAGCTGGTGCCCAGCAAAAGCTTGGGTGAATGAATCACAGAAAATGGCAGAAAAATACAGTTGATAGGAAAACGAAATTCATTTATTCCCCATATTCCAGAACAAGCTTAGTAGCTCTTTCATAAGCAAATTGTGTGTATGCTGAGATTTTCTCACTGTAGGAGATGTAATCTGATTCGTGCTTCATCTAAATCTTCACGATAAGTGGTATTACCATGCATCCCACTATATTCCCAGGTCCTCTGGGCTCTGTGTTATCTGACCTTGCTTCTAAATTTTCTGCTGAATGGAAATCTTTTCTTAAATTATCATTACACAAATAACACACAGTCACAAAAAATCATAAGTCTGGAAAAGTTAAACTAAAAATAAAACTAAAACACTCCAAATTCTACCAATAAATTATTATTAATATTTTAGGTATAAGCTTCTAAGATTTTTTTTACACAACCTTATTGAACTACAATTCATTACATTGTTGTATTAGCATTAGTTTGTATTACTAATTGTATTCTTGTATTAGTTTGCTAGGACAAGATATCAGTTAGGGTTCTCCAGTGAAACAGTAAAGGGTGTGTGTGTGTGCGCGTGTGTGTGTGTGTGTGAGAGAGAGAGACAGAAAGAGAGAGATTTGTTGATTAATTTTAAGGAATGGTCTCACACGATTGTGGAGGTGCAAGTCCAAAATTGGCAGGGCAGGCCGGCAGGCTGGAAACCCGGGGAAGAACTGCAGCCCAAATGCAGTCTTCTGGCAGAACTCCTTGCTCAGGAAGGTCAGTCTTTTGTTCTATTAATGCTTTGATTGACTGGATGAGACTCACCCACATTAGGGAGGGTAAACAGCTTTACTCAAAGTCCACCATTCAAATATTCATCTCATTCAAAAACACTTTGACAGAAAAGTCCAAAATAATGTTTGACCAAATGATTTTATTTTTTGGGGTTCCAAAATCACTGCAGATGGTGACTGCAGCCATGAAATTAGGAGACACTTACTCCTTAGAAGGAAAGTTATGACCAACCTAGATAGCATATTGAAAAGCAGAGACATTACTTTGCCAACAAAGGTCTGTCTAGTCAAGGCTATGGTTTTCCTGTGGTCATGTATGGATGTGAAAGTTGGACTGTGAAGAAAGCTGAGCACCGAAGAATTGATGCTTTTGAACTGTGGTGTTGGAGAAGACGCTTGAGAGATCCAACCAGTCCATTCTGAAGGAGATCAGCCCTGGGATTTCTTTGAAAGGAATGATGCTAAAGCTGAAACTCCAGTACTTTGGCCACCTCATGCGAAGAGTTGACTCATTGGAAAAGACTCTGATGCTGGGAGGGACTGGGGGCAGGAGGAGAAGGGGACGACAGAGGAGGAGATGGCTGGATGGCATCACTGACTCAATAGACGTGAGTGTGAGTGAACTCTGGGAATTGGTGATGGACAGGGAGGCCTGGCGTGCTGCAATTCATGGGGTCGCAAAGAGTCGGACACGACTGAGTGACAGAACTGAAATGAACTGAACTGAACTGAAATATATGGGCACTGGCTGTCCTGCCAAGTTGACACTTAAAAGTAACCTTTGCAGGCAGCCATGACAAAAATACCACAAACTGGGTGGCTTAAAGAATAGGGATTACTTCCTCACAAATCTGGAGGGTACAAGTCTAAGATTAAGGTGTAGCAGGGTTGATTTTTTTCTGAGGCTGCTCTCCTTGGCTTGCAGATGACCGTCTTCTCCCTGGATCTCCATATGGTCTTTTCTCTGTGTGTCTGAGCTTTAATTTCCTCCTCTTAAATAGACACCAGTCATATTGGACTAGGCTTCATCCTAGTGACCTCTTTTTAAATGAACTGCTTCTTTAAAGACCCTCTCTCCAAATATAGTCACATTATGAAGGGCTGAGGGTTAAGATCTCAACAAATGGCCTTTGAGGGGGACATAATTCAGCCTGTAATGGTACCATTTTGAAACTGGGCAGGATCCTGTGGGGCCCTCCTGGTACAAAAAGACTTTCTGTGTCCTCTGTTTCTCATTGGCAAAGAAAAGGCCTCAGCTTCCCAGACCTTCCCGGAGTACCATAAGGCAGATTCAAACAGTTGTTAACCAGGGAACTGAGGGGACACAGAAACAAAGGAAGAGTCGTCCAGAAACAGTAGTGCAGCAGTAAAGCAGAGTCCTCTGAACTGTGGTGCTGGAGAAGACTCCTGAGAGTCCCCTGGACTGCAAGGACATCCAACCAGTCCATCCTAAGGGACATCAACCCTGAATATTCATCAGAAGGACTGATGCTGAAGTTGAAGCTCCAATGCTTTGGCCACCTGATGCAAACAGCCAACTCATTGGAAAAGACCCTGCTGCTGGGAAAGATTGAAGGCAGGAGGAGAAGGGGATGGCAGAGGATGAGATGATTAGATGGCATCACTGACTCAGGGGACATGAGTTTGAGCAAGCTCCATGAAATGGTGAAGGACAGGGAAGCCTGGCGTGCTGCAGTCCATGGGGTTGACATGACTAAGTGACCGAACAACAAAGCAGAGTCCTAGTTCCTCCTCAAGCAACATACAACACATCTCCAAGTTCTTCCACAGGAACTGAGGCCCCCACCCTTACTTGGTGGAGGATGGTAACCACATGCTGAGACCTCAGACCGGATGGGCTGATGGGTTGGTATTCCTAAAATCCCACTCTGTTACTTCAGGACCAACCAATCAGAAAAATTCACATGCCCTGCAGCCATCCCTGAATATTTTGCCTATAAAACTCTTCCTGGAAAACCATCAGGGTGTTTGAACTTTCTGAGCATGAGCTACCCATTCTCCAGGCTTGGCCCGTCGATAAACCTTTCTCTTCTCCAAATTCCAACAATTTTGGTTTGCCTGGCCTCATGGTGCATCTGACACATGAATTTGCATTCAGCAAGAATTCAGTTCACTCACGGAAAGTGTATAATTCAAATTTTTTTTTAACATATTCAGAGTTGTACAACTGAACTCTGGTCCACTCCCCTGCTGCACAGCAAAGTCAATGAGCTGACACTGGATTGTAGTGAAGGAGAGTACAGCGTTTATTTGTAGGGCCCCAGAAAGCCCAGACACCCTGAGATAAATTTCAGGGAGAGTTTTTTTTTTGTAATTAATTAATTAATTTATTAATTTGGCTGCACCAGGTCTTGGTTGCAGCATGCGGAATCTAGTTCCCTGACCGGGGATTGAACCTAGGCCCCCTGCACTGCGAGCTCAGAGTCTTAATCACTGGACTGCCAGGGAAGTCCCCAGGGAGGGGTTTTTAAAGGCAGCATTTGGAGTGAAGGTTGCAGCTCATGGACTTCCTTCTGACGGGTTGGTAGTGAGGTAATGGGGTGATATTTGGGGAATGACTACCATCATTCCCCATTCTACAGGAAAAAAAAGATAACCTTTTTCTTCCAGTTGTTCTGGGGTCTACGTGCTTCTGGTCAGTAAATAGTCACCATCCTCCACTCGGGTGGGTGGTGGAGGGGGGGGTCTTAGTATCTGCAGAACAGCACAAGGATATGTATCATATTGCTATATATATCCCTCAAGGTGGAACTAGGACTCTATTTCATTGCCCAATGATTGTCATTTCCTTTTTTGCCTAACTGCTTTTCTTTGGTCTCTGTTCCTTCACTTTCCTAATTAGTAAGAGACGTGCCTGCTCTTTGGAACTCAGGGAAGTACTGGGAAACTGAAACCTTTTTCCTACAAACGAGAAACGGAGGCACTTTTGTATCTGGGAAGGCTCCATGGGGTCCTGTTTGGTTTCACAACCATCACCGTAATCAAATATAGACCAGTTTTATCACCCCCGAAAGAATTCCCATACCCATTAATAATTGCTCCCCATTCAGCACCCCCAGTAAAGGAAGGATCTAAAGCTCTATTCATAATTAAGGAAATGGCGGCCTGGAGATTAATCCAAGGCTAGAATCTAGCTGAGGAAAACCACAGGGCTTCCTCCCAGGGAGGAATTTGAAATACTGATAGACAACCACCCGTTCAGTCATACTCCTTTTTCTAAGTGCCAAAGTAAGAACTAATATTCCCAAGAATTTTCCCATCTGTCAGTAAATCCCACAGCTATCCCAGCTGTATGATTGTGGAGCTAGATATCTGCTTCTTGTACTCATGTTCATCAGGGTGTTACAGTCTTTTGCTTAAGCATCTTGTTTATCCCCTCTTAGAAGCAGGTACAAAGTGCCCTTCTCAGAGAGTAAAGAGCCATCCAAGTCTGAAGCACGAGCTACCCACACACCTAGGGTTTAGTTCATAACATGGGTGTCAGCAAAAAACAACAACATGATTTTAATTGTTCAGAAGTGCTGCCGCAATATCCCCACTTGGAAAAGGCAGCCAATCAGTTCTCTTTACATTCTTTAGAAAGGACGATGGGAAATGCCACAACAAATTATGTCACGGGTTACACAGTTTTTTGGTTGAAAAACAAAATACAAGGAAGGGGGATTTCCCTTCTAATGATGTGCATCCCTAAGATGCTAGTTTCTTTAGACTTTTTGTCACTTTTCCTTACTAAAGTGACTTCAAGCACTGCACTTAGCAGCCCCATCAAACTTCTAGCCCCATAGGCTTCAAGCATTATCTTCAAAGATGTGCAGTTTAAAGATTCCCACCTAGTACACTACTGTTTTATAAAACAAATAAGAACAAATAAGTAAAATTATTCTGGGGTGATGGGGTTTCTATAAAAGAAAGCATGGTAGGAGACAAGTTTCTATACTCTGTCCACAGTACTCTGTCCACAGTGGGGTGGGGTAGGTACCAGATTGCAAAATAGCATAATAAACCCAGAATCAGCTCTGGTTTGATGGCCAAACTAGGCTAGGGCCAAATTCCTATCAGTGAGCTAGGCTTATAGACACTTGCTTGGATTTTGCTTTGCAGTGTAAAGATATTTCAGTCCTAAAATCTGATCTCTGGCCCAATAACACTTTTTTTTTTTTTTATGACCATGTGGCAAGCAAGACTTTAGTTCCCCTACCAGGGATCAAAGCCCTCCACATTGGAAGCTCGGGGTCCCAACCACTGGACCACCAGGGAAGTCCCATCAATTTTGAATCAAAAGTCAGAGCATGGTCAAAGTTGCTGATATACTCCTGTTTCAATTCATGCCCCTTTTAGTGTGACAAGCCAGTCCACACCCAAATTTCTAGCTCTTCAGGTCCAAGAATAGAACTGGAAATGTGCACCACCCTCAATGTAGAAAAAGACCAGGATTCTACAAAGGTATACAAACTCTGCCCAGCCATATACCTCTTCCTCAGCCAAAACAAAGAGAGCTTGTCAATTTTTGAGATGTAATCAAAAAGGATAATCCAGAACTTACATGCAGATTATGTGTTTGCTTCTCTATAATGTAATTATCTATTAGTAATAAAATAAGTTACCATTAGCAGCATTAATTGACTTTCATATGAACTCATTGAAATATAGGACCCTGAATGTACAGACAGATCCAGGTCAACAAGGAGAAGTACTAGGACCCAGAGTTTCTTCCCGTCAACTTAGGGAAAGGGTTTCTTTCCCAGCAGCCCTAGCTTTGTTGTAATGCCATTACCCATTTCTTAATCACTTAAAATTCCAAAAGAAGTACCTTTGACCCACTTTTCTTTCTTTTGTGGCCCTAATCCCTTTAGTCATCAAGTTCCAAGCATTATTTCCTTGAAAAGTCTCACATCCTCCCTTCTTCAGTCCTCAGCCAGGGCAGGTCCTCAGTAACTACATGCTGCTCATGTCTTGCCCTAAGCTCCTCCCCATCTAATCCGCTTGGTACATCCATACCAGAACCCCTGTAATGCCATCTTCATTGAGTCATTGCTCAGCACAAACACATACAATGGTGGCCCCCTGGCACCTCCAACTTCAGCCTGTAATCCCCTACCAGGTTTTTGAAGTCCTTCACAAACAAGATTCCTCCGCTAGACTTGCTACTCTTGGATGGCAAGGCTGGTCTTAACGATCCCCCATTGTAACACAGGGTAGGCAGGGATAAAATTCCAGCCAAACGAACCACCAACAAACCTTGAAGTCCACAGAATAGGTCATATCACCCATTTGACTATAATTACTGGGACAGAGAGTTAATGAGTAGTGTGGATGTTTTGCGTTTATACTGGTGAGAAAGCACAGGAAGGGCATTTTGACAGGTCAGTACTTTGCCTGGTCTTGTAAGTGCTTGCAATCTTTCTCTTGAGTGCAGAACAATAAAACACAATTATTTCATGAATACTTTTAAATGGTAGTATAGGCTCAGAAGAATTGATGTCAAATATTTCTTAAAGTTGACTGCAATGTGGTGATTTATAGGAATAACATATGTTTGGCCTTCATCCACAGCTCCCCAAACCCTTGGAATTTCCTGAGCAATAAGAGCAATGGGATATTTGGTCTCTTGTCTTCTGCTCCTGGAAATACTTCAGGGAAGTTGACATTTAGATCCCACTCAAGCATGGGACTGGCTGCCAGGAAAACTGACCATGCGTTTAGAGGGTTGGAACTTTCAGTACTACCCCCATCTCCACTCCACGTTTCTCATTTCTGGGGAACATGGAGGGGTCAGAGGTTGAATCAGTTGCCTTTAGTCAATGATTTAGTCAATCATGATAATGCAATGAAGTCTCCATAAAACCCCCAAAGGACCGCTTCTTGATTGTTTTGGGGGGAGCTTTCATGTTGGGGAACCAGAAAGTTTCTGTGTCCCCTGAGCCAGACCCTAAACACATCCATCACAGAAGCTCATTTGTTCAGGACTTCTCCTTATGTATTTCTTCATCTGGCTGTTGATTCATGCCCTTTAATATCCTTTTATAATAAACTGACACTCTAGCAAGTAAAATGTTTCTCTGAGTTTTGTGAACTATTCTGGCAAATAAATGGAACCCCAGGAGGGGGTTGTGGGAACCTCTGATTGTATGGCCGATCAGTCAGAAACACAGGTAACAACCTGGACTTGCTCCTGGCTCCTGAAGTAGGGGGCAAGCTTGTGGGACTGAGCCCTTTACTGTGGAATCTTATTCTATCTCCAGGTAAGACAGTGTCAGAACTGAGTTGAATTGCAGGACACCCTGCTGCCGTCCACGACTTGCTTATTGGTGTGGGGAAGCCTCCAAGGACTCTGGATGGAACTGGGTCCAGAAACCATCTTCATTTACTGCACAGAATTTGAGGCTGTGGTGAATACCCTGTCTGACCACAGAACACTGTTTTATTTGATCACATATCCTTTCACACAAATCAGATATACTATAAATAGCACCACTTGAAAATATAAAAATAAAAGAACACATCACTGGGGAGATCACTTAACGTTTCTAGGCCTCAGATTCCTTATCTAAAATGAGTTTGTACAAACCAGATGATCTCTGTGTTCCCTTCAATTTTGATGTTATTTTATTTCATATGCTAGACAACCATCTTCTGCTCCATAAATTAGTAAGTTAATTAGTTTGAGCATTTAATTTTAAGAGCACACAGACCAGTAAACTCCTGTATCTCCAGTATATTTCTATGGAATATTCAGAGGGTTGGAAACTATTTATTTTGATAAGGAAGGAGTTTGTTTTTTTTTAATTTTGAGCACAACCATGCTGCCAATCATTACCATCATATCATTTTAAGAAGACATTTTAAAGCCAAAAATTTAGTCTCTGGATAAAAGATAAACCTTATGTTTAAAATATTTACTTTATTTTTAAAAACTCATTGCAACCTCTTTATTTGTCTCATTTCACCACAGACTAAGGAAAACTTAGTCACAGACTGATATCTGTTGTCATCCTGACATCATTTCTTTTCCTCTGTGTGACCTAGAATGTATTAAATCCAGCTTCCCCATCTGCACATAAGGGTACAAGTAAATCCACCATTTCATCATCTATAAATATAAAATATAAAATTTTGGCATTGGAAGATGTATTAAATAGAAGAACCAAAAGACACATTCCACCCCAATGTTTATAGCTGCACTATTTACAATAGCCAAGGTACAGAAGCAACCCAAATGCTTAGCAACAGATGAATGGATAAAGATGTGGTATTACACTGGCACAAAAGTAATTATGGTTTCGAACCTGAATTTGAAATCATTATAACTAGGCTCAAACACACTTTATTAATCAAAATAGGAGCCATTACAATCAACACATTTTTTAAAATTTAATTTTATTTTATTTTTAAACTTTACAATATTGTATTGGTTTTGCCAAATGTCGAAATGAATCCGCCACAGGTATACATGTGTTCCCCATCCTGAACCCTCCTCCCTCCTCCCTCCCCATACCATCCCTCTGGGTCGTCCCAGTGCACCAGCCCCAAGCATACAGTATCATGCATCGAACCTGGACTGGCGACTCATTTCATACATGATATTATACATGTTTCAATGCCATTCTCCAAAATCTTCCCACCCTTTCCCTCTCCCACAGAGTCCATAAGACTGTTCTATACATCAGTGTCTCTTTTGCTGTCTCGTATACAGGGTTATTGTTACCATTTTTCTAAATTCCATATATATGTGTTAGTATACTGTATTGGTGTTTTTCTTTCTGGCTTACTTCACTCTGTATAAGGGCCCCAGTTTCATCCATCTCATTAGAACTGATTCAAATGAATTCTTTTTAATGGCTGAGTAATACTCCATTGTGTATATGTACCACAGCTTTCTTATCCATTCATCTGCTGATGGACGTCTAGGTTGCTTCCATGTCCTGGCTATTATAAACAATGCTGTGATGAACATTGGGGTACACATGTCTCTTTCCCTTCTGGTTTCCTCAGTGTGTATGCCCAGCAGTGGGATTGCTGGATTATAAGGCAGTTCTATTTCCAGTTTTTTGAGGAATCTCCACACTGTTCTCCATAGTGGCTGTACTAGTTTGCATTCCCACCAACAGTGTAAGAGGGTTCCCTTTTCTCCACACCCTCTCCAGCATTTATTGCTTGTAGACTTTTGGATCGCAGCCATTCTGACTGGCGTGAAATGGTACCTCATAGTGGTTTTGATTTGCATTTCTCTGATGATGAGTGATGTTGAGCATCTTTTCATGTGTTTGTTAGCCATCTGTATGTCTTCTTTGGAGAAATGTCTATTTAGTTCTTTGGCCTATTTTTTGATTGGGTCATTTATTTTTCTGGAATTGAGGTGTAGGAGTTGCTTGTATATTTTTGAGATTAGTTGTTTGTCAGTTGCTTCATTTGCTATTATTTTTCTGAAGGCTGTCTTTTCACCTTGCTAATAGTTTCCTTTGTTGTGCAGAAGCTTTTAAGTTTAATTAGGTCCCATTTGTTTATTTTTGCTTTTATTTCCAATATTCTGGGAGGTGGGTCATAGAGGATCCTGCTGTGATGTATGTTGGAGAGTGTTTTGCCCATGTTCTCCTCTAGGAGTTTTATAGTTTCTGGTCTTACGTTGAGATCTTTAATCCATTTTGAGTTTATTTTTGTGTATGGTGTTAGAAAGTGGTCTAGTTTCATTCTTTTACAAGTGGTTGACCATTTTTCCCAGCACCACTGTTAAAGAGATTGTCTTTTCTCCATTGTATATTCTTGCCTCCTTTGTCAAAGATAAGGTGTCCATATGTGCGTGGATTTATCTCTGGGCTTTCTATTTTGTTCCATTGATCTATATTTCTGTCTTTGTGCCAGTACCATACTGTCTTGGTGACTGTGGCTTTGTAGTAGAGCCTGAAGCCAGGTAGGTTGATTCCTCCAGTTCCATTCTTCTTTCTCAAGATAGCTTTGGCTATTTGAGGTTTTTTGTATTTCCATACAAATTGTGAAATTATTTGTTCTAGCTCTGTGAAGAATACCGTTGGTAGCTTGATAGGGATTGCATTGAATCTATAAATTGCTTTGAGTAGTATACTCATTTTCACTATATTGATTCTTCCAATCCATGAACATGGTATATTTCTCCATCTGTTAGTGTCCTCTTTGATTTCTTTCACCAGTGTTTTATAGTTTTCTATATATAGGTCTTTAGTTTCTTTTAGGTAGATATATTCCTAAGTATTTTATTCTTTCCGTTGCAATGGCAAATGGAATTGTTTCCTTAATTTCTCTTTCTGTTTTCTCATTATTGGTGTATAGGAATGCAAGGGATTTCTGTGTGTTGATTTTATATCCTGCAACTTTACTATAATCATTGATTAGTTCTAGTAAGTTTCTGGTGGAGTCTTTAGGGTTTTCTATGTAGAGGATCATGTCATCTGCAAATTTTGCCAATAAGAAATAAATTTGTTTATTCCTGTAGCAAAAAAAATCCATGCCTCAGGATTCAATGAACTCTTGGAAAGTATTTTCTGTGTGGAAAATGTGGAAGTATTTTCCCTGCAAAAAGATGTTGAGATGCTTGAAGAAGTGGTGGTCAGTTGGCAAGAGGTCAGGTAAATATGGCAGATGAGGCAAGCCTTGTAGCCCAATTTGTTCAATTTTTGAAACATTGATTTGCGACGTGCAGTTGGGAATTGTCATGGAGAAGAACTGGGCCCTTTCTGTTGACCAATGCTGGCTGCAGACCTTGCAGTTTTTGGTGAAGCTCATCCATTTTCTGAGTATACTTCTCAGATGTAATGGTCTTGCTGGGATTCAGAAAGCTGTAGTGGATCAGGCCAACAGCAGACCATCAAACAGTGCCCGTGACTGCTTTTGGCGTAAGCTTGGCTTTGGGAAATGCTTTGGTGCTTCTTCTTGGTCCAACCACTGAGCTGGTGGCCATTGGTTGTCATATAAAATCTGCTTTTTGTTGCACATAACAATCCAGTCCAGAAATGGTCTGTTGCTGTTGCATAGAATAAGAGAGGATGACACTGCAAAATGACAATATTTTTGATTTGTGGCCAGCTCATGCAGCACCTACTTATGGAGCTTTTTCACCTTTCCAATTTGCTTCAAATGCTAAATGACCATAGGACGGTTGATGTTGAGTTCTTCAGCAACTTCTCGTGTAGTTGTGAGAGGACCACCTTCACTGATTATTTCCAATTGGTCATTGTCAACTTCCAATGGCTGGCCACTGCACTCCTCATCTTCAAGGCTCTTGTCTCCTTTGCCAAACTTCTTGAACCACCACCGCGCTATATATTTCTTAGCAGTTCCTTGGTCAAATGCATAGTTGATGTTGTGATTTGTCTCCCCTGTTTTATGACCCATTTTGAACTTCAATAAAAAAATCGCTTGAATTTTCTTTTTGTCTAACATCATTTCCATAGTCTAATATATATATATATAAAAGAATTAGCAAGTAATAATTCATTAGCAAAAAAACATAAAGCAAAAAATGTGCATTAAAATGATGTATAACATAACCACATTTATTTAAGAATGTATTCCAATATCAAATGGGAAATTTCAACAATGCAAAACTGAAATTATTTTTGCACCAACCTAACATGTATACAATGGAATATCACTCAGCCATAAAAAATGAAACAATGCCTTCACAGCAACATGGATGAATCTGAGACTATTAAGCTTAGTGAAATAAAATACTGCATGATATCACTTACAAGTGGAATCTAAAAAAATAATACAAACAATTGTATATGCAAAATAGGTTCACAGATGGAGGAAAAAATTAGTGGTTACCAAAGGGAAGAGAGAACGAGGGACAGGCAAATTAGGAGTATGGGATTAAGTGATATAAACTACTGTATATAAATAGATAAGCAACAAGAATACAGAACAGAGAATTACAGCCATTATCTTGTGATACACTTTTTTTTTTTTTTTTTTTAGCTATAATGAGTAGATTAGTGCCTTGCAAAGTCCATAATTGAGGTCCTGTTACAGTAGCCTCTGGAAACTCATTTCTTTCTAACCTGCAGCTGATATAGAAAAAAAGGAGGATGTATTCTGTCCGTCAGCATAAGCAGAGACAGTGGAGACCATGTTCCAGCCCCAGTGGCCGCCGGCAGACTGGACACCTGCATGTGATGAAGGAAGGGATGGGGTTCCAGGAGGAGCTGAGAGGTGCGTTATGTGTTCGGATTTGAAAGGCATCAAACCACCCCTCCAGCTACAAAAGCACCTTTGAAAAACATGACATTGTCTTTTAGAGTAAAAAAAAAAATTTGTCACGCAGTCACTCAGTCATGTCCATCTCTTCATGACCCCATGGACTGTAGACAGCCAGGCTCCTCTGTCCATGGGATTTCCCAGGCAAGAATACTGGAGTGGGTTGCCATTTCCTTCTCCACTGTGATAGGTTTAAAGAGAGTAAACCTCTTTTACAGAGTAAACTCTGTAAAAATACTGAATCACTGTGCTCACACCTGAAACTAATATGATGTTATAAGTCAACAATGTTTCAATTAAAGAAAACAAGTAAGGTTAATTGGGCCCATCCATCCATCAGAGGGTGTTCGCATTTTTTCTGGTGCACCACCACCAGTTACCCTAACAGACAGTTGACAACTGGGCTGTTCTCGGATTCTCAAAGTGAGAATGGAACCATAACCACAGACAACCCTGAAAAATGCTTATTTACCATCAGCTTCCCTGTTACAGATCCCACATCTGCTTTCTGTGCTCTGAAAAGAGACCGAGAAACATAAACTTGGTTAAGTGTATGCATTCGGTCTAACACAGAGAGAGGCCCCATCTGCACACGCTTCAGTTCAGTTCAGTTCAGTACAGTCACCTAGTCGTGTCCAACTCTTTGTGACCCCATGGACTGCAGCACGCTAGGCTTCCCTGTCCATTGCCAACTCCTGGAGCATGCTCAAACTCATGTCCTTCGACTCGGTGATGCCATCCAGCCATCTCATCCTCTGTCGTCCCCTTCTCCTCATGCCCCCAATCCCTCCCAGCATCAGGGTCTTTTCAAATGAGTCAGGTCTTCGCATCAGGTGGCCAAAGTATTGGAGTTTCAGCTTCAGCATCAGTCCTTCCAATGAATATTCAGGACTGATTTCCTTTAGGATGGACTGGTTGGATCTCCTTGCTGTCCAAGAGACTCAAGATTCTTCTCCAACACCACAGTCTAAAAGCATCAATTCTTCAGCACTCAGCTTTCTTTATAGTGCAACTCTCACAACCATACATGACCACTGGAAAAACCATAGCTTTGATTAGATGGACCTTTGTCAGCAAAGTAATGTCTCTGCTTTTTAATATGCTGTCTAGGAATTATAAAAGACGCTTACTTCTTGGAAGAAAAGTTATGACCAACCTAGATAGCATATTCAAAAGCAGAGACATTACTTTGCCAACAAAGGTCCGTCTAGTCAAGGCTATGGTTTTTCCAGTGGTCATATATGGATGTGAGAGTTGGACTGTGAAGAAAGCTGAGCGGTGAAGAATTGATGCTTTTGAACTGTGGTGTTGGAGAAGACTCTTGAGAGTCCCTTGGACTGCAAGGAGATCCAACCAGTCCATTCTGAAGGAGATCAGCCCTGGCATTTCTTTGGAAGGAATAATGCTAAAGCTGAAACTCCAGTACTTTGGCCACCTCATGCGAAGAGTTGACTCATTGGAAAAGACTCTGATGCTGGGAGGGATTGGGGGCAGGAGGAGAAGGGGACGACAGAGGATGAGATGGCTGGTTGGCATCACTGACTCGATGGACATGAGTCTGAGTGAACTCCAGGAGTTGGTGATGGACAGGGAGGCCTGGTGTGCTGCGATTCATGGGGTTGCAAAGAGTCTGACACAACTGAGAGACTGAACTGAACTGACTGAGGATGGTCACAGCTTTTCATCCTAGGAGCAAATGTCTTTTAATTTCATGGCTGAAGTCACCATCTACAGTGATTTTGGAGCCCAAGAAAATAAAGTCTCTCACTGTTTGCATTGTTTCCCCATCTATTTTCCATGAAGTGATGGGACCAGATGCCATGATCTTCTTTTTTTGAATATTGAGTTTTAAGCCAGCTTTTTCACTCTCCTCTTTCACTTTCATCAAGACTCTTAGTTCCTCTTCACTTTCTGCCATAAGGGTGGTGTCATCTGTGTATCTGAGGTTATTGACATTTCTCCCAGCAGTCTTGATTCCAGCTTGCACTTCATCCAGCCTGGCATTTCGCATGATGTACTCTGCATATAAGTTAAATAAACAGGGTGATAATATACAGTTTTGCCCTACTCCTTTCTTGATTTGGAACCAGTCTGTTGTTCCATGACCAGTTCTAACTGTTGCTTCTTGACTGGCATACAGAATTCTCAGGAGGCAGATAAGGTGGTCTGGGATTCCCATCTCTTGAAGAATTTTCCATAGTTTGCTGTGATCTACACAGTACATGTTTCACTTGTCTCTAATTTTCAAGGCTTAATTCCAACGTCCTCCCCCTCCAGGAATTCTTCCCCACCCCTTCCAACCAGAAGCAATCTGCCCTTTTTTGAATTTCCTCAGTCTTGTTTCATACTATTTTATCTCACTTTTCAGTTTCTTCCAACTTTGTTTTTAGTATTATAGTGCTATGCTATGCAAGTTGCTCAGTTGTGTCCGATTCTGTGCGACCCCATGGACTGTAGCCCACCAGGCTCCTGTGTCCATGGAATTTTCCAGGCAAGAGTACTGGAGTGGGTTGCCATGCTCTCCTCCAGGGGACCTTCCCCATCCAGGGATCGAAACTGCATCTCTTAAGTCTCCTGCATTAGCAGGCAGGTTCTTTACCACTAGTGCTACCTGAATATTATAGTAAAAGATGTAAAAAAATCTTACTTGCTCTAGTCAATTGTAAAGTCCTTGGTGTTGAGAATAAAGTCTTTGGACTTCATGTGTAGTTAGGCACATGTAGCAGAAGATCCTACAGGAAATGGATTCTCAGTAAACTCAGGGAAGAATGAAGCAAGGGAAGAAGGAAAAAAACAAACAAACAACAACAATGAACAAACAAACCTTTAAGTCTGTAAGTTAAAGGAGAGGACTTTCTACCTGGAGAAGTCCTTTAAGGGAGTATTCAAGAGAAAGTGAAGAAGCAGAAAAGGAAAGAGAGTTGTGTTAAAAAGCCAACAGATGAGAGAAAGGGATTATGTCTAAACAAACAAGGGGCAGAGAAAGTGGGGGAGAGGGATGCAGCTGGGAACATTTTCTTTATGGAAGATACTTTGTTTCATGACCTTACCTTCTCTCCTCCTGCTTTTCCAGTCTGCTTGCTCAATGTGTTGACTTGCTACCAGAAAGAAGTTAGAGCTAGGCATGTATATGGGCTAACTGCAGACAGGCTTGCACTCTGAGAAGCCAAGTTAATTCCTTCCCTAGAATGTAAGGACTACTCCTCTGAGAGCAATCAACTGACTCACTCAGGAATTTTTCTCCATTGCCAATGAGCAGATTCATTCCTACAAGGAAATCACTGGAACATCTTGTTCAGCCAAATCATTTCTTCTTCAACAAAGTCCAAGCCAGTTTTCACAATGCCAGGCTGTCCCTTGCTCACCCGGGACTTTGTCTAGACAAATCATCTTAGCCTGGGTCAGCAGGGGGTAGGACAGAACCTTCTGTCTTAGATAGAGGCATATCACCCACATACTGCTGTGTGATCATCCTTGCCAACTCAGAGCTATATCCATTTGACACTAGCTTCATTTCAACCATTGAGCCCATCAGTTTAGGTCTGGTCTTAGAGCCAGCACCTCAGACTCAAGTGTCCAGAACAGAACCCTTCGCCTTTTCATGCATCGTTTGCTTTTCTTCCTGATTCCTCAAGCCTTGATTTAACATCACTCTCCCAAGTCAGGAAGCCTTCAGATCTATCTACTAACCAGCCCTAAAGGCTCTTTCTCTCTTGGGCCTAATAAGATATCAGGATCTCCACCCATCTCTGCTGTAAACTCCAGAGATGAAGCCAGAGTTCCCCTCCTTATGCAAAAGTTGCCACTTAAGCCAAAATTAAGTGAAAAAAAAAAGGAAAAATAAAAAAAAATCACACCTACCATATAGCACTGGGAGCTATACTCAGTGTCATATAATCTACAGTGGAAAAGTATCTGAGAAGGAATATATATATATATATATATACACACACATACATATTACCTGTCTATATATCTGAATCACTTTACTGTATACCTGAAACTAACACATTATAAATCAACTCAGTTTAGTCATTCAGTCATGTCCAACTCTTTTCAAACCCATGGACTGTAGCATACCATGCTTCCCTGTCCATCACTAACTCCCGGAGCTTGCTCAGACTCATGTCCATTGAGTCAGTGATGCCATCCAACCATCTCATCCTCTGTCGTCCCCTTCTCCTCCCACCTTCAATCTTTCCCAGCATCAGGGTCTTTTCTAAGGAGTCAGTTTTTCACATCAGGTGGCCAAAGTATTGGCGCTTCAACTTCAGCATCAATTCTACCTCAATAAAAAATTTTTTTAAAAAAGATAAGACTATTCACACCACACAAAACAAAACAAAGCTTAATCAGTTTTTCTAGGAAGAGTTTTATAGCCACTCCCTTCACAGGAACACTAGCTGTCTATAAATAAACAGTGCATAGTTTCAGTTCAGTTCAGTCGCTCAGTCATGTCCGACTCTTTGCGACCACATGAACTGCAGCATGCCAGGCCTCCCTGTCCATCACCATCTCGCGGAGTTCACTCAAACTCACGTCCATCGAGTCGGTGATGCCATCCAGCCATCTCACTCTCTGCCGTCCCCTTCTCCTCCTGCCCCCAATCCCTCCCAGCATCAGAGTCTTTTCCAATGAGTCAACTCTTCGCAGTGCACAGTTTACAGTGTTCAAAAGTCACAGCCTTAGGGAGCTCCCAGGCTCTGTTTCTAGAGGCAAAGCTCACCACCCAGCCCCTTTCTCTGGCTGGATCTTCACCCCAGGAGTCGACAGAGCTCACAGAATAGTTGAGCTGTCCTCTATCAATAAGTGGTTTGCATTTCTAAGACTCTCCTGTTCCATGTCTCTGACCAAAGAGTGATCACTTTCCATTTTCTTAGGTCTATTTTTTTTAGCTAACTAGTCTTAAAATTTAGAATCATTCCTCCATCTCCCGCAAAACTGCAAGCTCTATCCCCTATCTCTTCCTTTCCATTCCATCCCCATTGTCCTGGTTTAGGTTCTCTTAATATTAATAGGTTAACTAGTCTAGCTTATCCCTCTGCCCTCCTAACTGATCACTTGATTTCTGATATCATCCCAGAATGATATTTCTGAAGCATATTTTCATTATGTGACTACTTTCACTCCATCCAGGTATGACCTCTCCTAAAATGTTCAGCAACACCATTGCTTATAGAACAAAGACAAGATTACTGAGCAAGGCTTCCACATTTGAGCCCCAACCTGCCACTCTTACATTCTCATAGTTTACATTCTGGCTATTGGAATAAGATCTAAGATTTCAAATCTCTCTCTCTGTCTGGAATACATTTTTACTTATCAAGTCCTAGCAATCATTTACACAAAACCCTGCACATGGGTGTTCTATAGCAACTTTATTCATAACCAGGGAATCTTGGTTTGGGCCCTGGCTAGGGGGTCCTTTCTCTCCTACTAGTGGGGTTGTGAAATATTACTGGCTTTTAATCTGTTTTCCGTATATAATGAAACCTCTTCCCTCAAACTCATTATGACTCACAGCAGCTTGGTAAATTGTAACTTGGTAGGCAAAACTGAGACATTTATCTTTTCAGTGTACCCAATCCCTCCAGAAATTGGAAACTTAGGTTCCCAGCAGCCTTAAGGTGAATAAGAAAGGTCACCATCTGACAGCTGCAGGAATCTCAGGAGATTTGGGGGAAGCTGAAAAGAGATGGATTCACCCAAATCTACAGAACCTGGAGGCAAAGCCCTTGGCATGGCTTTTGAGAGGCCTTTTAAAAGTTCAGTCTGAGCAAACAAATTAATCTTAATTTGGCTATATTTGGCAAAAAATGAAGGCAATTTTAGAGAGAAAAAGATTATGTTTCAAAGGATATTAAATTCTAGTTTTCTTAGTTGGGGTCTGTATCTAAGACCCACCTCCCAGCTAATTCTTTGTTATGTTACACAATTGTAAAGTTTAATTGCATTATTAGAAGATAATTTGTTTCTGAAGCTTATCACAATGATCTATATTTGGATAAAAATCAGATGCCCCACAACCTGCAACCAGGAGATTATACATACTGGAAAGGGCATAATTTGAAGAACTGTCTCCATCCTAGCTAAAAGTACCCTTACTGGGAGAAGGAAATGGCAACCACTCCACTGTTTTTGCCTGGAGAAACCCATGGACAGAGAAGCCTGGCAGGCTACAGTCTATGGTGTCACAAAAGAGTCGGTCACGACTTAGCTACTCAACAACAACGACTGGGTACTCTTCACTAGCTTATTATGAATTCCCAGTAAGAAAGGGCCTCTGCCCTGGACTGGTCTATAGAAAGGACTGCTGACCTGAAATGACACCCGTATCAGTGGAAGAAGACAGCAGCGGTAGGGAGCTGAACCCGAAACCCAGACCAGGCCTGTAAGACCCATCCTCCCAACTCAGTTGAACTGTTTCCCAACTGTTTGTCTCCCTGTAACATTGAGTGGTATTGCTTTACTTCTAATCTTACTGTTGCCCCCAATGTTTAGGATAAAAAGAAAATTCTCTAGTCACAGAGTATGTACTACTCATGACATGAATCGCTGCTTGCTTTAAGTCCACTGCTAAAAGCCCATGTAAAATGTTTGTGTTATAATCAGGTACAATTGATAACATGCATAGCCTATAAATTAGCATACCTCTGAGCTTCTTCACAATGTCTGATTAGTTTTCCCCTAAAGTGGATAACTACACAAATGTGTAAACACACACACACACACAAAGAACCGAGCACCGAGGGACAGGATGGACACGGGAGAGGAAGTAATCACCCTGGGGTCAAGGGATAAATATTGAAAGATTTGCAAACAAAAGGGGAAATGATAGAAGAAATACTCACATTCTGAAGTATAGGGAAGTCCTTCTAATTTAACTTGAACTTAATAATGACCAGAGCAGCCTGTTTGGTGGCCCACTGATCATGCTTTGTACATCTGCTTTGGCTCTTGAGGCATTTGAAAGTCAAAATGGAGTGGCTATGGTTCAGGCATCCAAAGTGGGGCTGTGTGGCCACTGTGGGTAAGATTTTGGACACATTGTATTGCTGAGGACTTGAATTTTCTGAACGCTGTTGCACTTGGGCACACTACCAGTTGCTTTCAAGCAGTGTCCCCCGGCAGCTGGCAACTGAAATGAAACCTTATGGTCTCAAGGTCTCCTCGTATAATTATTAAATATTTTGCTTTAGATTAGATTTCAGCATAAAAATATGACATATGTGTAATGGCCATAGCTCCTGTTATGTGTATAATACCACTTCAGAAGTTAAAAGCTAGTTTAGATAAAATTAGGCAACAGACGACCTGGCTACAACAAAACTTCCCCAGAAACACCAGGTCCAGATTGAATTTCAGGCTTATTTTCCTGAATTCCTCAGGGAATGAGATCTGTTTCCCCAAGATTTATTGGAGTTTGGGTTGTCACTCTTCCTCCTAGTGTTCTTGCCTGGAGAATCCCAGGGACGGGGAAGCCTGGTGGGCTGCCGTCTCTGGGGTCGCACAGAGTCGGACACGACTGAAGCAACTTAGCAGCAGCAGCAGCAGCACTGCACCAGAATGGTTGACCAAGGTGCTCAGATCTTGACCACACATTCTGCCTGCTTGGCCTGCACAATAAACACTACTTTCCTTCACCACAACCTGGTGTCAGTCAGTTGGCTTTGCTGCACTGTGGGCAAGTGGATGCAAGTTCAATTCGGCAACAAAACTAACTGCATAACATCATAATCGTGGATACATGTTATCCATTTGCACAAACCCATAGAATGTACAACCACCAAGAGTGAGCCTTAATGTAGACTATGGACTTCAGGTGATAACGATGTACTGACTTTGGTTCATCAGTTGCAACAAATGGACCGCTCTGGGGTGGGGGATGTTGATCTTGTGTGTGCTGTGCAATGCTAGGGTCAGAACGTACGGAAACGTTGTATCCTCCTCTCTGCTTTGCTGTGAACTTGGAACTACTCTAAAATAAACAAAGTCTACTAAAAAAACAAACCTGAGCAATCCTTCAAGGCTCAGAAACAATGACGCTACTTCCCAAGCCTTCCTTGATTTTCACTACCTGAAAAGCTTTCTCCCTGCTCTGTGCTCACAGCACTTCCACACACCTTCTCCAGAGCACTCACCTGTTATTTATATCACAGTAACATGTTCACATCCTATTTCCTCTTCCAAACCACAAACTCCAAAGGCCCAAGAAAGTACTATTGATTTTTTTTTTATTTATTTGACTGCTCCAGGTCCCAGTTTCGGCAGATGGGATCCTCGTTGCCTTATGCAGGATCCTTAGTTGAGGATCAGGATCCAGGTTCCGGACCAGGGATCTAACCGGGACCCCTGCACTGGGAGCACGGAGTCCCAACTACTGGACCACCAGGGAAGTCCCTGATTTTTATGTCTTTCAACGTCTAACACATTTCCTTACATAAATTTCCTTAAACACTATTTGTTAAGTCCTTTAATACACCAATTTTGAGTTTCATCAATAACTTTGTGTGTCAATAAATAGCTTTCAGTTCAACCTACAAACACTGGGACTTTTGCCAGGAATTATGTTAATCATTTCTCATATAACTGTACTCTCAGTCCAAAGGTTAATCTATACAAAGATAAACTTAAATAATAATAAATCCAAGTATGTTCCTGATAACTGTATGCTTATCTGGCATTTTACATAAGAACTGGTTCTTTTGTATTCCCTGAGTCAGAGAAGGAAAGGAAACCAGACAGATAAGGAGCAATTTAAGGACCCAGCAAATGAAGGATGAGATTAGATTTAGAATTTTGCAGGGTTGAAGGAAAGGTTCTTGCTGAGCTCCCTGGTGTGCCAGCTGATGAAGCAGCTGACTGAAGGTGCTGATTGATAAACAAGGTGATTTGACCAGCATCTTGCACATAACGCTGAAGAAAGGTATCTGGCGGGCAGACGACTGTCCCAGCAGTGCGGTACGTTCTGGTGAGTTCCGGCCCGGCATTCAGAGGAGCTGGGTGTTAGCTGGTCCTCACCCACTGAAAGGGCTTCAGGGGACACATTTACTCACCTGTCTGAGTCTCACTGCATCTCCAGAGAATGATGATGGCAGACTGAGCATTGGATCGCTCTAATGCTGCGATCTGGAGCAATCCCTTCACTTGATCAGATATTCTGAGTGAGTGACTTTGTTGCATCTGTGGGAAGTATGAAGGGAGACTAAAACTAACACAGTTGAAAAAAATTAACAAAGTGGGGAATAGAATAGGGAAGAAACAGAATGAGCTCCACTCATGGAGAGTCTGAAGAGTTGGGCTATAAAATCTGACCTTGATAGAGGAAAGGGGAAGAGGGCAGAAAATACTGGACTTCAGACTTTTACAAAACCTCCCTTATCTCATCAGATCTTCGAAGTAAGTACCCTAAGAGTTGTGTGAGATAAAGGGACAGTAAGCAGGTTCATCTACAGGTGAATAAAGTTATTTCAGGACCCCACCCCAACAATAAAGTCCTGAACAAATCTTGACAAGCCCCCTTCTGCACCTTTGCTGCTGCTGCTGCTGGTAAGTCGCTTCAGTCGTGTCCGACTCTGTTCGACCCCATAGACGGTAGCCCACCAGGCTCCCCAGTCCCTGGGATTCTCTAGGCAAGAACACTGGAGTGGGTTGCCATTTCCTTCTCCAATGCATGAAAGTGAGAAGTGAAAGTGAAGTTGCTCAGTCGTGTCCAACTCTTAGCGACCCCACGGACTGCAGCCCACCAGGCTTCTCCATCCATGGGATTCTCCAGGCAAGAGTACTGGAGTGGGGTGCCTTAGGCTCCTGTAATTTGTACTGGCTTGTTGCTGCTGCCGGCTTTACTCTGTGACCGCCTAGATTCCAGAAAGATGAAGAATCTAAAAATAACAAATAAAATTTGCTAGACTTATGACTTGAAGTTGATTGTTTCTTCCCGCTACTCTGACATGGGGACATAATGTGACAAAAGTGTTATTTTTGAAAGATAAATTAGACAACCATTAGTGAGATGGAAGAGCTCCGGAAGAGAAGGGAGACAGAAATGTGACCAGGTAGGAGTTGTGGCAATTCCTGAAGGCTAGAGAAGGCAATATAAAGAGAAGGAATTGGGTCTTGGTGATAACTGGATTATAGGAGATGAAGGAAAAATATTCAGATTTGACTGTTATCTATTGAACATTGATTATATTTCTTGTTTTATAGTTGGGTAGGTGCTTTCACATGCCCATTTAATTTGCTCTTCAGAATGACCCTGCAGAAATAAGTTTTATAAGAGATATTGAGGAAATCACCATGGTCCATGGCTAGGAAAGGAGAGAATTTGAATCTAGATGTCTTAACTCCGAGTTCCATGTTCTTTTCAACACATTACGGATCTATGGGACTTGCCTGGTGGTCCAGTGGTCAGGCACCTGGCTGCCAGTGCAGAGGACATGGATTCTATCCCTGATCCCAGGAGATCCCACATGCCTCATGGCAACTAGGTCCGTGTGCCACAACTACGGAGCAATCTGGAGTCCACATGCCACAGCTGCTGAGCCTGTGTGCTGGGACCACTGAAACCCACACAACCTAGAGCCCATTCTCAGTAACATAAGGAGCCCACGCATCACAACTAGAGAAAGCCCTCACATGCACAGAAGAAAAGACTCAGTGCAGCCAAAAGTAAAAAACAAAAAACTTCTTATAAAAAGACATTATGGATCTAGAGAAGCAGGATTTACAGAAACAGCACAGCTGGAGGAGCGGCCCACAGAAGGGACACACACTGGGTTTGATTCTGGATCTATGAATGTGAGCCATGGTGGGACATCCTGGAGATGTTCTGTGCTGACCTGGCTCACAGCCTTGCTTTCCATCCCCATTCACTTAAACGCAGTCCCTCCCCAGAGCCCAGGCCTGCACTGCACCTCTTCCCCGGGTCACACTGGATTCAGCCATTTCAAGCAACTGCTCCACCCAGTTACCCTAGCTGCTGCCCATGACTGCCGAGCTTCCCAGGTTTGTGGTTTTCTCATTCCCATTCAGTTTAGTTCAGTTGCTCAGTCGTGTCCAACTCTTTGTGACCCCATGGACTGCAGCATGCCAGGCTTCCCTGTCCATCACCAACTCTGAGAGCTTGCTCAAACTCATGTCCATTGAGTCAGTGATGCCATCCAACCATCTCATCTTCTGTCATCCCCTTCTCCTCCTGCCCTCAATCTTTCCCAGCATTAGGATCTTTTTCTAAGGAGTCAGTTCTTTGCATCAGGTGGCCAAAGTATTGGAGTTTCAGCTTCAGCATCAGTCCTTCCAATGAATATTCAGGACTGATTTCCATTAGGATGGACTGGTTGGATCTCCTTGCAGTCCAAGGGATTCTCAAGAGTCTTCTCCAACATCACAGTTCAAAAGCATCAATTCTTTGGTGCTCAGCTTTCTTTATAGTCCAACTCTCACATCCATACATGACTACTGGAAAAACCATAGCTTTGACTAGATGGACCTTTGTCAGTAAAGTAATGTTCCATTACATATGCTTTGACTTTCTGGAAATGTTGGTACCTTGATCTTTCTAATTTATTTTTCTTTTACTTTTCTTGGTGCCTCCATCTCTTCAAATGGCCCCAGACTCCTTGGCTGATCATTTAGATCCTGCTCTTACCAGCACCTTTTATTCCCTTGCACCCTCTTCCTCTATAGCATCTCAAACAACACTTCAAGCCTGGCTCAGTGTTACAATCTGCTTTCCTGCTTACTTAATTACTAGAGAAAAATGTCTCAATCTTGCAGAGAACACTTAACAAATCCTCCAGCTTCAGCTGCACCCTCAGCAACCACCTCAATCCTTTCCCTGCCTGGTTTCCCTGTCAATTGTTGTTGTTATTTAGTCACTAAGTTGTTTCAAACTCTTTTGTGACCCATTGGACTGTAGCCCGCCAGGCTACTCTGTCCTTGGGATTTCCCAGGCAAGAATAACTGGAGTGGGTTGCGATTTCCTTCTCCAGGGGATCTTCCTGACCCAGAGATCGAACCCAAGTCTCCTGCATTGGCAGGTGGATTTTTCACCACTGAGTCACCGAGGAAGCCCCTCCTTCTCTCTTGCCTCCTGTGTTACAGAGAAAACCTTAAGAGCACCTTGCATGCTCTCCCTGTCACCCTCCCACCTAGAAATGTATCAACACCCACTCCCTTCCTTACTGCGTTTCCTCCCATGACAGAGAATGAACTGTCCCTTCTGCCCAAGGCCAGCCCCCAGCCTCCTCTGCTCCCTCACAAGCTACACGCCATCTCTCTTCCTCTGCCGGCTCCTTTCTTTCAGCTTCTAAACATGCTCCAGCTTCTCCTCCTAGACCTCCCCTGCCCTCAACATCCCCTTAGCTGTTGCCCAACTTCTCTGCTGCTCACCCAGACTGCTCGAGAGTCAGTCTCCACTTCCTCACCTCACACTTGCCCCTCACCCTGCTGCAGCCTGACTTTCACCTCCAGCCAGCTCATAAAACAACGTTCTGAACTGAGAGAGTTTTTATCTTCCTGGACCTCTCTGCTCTATTCTGTGTGTGTGTGTGGCAAAACACGCATAACATAAAAAGTACTGTCTTACCATCTTTAAGTGTAGTTCAGTAGTGTTAAGTATATGCACAGTATTGTGCAACCATCTTGTAAAACTGAAACTCTGTAACTGTGAAAAAACTCCCTATTCCCCTCAGCCTCTGGTAACCACCATTCCACTTTCTTTAAATCTGACAACTCTAGAGAACGTATATAAGTGTCTGTGTGTGTGTGTGTGTGACTTATTTCACTTAGCATAATGTTCTCAGAGTTCATCCATGCTATAGGGTGTCTCAGAATTTCCTTTCTATTTAAGGCTGAATATCATTTCATTGTGGGCTTCCCTGGTAGCTCAGACAGTAAAGAATCTGCCTGCAATCACAGGAGACCTGGGTTAAATCCCTGGGTTGGGAAGATCCCCTGGAGGAGGGCATGGCAACCCATTCCAGCATTCATGCCTGGAGAACCCCATGGACAGAGGAGCCTGGTGGGCTACAGTCCATGGGGTCGCAAAGACTTGGACATGACTGAGTGACTAAGCACAGCACAGCACACCATTTCATTGTATGAAGAGACCACATTTTCTTGATCCATTCATCTGTTGATGGACATTTCGGTTGCTTCCACCTTAGACTACTGTTTGCTGCAAACGCAGGTATGAAAATCTCTCTCTAAGACCCTGCTTTCCATTCTTTCGGATGCCCAGAGAAGCAGGGTTGCTAGATCAGATCATCTGCTCCGTGTTTAAAGCCCGTCCTTTCCTCCTTCCTAAAGCTCTCTGCTCCACTGTTTCTATGGACACCGTCCTTGTTGTCACATCCAGTTCTCTTTGTACCCCACTTTCTCCATTTCCTTTCTGGCTCTCCCTCTGCCTGCCCTCGGGGTCTGCACCCATCGGGGTCCATTCAGAAAAACAGAAACTGCCTTTCAAAGAGAGGGTCTTTGATGCAGAAAGTCGGTTATAGAATCAATGGAAAGTTGAGAGGATGTGAAGGGGGATGTCAAGGTAGCCCAGCTCAAAAGCCACAGGAAGCCACTCCCACTCCCAGAACTGGGGAACAAAGGAAGAGATGAGGTGAACCCTCATCATCATTGGGGCTCAGGGTAAGCCTCCCCAAAATTTGCCACCGTGGCATATTATTTTGAATTAAAATTACTTAAGAAACAGGCTATGGGGACGTCCCTGGAGCTCCAGTGGTTAAGATCCATGCTTCCACTGCTTGCAGGTTCTATCCCTGTTCGGGGTACTACAATCCTGCCTGTTCCAAGGTGAGGCCAAAACAAGAAAGGAACAGTCTGTAAGAAAAAGACACCCGGGCACTCCTCCCTAAAAGCAGGAAATGAATCTCCCCTGTGAAAGGTGCCCTCCTTGCACCTGGAAGAAGGACACCCTCATTGCCAGAGCTGGGAATTCAGGCAGACAGGTCTGTATCCACAAACCCTGTTACTTCTTTAATGTACTACCCCAAGCCCAAACTCTGTTTAGATTCTTCGCTAATTACATACCCAAAGTCTAGGTTTCTTTGTCCTGTCAATTCTTCACAAGTTTATCATTTATCTAAAAAGTATAAACGTGCTTTGACCATGTCTATAAGACCTCCATGCATAAATTGAACCTGTTTTGTTTTTTTTCCCCCCTCCTATTAAACTCTGTTATATCCGTTTTAATTATTGGGCCAGCCAAAAGTACACAAGAAGGGTAAGGGGGAAGTGTCCCCTCCCCCACATCCCCAAGGGGCGACTAGAAGTTCTCAGAAGGCCCCTTCCATGCAGTCCAGCTGGTACCTGGACGCTCACCCAGGGTGCTCAGTGCTGAGACTTGAGTAATAATGGTAACAATTAGAAGCAGGAAGAAACTCCATTCTGCCCCCTTCATGCTTCCCTGTCTCCCTTTAGTGGGTCTCACTGGCAGAAGCCAGCAGGAGTCCAGCTGGTAAGGGAGGCGGAGGCGGAGGCGGAGGCGGGAGCGGAACCGGAAGTCCCAGCTGCAGCCTCAGCTAGCACAGTCTAGAGGGCAGATGTGGAGCTGGAGACATTGCACAAGCGCTGAGCCTGGGCTTCTAGCCTGGGCCCACCATTCTCACTAAACACACTTGAGGGGAGGCTTTTCAATTTTCTAGGAGTAAACTCTTACGTGCTGCCATGCCAAGCTAAGTTGCTTCAGTCCTATCTGACTCTTTGCAACCCTATGAACCTGTAGCCTGCCAGGCTCCTCTGTCCATGGGATTCTCCAGGCAAGAACACTGGAGTGGGTTGCCATGCCCTCCTCCAGGGGCTCTTCCTGACCCAGGGATCGAACACGCATCTTTTAGTCTCCTGCATTGACAGGAGGGTTCTTTACCACCAGCACCACCTGGGAAGTCCCAGTAAACTCTTATGGTGACACCCAAACTTGTCTCTTTCTACTGAACTTCAGACATGTTTTTTCCTTCAATTGCCCGCTAGAAATCTCCAGTGCAGTGGCTCACAAATTGAACAGGCTACAAACTGGACTTGTCATCTTTCCTCCTCAGCCTGCTTCTAACCCTGTTCTTTGTCTCTACCAGGCCCCACCTAAGCCCATTAGCTCATCCAGAAGCCTGCAGTTTCCTCCTCTCAATAGCTTCTTTGCCTCTCAGATATCTCTTCAGATCCTCCCTCCCTTCTGCTCCATCTCTGCTCCATGGTCCAAGTTTGGGCCCCCATTCGGTTCCCCCTGGAGGATTCCATAACCTCCTCAATGTTCTGTTTCTTCTTGCCCCCCTTAAACTTACACAGTTGCCTACGTGGTCCATTCAAAACCCATGTCTCTCCCTTCCTTTAATAAACTCTTTGGGGCTTCCCTGGTGGCTCAGAGGTTAAAGCGTCTGCCTGCAATGCGGGAGACCTGGGTTCGATCCCTGGGTCGGGAAGATCCTGTGGAGAAGGAAATGGCAACACACTCCAGTATTCTTGCCTGGAGAATCTCATAGAGGGAGGAGCCTGGTAGGCTACAGTCCACAGGGTCGCAAAGAGCTGAGCTACTTCACTTTCTTTCTTTTCTTTCTTTCGGTGGGTCCCACTGTCCTTCCCTCATCTGGCCCTGCCTCTCCTCCCCAGCATCATCTCTTGCCCCTGCTCTCCTATCCTGTACTCTGCTCCGGCAATTCTGAATTGCCCAAGCTATGCTATTTCTTCGGAGAAGACAATGGCACCCCACTCCAGTACTCTTGCCTGGAAAATCCCATGGATGGAGGAGCCTGGTGGGCTACGGTCCATGGGGGTCGCTAAGAGTCGGACACAACTGAGCGACTTCACTTTCACTTTTCACTTTCATGCATTGGAGAAGGAAATGGCAACCCACTCCAGTATTCTTGCTTGGAGAATCCCAGGGACAGGGGAGCCTGGTGGGCAGCCGTCTATGGGGTCGCACAGAGTCAGACACGACTGAAGTGACTTAGCAGCAGCAGCAGCGGCATGCTATTTCTTGGGCTTCCCAGGTGGTGCTAGTGGTAAAGAACTGCATGCATGCGATTTCTCATCTTTTGTTTGCTCTGCCTGGAAAACCTTTCCTCCTCCATGGCCCCTTGGAGCTAATGCTGTGTGGCATTAGGGAGCTTAGTTTCCCAACCAGGGCCAGAACCTGTGCCCCCTGCATTGGGAGCACAGAGTCAACTGCTGGACCATTAGGGAAGTCCCTTCATGAATTTCTAAGCCAGTTTACCTCCCCATCTTAAACAATCTCTGGGACTTTGTGCTTCTCTCTTTGGAGAAAATATCTCAATTATAAAATTGTATGATTGTTTAATGTCTGTTTCTCCCACTTAGTAGCTGACAAGCTCCACAGAGGCAAGGACTAGGCTTGTCTTGGAGTCTTAGTGCCTGACTTGATAACCAGCACATAGTAGGTCCTTGCTATGGTTTGTTTCTTGCCATGGTTTGTTGAATGAATGTCAATTAATGTTTGAATTAAAATTAATGTTTTCCTTTAATTTAATCTCTATATGAGAGGATGGATGTTCATTAAACTTATTGTGGTAATCATTTCCTGATGTATGTAAGTCCAGTCCTTATGCTGAACACCTTGAGTTTACGCAATGCTGTGGGTCAATTATATCTCAGTAACACTGAAATAAAAAATAATATGACACAATTAAATGAAAGTAATGTTTCCTCACCCTTATCCCAGATGGGTTAGGTGTGTCCTCTCTGTGTCCCCATTATACATGGTTCTTGTTCAGTCGCTCAGTCATCTCCGACTCTTTGTGACCCCATGGACTGCAGCACACCAGGCTTCCGTGTCCTTCCCTGTCTCCCTTAGCTTGCTCAAACTTGTGTCCATTGAGTCTGTGATGCCATCCAACCATCTCATCCTCTGTTGTCCCTTTTTCCTCCTGCCCTCAATCTTTCCCAGCATCAGGATTTTTTCTAGTCCGTGGGATCACAGAGAGTCAGATGTGACTTAGTGACTGAACACACATGCAGGCACTCAAGAAAAATGTTTACTGAATGAATGGAGCCTCTTGAGGGGCAAAGAATAGGATCAAAAGTGGGAATTCATCGTAGGACCCAGATTTGTACATCATCTCAATGGGTTACATTTAAGATTGAACTTTTGGGGTCAACCTTCATTGAGGGGAAGGAGGGAGAGGAGATAGCAAAGGCAAGGCCAGAGATCCAGAGGGTTACTGTGCCAGGGACGTTAAAAAAAAAAAAAAAAAAAAGAGTTTCAAGAAGGAAGGACAAGTCTGCTGGGTCATACTTTGCTGAACGAATAAGGAAGTTGAGGACTCAAAAAAAAAAAAAGGGTTTAATTCCTCTAAAAAGAGGAAGTTCTGCACAGTTTTTAAAAACACTGTGGAAATGGAAGCCAGATTTTATGAAAAAGAAGAAGGGAATGGTTTCCCAGGAGAGAGCAGAGACGTGGACTGTTTCTTGAAAGGGCTTGGCAGCATGGAGGCGAGGCCAGCTCCCCTATTTGGATAAAGTAAAAGGAGCTCCAGAATACTCCCTCTCATGTTTTCTTCTCACTTCTCCTTTCTGTCCTTAGAAGTACAGAATGGGTTGAATTCATGACAGAGAGTTCAATTTCCCATTTCTTGCTGTTAGCATATTGTTTATTGAATACTATTTCCACTGCTGGCATAAAATAACATTCTCTTCCTTCCCCAAACTTACATAAGGACTCTGGTGACTTTTCATGTCTATTCAGAAATTGTGAATGAAATCTAAAAACATAGTCTTTTTTTTTTTTTCCACTAAAGGTGCTAACATACATTTTTCTACCAAGAAAAAAAAAATTGAAAATGCTTTTAAAAAATATCTTCATGGACTCTCTAAAAAACATATTCTAGAGTAATTTTACTCCAAGAGTAAGAATGTCGAGAATAAATTACTTTCTTAACATGTCTAACAGTATGTGCCTCTGGCAACAGGGAGAGACGTGAACAAATGCCTCTTAAGAAGGATCAGAAGATGACAAACAGGAGTTTTCTAAATTAAACACCTTGGAGGCTGGGAAATCTAGCCAAGTTTCAACCTGAAAGCAACCTCTGCAATGCTAGCCAGATAAATCTGCCTTTGAGTCATAAGGCTGAATCACCAGAGTGAGGGAAAGCCCAGGCAACACTGTCCCAAGCAACGCTCAACAGGTGACAATGGAGGGAAATTTACTGAAAGTCACGAAAGACCTTTTGACGGAGAATGTCTCAACGTAACTGTGAAATTGGAGCTCTGATGAAAGAAATTGCTACAGGAGGCTATTTTCCGGTAATGAGAGTTGAACTCGTAAATTGCCAACAGGTGGAACGAGGTTCCTAGCTGAACTCAGACAAAGACAGCCTTACTGGGAGTATGTGAACTCGGACTGAGAAAAGTTTATTCATTTTCAGTAAACTCTACCTGGAATTTAGCATTCTCTTCAATTATGGATGTAGGTAACAAACCACTAGGATTATAGAAACCATGAATTTTTGTACCGCCTTCCAGCTATCGCAGGAACTATGTAACATGATTTACACTCATCATTACTAGTTATTCAGCCTATCACTAGATTTTTATTTAATGCATTATAAAGTAGCATATGTATCATAATGCCAGAAATTTGAGGTTTAAAAATATTTTGTAGCTTTATTTCATTATAATTAGATCTTCAGTGACTCCATGTATTTCATTTTATGCATTAAAAAAAAAAATTCAGAGGAGTCTGTAAACTTCACCAGACTCTCAATGCTGACCATTACACACAAAAGATTAAGTACCCTGGTCTAGTACTTTATGAATAAAGCTTATGGTTCATCATTTCTAGTTTCAGACACAAAGATATGGACAAGATTTACACCATTTGGTGCCTTAATAAGTTAGAATCCAGATATAATTTTTGCAAGGTTGTGTTGTTTAGGACTGGTCATTTACTACATGTTGTTCTGTGCAACTTAATTTTGGTTCAAGTGTAATACAGGAAAGATGTTCTACCTCCCTTTGGATGCCTGTTAAAGCAGAATGCTCCCAGTTAATTGCTGGAACTGGTGTAGACCCTGACGTGAACCATCAGAATGGAATCAAATCTCCAGAGCGGTCCTGGGGTCCCCCAGACATTCCTAAGGCAATGAATGGCTATGGAAAGAACACCTAGAATGCCCAGGCCAGGAGTGCAGCTTGGTGCTGCACTCTTGGTGCTGGTGGTGATTCATTCTGGGAAGCATTTCAGAATGCTAGGAAGTCTAAGGTCAAAGAGCACTGGAGGAGAGGCACCTAGGTTTCCTTTGTGGTTAGACCACATCTTGTTGATGTTAAAAAAAAGGTGAAATATCCAACTTAACAATGTCAGAGCTGTTTTAGTTTTCTGATATTCCAGGTACCAAGCACTCACCATTTATTGCTCAGTAGGAAAACATATTGGATAATCAAACTGTTTATGAATTCAGGTTCTGTAGTTACCCTCTTGGCCAGAGAAATCTTCAACACTTTATAGAAATATGTCCCTGTACTGCCCCCAAGAGATAGAACCGCAGAGCTAGCTTTTCATCCCATGTAGTCAGAGAAACACGAAGCCTGTCTGGTCTATTAAGGACCTGTATACAGAATTATACTCACGGTACCAGGAACACTATTTGGATAATCAAGGCAAACATTCCTAAGATTTTGTTCCTAGACATCACTCAGACTTTGCATGCATCCTATTCCATGGAAACATTCCACCTGGTGCCTAGCTCATAATTACACATCTGGAGAATTAACAAAAAAATTGCACTGCTCATGATTTAAGCATTACAAATCCTCACTATGAGAAGGAAAGACTAATTGTGTTTTCCCTGGCTCAGGAAATATTTGAAGGTATACAAAGTAATACTGGCTTATTATTCTATACTTAGAAATAATAGAAAAGCTATGATAAACCTGGGCTTCCCAGGTGGCGCTAGAGTAAAGAACTCACCTGCCAATGAAGAAGATGTAATAGATGCCAGTTTGATCCCAGGTGGGGTAGATCCCCTGGAGGAGGGCATGCCAACCCACTCCAGTATACTTTGCCTGGAGAATCCCATGTTCAGAGGAGCCTGGTGGGCTACAGTCTATAGGGTCGCAAAGAGTCGACATGTCTGAAGCAACTTAGCTCGCATACATTCATGACAAACCTAGACAGTATATTAAAAAGCAGAGACATCTCTTTGCCAACAAAGATCCATATAGTCAAAGATATGGTTTTTCCAGTAGTCATGTATGGATGTGAGAGGTGGACCATAAAGAAAACTTAGCACCAAAGAATTGATGTTTTCAATTTGTGGTACTGGAGAAGAATCTTGAGAATCCCTTGTATTGCAACGAGATCAAATCAGTCAGTCCTAAAGGAAATCAACCCTGAATATTCATTTGGAAGGTCTGATGCTGGAGCTGAAGCTCCAATGCTTTGGTCACGTGATGCCAAGAGCCAACTCATCGGAAAAGCCCCTGATGATGGGAAAGATTGAAAGCAAAAGAAGAACGTGTTGGCAGAGGATGAGATGGTTAGATAGCATCACTGACTCAATGGAAGTGAATTTAAGCAAACTCCAGGCGATAGTGAAGGACAGAGGAGCCCAGCATACTACAGTCCATGAGATTACTAAGACCCCCCATTCACAGCAACATGAGTTCACAGAATCTAGGACTTCAGGAGTCTGCTGTGCTTCACAAGTGCCAATGTGCGTGGAGCCACCTGAACCTGTTCTAACAAGCTCCCAGGTGATACCAAAGTTGCTATTCCTGGAGCCCTCCCTTAAGGGTTTATAGACAATGATGGTGCCAGGACTAGGATTTAGAATAAGTAACACTTAGCAGCAGCAGCAGCAGCAACACCAAGCAGCCAGCTCAGGAAGATCTTAGGGGCAGCCTTAGCAAGACCGAATCACTTTGGATCACTTAGAAGGTATTTTCACAATGACAATGACAGTAGTAAATTTTTGCCTTACTCTTTCCAGGTTTCTTGAAAGTCCTAGAGAAAAGTCAATTGTGATGCAATATCAACCATAAGCATCAAAATGCTACTTTTCCTTGGGGGTAAAGTTTCTTCTATTATTAATAAGCCTATGATATTAACCTCTCTGTTCTTCACAAAGATTTCCAGAACTTTCCTTAAAATATTTTGGTAATGATGCTAAGTCACTTCAGTCGTGTCCAACTCTGTGCGACCCCATAAACGGCAGCCCACCAGGCTCCCCGTCCCTGGGATTCAAGACACTGCTTATTATGGTATTAGTTGACTCTTTCAGACGGTCTGCAAAGTTAGATTTATTTTAATTATGTAAGGAGTTGTTAGCACTTTTTTGGAGGTAATTATCATCATTAGCATGTCATTGTATTTTGGGAATAACAAAAACATTATTGTTTCTTAACGATAGTATTTACCTTCACCAAACGTTTTTATGTCTCACTCCCAGACTAGGCTAACAGGTTTGTTGCTACAGTGTCTAACACAAATATCTTTTGTGTTATACTGTTTACTTTCTCTTGTATTTTTAAACAGTTTGCATTTTTAATAACCCTGATTTATTGAAGGATAACTCCCAGTGCCACAGTCAGCATTCATTATTAATACTTCCTATTCTAAGGCAAATAGAGTTGTGTAAATCTAAATATAGTGATTAGGACAGTCTGTTTTTGCTATAGATAATGTGCCAACCTAAAACCAATGATGCTGCTCACATATATTCTCATTACAAAGAGACTGGCCTTCCATAATTCTCTGGAACCTCAATAATATGGATTTCCCTTATGGAAACATGGGCTTCCCTGGTGGCTCAGACAGTAAAGAATCTGCCTGCAATGAGGGAGACCCAGGCTCGATCCCTGGGTTGGGAAGGTCCCCTGGAGAAGGAAATGGTAACCCACTCTAGTACTCTTGCCTGGAGAATTCCGTGGACAGAGGAGCCTGAGAGGCTACAGTCCATGGGGTCGCAAAGAGTCAGATACGACTGAGCGACTGATACTAATGCTATGGAAACACACTGTAGTGCTGGGATGCAATCAAGCTGCTCCAGAGAACGCCCTGGCAGTCCAGGGCATTCAGTGCTGGGGCCGGGGTTCATCCCCGGTTGGGGAATAAGCCGCTTGGCATGGCCTAAAAATAAGGAAGTAAATCAAGCTGCTCTATTTCCATGGCATGTTTTTCCAAGCATTTTTCACTGATCTGGAGAAAGTGGGCAAATGTGTATCCATCTCAAGACAACTGGCTACACACCTCCTTAAACTCTGCCTTAGGAAGAGTTTTACAGCAAAGTCATGTAGCTAGGTGTACACCAGCAGCCTGCCCCTTTATAGCTCCTCCCACTTCACAGGTGAACCAGCCAAACCAAAGGCAAACCCAGAGATCCCAGCCTCTATTCCCAGCAGCACAGGACTCACACAACCATTCCCCACCCGTGTCCTTTTCTATTTGTTCTGCGATGTGGCCCAATTACCTATTTCCTCCTCCTTGTTTGCTGTTGATTTGGGCCTTGGCACCTTGTTTCACCTGATCATCTGCTTTGTGATTTATCCTTCCATGAAAAGCTTGAGCCTTCTTTCCAGGCTCAGCATCTCTTCTATTTTCTGCATGACTACTTTTTTTTTGGCTGCTCTGTAAATCTTGTGAGATCTCATTTCCCCTACCAGGGACTGAACCCAGGCCAAGGAAGTAAAAGCATGGAATCTTAACTGCTAGGCCACCAGGGAACTTCCCTGCATGGCTATTTTGACAATCCCACAAGGCCTGGTGAGCCACATTCTGGGCAGCCAAGAATGGTCCCTTCCTTTTTCTTAGTGTGTCTAGTGGAGGACAAGGAAGAAGCCTAGAAGAAAGGTATTAGATCCACAGAAGTTTCCACAGGGAATGTCTGCTCCAAAAGAAACAGCACGCATAATGCAAATAGTTTATTTTCTGATCCCCCAGAGAAGGGAATGGCTACCCACTCCAGTATTCTTGCCTGGAAAATTCCATGGACAGATGAGCCTGGTGGAATACAGTCTATGGGGTCACAAAGAGTCAGGCAGAACTGAAGGACTAACACTTTCACTTTCATTTTTTCAAACACATATTTGTTGGAGTGGATATAAAATTCGTGCAGTAAGGTGTATAAGTTATGTCATTGAAATCTGACAAATGTTTATACTTGTATACACTTGTGTAGCTCCTGTCCAGACTGTGATAAAGAATGTTCCCTTGTGTCTCTTTTCAGCCAACCCCCCTTAAACCTGTTTTACTGACTTCTATCATCAAAAATTTCTCCTTAAGGAATTCCCTGGAAGTCCAGTGGTTAGGACTCCACACTGTTCCCGCTATAGGCCCGGGTCTGATCCCCAGTTGGGGAACTAAGATCCCATAAGCTTCAAGGTGTGGCCAAAAAGATTAAAAAAAAAAATTCTCCTTAAAAGCTAATTTCTTTTTCACTCAGTCATTTCTGTACTCATAGCACCAAGTAAAGTGTCATGATTGTCTCTCACACACACTAAGTCTAGCTTTTTAAGTATTATAATAAGCAGTATTAAAGTAAAAAATTATTTGCTTAATCCCAGAAAAATCAAAATTAAGAAATACACACAGCCTTTCCCTAATTTCTTGTTCCATAAGAAGGACTGTACTTTGGGATGATACAAATGGATGAAGTGCTTGGAGCCAGCTGTGTTTCAGAATCTAGAAACTTTGGGATTTGGGAAAACATTCCAAGGAGCATACACTTTATGTTTTATAATGTCCTCAGTGGGATCTGAGGTAGCACCATAAAAATATTCATATTACTAAAGAGAAATATATGAATACTTACATCATGTTGGGGAAACAGAGACTATAGACAGATGTGACAGTTTCTTATTTGTCATCAAATAAACTCTGACACCAGCAAAGTAACACAATCCCCCCAGATGGGGAAAAAAACATTTTGGGTTCTACAATTATGGATAAGAGTTAGTGAACTTGTATGTAATATATTAAAAAACTTCTCTGCTTAAATCAAGATTCGCTCTTATGTTGCATCCTCCACCAAGCCTTCTAGGTAACATACGTTGAAGAAATAATTACTTATGGGAGTACCTCTCTGCCAGATGAGATGCTACTGGGATTCATGAATAAAGCCGATTAGATCTTCTAATTTACTGTTAAATTTTGTTTTTTTCTTAGCAGATTGGAGACAGTGATGGGCTCCAAAGTGAATTTCCAAAGGCCTTTGGAGACAAGCAAGGAGAAACATATGAACGGCACCCAAGAACTCTGAGTTCACTGTATTTTTCACCGTTTGTGAGAGCTGTTGAATGAAAACATATTTCCTAGTATAGAGGAAGCCGGGCAGCAGTGGGAGACAAGAGGCTGTGCGCAGGGTGCAATGGTTACCCTCAGAAGCTTCTCACACTAGCAGCCTCTCTCTCCCATCAAACTAAGTCAGCTCTGCATGCATGACCTCTGCCTGACCATACGGACACATGCAAGAGATCTCATGCTTGAAGATGCCTGCTCCAGAGCTTTATTGGGCTTCCCTAGTAGCTCAGAGAAGAGTCTTGAGAGTCCCTTGGACTGCAAGGAGATCCAGTCCATCCTAAAGGAGTTCAGTCCTGGGTGTTCATTGGAAGGACTCATGCTAAAGCTGAAACTCCAATACTTTGGCCACCTCATGCGAAGGGTTGACTCATTGGAAAAGACCCTGATGCTGGGAGGGATTGGGGGCAGGAGGAGAAGGGGACAACAGAGGATGAGATGGCTGAATGGCATCACTGACTCGATGGACATGAGTTTGAGTGAACTCCGGGAGATGGTGATGGACAGGGAGGCCTGGCGTACAGCGATGCATGGGGTCGCAAAGAGTTGTTCATGACTGAGCGACTGAACTGAACTGAGTAGCTCAGACAGTAAAGCATCTGCCTGCAATGCAGGAGACCAGGTTCAATCCTTGGTTCGGAAAGATTCCCTGGAGAAGGAAAGGCAACCCACTCCAGTCTTCTTGCCTGGAGAATTCCATGAACAGAGGAGTCTGGCAGGCTACAGTCCATGGGGTCGCAAAGAGTTGGACACAACTAAGCAACTAACACACACACATGCATGTGCACACACACACACACACACAGCTATATTACACAATTCCATCTAATCTGATTTAGGTGATACGATGGTAATGTTGATGAAAATAATCAATAAACAATCTATGAGAAGAACAAAAAAGAACTTCATCTGAGCCAAGCCGAAGACTATAGCCCAGAGACAGATTTGAGAGGCACTTGAGTTGTGTTCTGCCAGACTACAAAATGGGGGAGGCTTATAAAAGGCAAAGCCCACAAAACTGATTAGTTGTTTGTCAACAATTAGGATTGGAGCTGGCAAAAATTTAGTTTGCTTATTCAGCGAGGATTGGTTGGGGTTCAAAATGGTGACATAGTTATGGGGGAGGCATTGAGACCATAAAGTTGCAGCTGCTAGCAGCCATTGTTTTGAGAAAAGCTGGTGGTGTCCTTGAGTCTGATTACAGCTCCGAAAACTCAGGTTCTCAGTAACGCAGGAACGTGTCTTAAACCACATCCACAATGGCCATCAGACTTTGTTTTGAATGCCTGAACCACAGTTATCCCATTTTGAGTTTTCAAATGCATTGTTTTCTTTCATGGTTATAGCATATGTGCAATGCACGTTTAATAGGCCACAAAATAGGCTGTTCTAGGTAGCATAAGGTTTAAATTAAATCAAGTTTAAGACAAAATGACTTTCTCATACCTCAGTGTGAACATTTCTTCCATCAGTAACAAAAAGGAAATATTTTTTAAAAGCTTTTCACCGTGTTTAGATCGATGTGGAAGCACTTCTGTTTAAATTTATTATAAAAGTCTTCAGAAGGGAAGTCAAATTATAATTGCCATTGCAGAAACAAAGACTGCTGGGATTTTATATTTTGGAAAACCTAGAGAAGCAGGAAAAGAATTTTAAAATGTTCATTTTGAGTTAACATCTCAATATTTCAATTTATGAGGTCATAAATGCAATTAATGAAATAAAAGAAGTAATCACTTCTTCTGAACTACTACAATGCTTTGAGCTTATTTTTTACATGTTGCCTTTAAATTTTTTATAAGGAAATGTTGAATTATACACAAAAGTAGAGGATATAGTATAATAAGCCCCCTTAAAGACAGGACTCAGTCTTAACAAATGGTGACATTTTGCTAATCTTGTTTCAACTATCATCATTTTCCTCCCTAGAACAATGTAAAGGAAATTCATGACATCATGATTATGTCATTTCATCCATAAATACATACCTAACAACCAACTTCTCTTTGAATTCACCCATGTGAAAAAATTGTTTATCTCCATATCATAAGGTAGATTCCTTGAAGACAAGCAATTTATCTTTTTCATTCCTGTTTCCCAATTAGCTCATCTCAGAAGAAACTTTTTACATTTAATTAATTAATTTTATTTTTTGGCTGCACCAGGTCTTCACTGCTGCTCTCAGGCTTTCTCTAGTGGCAGCGAGCAGGGCCTAGTCTCTAGGTGCAGCGTGCAGGCTTCTCACTGCCGTGGCTTCTCTTGTTGCAGAGCACGGGCTCTAGAGCCTGCAGGCTTCAGTAGTCGAGATGCGCAGGTTTAGTCGCCTTGAGGCATGTGGGGTCTTCCTGGACCAGGGGTCAAACACATGTCCCCTGAACTGGCAGGTGGATTCCCAACCGCTGGACCAACAAGGAAGTCCTCACCAGAAACTTTGATATACACACAAAATAAACTACACTCTGAGGATTGCTTAATGAACACACGGCCTCAGACAGTGGTTCTTAAACTTGAGTATGTATCCAAATCAACAGAAGGACCTGGCAAAACACAGATTGCTGGTCTCCAACCATGGAGTTTCAGATTCAGTTGGGTCTAGGGTGGGGCTTGACTATCTGCATGTCTAACAAGTTCCCAGGTGATGTTATGACCATCCAGAACCACACTTTGAGAACTCTTTCATTAGAACAAAGAAGACGTCAATAGTCTAAACCCGCCCACTAATTATTCAAACATTAATCATATGTGAGGACTTAGGAGGAATACAGGGAGAAATGATTTTTATAAACCCCCACTTTCATGAAGCTTATATTGGATTAGAAGTACTTTAAAAAGAAATACATGCATGAGAACTATTAAGAAACACAGGAGCTGAAATCTCACATCAGAAGATTCTTATGTAATTGGTATAGTGACGGCAATGCATTGTTTTTAAGCTCGAAGGTAATTCCAATGTGTATTTACATACTATTACACCAGGGTTCGGGCTTCCCCGGTGACTTAGCAGTAAAAAAACCCCACCTGCAATGCAGGAGATGCAGGTTTGATCCCTGGTCGGGAAGATCCCCAGGAAGAGGGCATGGCAACCCAGTATTCTTGCCTGGAGAATCCCATGGACAGAGGAGCCTGGCGAGCTATGGTCCATAGGGTCACAGAGTCAGACACGACAGAAGAGACTGAACACGCATGCACGCACACACACCAGGACTCACTGAAGAGATCAGAATTTGAGTTATTAAAGAGATTTTAATAGTTTAAGTGAGGAGAGCCTTCCCATTTCCCAGGCTAGGGGTGGGGGTGCCATTAGTTCCAGATGTTCTTTCTGGTCTTTCCAAGACAGTGAACTGCACATAAAAATACTCAAAAGTATTCAGAGTGTACACAGCATAATTTGTTTCTCTCTTCCACTTATTAGTGGTACCCTTGGGCAAGTCAACCTGTAACTCCTTTTGTAAAATGGGGATAATAATTATACCTACATCGTAGTGTTAAGACAATTAAGTCATTTTAATATATACACAGGGAGACTCAGAGCCATGCTTAGCAGATAATAAGTGTTCATTGAATAATTATTTATTGAGCATCATCTACATGACTGGCAGAGAGCCTGAGTGAGAATGCTTCACTTGTATCTGTATTCCTTTAACTTTACAAAGCCCTTGCTTATTTTTTATCACATTTCCTCCTTTCAAGGGCCTTTGATACAGGAAGGGGGAGTTTAATTTGGTCCACCTGACAGGAAAAAGATGTTGGGTGATTTTTCAAGAGTGTGATAGATAGAATCGTGTATTCAAACCTCCCAAAGAGTACTCTTTCTTTTGCTATAAATAAGCAAACAAAACAAAACAAAAAAATTGAACTGAGGAATTTGTTCAACTCCTTTGCAGATATACCTTCCTATATACACATACATGTTCACAGGGATCTCGACTATCTTCTATTATTCCCAGATGATCTATAAATGGGATGTCTAACTATCGATAATCTATATTCTACTTGGAGTTGTATTTCTCATTCAGCTGTATTTTCAGTCAAGGACTGTCAGCTCCTAACTCCATTTTCTGAAGAGAATTCTACATTTCAGAGAGGTCCTTTCATTCTCTCAAGGAGATTCAGAAAGTGGAAAATGTAAAACAAGTTTGAGTAAGAAAGTCCTCTTCTGCAACATACCCATGCATACCGAAAGTTAATATAGCAACTAACATGTTCCTTTCATGTCACAGGTACTTGGAGATAGGTTACATAATGAAAGCATAGGAAAAAAGACAGATATAAGGAAAACATGAGTAAACATTAACAGAGACATAAAATCTAAAACCTTCCAAACTTTCTCTGATGGTTTCTATTAGCAAGGACCACCCCAAAAGACACAACTCCTGTAATACAGTGGTTGTTATTCTGTAATACACTGTAATACAGTGGTTGTTATTCTGCAACCAGTGGGGAATTTTCTGTATGATTGCAAACAAATATGTGGAAACTCATTCCAACACTTTAAACACAATTCTCTTAAGCTTTGAAAAACACTGTACTCTTTTGAATTTACCTTTTTAGCCTCTATCCAAAATTCTTGCTTGAATTGAGCTATTTCATCTGTAAGTGATGCTATTTTGATACAGTAATAATTAAAGTGAGACACCAAGATGTCTCAGTTCAAAGTTAAAAGGCTAAGTGCGATCACATACCACATCCCTAGGTCTCCAGAAATAATTTAAGCATACAAACAAATTTCAAGTATAGAATTATTTTTGAATGAATTTAAAGGGCCAGTATCTAATATAGTAGGTTAGTGGCACACAAAATCAAAGCAGTAATATTATCATTATTAATACAGTAATAAAATTTTAATATTAATACAGTAGTAAGTATTAATACAGTAGTAAAATAGCAACTTTAGATCTGGCATCCTTAATTTGACCTAATGGGAATTATGAGCTATCCTAAAGAAACAAGTATAAAATTAAAATAATATGACAAGATTTCTGTGCATTTTAACAGTAACTGTTAGATGTCATTGTTAGTCCAAACAACAGAAAATCTTATTTGAGGTGATTTATTCAAGCAGAGGTTTATTTCACAGAATAAGAAATATGGAATAAGAATCAAGGTGGAATGTGGCTCAGTAATACTATTGGGGATCCAGGTGCTTTGATCCTACCAATATACTTATAGGCCTTCATCTTCTTGATTTTCATCCTATGGGCCAATAATGGGTGCCAGGACTTCAAGCATTTCTGGTAAGAAGTAGGATGCGAAACAAAAGGTACATGCCAATTGAGTCTTTCTTAAAAAGCCTTTCCTTCTTTTAAAAAAGCCTTTTCCAAAGTTCCATCTAACAGCTTCCATATATGTGGAAGACTCCAACAGGGTCCTCTTAGACCAGCACTGTCCCACTGAAATATAACGTAAGCCACAAACTGGAGTTGTACATGCAATTTAAAATTTTATGATAGCCATGTTAAAGAAGTGAAAAGAAAGAGATAAAATTAATTTAAATAATATATTTCACTTAACCCAAAATATCTGAGATATTATTTTGACATGTGATCAATATTTTTAAAATTGACATATTTCACCTTTTTTTTTTTTGCACTGTTCTGGAACTCAGTGTGTATCTTAATTTAGAGTTGCCATATTTCAAATGCTCAATAGCCATATATCACTGTACTGGGAGGAAGCCTCAAACCATTCCCCAAAGTGACTAAGAAGTGAATTGGGATGGACCAGCAAAACAACACTGTCTGCCTCTTTGACATTAACAGATATTTCATTTACTAAGGAATGAGCTGATCTCAATTTAACCAAAAGAAATCCCATCCATGATAAGCTCTCTGCAACCCTTCAAGTTGGGATGATTCTACTATAGGATGGACTGTCTCTCAAAGACAAAATAATTTTACCTCTACTAATGAAGCATTTATAATGACACATAATTTTTAAATTTTCTGTTTTCAGCTTGAAGCATCTTGACAGTTTCTGGCAAGCAGGGTTATTTGAGGTCATGCTTATTTTTAAAATACTTTTATTTATGTATTTTTGGCTGTGCTGGATCTTCCTTGCTGTGTGCAGGCTTTCTCTAGTCGCAGAGCAGGAGCTACTCTGTTGCAGTGCACAGGCTTCTCACTGTGGTAGCTCCTCTTGTGGAACACAGGCCCTAAGCACTGGGGCTTTAGTAATTGCAGCAGGCAGGCTGAGTAGTTGTGGTCCGCAGGCTCTAGGCAATGGGCTCAGTAGCTGCGGCACACGGGCTTAGTTGCTCCAAGGCTTGTGAAATCTTCCCAGAGCAGGGACAGAACCCGTGTCCCCTGCATTGGCAGGTGGGTTCTTACCCACTGCACCAGCCAGGGAAGTCCCATGTTTTTTCTAGTCTCTCTGTTCCAGCAGTGGTTACTATAGCAGCCATAGTCACCATTTATCCTCTAACTACTAGGAAATGGCAACCCACTCCAATATTCTTGTCTGGAGAATCCCATGGACAGACAAGCCTGGCGGGCTACAGTCCAGGGGGTTGCAAAGAGTCAGACATGACTGAGCCGCTAAGCACACACTGTTTCCCCAACATGCCCCACCCTTGCATGCTCAGACAGGCACGGCTGCTCCAAATTTTACAGGATCGTCAGAGTTTAGAAGGTGAGAATCCACTTTTCTCTACTTCTGCTCAATCTTCTCTATCCTACATTTCCATCACTTCATGTTCTCATTTCATCTGCTTTGCCTCTTCTTCACCCTTTACATCTTTAAAATTTCTATTACTACACTTTAAAAGCACGCAAACTCCATTACAGCAAAGCATTTTCGGTGGCCACATTTTCTGAAATAAGGATGAAGAACTATCCTCCAATATCATAACCATGGGTGAATTACACATATATTAAGGTAGGGTCGCACTACTTCCACCATGTCCATTTAGGGTGCCAGTGCTTTTTTCTGAGAGAGAATATTCAAATAGCTACTTATGGGGATGGTGATGACAGTAAATTCCCTGCGGGTCAAAAGTTGTGTCAGCCCATGGTTGATTCATGTGAATGTATGGCAACACCCATTACAATATTGTAAAGTAATTAGCCTCCAATTAAAATAAATTAATTAATTTACAAGAAAAAAAAAAGTTGTGTCAGTAACCATGGAGAGCAGCAAAGAATTTGGCAGAAGAGCAACTCGAAGGCAGACAAAAATTGCTCAAAAACATAAAGTTGTTCCTCAAGGGCAGAAGCTTCACATTTCCCAGGCCCGCTTTCTTCTGCGTCTCCATTCTCCTGGTTGGCATCCTGGTCTTGAATCTCTGCTTTCCTCTCCCTGCCTCCACAGGCAGTCCAGGAGCGGCCCACACGCCCAGCCTTCGTCGCTTCCCGCGTTCGGGTCCTGGTACCCGCCGACAGATCCCACCCCGCCCCATCCCCGGCCTCGCCCGCGCCTGCGCAGAGCCTCTTCTCGCGCGAACGCGCGGCCATCTCCCCGGACCTACCCCACCGCCCGTCGCCGGGATGGGAGGTCTGCGGTTAGCCAGCCCCAGCTCTTTCCGTGGGGCGGCAGCTGTCCTCTGCGTGTCTGGACTCCTCCCACCCTACACGCCTGCGGGCTCACTCCTGGCGATCGGGCCCATAAGGGCACCCGCCAGGCCCCCAAACAGTTACCTCAGGCTACCAGGCAGAGGAAGGTCCTTGGAGGCTGGGACGCGGGCGCGCCGGCGGCGAAGCCCCTCCCCTTAGGGCTGGCTTCCTGCCTCCGCATTGGCCCCTGCGCCCGTCAGTCTCACCCCCTTCGTGGGGCCGCGGCGGCGGTTCTCCCCGGTCCGTCTCTTCACTGCGCGGGTGTACTGGCTGCTTCGGCTCGAGTCCAGCAGAGCCGGCTGGTCGGAGCCTGAGCTGGCGCCGGCTCCCTCCGGGAAACCTCGGGAAGGGGAGGGCCGCACTCGGCCCGAGCTGAGCATCGTCCGGGTGGCCTGCGGGGCCGCGGCCTCTCCGCCGGCAGCACCACCTGTCGCGGGGCGAGAAGCAGGGTAAGGGTTTCGCGCGGCGCGCGGCCGCGGGCCCCCGGGGCCGGGAGTTCCGGGATGCGAGCGGGCGCTGGCCTCCTCACCCCGGCGGGCGGAGCCGCGCGTTCGGCCCGCGAGGACCCGCTGGGCGGATGGGAGAGCCGGGTGGAGGGAAAGGAGCTCGCCGAGCCCGGGCTGAGAGCTCGGGGAGCGGCGACACCCTCTCTGACCGTAGACACCTCTTCCCTTGCGCACGGTTTAGGAACGCGACTTAACCGAGCGAGAATCGCTGGTCCAGGGCGCCCCCCTTCCCGACCCGGAGAAAGGCCCCGGTGGCCTCCGTAGCGCGAGCATCTTTTTTACCTTATATTCCTGCTCCCCTTAAAGACCGATTTTGTGGCTCTGTATCCCTTTGTCAAATAGTTCTCATTTTCTGCAGGGATGGATTAATGGCAGGAGTTAGACACTTGTGTGTGTGTGTATGTGTGTGTGTGTTTGGATCGTTTCCTCGCTTTAAAGGAAGTTTGTCGCAGGCTAGAAAGTTCCAAGATTGGAACGATTCTGACCATGTGAAATGACATCTGTGGACTAGCATTGGCAGGTGTTTCTTTGACGCAGGTGATATCCATTTTTGCCTGTGTGATGTTACACAGTGAGGTCCTGGATTTGACTTTCTTGATTCCGAAGATAATTCTAGAAAATTTACTTTGCCATTTGGTGAGAAGAAGCTTAATCCAAACAACGAATCTCAACAGAAGTGCTTCCTTACAGAACACGTTCTCTCGTATCTGTTTATCTTCTTAATGTTTATGGCAATCACTTCAAAACAAAGCAGTTGATAGCACTGTAATTTGTTTTAGTGTTGCAATCGATAACAATGGAAGCACGGATTAATGTGGCACCTCACTGCAGTGCTCTTGCCTGGAAAATCTCATGGACGGAGGAGCCTGGTGGGCTGCGGTCCATGGGGTCGCTAAGAGTCAGACACGACTGAGCGACTTCACTTTCACTTTTCACTTTCCTGCATTGGAGAAGGAAACGGCAACCCACTCCAGTGTTCTTGCCTGGAGAATCCCAGGGACGGGGAGCCTGGTGGGCTGACGTCCTTGGGGTCACACAGAGTCGGACACGACTGGAGCGACTTAGCAGCCTCAGCAGCAGAGGCCGGAGCGCTGTTTCCTGCAAGAATTATCTCAAAATAATGCCCTGAGATTGTTATTCTTTATTATCTCCGGTTTAGAAAGGAAGGGAAGCTGGTGGCTTAGTGGTAAAGAAGCTACATGCCGATGCAGGACCGCAGGAGACACAGGTGCCATCTCTGGGTCCAGAAGATTCCCTGGAGTAGGAAACGGTAACCCACTCCAGTATTTCTTCTTGGAGAATCCCATGGACAGAGGAGCCTGGTGGGCTCCTGTCCATGGGTCACAAAGAGTCCGACGCAACTGAACATGCATGCATTACAAAGGAGGATTAGGAAGGTTAAGTAACTTGCCCAAGATCCCAGGTTTTAAGTGGCAAAGCCTGGATTCAGATTCAGGTAGTCTAACTTAATAGCTTCAACCTCCTCTTAACCTTGTATGCTCCTTAAACATTGTTCATGTTGTAAAGCTAATTGCAGTGTTGTGCTCCTAAGTTTTGATCTTTAGTTGCCAAGCTTTCTGGATATTAAAGAAGAAACAGTCGTTTCCTTACCCCTCCCATAAACACACATATTGTAGTAGTTAAAATGCTAGGTAAATATATATTGTGTAACTACTGTAACAGTTAAGTTACATGTTACATTACATGGTTTGCAGAAATAAAGGGGAAAAGTTTAGCAGTTTTCTTCTAGTAGTGGACCTTTAAATAGTCAACTTTGAGCCCTGCTTTGTAACCTGTATCTGATTCTTTTATGGTAGCAATAAAGACTTGAAAGTTAAGCATAGAGGGAAGAAATACTGATATATCTTTAAGATATGTTAGAGAAAATGTTGGGCTGTGCTTTTGTAGAAGTTTTGCATTTTCCTGAGAATTAAAACTTCTTCCTCAATGGTAGTGGTTTAGTTGATAAGTCGTATTTGACTCTTGCAACCCTATGGATTGTAGCCTGCCAGGCTCCTTGGTCCTTGGGATTTCCCAAGCAAGAATACTGGAGTGGGTTGCCGTTTCCTTCTCCAGGAGATCTTCCCAACCCAGGGACTGAACACTGGTCTCCTACATTGCCGGAGAAGGCAATGGCACCTCACTCCAGTACTCTTGCCTGGAAAATCCCATGGGCAGAGGAGCCTGGTAGGCTGCCGTCCATGGGGTCACTGAGGGTCGGACATGACTGAGCCACTTCACTTTCACTTTTCACTTTCATGCATTGGAGAAGGAAATGGCAACCCACTCCAATGTTCTTGCCTGGAGAATCCCAGGGACGGGGGAGCCTGGTGGGCTGCCGTCTATGGGGTTGCACAGAGTCGAACACGACTGAAGCGACTTAGCAGCAGCAGTAGCAGCTCCTACATTGCAGGTGTATTCTCTACCACCTGAGCCACCAAAGAAGCCCAGTAGTTACTCTTGCTCAATGCTGCTGCTGCTACTGCTACTGCTAAGTCAATTCAGTTGTGTCCGACTCTGGGCAACCGCATGGACTGCAGCCTACCAGGCTCCTCCGCCCATGGGATTTTCCAGGCAAGAGTACTGGAGTGGGTTGCCATTGCCTTCTCTAATTCTTGCTCAATAGTTACGCCTAAAAAAGAATTGCTTATAGGTTTCACTTTTATAAGGTGTTTATGTATAATGTTTTTGTCTTTCAATATATTTGTTATGAAAACACTTTAAAATTCATAAAAGAAATTCCCATTTACCACTTGAGAATATCTTTTGTAAATTAACTCTTACTATGAAGCTGTTTGTGCATAAATTGTATTTAATTTCATATAAAAAAGTAAGCTATTTTAAACTGCATTACATTTTTATTAAAGTAAAATTATAATCTGTTTTGGTGAATTTCAGGCCAACTCAACAACCATATTTTAAAACATAAATAACACTAAAATGTGTAGTTGTTTACTAAGGATCAATATTGGAGAAAATTCATACTAAATATCAAAGTTACTCCACATTTGATTGAATGAAACGGTAATCATTTTATTAAAAGCTAACTAATTGAAAGTAACCATTTTAATTATTATACCTGCCTATTACACCTGCCCTGATCAATATATACAGATTTTTAAAGTTATGAAGAATATATTGATTATGTAGATATTGTTTAGGATAACATTTGATATTTACCTGGATCTGTATGCCATCCAGATTCTCATTCTTGACCTAATGATTTCATTTGAAATCATTTATATAAATGTTAGCCATGATTATCCTCATAGCCTCATGTTTTTAAAGTTATATAGGGGTTCTTTTTTTAGACAAATTTTTATTGAAATATCATTAATATACAAACTTTGTATGTTCTTAAAGTGGATTTCACTTTGGAAGATGATTCAGAAACAGCCTTTTAGAAGGCACCTTCTGACCTCCTTAGTTTATTACTACTAATAACAATAATACTTAAATAAAGAACATAGAGCACTTAGAGGGCACTGTGATAAGCATCTTACATGGATTATGTAATTTTAACCTTAAAATGGCCCTGTTTAATAGGTCCTGTTGTTTATCACCCCTGTTTGACTGCTACTCGAGGAGATTGAGGCTTAACTGTGGCCTAGTCAGGGTCTTGGAGCTAGTAGTGTCTCAGGGGCAAAGCTAGAATTTAAGTCCCGTGGTTTGATCATAGAGCTTACTTTCGACCACTCTTCCGGATTGCCTGGATGTGGATCTTATTGAATGAACCAAGTGAAGTAGTCAAGCTCTTTGTGATGATGATAAAGCTCTAAGGGGTTAATGCTGCCGCTGGTGTTTAGTCGCTCAGTTGTAGCTGACTCTTTGCGACCCCACGGACTGTAGCCTGCCAGGCTCCTCTGTCCATGGAGTTCTCCAGGCAAGAATACTGGAGTGGGTTGCCATTCCCTTCTCCAGGGGATCTTCCTGACCCAGGGATCGAACTTGGGTCTCCTGCACTGCAGTCAGATTCTTTACAGTCTGAGCCACCTGGGAAGCCTTGAGGACTTGATACTATATTTAAATATCATCATAACTGCACACAGCTGCTTAATAGGTTCCCTTCCCTTTCCTATTTTGTTGATGAGAAAAGTGAGACCTTCAAGTTAGGGGTTCCCAGACTTTTGGACTTCATCAGCAAGTTGAAAAAAAAAAGGAGGGGGTGTGTAGGTGGGCAATTGGGATCAGATGTAAGGTCCCCAACTTTTAATTCCGTTGACGTTAATGGACCTTTTTTAGAACTACTACAATCTACCATCCCCATCCTTTAAAAAAAAGTTGTTTTTTTTTTTTTAACCACCAAAAAGGGAGGAAGATGATAATTACAACATGAAAACAGACAATAAATTTAGTGTCGTGAAAAACTATATTGTCCTAGTTTTTCTTATTTGGTTATAGGTCAGTGAAAAATATGTTCCAGACTGATGCCAATTCAGAGACCATTTGGGAATGCTTGGGTGACACAATGATTCCAGACTGGTAATTAGCTGAGTCCAGATTCAGACTGCCGAGCTTATACTCATTGCACCTGGTCATGAGCAGGAGAGAGGGTATGCTCAATTGTGTCCACCTCTTTGCGACCGCTTGGGCCGTACCCGCCCAGGCTCCTCTGTCCGTGAAATTTTCCCGGCAAGAATACTGGAGCAGGTTGCCATTTCCTACTTAAGGGGATCTTCCTGACCCGGGGTCTCCAGCCTTGTCAAGCAAATTCTTGACCACTGCACCATGACTTCTCTCCAGTTGATGTCTCCATTTCATTGAACTTCTGCTTTCTACCCCTAGCTAGGGAGCTGGGGAGAGGAAACTTCAGCAGTCAGTGACCTAGCAGTTTCAGTCCCAGCTGGGTTTAGAAATACCACCCAGAGTGTGCACTCACTGCCCACCCCACCCCCGCCCCCTGCAAGGCAAGGTGAATGACACACCAGAGGAAGAAACCACAGGCATACCTCAACATCCAGGAAACTCGAGTAGTAAGCAGCTTGATTTTTTATATTTATTCAAAATGGGAAGCCCCACCTTCTTTTGTTTCCTGTTTTTACTTAACTCATTTTTACAGTTCTTTCATCCTGTCTTATAATATGAGGAGTTCAGGTGTGCGTTTTCCCCCTTTTATCTTGTTGCCTCCAGCTGGTATTAAGCCTGTCTGTCTGTCTGTCTCCTTAGTCCTTGGTTCTATTTTTGGCAGAAATGGTATTTTCTCCTTAAATTGTTTTTTTGACTGATGCCTACTTGTTTTAAAGACATTATTAAAGTTACTTTTATTTTTTATTTTACTCTCTATCACTTAGTAATAAAGTAATCATTTGAGTGCTATGACACCACTCTATAAGTCTTTAATACTTTTCTGCATCTGTTCTCTCGTTTGATCATTACAGTTACCTATGAGGTAGATTTGACAGGCAGTCTTTATTTTACAGAATAAATTCAGTATTTGATGGAAGCAAATTTATAGCCAGGAACTGGCTGGATGGCATCACTGACTCGATGGACTTGAGCCTGAGTGAACTCCGGGAGTTGGTGATGGACAGGGAGGCCTGGCGTGCTGTGATTCATGGGGTCGCAAAGAGTCAGACATGACTGAGCGACTGATCTGATCTGATCTGAAGATAGAAAATTTTATGTCAGAATGTTGATCTTGAGTACTGAAAGGAAAAACTTGTTTCTTCCTACTCGCAGGCTCAGTTCTTTTGGCCACCAAGTGTGTTTTTTCCCCACACCCAGTTCTCCCCTTCTAGGCAGACACTGCCTGGGTGTGCTTCAACTAAATTTTAACGCACTCTACCTGGAGATAGCTTCCAAGCCCACAAGTTAAGGACTCACTTCAGATGCCAATCAAAAGTCCCAGGTTTTGACCCATACTTCTGACCAACTGGCTGTAGATCAGGGCTTCCCACACCTGCCTCCTCAGGTTAGATAGTTTGCTCTCCTGGCTCACAGAACTCAGAGAGACACTTATTTGTAGTTACTGGTGTATTATGAAGGGATACATCACAGGAACAGATGGATGGAAAAGATACATAGGTCTGGGTATTGGGGCTGGATTCAGGAGGGCATGGCGCTTCTTTGTCCTCTGGGCTTGTCAACCCCCGATACCTAGATGTGTTCACCAACCTGAAAGCTCATCACCTCTCCTTGTTCAAAAGTCTTTATGGATCTTCATCTCTATTGGGCCCACCCCTTTTCCCTAGGGACCTGGAGTGGTACTGCAAAGTTTCCACTCTAATAATTACTTGATCTTTCTGGTGATCAGCTCTGTTCTGAGGTTATGCAGTGGGCTCATCCTAAGTGAGTTCAGTAGCATAAACTCAGGTATGGTCAAAAGGGTCTCCCTATGAATAGCAAAAGATACTTCTGTCATTTAAAATTTCAGTGGCTTTTAGGAGCTCTGTGCCAAGAACTGGAGACCAAGACCAAATATATTTTATTATATTTGTGGTATGACAAAATGCTGCTTTTTTTTTTTTTTCAGATAGTCTTTGATTTTAAAAAGTTTTTCAAACTCTATTTTAGATTTGCCTACATCACCACTAGACTACAATACTAATCTAGTCTTTTGGTACCAAAGTTTTAATTGTGATAAATAAAATGCTTTCTCTCCTGGAAAACCCATTCATTGAAACATGATCAGCACTACAGTTTCAATTTCTGTCTTTTCAAAATTTATTTTGAAATAATTTGAAAGACTTGGTTATATACATTATATTTCATTATACTTCATTAATTCTTCACTGTATTTTTAGAACAGGGATACCTCTAAATATGGTTATTGAACTCAGAAAGTTTTAAATTATACAATACTTATAAAGTTATAGTAGATTTTCCAGTTATGCCAGTTATCCCCAGTCATGTCTTTGATAGCATTTTTTGGGATCAGATTTTGCATTTAGGTGTCTTGTCTTTTTAGTCTTCTTTGAATTGCAGTTGTTACTTAGTGTTTTTCATGACATGAACATTTTTGAAGAAAACTCATCAGTTATTTTATGGTATGTCTCTTGTGATTTTTTAAATTACCTTTATTGAAATATATTTGACATAAAACACTGTGAAAGTTTAAGAGGTACAACATAGTAATCTGATACATTTATATATTGTAATTATTGCCATTGTACTGATAATTAGCACCTCTGCATGTTACTTAATTATAATTTATTTTTGGTGATTGGAATAATTAAGCTCTAGTCTCCTTGCAAGTTTGATTGTAATACAGTATTGTTGCCTGTGTTTACCAGGCATTAGATCTCTAGGACTTCTCTCTTACGACTCTTGTTGGAAGAGCCTGACGTTTGTACCTTTAAATAACATCTGTCCTCTCCCTTACCCTCATTCCCATCTCTCATGATTCTTGATCATTTAGATTGTTTGATTCTGCAGCCATATTTAGAGACCACATTTATATAAAATATCCAGAATAGGCAAACTCAACACAGAAGGCAGATTGGTGGTTGCAGGCACTGGGGTAGTGGGGCACACTACTTAATGGGTGTGGTGTTTCCTTCTGGGATGATAAAAATGTTTAGGAACTAGATAGAGGTGGTTGTGCAACATTATGGATTTTCTAAATCCCTCTGAATTGTTCATTTTATGTGATGTGAATTTCTGTTCCGTAAAAATTAACTGAAAATCCTAATGTAGATGATTTTGTTGCACCCCCATATACAGCCTGGATTTCTCCTCAAGTAGAAATTCCATTAAAAGCTGTTGCATGGAGGTTTCCCTGGTGGCTCAGTGATAAAGAATCCGCCTGCCAATGCAAGAGACACAGGTTTGATCCCTGGTCTGGGAAGATCCCACATGCCTCAGGGCAGCTCAGCCCACATGCCACAACTATTGAGCCTGTGCTGTAGAGCCCAGGAGCCGAAAGTGCGGAAGCTCGAACCCTCTAGAGCCTGTGCTTTGCAACAGGAGAAACCGCCTCAGAGAGAAAGAAGCCCGTGCACTGCAACTGGAGGGTAGCCCCTGCCCACCATAACCAGAGAGAAGTCTGTGCGGCAGTGAAGAGCAGCACAGCCAAATAAATAAAATCATGTTAAAAAGCTGTTGTATGATAATTACGATGGTTTGTGATGATTAAAGACATGAGCATTGTAAATTGATTTTTAGTGAAAGAATTAATACACAGAAGAATCCATTATATATTCTCATCAGTAAATATTTAAGATTTAATGTATTATGTAGTTTTCCATTTTGAAAAATTCCCATAATGTTTGTGATGAATGTGAAAGGACAAAAACATGTTTTCTAGCCAATTTGTGTGATTTTAAAATAGTAATAGGTTTTCTACAAACAAAAAACATGTTAGTACATTGAATGTAAATATTGACTTTATTGGTACCTTAAAATTTGAAGTCTAGATTAAGAATTGAATTCTTCCTCTGAATGTTTGTATTCCAGGCTTTTTTCTATTATTTACTTTTCTACTTTCAACCTAAACCCTCCCACACCTGTTTACATTGAAATCAGTTCAGTTCAATCGCTCAGTCATGTCCAACTCTTTGTGACCCCATGAATCACAGCACGCCAGGCCTCCCTGTCCATCACCAACTCCCGGGGTTCACTCAGACTCACATCCATCGAGTCAGTGATGCCATCCAGCCATCTCATCCTCTGTCATCCCCTTCTCCTCCTGCCCTCAATCTTTCTCAGCATCAGGGTTTTTTCCAGTGAGTCAACTCTTCTCATGAGGTGGCCAAAGTATTGGGAGTTTCAGCTTCAGCATCAGTCCTTCCAATGAACACCAGGACTGATCTCCTTTAGAGTGGACTGGTTGGATCTCGTTGCAGTCCAAGGGACCCTCAAGACTCTTCTCCAACACCACAGTTCAAAAGCATCAATTCTTCGGTGCTCAGCCCTCTTCACAGTCCAACTCTCACATCCATACATGACCACAGGAAAAACCATAGCCTTGACTAGACAGACCTTTGTTAGCAAAGTAATGTCTCTGCTTTTGAATATGCTATCTAGGTTGGTCATAACTTTCCTTCCAGGGAGTAAGTGTCTTTTAATTTCATGGCTGCAATCACCATCTGCAGTGATTTTGGAGCCCAAAAAAATAAAATCAGCCACTGTTTCCCCGTCTATTTGCCATGAAGTGATGGGACCAGATGCCATGATCCTAGTTTTCTGAATGTTGAGCTTTAAGCCAACTTTTTCACTCTCCACTTTCACTTTTATCAAGAGGCTTTTTAGTTCGTCTTCACTTTCTGCCATAAGGGTGGTGTCATCTGCATATCTGAGGTTATTTCTCCCGGCAATCTTGATTCGAGCTTGGGCTTCTTCCAGCCCAGCATTTCTCATAATGTACTCTGCATATAAGTTAAATAAGCAGGGTGACAATATACAGCCTTGACGTACTCCTTTCCATATTTGGAACCAGTCTGTTGTTCCTTGTCCGGTTCTAACTGTTGCTTTCTGACCTGCATATAGGTTTCTCAAGAGGCAGGTCAAGTGGTCTGGTATTCCCATCTCTTTCAGAATTTTCCACAGTTGATTGTGATCCACACAGTCAAAGGCTTTGGCATAGTCAATAAAGCAGAAATAGATGTTTTTCTGGAACTCTCGAGCTTTTTCCATGATCCAGTGGATGTTGGCAATTTGATCTCTGGTTCCTCTGCCTTTTCTAAAACCAGCTTGAACATCTGGAAGTTCACGGTTCATGTATTGCTGAAGCCTGGCTTGGAGAATTTTGAGCATCACTTTGCTAGCATGTGAGATGAGTGCAAGTGTGCGGTAGTTTGAGCATTCTTTGTCATTGCCTTTCTTTGGGATTGGAATGAAAACTGACCTTTTCCAGTCCTGTGGCCACTGCTGAGTTTTCCAAATTTGCTGGCATATTGAGTGCAGCATGTTCACAGCATCATCTTTCAGGATTTGGAATAGCTCAACTGGAATTCCACCACCTCCACTAGCTTTGTTCGTAGTGATGCTTTCTAAGGCCCACTTGACTTCACATTCCAGGATGTCTGGCTCTAGGTGAGTGATCAAGTGATCACACCATCGTGATTAACTTGGTCATGAAGATCTTTTTTGTACAGTTCTTCTGTGTATTCTTGCCACCTCTTCCTAATATCTTCTGCTTCTGTTAGGTCCATACCATTTCTGTCCCTTATCGAGCCCATCTTTGCATGAAATGTTCCCTTGGTATCTCTAATTTTCTTGAAGAGATCTCTAGTCTTTCCTATTCTGTTGTTTTCCTCTATTTCTTTGCATTAATCGCTGAGGAAGGATTTCTTATCTCTCCTTGCTATTCTTTGGAACTCTGCATTCAGATGCTTATATCTTTCCTTTTCTCCTTTGCTTTTCGCGTCTCTTCTTTTCACAGCTATTTGTAAGGCCTCCTCAGACAGCCATTTTGCTTTTTTGCATTTCTTTTCCATGGGGATGGTCTTGATCCCTGAACTTACTTCCATGTAAACATTCGCTGTTTAAATGTTTCATACCCTGCCACACTTGTGTGAATTACAGAAAGGGTAAATATTTGGCTAAGTGTAGTAGGTAATATCGGAGAAGGTGATGGCACCCCACTCCTGTACTCTTGCCTGGAGACTCCCATGGACAGAGGAGCCTGGTGGGCTGCAGTCCATGGAGTCGTGAAGAATCAGACACGACTGAGCAACTTCACTTTCACTTTTCACTTTCATGCATTGGAGAAGGAAATGGCAACCCACTCCAGTGTTCTTGCCCGGAGAATCCCAGGGACGGTGGGCTGCCGTCTGTGGGGTCGCGCAGAGTCAGACACGACTGAAGTGACTTAGCAGCAGCAGCAGCAGTAGGTAATATGTAAACAGTAGCAATGATTATTGTCATTGAAGGACTTCAACTGTTGTCAGAAAAAATAAATCTTTGCCTTCACACTGTTGCTTACTCTTTTATAATCCCTTCTATCTATAGAAACATAAATGTATTTTGAAAAACTTCTTCATTTGTGGAAAGTGAAGCTTTCTAAATCTGCTTTTGAAAACTTGACCCTGATATACTTACAGTTCTATGATAGGTTTCTCATTATCTTTATTTGCTTTGTTTTTCCCAGGTGAGAAAAAAGATGCTGTCCAGGTTTAAAATAGTCGCCACTCCTTGTACTCTGGCATGCCGCCATTTGCACACAAAAGAGAAAGGCAAGCCACTTATGCTGAACCCAAGAACAAACAAGGTTAGTAACATAAACACTATCATGTTTTCTCTCTTCCTGGTAAAGGTTTTATATATTTTAGACAGATATAGTATGAAAGATTTGTATTGTGTGGCTTTATACTAAAACTGTTCGGAAGTGGGTTTTTTTTTTTTTTTTTCCTGAATGAACTTTTCTCTTTTCAGGGTTGCTTTATACCTTCCAAATTTCACCATCTCAATTTCTACCACCCAGAAAGAGTTGACTTTATTTCCTAGTTCTAGCTTAAAAAAAAAATCCAAGAATAGCAGATTGGTCAAGAGTTTTGGCCAGATGCAGTAAATTTAGATTGACTTCATTTAGTCATTTTATTGCTTTTATAAATAAATGAATAAATGTTCTATAATTTCCTAATCACTGATGGATCATTCATTCACTGTACTTGGAGGGAAAGAAGTAGAAGAGGCCTTTTCTTTTCCCCCTACTATGCTTACCTGCACAATGAAGAGTCTGGTTAAGGGATTTTTATCAATATTGTGTCTGGAAGACAGAAAAGAGTAGAAGGGCAGGTGAGAGGAAGGTTGTTTCTGCTTTCAGGGCATCCGTTTTAGACTATGTCACAGTCACTTACTAACACCAGGCCAGCAAATTTAAGAATTTTATCAACTTTTATTATAAATGCTCAATACGTAAAATTATTTTTTTAATAATCATTTTGATTTCTCCTGCGCGTTATATATAAAATGGTTTTGAGTGTCCCTTAAATCTAGGGACAGATTTAAGGTAGGAGATAGGCAGTAAAACCTTGTGTGGCCAACTCATTTATCTTTAGCAATAGGATAAGCATTTTTAAATGAACTACACAGTTCATTTAAAACTACATAAAAACTCAGGGGTTTTAACCCCTTTACATTTCCCAGTCTTGAATAAAATCTTAGGAGGAGGAACATGACACACAAAAAATTTAGTGATTTGACTTTTTTTTTTTTTTTTTTCATTCTAAAGGTTCAACAATTTTATAAGGTCTTTTTCAAAGAACTAACTTTTGGTTTAATTTTTAATTTTTCAGTTATTTTTTTTCTGTTTTCTATTTATTTTCACTCTATTTATTATTTCCTTCCTTTTTGCTTCAGGTTTAGTTTGTTCTCCTCCCCCGCCACCCAGTTTCTTAAAGTGAAAGATTAAATAATTGATTTGAGATCATTCTGCTTCTTTCCGCTACATCTACAGCTACAAATTTCCCTCTTAAAATTATTTTCACTGTATCCTATAAGGTTTGGTGTGTGTGTTTTAATTCATCTTAAGGTATATTCTAATTTGCCTGTGCTTTCTTCTCTGCCCAGTTGGTTTTTTTTAGGACTGTATTAAGATTCCCCAAATATCCATTTATTTTTATTTATTTATTTTTTCCATTTATTTTTAATTTCTAATCTTGTTACATTGTGGTTGGAGATCATAATTCAGAAGACTTAAAACCTTTTAAATTTATTGAGACTTGTTGTATGGCCTGACAAAGGGTCTGTCCTGGAGAACATTCCTTGTACAGATGAAAAGAATGTATATCCTGCTTCTGATGATGGAGCATCTGCTGTGTCGAGTTGGTTTATGGTGCTCTTCTTTTTCCTTGTTAATTTTCTGTCTAGTTGTCTTCTCCATTATTGAAACTGAGATACTGACATTTTCAGCTTGTTGAATTATCTTTCTCCCTAATTCTGTCAGTTTTTGCTTCATGTATTTGGCCCTCTTTTGTTATCTAACAAAGTATGTTTATATACTTAATGGAGTGTATCTTCTTAACTGGAGTGACCCTGTCAGCAAAAGGTCCTCCTCTAGTAATGTTTGTTTCAAAGTCTGTCTTCTCTGTTACTAACGTACCTCTTCCAGCTCTGTTTTGGTTACTGTTGGCATCCTGAATCTTTTTCCATTCTTTTACTTTACACCTATTTGTATCTTTGAATCAACATGTGTCTCTTGTAGTCAGCATGTAATTGGATCATGTTATTTTATCAGTTCTGCCAGTCCTTTTAATTTTAGAATTTCATCCATCTACATTAATATAATGTCTAGTAGGGTATGATTTATGTCTGCTATTTTGCTATTTGTTTTAAAAGTCTTACGTGGTTTCTGTTCCATGTGTTAAATATTTTCCATTATACTATTTAAATTCCCTTGTCTTTTACTGCCTATTTCTGAGTTCTTTTCTCAGTGGTTTGCCCTGGGGACTACAGTTACCATCTTTATCACAGTCTAGTTCAGTTTGATACTAGTTTAATTAAATAGTTCACCAGAACTTTGCTCCTGTAGAGGTCTATCTCCTTTTGTGCTGCTTTTTCGTACAAATTATATTTTATACATTGCATGACCATCAACACAGATTTATAGTTATTATCTTATGTAATTGTCTTTTAAATTGAGTAAGAAGAAACCTACAAAAAATATATTTACACTGTTTTTTATGTTATGTAGTTATCTTACCCATGTTATTTATTTCTTTGCATGGATTTGAGTTACTGTCTCATGTCTTCCATTTAGGCCTGAAGGATCCCCTTCAGTATTTCTTGTGAGACAGGTCTGTTAACAATGGATTCTCTGTTTTTATTTATCTGGTAATGTCTTAATTTCTTCATTTTTGAAAGATAGTTTGTAGAATTGGGAAGTTCTTGGTTGACAGTTGATTTTTCCTTCAGCACTGCCTATGGCTTCCATGGTTTCTGATAAGAAATTAGCTGTTACTCTTTTTGAGAATCCCCTGTATGTGATGAGTCACTTCTCTTTGCTTTCAGATTTCTCCTTTTGTCTTTGGCTTTTGACAGTTTGAATAGGATGTGTCTGGGGTAGAGCTCTTTGTGTTTTTCTTGATTGGAGCTATTGGGCTTCTTGAATGTGTGGATTAATGCTTCTCATAAAATTTGGGAAATTTTTGGCCATTATTTTTTCAATTATTTTTTATCCTTTTCTCTCCTCACCTCTGGTACTCCTGTTATGTATGTGTTAGCACTCTTGATGGTGTCTTTCAGGTCTGTTCATATTTATTCCATATTTTTCCTTTCTCAGACTGGATTATCTCAGTTGACCCATGTTTAATGATTTTTTTTCTTCTACCACTCAAATCTGCTTGTTGAACCTCTTTAATGAAATTTTTATTTCAGTTGTATACCAATTCGAGAATTTGTTTGGTTCCTTTTTATAGCTTCTCTGCTTATCAATATTCTCTGGTTAGTGGGAGGTTATTCTCATTCTTCCCATAGTTTGTTAGACAACGGTGTTTTTTAGTTTTTTTGATGTATTTAGAGTAACTAACTTTTTTCTTTTTTTATTAGTTGAAGTATAATTGATTTACAGTGTTTCAGGTGTATAGCAAAGTAATTCATGTTATGCACACACATATATATATACTTTTTCAAACTCTTTTTCCTCATAGTTCACTGTGCTATACAGTATGTCCTTGTTGTTTATCTACTTTATATATAGTAGTGTGTTAATTCCAACTTATCCCTCCCCCAGAACAACTAATTAAAAATCTTTGTCTAGTAAGTACAATATTTGGACTTCCTCGGGGGCAATTTCAATTAACTGCCCTTTTTTCTTATATACGAGTCAGACTTCATGTGTTTTTTGTTTGTTTGCCTTTATGATTTTTTGTTGAAATAGTCATTCCTCCCAGGGTTTGTAGTGTTGCTGTTGTCTATTTTTTTTTTTTTTTTGGTCTATTTAGTATCATTTCTGAATTCTTTCTTCTTGTTATATTTGCCTACTGCAATCTCTGCTTTGTTAACTTAGTAATCAGCGAATGATTAAGCAGAAACTTAAATACCTGGAACCATTCTTTGCCAAGGAGCTCTGTGTATCTGTGCGGGTGTGCCTTTAATTTTCTTTCTTGCGTTCTCAGTTGTGTCCGACCCTCTGCGACCACATGGACTGTAGCCTTCCAGGCTTCTCTGTCTGTGGGACTTTATTAAGGCAAGGGGAGGGTACCCCAAGGAGACTCCTCCAGGGGATTTTCCCGACCCAGGGATGAAACCAGTGTCTCTTGCATCTCCTGCATTGGCAGACAGATTCTTTACCACTTGAGTGACCTGGGAAGCCTGGGGCGTGCCTTTAGTACTCAGCTAAGCAGTTACAGGGCTTCCCAGGTGGCACTGGTGGTAAAGAACTCACCTGCCAATGCAGGAGACAACCAGGTTCCATCCCTGGATTGGGAGGATCCCCTGGAAGAGGGCATGGCAACCCACTCCAATATTCTTGCCTGGAGAATCCCATGGACAGAGGAGCCTGGTGGGCTACAGTCCGTGGGGTCACAAAGAGTTGGATACCACTGAGGTGACTTCTCTGAACTGCGGTGTTGGAGAAGACTCTTGAGAGTCCCTTGGACTGCAAGGAGATCCAACCAGTCCATTCTAAAGGAGATCAGCCCTGGGTGTTCTTTGGAAGTAATGATGTTAAAGCTGAAACTCCAGTACTTTGGCCACCTCATGCGAAGAGTTGACTCATTGGAAAAGACTCTGATGCTGGGAGGGATTTGGGGGCAGGAGGAGAAGGGGACGACAGAGGATGAGATGGTTGGATGGCATCACCGACTCGATGGACATGAGTTTGAGTGAACTCCGGGAGATGGTGATGGACAGGGAGGCCTGGCGTGCTGCGATTCATGGGGTTGCAAAGAGTCGGACACAACTGAGCGATTGAACTGAACTGAACTGAACTGAGGTGACTTAGCACGGAACAGAAGCAGTTTACAACTATGTGTCAGCCTTCACTTCCTGTTTACACAGAGGCTCAAGGCTAGTCAGAGGTGTCTCAAGTCTTTCCTGAACATGCTTGCTGCTGCTGCTGCTAAGTCGCTTCAGTCGTGTCCGACTCTGTGCGACCCCATAGACGACAGCCCACCAGGCCCCGCCATCCCTAGGATTCTCCAGGCAAGAACACTGGAGTAGGTTGCCATTTCCTATGACCCTCTAGGTTCTTAAGAATATGTCTCAGCTTTTCAAAGTTCCCCCTGAACTTTTCAGTTTTCCTTTTCAGTTTTTTGGTTAACCTATTGTGTGCCCCATATGTTATCTACTGCCTTGGAGAGATGCGGTGTTAAATAATTACCTCTGATTGCTTACAACAAACTGTTCTGGGGCCTGGGGGAGAAGGCTGTTCACACTGCCTGAGCTGCAAGTCAGGTCAAATAAAGACAGCCTTGCAGATAGGGTCTTCAGGTCAAACAATGACAGTTACCTGGATCCTGGGCTTTAGAAGAATCTCTGACCCTTCCTGCCTTTCTCCAGTGACAGCCAAGCTCTAATTTTCAAAGTGACTGCTTCACAGTGTTTGCTTTTTCAAGGTTACTGTGGAGCTGGGGAGGGGAGAATAGGAAGAAGGAAAGTTAAAATGCCATGAAGCTTTCTGTTCTTACTGAAATTCAGTTTTTCTTGAATAAATGCTCTGCAATTGCTGAAACCTTTGGTTAGTTTCCAGAATTCTGAACTTTTGGCCAGGGTTCTTGTTGCTTTTATGGAGGAAAATATTTTTTTAGAAGTCACTGACATCTCTTTGATAACAAAAAATTTAACCCATAGCTGAATACCAGAAATGGAAAAAGAGTTTATTACATAGGTTAATTTTTCTTAAGTATCATTTCTTCTTCCCTCCTCCCTCTGTTCAACCTCATTCCTGTCTAGTCATGGTAGCGTCTTAGTTTGGTTTGTATTCTTTCAAACTGTTGCTTTCATTTTTAATGTGTACATGCATCTGTATATAACATGTAGTTTATGGGGGTTTTCTAAACATAATATTAGGGAGTTTGTTTTGATTTTCAAGTTAACTTTTTTTCCTAACTGTGTATCTGGCAGGTCTTTCCACTATACACTTAAAGGTATATGTTTAGCTGTATGGAAGTGTCTTAGGTTCATAATTCTTCCATAATTGATGGACTTTTAGTTTGTAATAGACAAGAGAACTAGAAACAGTGCTACAACTAATCTCTTCGTATGTACCTCTTTGTTTATGAATATTTCTCTAGAATAGGTAGAAGTAGAATTCTATATGTGCATTCAAGATAGGGAAGCAATCTCAGTGTCCATCAACAGATGAATGGATAAAGAAGATATACACACACACACACACACAATGGGATAGCACACAGCCATAAGAAAAGAATGAAATTCTGCCATTTGCAACAGTATGGATTGACCTAGAGTATTATGCTTAGTGAAGTAAGTCAGACAAAGACAAATGCTGTATGATATCACTTATGTGTGGAATCTAAACAATAAAACAAGTAAATGGATATAACAAAACAGAAACAGACTCACAGGTATTGAGGACAAATTAGTGGTTACCAGTAAGGAGAGGCAAAGGGAGAGGGACAAGGTAGGGATAGAGAATTAAGAGATATAACTACTTTGTATAAAATAAATGAGCTACAAGGATATATTGTACAGCACAGGGAAATATAGTCATTGTTTTATAATAATTTTAAATGGAGTTTAAAGAAATTGAATCACTATGTTGTATACGGGAAACTAACATATTGTAAGTCAATTATACTTCAGTTAAAAAAATAAAATATGTGCATTAAAAAAAAATCTAAGAATACTTTAAAATTGGCTTTCAAAAAGCCTAGAGCAATTTATATTCCCAGCAGTGGTATGAGAGTAATTCTTTTACTATATTCTCACCAGTACTAGATATGATCAATCTTACAAATTTTTGAAAGTCGGGGCTAAAATGTTATCTGGCTGATCTTTTTATGTTTAAATTACATTTGGTAGGTTACATTACGTTTGTTACCCCTGTAATTAATAATTTTTAATTCTTTTATCTTTTTCCTTTTTAGGGGATGGCGTTCACATTACAGGAAAGACAAATGCTTGGTCTTCAAGGACTTCTACCTCCCAAAATAGAGACACAAGATATTCAAGCCTTACGATTCCATAGAAACTTGAAAAAGTTGAATGGCCCTTTGGAAAAGTGAGAGTTGATTAGATGTTTAGTTTTTTTTAATTGATGTTTTGATCAAAAAAATTGGGAGTACTATTATGATGGCCTGAGAAATAAGTCTCATAATGAAACTTGTATTTTAGTTGATTTATTTTATAATGATTATATTTCCTTCACTTCAATGAATAATTCCCTTATTTTCACTGTAGTAAAGTTCAGCAGGAATCAGTTTTTTATAGTTAAAATCACAGAGCTTTAAGGTTTGAATTGAATGGTAGAAGCAGAGACACCCATTCTGTTCAGCTTTTATTGATCACCTACTTTGTGTGCTGTTGCCAGCCACTGAGGATATAAAGTGAGTAATAGACAGGGTGGCCATATAATATATCATCCAATCCAGGACACTTTGGGGAGTGAAAAAGAGGTAAATGAAACTGTCCCAGGCAAACTGCAATGTATGGCCACCCTGGTAACTCACAGCCTGCCTTCTAGGAGCTCATCCATACAGAGTTATGCTATGACCGTCATTGTAGCTGTACTGCAGTGTGCAGGACAGCAAGGAAGAGGGACGTGCAGAGTACATTCTGAAAGCATGAAGACGGATGCCTTCTGCAGCCTGGGAAAGCACTTCCTGGAGGAAGTGATGCTTTAGTTGAATTTGAAACAGTATGTTCCAGGGAGCAGGCAAAATGAGAAAGAAGGGCAGGGTATTTTGGGTAAAGGGATCAGTCTGACTATAGGACTGAAATATTCATTTGGTTTGTAAAGTATAGGGGATTATTGGATATTGGTGACAAGTGAGACTGGTTTCTTTGACATTATGGGGCATAATGTCAAATGAATGAGTGAGTGAGAGTGATGAGTGAGAGACTACACACATATACATACATACACACATGTGTGTGCTGTGCTTAGTCACTCAGTCATGTCCAATTCTTTGTGTGACCCCATGGACTGTAGCCCACCAGGCTCCTCTGTTCATAGGATTATCTAGGCAGGAATCCTGGAGTGGGTAGCCATTCCTTCTCCAGAGGAATCTTCCCAACCCCAGGCTCCTACATTACTGGAATCTTTACCATCCGAGCCACCGGAAAAGCGCATATACGTACGTACGTACATATGTACGTGTGTGTGTATAGTCTCTCACTCATCACAGAGGGGAAAGAAAGTCAAAAAGTGGTGTGAGGGTCACAGAGGGAGTAGGGTGTTATGGGACCTGAAAATCGGAAAATCTAAAATGTATGTATGTGTGGTGGGGGATGGGAATGACTGAAAAAGACAGCAGAGAGTGCGCCACCTCAGCTGCATTTGGAGAGCATGAGTAGAGAGGACTCTGCCTGGGTAGAGGGTGTTCCAGGCAGCAGGAGCATCGTCGTGTGCTTCAGTGCCAAGGTGAGAGTTCTGGTGCGTTTGAGAAACTGAAGCAAGTTCAGTACAAAGATGAGGCTGGAAAGTAGTCAGGGAAATCTCCTTAACTATTTTAAGAGCTTAAGGCTAATAAACTGGTGTTTGAAAGCCATTCAAGGAGAAGAGAACTGATCAGAGGTATGTTTTTAAGAGAATAGATTGGAGCAGGGGAAGTTGTTTGTATAGAGACTTGTTAGAAAGGGAGGAAACAACTGTGTGAAAGGTATTTAGCAGATACTCTCTGTAGGACCTGTGGATTTATTAGGTTGGGATTGGGGAGGGTGGGAGAGGAAGAATTCAGGAATGGACTCCAGATGGATTCCCATTTGATCAGATGGTAGCAGGAGGAGGAACAAATGAGAGGAAAAAACGAGTCTATTTTATATTTAATTCAAGGTGATAACTGATTTTTCAGCCCAACATCTCCCTATTTTCTAAACTTTATTCTTTAAAAGCTGTCATTTATAGGTTTATATGAATTAACCATTGCCTCCTTCATGCTACTTCTGTGCACTATAATAGACTTAAAATGCTTCTAAGTTTCCTGGATTATAAACTCCACGAGAATAGGGGCACTTCTTACATCTCTGGAGTTTACGATCGTGCCTGGCACATATTTAGTATTTAGTGAATATTTGAATGAATGCCACTTTATTTTGTTTTCTTGTTTACATGTCAATCACCTTGAAGATTAGCTCCTTAAGGGTGAGGTGGTGGTTTAATCGCTCAGTTGTGGCCGACTCTGCGATCCCTTAGACTGTAGCCCACCAGGCTCCTCTGTCCCTGGGATTCTCCAGGCAGGAATACTGGAGTGGGTTGCCATATCCTTCTCAAGGGGAATCTTCCCAACCCAGGGATTGAACCCAGGTCTCCTGCATTGCAGTCAGATTCTTTACCGGCTAAATTACAAGGGAAGCCCCTAAGGGTGGGGCCTCATGGTAATTTTTGCATTTCCAGTGCCTGGTTCAGAGCCTGACTCACAGTTAGGGCTCAATAAATGTTAGCTGTTGCTTCTGATTCTTTTCATCATCATCATCTACCATTTAAGTGCATTTTTATTTTTTAGTCCTGGGTATTACATAAGGATATATAGGGTTTTGTTTTCCAGGGGGAGGGGATCCTCAATTGTACATGTTTAAATTTCATTTCAAAGGCTAAAATCTTTAATGCTGTCTGATGTAGACATTATTTACTGTGCTCAATTTCAGATACATCTATATAATGGGAATACAAGAAAGAAATGAGAAATTGTTTTACAGAATACTGCAAGATGATATTGAAACTCTGATGCCAATTGTGTATACACCAACAGTTGGCCTTGCCTGCTCCCAGTATGGACACATCTTTAGAAGACCTAAGTAAGGCTTATTTTAAAAATATTTTTGCAAATTACTATTATATAGGAAAAAAATCAGCACCGATTACATTTCTATTTTTTGTGTTGCAGTCTTATCCAACCACAGTGCCCTTCCTTAAAAACTTTTCCCTTCCACAAAAACTTAATTTGGACAGAAAGGGATTCATAAAAATCTAATGTGTCATATTCTTCATTTTGTGGAAATAGCATCATTCATTCCTAACCTTCTTTAAGTTTTGATTGTTAGAGAAATTGTGCATTTTTGTACCGAAAAAAAAAGTATTCTCCATTTTGGTAGCATATTCTGCAGAATAATCATAAAACTTTTTGACAATCTGGCTGACTAACAGAGTAAATCTCATTTTTTATCAGCTTTATTTCTATTGCTTGTTCATTTTTATGATCTTACATAAATTTTAATTTCACGTAGTTCAAGCACTTCCAAATATTTTAAGTGGAAAGGATGCTGGGGTGAGCGTTGGCTCAAGCCTTTGAGTAAGTAAGTTACTTTATCCCTCTGAATCCATTTATCATAAAATAGGGATTTCAGTACCTTTAAAAGAGCTGCTGAGAAGGTCAGATGAGGAAACTGATGTGACAGTTCTTGATAAACTTTTAAGTGTTGTGTAAGTGCTATTTTTACTTAATTTGAGTTTTCTTGTCTTGTTCCTCTAACCTGTAGTCATTTCCCACCATCCTTATATCTTTCCAATGTCCTGCTTACATACTGATACAAATGTAGAAATTCAAACACCGTGTGACAGCATTTGTCCTCAGTCTCCTCTCCTCTAGTCTGGTGGCTCTCAAACTTGAACGTGCATATGGAAACATCTGTGGGACTTACTTAGTGTTGATCCTTGCCAACTTTTCCTTTCCTTCCTATTCCCAAGATTCTGATGAAACAGAGAAAGGTCTGGAGGTCCGGATTGTAATGAACACCGTCGGTGATGGTGTTGCAGGTATTCCTCGGAAGACACTTTGGAGAACACTGTCTGTTCTGTGCTATCAGTTAATGTGTCTAAACATTTCTGTGATATGGCCCAGCTCTTCAGCTCTTTTATCGTTTCATTTTCACTTAGAGTAGTAGTATTTCTCAGTTCAGACTAAAGATAAAGGGAAAACAAAAGGATCCTGATACCCTGCTCCCTTCCACCATACACACAGAGGTTCTGATTCCTTTAGTGTAGAGTTGGGCCCAGGTACTGCTGTTTCATTAAAGCTCCTGGTGTGATTTTGTTGTGCACCAGAATTAAGAACTCACATGAAACATAAAGAGCTTTTGGATGAGGGCAGATACTATGTATCATTTATACAGTGACAGTGGGTTTTTTTTTTTTTTTTACATAGGAGATGGTCGGTAAGTCTTGGTTGGTTAACTCCAGGCCAGTTAAATCAGAATCTTTGGGGTAGAACCCTGGAATTTTTAAAAAGCTCATCAGATGATTCTACTCTACTAGGTAGCTATGGTTGAGAAACTGTTTAAACTGCTTTGAGCTAGGATAGTAATGCCAGAGTTAAGATGTCAATGAGAAGAATGGATAAACAAGGTCCTACTGTATCGCCGAGGGAACTATATTTAGTATTCTGTGATAAGCCATAATGGAAAAGAATATCAAAAAGAATGTGTGTGTGTGTGTGTGTATATATATATATTTATATAACTGAATCACTGATGTACAGCAGAAATTAACACAACATTGTGAATCAGCTATACTTCAATAAAAAAAATTTTTTTAAAGATATCAATGAGAAAGTTAAATATAAGAACCTATTGGCCCTCATTTCTACTTGCCCTGTTGTCCAGAACCTATGTTTCTTTCTCTTTCCCTTCTCTCTTCCTTTTTTGAAACCTGGATTGATTATCTCAATTGGATAACAATATACTGTACAGAATAACTTTTTCCTTTTTCCTAATGCTTCAAGGATGTATTTTTTATTTGAAATTACTGTAGTTTTCTTCTCTCCCTTCCTGCTTCTTCAGATTTCAAACTCCAGTGACTTTTAACAGTAGTTTACTTAGTGGTTTCATGTTCTGTTGCATTGATGGGATGTCTTTATATTGATTTTTGGAGGTATTTTATGGAGGTATATTGAGTTTATTTGAGCAGGAGATATGGATACATTTCTTCTTGGGTAAAATGATTGCATCATTTAATAAGAATCTTTGTTGCAGCTACTGTGTGAACAATGCAATTACAGCTTCAAGTAGCTGAAAATATTTGAAAATAAACCAGTGTTACTTAGATCTGCTTGGAAACTACACTGTGTCTTGATGTTTTTATTAAAATATCTAAATATTCAAATTATGAACAAAAACTTAGAAAAAAAACAAAAACTGTCATGAAATGCAAAGGTGTTTTTGTTCTGTTGCAGGGGATTATTTATTTCAATCTCAGACAGAGGTCATGTTAGATCAATTGTGGATAACTGGCCAGAAAATCATGTTAAGGTACTAATAGCACAACCTTCCTTTCACAATGTTTTTTCTTTCTATGTAAGTTACCTCTCAATTTCCAAGAACAGTTTTTTTCATTGTTGCTCTGTTTTACTTTATACTTACATACATGCAGATTTAGTGCTCTGAGAAAATCATGATTGTCTTTACAAAAGGGGATGGTATAGAGTTTGCCGTGGGAAAGCAATTACAGTAAGGTGAGCCTGCTCACTTCAGTACCACTGGTACCTCCTGCCTTCAATTAATATTGTTCTAGGTAAAGAAAATACATTAAAATGCCCTAAAAACTTCTATTCTGGTGGGTGATGAGGAGGATTCATTATGTCTTTTTTCTTATAAATCCAAGGTAGATTTAGATCCTTAATCAATCTGGCTGTCTTTCACAAAACAAAAACTAAGGACTTATTTAAGATCTTTTGGTAGGCTTTCGTGTTTATTATAGGCAGTAATCTTGCTTGCCTTTGTTGCGTGTCTTCCTCACCAAAATAATCTTTGAATTATCATTTGTTCAAAGAGCCTAAAAAAAATTCAGTCAGATCATTAAGTTCATAGTATCATCTTAAAACTTTGTAGGTATATTTTTTATTTTACATTTTTTTCACCATTGCTGAGGTTTTTCTTGTTTGGCTTCAGTTGTTGTTTGGAGTAGCATGTGATTTCTAAACTCCAGATGGCAACGCACTCCAGTATTTTTGCCTGGAGAATCCCATGGACAGAGAAGCCTAGTGGGCTACAGTCTATCATAGAGTCACAAAGAGTCGGACACGACTGAGGACTTCACTTATTTTTCTCTTGGTATTAATCCTTATCAGAAATTTGTTCCTCCCTACCCTGTTTAGTCATTGTGAACATATTTAAGTTGATCCTCTAGTCAGGGGGCTTCCCTGGTGATTCAGACAATAAAGAATCTGCTTGCAATGCAGGATGTCCAGGTTCTTTCCTGGAGAAGGAAATGGCAAACCACTCCAGATTCTTGCCTGGAGAATTCCAAGGACAGAGGAGCCTGGTGGGCTATAGTCCATGGGGTCACATGGACACGACTGAGCGACTAATATTTAACACTTTCTAGTCAGAAGCATTCTACTCCTAAACCAAAGACAAGGAAATCAAATCTAGTTAATTCTCCTTTTTACATCTGGAGTCTAGAAATCCTAGAATTTTAAATATTCTTGGGTGGTTTATTTTGAAAGTTAGTTAAGAAACAATTTTATTTTTTAAAGTGAGAGTGAAAATATGTGAAGAAAATCTTTTTTTTAATTTCTTTTTTATTTTAATAGCTTTTCTGAGATACGATGCACAGACAATGTAATTCACCAGCTTAAAATGTAAATTCAGTAATTTGTAGTATATTTGGAGTTGTACAGCCATTATAAATTAGAAGACTTTCATCACAGTTCCCTCATCCCCACCCGCCAGAAAAGCCCTGTACCCATTAGTGGTCATTCCCTTCCCCCCAGCCCTAGACAACCACTAATGTACTTTCTTTCTCTGTAGATTTACGTATTCATGTGAATGGAATAATAGAATACGTGCTATTTTGTGATGAAGAGAGTCTTTTTTAAAAATGCTTTTGTTTAGTGCTCCATTTTGGAAAACTTTTAATTGGTATTTTTTTTGTGATTAAGGCTGTCGTGGTGACTGATGGAGAGAGAATTCTAGGTCTTGGAGATCTGGGTGTCTATGGAATGGGAATTCCAGTAGGAAAGCTTTGTTTGTATACAGCTTGTGCAGGAATACGGCCTGATAGATGTCTGCCTGTGTGTATTGACGTAGGAACTGATAATCCGGTGAGTAAAATTACTTTCCCTCTCTGATCCTTCTCCCACAGCTTTATTGCATCCCTCTTTTAAAGATAAGAAGAGAAAATTCTGTGATTAGATGTTAGCCTTTGTCTTAAACGTCTTTTAGTATCTATATGAATAACAATAGATTAATACTATTAAAAGTTTTTTAAGAAGAGCAATATAGTTATATTGTTATAATAATTACTAATTTTTTTATACTTTACAGTTTCTGTTTTACAGAATATGTTTACATTGGTTATGTAACAAAAAACTTTCACATTTATGTTTGTTCTGTTTTATAGGCCCTCTTAAAGGATCCATTTTATATGGGTTTATATCAGAAAAGAGATCGATCACAGCGTTACGATGACCTAATTGATGAGTTTATGAAGGCCATTACTGACAGGTATTTTTTCTAAAGTTTGAGTATATGAAAGCATCTTAAAAAAAAAAGAACCACTGTTTTGTTTTCCTTTATCTTTTGTGAAGATAGTGGAGATTAAACGTTTGAGAACTTTGGTTCTTTCCTGCCCAGTTTGATGTACTGATATGCGGTAGTAATGCTCTCTGCTTTGCTTTCCTCAGTTATCTGACATCCTGAGCACACTGAAATCTTGAAGTCTGCACTCACTGCTCCCAAGTAATACCTTCACTGTGCAGTTCTTTCAACCCTCAGCATCCAGGCTCACTTCACCATTCCAGTGAAATTCTTGTGCAGCTTTCATATTTTAAATTTTGGTCTTTTCTCTCCTCCTGTCTGCAGCATCTGACCAGGTTTTCCACCGCTACATCCTTGAAATTTTCTCTTCTCTTGAACTAAAAGACTTTCCTGACTTAATCTTTCTCCAGCCGTTTTTGTTTCCTTTGTCATCTCCACTGATTTTTTTCTTGTTCTCTTCTGGTAAATGCGGGTGAGTATATAGTTCTTTCCTCTTTTGAGTCATGTAGCCTGTGACTTTTATGCTTGTGACTCTCAGCCCATGAAAACCTCTCTCTGTAGTCCCACCTTCCTCTGAGGCTTGCATTTCCAATAGCTGGAATCCTCCCTCTAGAGGTTTTGTTGCTATCTCCTTCCCTTTCTAAATTGTCTGAAAGTGAAAGTGAAGTTGCTCAGTCATGTCGACTCTTTGCAACCCCATGGACAGTAGCCTACCGGGCTCTTCTGTCCATGGGATTTTCCAGGCAAGAGTACTGGACTGGGTTGCCATTTCCTTCTCCAGGGGATCTTCCCTACTCAGGGATCGAACCCAGGTCTCCCGCACTGCAGACAGACGCTTTACCTGTTGCCTATCTTTAATAAATCTAGCCTCTGTTAATAGCAGTAGCATGCACCCTCATCACCAAACCTTTGACCTTGTCTAATCTTTGACTCTTCCTTCTCTTCTGTCAAGCCCATATAGTGTCATTCAGTCCTCACATCCAGTTGGTACTACCCCGTATAAGCCTCAGAAATGCATCTTTTCTTTTCCATTGCCACAGCCTCTTTGCAGATCCTCATGTCACTTTTGGATTCTTCAGAATCTTCCTCTAGCTTCTCTCCTCTCCACCTTACCACCAGATTAGTCTTTTAAAAACATACTGTTTATTATGTCATTCTTTGGCTTAATTTCCTATTGCTGAAGGGTAAAGTCCAAACATTTTATGATCTAGCCCTGCGCTACCTTTTTTTTTTTTCCTGGCTGCCCCTGGTGGCATACAGGATCTTAGTGCCCCAGCCAGGGCTCAGACCTGTGCCCCTTGCAGTGGAAGCATGAAATCTTAAACACTGGACTGCCCAGGAAGCTTCCCTGCCCTACCTTTTTTACTGGTACATGGACAATCCTAAAAATTAACTCCTTTTCAGAGTCAAAGTTGTTGCCATATCTAAAACTAAACTTTTTATCATCCCAGACATTGCCACCTCTTCCCCTTCCCCTTTTTAGTCATCCAGGCTGCCTTGGCATTTCAGTTGCTTTTCACTCTTCCCAGGTGTGGTCCTCATCATCAAGTTCTGTTTGTTCATTCTGATGTCTCATAATTATCCCTTTCACTTCCTGTGGCTTCTGCTTCACGTCTTCTTGTTTTCGTGCCTCAGTACCTTCCTGATTATTTTCCCTTCTTTCTCATCTCTCTGTGCACTTGATATGTGCTACGCCTCACTGGCAGCTTTATCCTTCCTCCAGGGAGTCTTAGAGGAATTTTTCCCTTCTCAAGCCTTCAGTGATTCTATATCAGACACAGAAAAAAGTCCCCTTCCCCAGTTTTGCTTTCAGAATTCTCCCTTATCTGGCTCTAACCTCCCTTAACCAACTTCTCCCTTATACTTTTATATAAACTCTGAAATATGTAGCCAGATTTGAAAATTCAGGGACAGCAAAATAGACCTTGTATTTCTTCCTACCACTTTACTTTCTGTTCTTTTGGAACCCAAATAAAGTTCCACCTCCTTTCATGCCTCCCCATACTTTACCTCGCCAAGATGACTGATATCTTTTTTTGAAAGCCAGTGAACTCATACAGCAGTTTTTTTTAAACTGCTTATTTAATTTATACTTTACTGTGTTGCTGTTAACTGTGAACGTAATGAAAATTCACATATCAAATACATACTTTTTGAGACTCAGAGACAGAAATCTCTTCCTTTTTAGGAAGTTATTTGTGTATATATGTGCTGGGCACCCTCCTGAAAGTGAAAAGTGAAAGTAACTCAGTCGTGTCCAACTCTTTGCAACTGCATGGACTATACAGTCTTTGGCACTTGGGAATAGTTTGTACAGATTAGTATCCCTTTGGTCCATCATGGTGCTACATTCATTTTAACCATCCCATAAATTTTTCTGAATAATAGGTTTTTCTATATGTTGAGTCTAGTCTTTCACAGACTCTAAAAATTGTTAGTGTGGCCTTAAGTGAACTAACTTAGTATGTTATTTTAAAAATGTTTAAAAGTGGTATTTCATCACAACCATAACGGGCTTTGCTGTTTTTTAGATATGGACAGAACACACTTATTCAGTTTGAAGACTTTGGAAATCATAATGCATTCAGGTTCTTGAGAAAATACCGAGAAAAATACTGTACCTTCAATGATGATATTCAAGGTAAAGCAAAAACAAAAACTTAGGTTTTTTATTCCTGCTTAAACCTTTTTTGTAGTGTGCCCATTTTTCACTGTACCATGTTTTGCCCTTCTCACAGGGACGGCTGCGGTGGCTCTGGCCGGTCTGCTTGCCGCGCAAAAAGTCATTGGGAAACCGATCTCAGATCATAGAATCTTATTTCTTGGAGCAGGAGAAGTAAGTTTCTGTGAGCTTTTAAGTTTGAAAACCAACACTCTGCCTTAGACTGGAAAATGGGGCATAATGAACTTCTAATTTTGTTGAGATAGAGGGCATAAATTCAAGATCTCTGTTATGAAATAGGTAATTTAAAATCTTTGGAAGAATATCACAAAGAATCAAGTTTTGTGTGCTTCATAAGGGAAGAATAGACCCAGTATTTCTCATACCATATAATTCTCATATATAAAGTAACTTATAATATCGCATCACACTCTAATCTTTGTTTTTGAAATTTCTGTTTTGTTGGACAGGCTGCTCTTGGAATTGCAAATCTGATAGTTATGGCTATGGTTGAAAATGGCCTCTCAGAAGAAGAGGCACGAAAGAAAATTTGGATGGTTGACAAGTTTGGTTTATTATTTAAGGTAAGGTATTCTAAATCTTGGAGAAGCAAAAGTATGTTGTTATAATGATATTTTTAGAGTTTTCTTTTCATATTCAAATCATAATGTCTATGTTGGCACCAGATGTATTCTTTCTTGCTTTGTTTTCTGACTCCTGACTCTTTTAAACCTAGTGGCTTTTAATGGGAAGTCAGAAGTTCCTAATTAAATTGTTAACAGGACATCTGATAATTTGAACAGAAATCCTTTAACTCTTTGGAGATCACAATCTCTTGTAGCAATCTAATAGAAATTTATGGACCTTTTCCCCAGAAAAAGGCATGTATTCCTAAGGTGAAATGATGGATGATAGGTTTATCCCAGGTCAACTTGGTATCCTTTATTCTTGCCCACCTTCCTATCATTGATCGCCATTTCTAATAGCTCAAGAAATGCCTTGTATCTTATACTGTGTAACACATCAAAGAATAGGTAAACTGTTTCATAGTTGAGCTTATGCAGTACACAATGCTGTTATATTTTTGTGGTGTTTATTGATATTTATAAACTACTTGTCATTTACATCTTTGGAGCAAGCTTATATCATTTACTTTGCTCTAGTTCCTGAAATCTTTTCTTAATTAGTAACAGTATTCTATTAGTACAAAAAATGAAATAAAAAACTGAAGTATATGAATGAAAAATCTTGAATGTTTAAATTTTAAATAATTTTTTAAGTATTTAGAAAGTGTACCACACATTGTGATTAACTTATTTAACCTTTTTTTTTCCCAATCTCATTTGATCTTATCAAAAATTTTTTGAAATTTTACAAATGAGGGAAGAGGTTTAAAAAGGTCAGGTCATTTTTCCAAGCTTGTAAGTCATGGAGGTGGGATTCCACCCAAGTAGCCTGACTATGAATCCTATGCTGTTAGTCATTCAACTGTGCCTCCTCCCAAAGCTATAACTGCCATATTTACTTGTATGTCAGATGCAAGGATTATTGAGACCTTGTACCTGGAAGACCATTGGAGAGTGTATATATTTTTGCTAGTACACAATGAGTTTGGTGCTTTTGTTTGTGATGTTTGTTTTCATAAATGTTTTGGTTCTTTATCATGTTTGCAGTAATCAAGTCTAGGATGATATATGTGCATCTGCAAGTTCAGGGTATGTTTTTCCTTTAGCATGAGTTTTAGGCTTTGTATCTCTTCTTGGGACTCAAAACACTGCCCTCTCTTTTGAGACTTTGAGAGTTTCCGATTGAAGCCCTCATGGAAGAGATGTGGTCTTCTTGGGAACAAGCATGTGAAGCCACTGTTCTGAGAACTTGGATCTATTGAGGCTGTATTTCAGTCTTTTAGTTAATTCCCCAGCCAAGTGATGATGGAGTTTTGCTTTTCCAGGCCCCTGCTGGTCATCACAGACAAGCTGGGGCTTGTCTGGAACTCTGATGTAAAAAATCACCTTTGCCAAGGGAGGTCTTTTCTTTTGCTGAAATAAGGATATGAATTTGTCATCCTGGTTGGTTTTTGCGTTCAACATGTTTTTGTTTGCTTTAAACTATTGAGAAATTCATCACTGTTCTAACATGTCAGTGGTATATCTCCCACACTTGTGACACTACTAAGGAGTTTATTTTTAATGGGTTTTGACCTGGGATTTGGTGAGGAAAGCATATTACTTCATTCAGCTCTTTTAAACCAGAATTCCCCTTTCCTCTTGTTTCTGAACTCTTGGTAGTATAAGTCCATAATGTCTATCTAAAATTCTGAAGTCCGTGAGTTTTTCCTGAAATTCATTTGGTAATAAATCTGACAGACCTGAAATTACATACTAACTTTAGTAGCAAGACCAAAGATGATATTTCTAATTTTCACCTTTTGTACTTGATGTGACTATTCATAACTTCCATTCAGTTGTGGAGTGCCCACTGAGAGACTGTTTGTGATAAATTACACACCCTAGTATTCTTGCCTGGAGAATCCCATGGACAGAGGAGCTTGGTGGACTATAGTCCATGGGATCGCAGAGTCAGACATGACTGAGCAACTAGCACTTATAATATATTATCATAAGACATTTCTGAAATATGAAATTCTAAGCTCTAAAATGCAGCTAGCTCACATAAGGAATTGTATGCCTTTGTGCCCTGTTGGATTTAGGAAGACTTCACAGAGTAAATGAGTTTTTGAAAGGGATTAGAAATTTTTGGTTATAATGGAATTTGATGCATGTTTTATTTTTGGGTTTATGGGCAGTATGAAGAAAGAATTGGAAGATAATGAGTTGAAGAGAAATGTAAATGAAAAAGAAACATTCTTACTGTAGTAACAATATGTGACTTATAATGATGTCTTCTCAACTAATCCTCAATAAACATTTACTAAAAAATTGTATTTTATCTGAAAATTCAGGGGCGGAAAGCTAAAATAGAAAGTCATCAGGAACCATTTGCTCACTCAGCTCCAGAGAGCCTACCTGATACTTTTGAAGAGGCAGTAAATATACTTAAGCCTTCAGCTATAATTGGTGAGTAAAGTTGTTGCCAAGTCATTCTGTTACTTACCTGTATAATGCCAGGCCTAACTTGGATGCAGGATTACTAAAAGTGAAATGACATATTTTACCTAGCTTTCAGCATATATGTTTCTGTGATAGCTTTGTTTTTAAATTGATCTTTATTGGAGTATAGTCGCTTTACAATGATGCATTGGCTTCTGCTGTTACAGCAAAGTGAATCAGCTATATGTATGCCTATATTCCCCCTCTTTTTGGATTTCCTTCCCATTTAGGTCACTATAGATGTGATAGCTTTTTTTTTTAACTGAAGTATACTTGATGTGCAATATCATATAAGTGACAGCTGTACAGTGTAGTGATTCACAAATTTTAAAGGTTGTACTCCATTCATAGTTATTAAAAATGTTGGTTGTGTTCCCTGTGTTGTATGTGATAGCTTTTAGGTACAGTGTATACAGTTCTATTAACAGATGTTGCTTGTACTTTTAACTTCTAGAAGCTGTGTGATTGCTCATGCTTTGCTTTTAGAGTTGGTATGACTGGTGGGCTCAAAACCTGAAAAAGACCAAGGTTATTTGACAGACTGTACCAAGAAAATCCCATGCAGAGTCAAAGATTTTCATTGACAACAAAGCTGAAAGCTTTTGGTATGTTTTAAGAGTCAGGCATTTAATAACTGTCATCAGACTGTGTAACATAGCATTAACAGAAAATGTAAAGAGTATTTAAAAGAGGGACTATTTCATTTCCTATACAGCTATAAGATTTGTATATATATATCATTATATATCATATATATATACACATATATATATCATATATATATACATGCACATATATATATCATATATATACACATATATATATCATATATATATACATGCACATATATATATCATATATATATATATACACACACACACACATATATATGTATCATTTTTCTTGTATTTTACCAATTTCTTGGAGGAGCCCAATGGAATTTTAAATAGTAAACTGTTTGAAGTCACCAACAGTTTTTATGGTTAGGAAAAGGATATCTGTATTAGGTTCTTTACTGATTGAAACTCACAATTTTTTAGAGTGGGAAGTAATCTTTAAGATTGTGAGTGCATTTCTCTCAGAACTCAATTTTTTGTTGTTTAGTTGCTATGTCCGATTCTTTTGTGACCCCCACAAGACTATAGCTCACCAGGCTCCTCTGTCTATAGGATTTCCCAGGCAAGAATACTGGGGTGGGTTGACTCAATATGGAAACCTAAGAATCTGTCCATTGACTCTGGCCCTGGAGAATGAAGGAAATGAGAAAAAAAATGTTTCATTCTTTTAGAACTCATGGATTCCTAAGAATATGTCCACATACCTCATGTGACCACATGGGAAAACACTGAGTATACATTCCTTTTTTACATGAGAAAAACAAGCACAGAGTTATTAAACAACTTGCCTGAGATTTTGTGAGTATTTCATATAGCCAGGAGTGACAGAGGAAGCACTAAAATTCTAGTCTCCAGATCAGTATTTCCCTTTATTACATGTCAGTTTATAAAATGGAATTTAAAATTTCTTTGACTGTTGAATGTAAGTCTTTTCATTGGATGAACTACGTAAGCGTTCAGCTGAGGCGTTCCTTATCATCCCAGTTCCCACTCTGGGCTGAGTTCTTCTTTCAGCCATGCCTCTGTACGCTGCACACTGAGCGCCTGGGACTGGTCTTCTGGTTTTCTCTTTACTCTGTTGTTTTCTCTCTCAACTCATAAGCTGCCTGCATTATACTCACTTTTATATCCCAGTGACCTACATACAGTGTCTGAGACATTGTCAGAGCTTACTAAAAGTTCATTAAACTGATCTCTATCAAGAAAGTGGATGACTATAGTCAAGAAGATCTTTTTTTCCCTTCTAAACTCCTATTATTTTATAATGAGTACCACAGAGTTTAACAAGTTAACATTTAGAGATGTAACTTTTTCATTTAAAAAAGAATTTTAATTGTGGTAAAATATATATAACTTAAAATTTGCCCTCATACCCATTTAAAAGTATACAATGAGGTAGTGTTAAATGCATTCACATTGTACAGCCAGTTTGCGGAACTCTTCCCCTTTTAAAACTGAAGCTCTGTGCTTATTAGACAACAATTACGTTGTGGAAGTAGTCTTTTTTTTCTTTTCCCTGTTGCACCATATAGCATGCAGAATCTTAGTTCCCTGACCAGGGATCAAACCTGTGCCCCCTGCATTGGGAGCATAGAATCCTAACCACTGGACTGTCAGGGAATTCCCTGGAGGTTGTCTTATACTCTTTTTTTTTTTTTGCTCACAATTTACTATGTCTGGGGTAGATAATAAATATTTAAGTAGAAATTTTAGTGTTTTTATTGTTTCTCTTTTCAGATGTAAGATTGGAATTATCTTAGCAATGCAAAATCTTATCTTTGTAATGGGAGTTTACCTGTGCTTTTGTTATGTTAAACCTATTGTAGAAATGCTGTTGATGGGAATGCTATATTTTACTTGTAATGAAGTTGCTTTTTTTTCCCCCCTTTATTTATGATAGGAGTTGCAGGAGCTGGCCGACTTTTCACTCCTGCTGTAATCAAAGCAATGGCTGAAATCAATGAAAGGCCTATAATATTTGCATTAAGTAATCCTACGGCGCAGGCTGAGTGCACAGCTGAAGAAGCATACACACTTACAGAGGTATTAATAAGAATATGAAATGGTTATGTCTATTATTTTCCCTCTATTAAGGAGAGTTTAAATTTTAGTTCTTTTGAATTCTTTGCCACTGCCACTGGTTTATATTCCAGTTATAAATATCTGCTTATATACCATTGGAACAGTTGGATTTTCCCCTCCTATTCCACAGGGATATAGTTGTAATCTCCACAATGTAATCCCTTTCTGTATTGTTCTTGCAAGTGACCTTTAAGAGGCTCTAGGAAGTAGGTTTTTTCTTTTTAATTTGGGTACAATATTGTGTTGGTTTCAAGTATACAGCAAAGTGATTTGGGTTTTTTTTTTTTTTTCTTTTTTCAGTTTTTTGTATTCTTTTCCATTTTAGGTTTTTACAAAATATCAAATGTCGTTCCCTTTGCTATACAGTAAATCCTTACTGTTCAGGAAGTGATTTTTAAAACCTTGTTTAACAGTGATATATAGCAGTAATTATTGAGTCATGCCCTTAAGAATAATTCATATGTCTTAATTTTTAGTGTTCTGTCTCTATTAAAAGTTGTTTTATTATGGAAAATTTGAGGTATATACAAAAGTCGAAAGAATGATATAATTTAACTCCCGTGTACCAATGTTTTTGTTATTTAGTTGCTAAGTCATATCTAAATCCTTTGTGACCCCATGAACTGTAGACAGCCAGGCTCCTCTGTCCATGGGATTTTTCCAGGCAAGAATACTGGAGTGGGTTCCCTTCTCCAGGGGATCTTGCCAACCCAGGGATTGAACCCAGGTCTCCTGCATTGTAGGTGGATTCTTTACCGGTGAACCACTGGGGAATCCCATCATGTACCAATATTCTGCTTCAGAAGTGGTCAGCTTATTGCCAGTCTTGTTTCTTTGACATCCTACTCACCTTAGATTAGGAAGCCAGCCTCAGGTGTATCATTTTATTATTAATATTACAGTATATCTCTCAAAAGTTAAGAATTCTTTTAAAAAATATAATCACAGTATCATCATCACACCTCACAAGTTTTTTTATTTATTTATTTTTAATTGTGATTATTTCTTTATTTTTGGTTGTGTTGGGTCTTCATTGCAGCTCATGGGCTTTCTCTGGTTGCGGCAATTGGGAGCTACTTGCGGTGTGCGGGCTTCTCATTGCTGTGGCCTCTCTTGAGGAGTACAGGCTCTAGGTGCATGGCCTATCACACTTCACAGTTTTAACAATTTTTAAATGTTTATTTGATGCTTTTGTATAGCTCTTGGTTCTCTACTAAAATTTTGTCTTGTCATTTAATTTCTTGAATACATGAATTATAATTAAAGTAAGTATCTGATAGTAACAAATATCTTGCTCTCTATCAATCCATTTCTATTATGTGTTTTGTTTTCTTCTTGGTTATCCAGTTCTTGTCTTCGTAAGCCGACTTTTGCTTTTCACTTCTTTGTTGACTGCTAGGTAGTGCAGATAAAGAATTGTAGCAATAATTTGAGGCTCAAGATGAAGTTAGCTTCCTCCACAGGGACTTTACCTATCCTTCTGGAGACTGGGATGGTGGTGATTGGTGGTTTAGTCACTAAGTCATGTCCGGTTCTTTGTGACCCCCTGGGCTGTGGCCTACCAGGCTCCTCTGTCCATGGGATTCTCCAGGCAAGAGTACCAGAGTGGGTAGCCATTTCCTTCTCCAGGAGATCTTCCTGAACCAGAAAGTGAACATGTTTCTCCTGTGTCTCCTGCTTGGCAGGCAGATTCTTTACCACCAAGTCACCTGGGAAGCCCTCTTTTCTGGGGTAATCCCCCGTAAGTTCATCAGGATGTAGTCCATGAGAGGCCTCATCTGTGTTCACAGTTAATCTTTTCTCTGGAGTATAAGTCAAAAACCCTGGAGTATTTATTGGCACCTCACCCCCACCCCTAGTGGTCTATAAACTTTACCTTTTTTCTATCATCATGGGACTCATGACACTTTTGCTGTTCAGGCTCTCAGCCACAGATTTTCCTTTTGAAATCACTCACCTGAAGGAGAGCTTCAAATGCTGAGTTCGAATGTCTTGTTCTCCTCATTTTTGAATCTTGACCATCTGTACCTCCAAGCCCTCCCTGTCTAGGTTGCACTCCTATTTCCTTGAAATATATGTTTAATATATTTTATAGAGTTTTTCTCACTGTTACCAAAGGGAAAATTGGTGTGAAGCAACCTAGAATACTATTCCCAAAGTAGAACTCTGTCTCAGAACTTTCTGAACTTCATATTCATGCTCTTGATATATTTAGCATTATTTTTCTCATTGTTATAAAATTTATTTTGACACATATATTCTCTCAAAATTCCTTCTGAGTCTATATTGCCATTTTAGTTCAGTTCAGTTCATTTCCTCAGTTCAGTTCAGTTCAGTCGCTCAGTCGTGTCCGACTCTTTGCGACCCCATGAATCGCAGCACGCCAGGTCTCCCTGTCCATCACCAACTCCCGGAGTTCACTCGGACTCACGTCCATCGAGTCGGTGATGCCATCCAGCCATCTCCTTCTCTGTCATTCCCTTCTCCTCCTGCCCCCAATCCCTCCCAGCATCAGAGTCTTTTCCAATGAGTCAACTCTTCGCATGAGGTGGCCAAAGTACTGGACTTTCAGCTTTAGCATCATTCCTTCCAAAGAAATGCCAGGGCTGATCTCCTTCAGAATGGACTGGTTGGATCTCCTTGCAGTCCAAGGGACTCTCAAGAGTCTTCAACACCACAGTTCAAAAGCATCAATTCTTTGGCGCTCAGCTTTCTTCACAGTCCAACTCTCACATCCATACATGACCACTGGTTTGCTCAGTCATGTCCAACTCTTTGTGACCCCATGGACTGCAGTATGCCAGGCTTCCCTGTCCATCACCAACTCCCAGAGTTTACCCAAACTCACGTCCATCAAGTGATGGACATTCAACCGTCTTATCCTTTGTCATCTCCTTCTCCTCCTGCCTTCAATCTTTCCCAGTTATCAGGGTCTTTTCCAATGAGTCAGCTCTTTGCATCAGGTGGCCAAAGTATTGGAGTTTCAGCTTCAGCATCAGTCCTTCCAATGAACACCCAGGACTGATCTCCTTTAGGATGGACTGGTTGGATCTCCTCGTAGTCCAAGGGACTCTCAAGAGTCTTCTCCAACACCACAATTCAAAAGCATCAATTCTTTGGCACTCAGCTTTCTTTATAGTCCAACTCTCACATCCATACATGACTACTGGAAAAATCATAGCCTTGACTAGACGGACCTTTGTTGGCAAAGTAATGTCTCTGCTTTTTCTAGATTGGTCGTAACTTTTCTTCCAAGCAGCAAGCGTCTTTTAATTTCATGGCTCCAGTCACCATCTGCAGTGATTTTGGAGCCCCCCAAAATGAAGCCTGTCACTGTTTCCATTGTTCCCCCATCTATTTGCCATGAAGTGATGGGACCAGATGCCATGATCTTCGTTTTTTGAATGTTGACTTTTAAGCCAGCTTTTTACTCTCCTGTTTCACTTTAATCAAAACTAAAGGTTATCATCCCCCAAATTATCAATTAGTCTTATACAATGCCTATTTGATATGTATACTACATGTATTATGGGCCTTGGCATTTCCAAAATATAAAAAACTTAAATGTTTTGGGAGATATCAGTAGAAGACTGTTCAAACATTTAAGAATTTTATTTTTTAAGATGTACACTGAATGAGTGACAACTCCCCAAGGAGACTGGTTTGATATACTCTATTCCCTTAGTTCTCAGTTGCAAATTTTTATATTAATTTTTCCTTAGTGTTACATAAAATAATGCTATAAATATATATATTTGTCAGTTCAGTTCAGTCGCTCAGTCATGTCCGACTCTTTGCGACCACATGAATCGCAGCATGCCAGGCCTCCCTGTCCATCACCAACTCCCGGAGTTCACCCAGACTCACGTCCATTGAGTCAGTGATGCCATCCAGCCATCTCATCCTCTGTCGTCCCCTTCTCCTCCTGCCCCCAATCCCTCCCAGCATCAGAGTCTTTTCCAATGAGTCAACTCTTCGCATGAGGTGGCCAAAGTACTGGAGTTTCAGCTTTAGCATCATTCCTTCTAAAGAAATGCCAGGGCTGATCTCCTTCAGAATGGACTGGTTGGATCTCCTTACAGTCCACGGGGTTCTCAAGAGTCTTCTCCAACACCACAGTTCAAAAGCATCAATTCTTCGGCGCTCAGCCTTCTTCACAGTCCACATCCATACATGACCACAGGAAAAACCATAGCCTTGACTAGACAAACCTTTGTTGGCAAAGTAATGTCTCTGCTTTTGAATATGCTGTCTAGGTTGGTTATAACTTTCCTTCCAAGGAGTAAGCATCTTTTAATTTCATGGCTCCAGTCACCATCTGCAGTGATTTTGGAGCCCAGAAAAATAAAGTCTGACACTGTTTCCACTGTTTCCCCATCTATTTCCCATGAAGTGATGGGACCGGATGCCATGATTTTTGTTTTCTGAATGTTGAGTGTTTGTTTGTTTTTTTTTAATTTTATTTTATTTTTAAACTTGACAATATTGTATTAGTTTTGCCAAATATCGAAATGAATCTGCCACAGGTATACCTGTGTTCCCCATCCTGAACCCTCTTCCCTCCTCCCTCCCCATACCCTCCCTCTGGGTCATCCCAGTGCACCAGCCCCAAGCATCCAGTATCGTGCATCGAACCTGGACTGGCGACTCGTTTCATACATGATATTATACAGGTTTCAATGCCATTCTCCCAAATCTCCCCACCCTCTCCCTCTCCCACAGAGTCCATAAGACTGATCTATACATCAGTGTCTCTTTTGCTGTCTCGTACACAGGGTTATTGTTACCATCTTTCTAAATTCCATATATATGCGTTAGTATACTGTATTGGTGTTTTTCTTTCTGGCTTACTTCACCCTGTATAATAGGCTCCAGTTTCCTCCACCTCATTAGAACTGATTCAAATGTATTCTTTGTAATGGCTGAGTAATACTCCATTGTGTATATGTACCACAGCTTTCTTATCCATTCATCTGCTGATGGGCATCTAGGTTGCTTCCATGTCCTGGCTATTATAAACAGTGCTGCGATGAACATTGGGGTACACGTGTCTCTTTCCCTTCTGGTTTCCTCAGTGTGTATGCCCAGCAGTGGCATTGCTGGATCATAAGGCAGTTCTATTTCCAGTTTTTTGAGCAATCTCCACACTGTTCTCCATAGTGGCTGTACTAGTTTGCATTCCCACCAACAGTGTAAGAGGGTTCCCTTTCCTCCACACCCTCTCCAGCATTTATTGCTTGTAGACTTTTGGATCGCAGCCATTCTGACTGGCGTGAAATGGTACCTCATAGTGGTTTTGATTTGCATTTCTCTGATGATGAGTGATGTTGAGCATCTTTTCATGTGTTTGTTAGCCATCTGTATGTCTTCTTTGGAGAAATGTCTATTTAGTTCTTTAGCCCATTTTTTGATTGGGTCATTTATTTTTCTGGAGTTGAGCTGTATGAGTTGCTTGTATATTTTTGAGATTAGTTGTTTTTCAGTTGCTTCATTTGCTATTATTTTCTCCCATTCTGAAGGCTGCCTTTTCACCTTGCTAATAGTTTCCTTTGTTGTGCAGAAGCTTTTAAGGTTAATTAGGTCCCATTTGTTTATTTTTGCTTTTATTTCCAATATTCTGGGAGGTGGGTCATAGAGGATCCGGCTGTGATGTATGTCGGAGAGTGTTTTGTGAATGTTGAGCTTTAAGCCAGCTTTTTCACTCTCCACTTTCACTTTCATCAAGAGGCTTTTTAGTTCCTCTTCACTTTCTGCCATAAGGGTGGTGTCATCTGCATATCTGACGTTACTGATATTTCTCCGGGCAATCTTGATTCCAGCTTGTGTTTCTTCCAGTCCAGCGTTTCTCATGATGTACTCTGCATATAAGTTAAATAAGCAGGGTGACAATATACAGCCTTGACGTGCTCCTTTTCCTATTTGGAACCAGTCTGTTGTTCCATGTCCAGTTCTAACTGTTGCTTCCTGACCTGCATACAAATTTCTCAAGAGGCAGATCAGGTGGTCTGGTATTCCCAGCTCTTTCAGAATTTTCCACAGTTTATTGCGATCCACACAGTCAAAGGCTTTGGCATAGTCAATAAAGCATAAATAGATGTTTTTCTGGAACTCTCTTGCTTTTTCCATGATCCAGCGGATGTTGGCAATTTGATCTCTGGTTCCTCTGCCTTTTCTAAAACCAGCTTGAACATCAGTAAGTTCACGGTTCACATATTGCTGAAGCCTGGCTTGGGGAATTTTGAGCATTACTTTACTAGCTTGTGAGATGAGTGCAATTGTGCGGTCGTTTGAGCATTCTTTGGCATTGCCTTTCTTTGGGATTGGAATGAAAACTGACCTTTTCTAGTCCTGTGGCCACTGCTGAGTTTTCCAAATTTGCTGGCATATTGAGTGCAGCACTTTCACAGCATCATCTTTCAGGATTTGGAATAGCTCAACTGGAATTCCATCACCTCCACTAGCTTTGTTCATAGTGGTGCTTTCTAAGGCCCATTTGACTTCACATTTCAGGTTGTCTGGCTCTAGGTCAGTGATCACACCATCGTGATTAACTTGGTCATGAAGATCTTTTTTGTACAGTTCTTCTGTGTATTCTTGCCATCTCTTCTTAATATCTTCTGCTTCTGTTAGGTCCATACCATTTCTGTCCTTTATCGAGCCCATCTTTGCATGAAATGTTCCCTTGGTATCTCTGATTTTCTTGAAGAGATCTCTAGTCTTTCCCATTCTGTTGTTTTCCTCTATTTCTTTGCATTGATCTCTGAGGAAGGCTTTCTTATCTCTTCTTGCTATTCTTTGGAACCCTGCATTCAGATGCTTATATCTTTCCTTTTCTCCTTTGCTTTTCACTTCTCTTCTTTTCACAGGCTATTTGTAAGGCCTCCCCAGACAGCCATTTTGCTTTTTTGCATTTCTTTTCCATGGGGATGGTCTTGATCCCTGTCTCCTGTACAGTGTCACAAACCTCGTTCCATAGTTCATCAGGCACTCTTATCTATCAGATCTAGGCCCTTAAATCTATTTCTCACTTCCATTGTATAATCATAAGGGATTTGATTTAGGTCATACCTGAATGGTCTAGTGGTTTTCCCTACTTTCTTCAATTTAAGTCTGAATTTGGCAATAAGGAATTCATGATCTGAGCCACAGTCAGCTCCTGGTCTTGTTTTTGCTGACTGTATAGAGCTTCTCCATCTTTGGCTGCAAAGATGTTTTTTTGTTTTTGGTGGAGGGATGTTTTGGTGTTACTCTAACTCCCTCTGCTGCTGAGTGAGAAAAATTCTTAAAAATTTTTTTTTCATATTTTATTGGTTAGTTAGTTGCTCCTAGAACAAAGAACTTCTACTGAACATGGACTTCTGAATGAGAATTCTGTTAATAAGTTCTTGCCACTATAGGTTGATTATGAAAGAAGAATTTTAAAAGGATGGCCTGGAGAAGGTGAACTGCAGTTGAATCTTGCCATTCTAGAGAAGATGCCCAAGATCTTTCTAAATCTCCAAATTTACTGATGCCATGAGGACATAACATTTTTCCCATCAAGAGCTATATTGTATAGCCCACTTTATAAATCTATTAAAATTAATGGTGGCACAAAGATAACCTATATTACACACATTATGGTAACACACATGGCATTAGCCATGAAGTAACCCTTAATCTGGCTTCCCTGTGGCTCAGCTGGTAAAGGATCCACCTGCAATGTGGGAGACCTGGGTTCCATCGCTGGGTTAGGAAGATGCCCTGGAGAAGGGAAAAGCTACCCACTCCAGTATTCTGGCCTGGAGAATTCCATAGACTGTATAGTCCATGGGGTCACAAACAGTCAGACACAACTGAGCCACTTTCACTTTCACAACCTAAATCTTCAAAGAAAAAATTTTTTGTCACAAATTAAGCTGTGCTTAGAACAGGTAGAGAATGGGACTGGCTATAGCTGTCTGGATTTGTAAGTCCAAGACAGTCACCTGGGCCCACCACTGGCACAGTTGACTTGTTTCTGTACCTAAACCTAAGATCATTTTGAAACTGCAAGTATGTCTTGTAAAAGTAATAATTACTATAATAGTAGATCTTCAGAGTGTCCAAAGGGTCAAATTCTTGAGTACTAAATCCACTAGGGTCTACTATCTTTCAAAGGACACTCACTCTTGGTATAATACACATGTTTGCATGTGCTCGTGCTCAGTCATGTCCGACTCTTTGCAACTCCGTGGACTGTAGCCCACTAGGCCCCTCTGTCCATGGAATTTCCCAGCCAAGAATATTGGAATGGGTTGCCATTCCCTCCTCCAGGGAAATCGTCCCAACCCAGGGGTTCAACCCACGTCTCTTGCACCTCTTGCATTGGCAGGTGGATTCTTTACCACTGTGCTACCTGGGAATCCCAATGCACATCTTTTGATATAGGGAGAAGCAGACAAAGCGTTATCTAAACACTTAACGTATTATGGACTTCCCTGGTGGCTCAGTCGGTAAAGCATCTGCCTACAATGTGGGAGACCCAGGTTCGATCCCTGGATCGGGAAGATTCCTTGGAGAAGGAAATGGCAACCCACTCCAGTATTCTTGCCTGGAAAATCCCATGGACAGAGGAGTCTGGTAGGCTATAGTCCATGAGGTCACAAAGAGTTGGACATGACTGAACAACTTCACTTTCACTTTTAATATATTACATGACATTTCACAGCACAGTACTAAAATTGATGGATACAACAATTTTGGAGACTTCCTTTTCTTTAGAAGACAAATGCCATATATTTTCGGAGTGACTGGTTACACCATATGCCTTTTTTATAAACTGGGGGGCATTGTAGCATAATAGAAAAACCATGCGTTTTTTAGAGTTATGAAAACCTAGGTTCAATTCAAGTTTAATGGCTACAGTTGTGATACGTGACTTTTTACAAAGTATTTGGAAATATTTAAGCCTTAGCTTTCTGAGATTTTTTAAAAAATACATATTAGTGAAATGAGATGATGATAATCTTATAAGCCCTTTGTGTGGGTTAAATTAACTGAGTTAACACATACAATGGAGAAGGCAATGGCAACCCACTCCAGTACTCTTGCCTGGAAAATCCTATGGATGGAGGAGCCTGGTAGGCTGCAGTCCATGGGGTCGCTAGGAGTCGGACATGACTGAGTGACTTCACTTTCACTTCTCACTTTCATGCACTGGAGAAGGAAATAGCAACCCACTCCAGTGTTCTTGCCTGGAGAATCCCAGGGATGGGGGAGCCTGGTGGGCTGCCATCTATGGGGTTGCACAGAATCGGACACGACTGAAGCGACTTAGCAGCAGCAGCAGCAGCAACACATATAAAGCACCTGGTACAGAGCCAAAAACAGCAGATGTGCAGTAAATGGTAGTGATATAATTTTTGATGTTTCCCCCTCATTCACAGATGTTTATAGTAGTCCTCATTTATTATTAGGGATGATATTTTCTTACCATCTACATTTTTAAAGTTTTAAAGGAAAGAGGAGTGTCAGGTTTTGAATTTATTAATGGACATTTTTCAACTTTATTTGAATGTATGATGTGCATATAACAAACCTCATTCTAATAAGGATTTTAATAAAAGGATGGGGAACACATGTATACCTGTGGCGGATTCATTTTGATATATGGCAAAACTAATACAATATTTTAAAGTTTAAAAATAAAATTAAATTTAAAAAAAAAAGTAAATTGTGCCTTTTGCAGGTAATATGTTGATCTACTACAGATTTTAATTTTGTTTTCATTCACCTCAATTGTCTAGTCTACATAAAGTGACAATATTGAGATTATTTCATTTCTCAACAGGGAAGGTGTTTGTTTGCCAGTGGCAGTCCTTTTGAGCCAGTGAAACTCAGTGATGGGCAAGTCTTTACACCAGGCCAAGGAAACAATGTATATATTTTTCCAGGTAAGTGCCATCATTATGTTAGAGTAATCATTAGTTACAGTAAAATTCTTCTTGAAATTCTTTAGAAATTAATATTTGAAAAGCAATAGTATTTATAGGATTTTGCTACAAATGTACAGGAAAAGTCAAGGAATTAAGCAAATCCGTTGTGCTCTATTTCCCCTGAAAATTTATTTAATCATACTGTTCATTAAATTTGTTTTTATTACAGAAATAAAATAGTACATGGTTCATAAAAATGCAAAAGGAACAGAATGTTAAAAAATCAATTAACCCTCTTTATCTCCCCTTGGTACCTCCTTATCATACTTACAAGCTATAACTACTGTGGTTTCCTTTGAGTCTTTGTGGTGGTTACAGTCATGACTGGCACACATATCTCCCCTTATCTTGATTCTTCTAACTCTAGACTGATACATGTGAACTTCCAACTATGACATCTAAGTAACAGTCCACACATACCTCCTATTACCTTCCTTTGTCTCTACTCTCAATTTCTGTTACTACTTTTAGTTTTCCTAGTAGTCAGCTTTATCTCTACATAATGAACTTAAAAGAGCTTTTGTAAGCAATTTAAGATAGTTTTATTAGCTTGCCACAGTGAAAAATGAAAAAAAAAATCTGGTATTTAGCTTCCTTATCTCTTATTTCATCTCTCAGCTATAGTTAGTTAATATTTCTGTTGTAGAGAAATTCTTGAAATTTACACTGTATTTTGTTGTTTTCCATGTTTTGTCTTTGGATTGATTCTGAAATTAACTGATTATATGTTATTCATGTCTAAACAAGAGTGTGGTTTGATAAATACAGTAGAACATGCAGTTCTATCACAAAATTTTTGACATTCAAAGTCTTTTAAGTGTCAGGTGTAATGAATCCTCCTTTAATTTCTTGCTTGCTTTCTTCATTTCATCTAATCCTACCCCACAGTAAATCATTTCTGTGGTGGTTCTCTTGCCCATGTACACTATTCCTTTCTATTCCTTTGCTGATGTTAGCCTGAGCTATTTAAATTCCACTTGGTTTTCTTTTAAATTCCTTTGTTGTTGTTCAGTTGCTAATTTGTGTCCTACTCTTTTGTGATCCCATGGACTGTAGCCTACCAGGCTCCTCTGTCCATGGAGTTTCCCAGACGAGAATACTGGAGTGGATTGCCATTTTCTCCCCTATGGAATACATCTTTGAATAAGTTTTTGTTTTTGTTTTTAATAAAGCATGGATGAAAACTGAGTTTTTATGTATATGAAATGTCTTTATTTTTTCTCTGTTGGTTGGGTAAAGATTTGCAGATTCAAAGTCTTCTTCTTTTTAGTTGTGCCGTGTGGCTAGCTGGGTCTTAGTTTACTTCCCCGACCAGGGATCGAACCCAGGGCCCCAGCAGTGAGAGCACTGACTACTAACCACTGGACTACCAGGAAATTCCCTCAAAGTCATTTTATCAGACCTTTGAAAACATTTCTCCATTCACTTTTAGTGGCCAGTGTTGCTGACAGAACATCTGGTGTTGATGAGATTCTCATTCCATTATACATACTAGCTTTGTGTCCCTGAAAATGTTTCAGTGTTCTGTGTATCTTTAGGATTTCTGAAAGATTGGTAAAATGCATTCAGGTTTGGGCTTTATTTCCATTTATCATGCATGTCTGCAAGTGGGCCAATTTACGATATCTTCTTTTCCAAAGGATTTTTTTTTTCCTGTTTTTATTTTCCATCATTAATTTCCTTCCATTATTTCTGTTTTTTTCCTTATGGAACTTGGGTTAGACGACCATGGTCAAATCCCTCTGTTGTCCTTGACTTGTAAATTTTATTCATGTTTTTGCCTCTTATCCTTTTTGTTCTGTAATATGGGAGATTTCTGTGGTGTTCATTCATTCATCTGTATCTATTTTCGTTTTTAGCACTTCTAGTATATGTTTTGTTTCAACAGTCTTCTTTCTTTTTATTATGGAAAATTTCAAGCATATACAAAAGTAGAGGGAAGAATGAAGTCCTGTGTTGCCTTCTCCCACCTTTTGGCAGTTATCAACTGGTAGCTGATATATTGGAGAAGGCAATGGCACCCCACTCCAGTACTCTTGCCTGGAAAATCCCATGGATGGAGGAGCCTGGTAGGCTGCAGTCCACGGGGTCGCTAGGAGTCGGACACGACTGAGCGACTTCACTTTCACTTTTCACTTTCATGTATTGCAGAAGGAAATGGCAACCCACTCCAGTGTTCTTGCCTGGAGAATCCCAGGGATGGGGGAGCCTGGTGGGCTGCCGTCTCTGGGGTCACAGAGAGTCAGACACGACTGAAGCTACTTAGCAGCAGCAGCAGCTGATATATTTAATCCATATTCCCACCCATTCCACCTTCACTGGGTTATTTTAAAGCAAATCAGAGACATCATATAATTTCATTAATAAGTACTTCTGTATGTGTCACTAAAAAAGTGAAAACATTTTTTTACTTAAATATAACCATAGTACTGGTATCACATCAAAGAAAATAAACAATAATTGCTTAATATCATATCAACTCAGTAGGGTCAAATATTATTTTTTTTTATTCCCAGTAACCTTTTATTCATAGAATAACTCTTTAATGGCCACTTTTCTTTTTAAAGCTAGCAGTGTCCTTTCAGCTCTCTTCCTAGAGTTAGTAAGACTCTTTTAAATATTTCTTCCTTTGTGTTGTTTTATTTTCCAGCAATTTCTGGTGATCCTTCATTTATTTGTTTTAATGAAAGAATCACGTATAGTAAAATAGTGGCTTGGCATGAGTTTCCTTTGTACTTGTGTCTTTCTCCTTGTGGGCCTCTCCCTGAGCAACCGCAGCCAGCTGTAAGATTTTATGACAGGTAGAGCTATAGCATGCAAAGGCTGGCATCAAGGCAGCATGTTATTATAACTCTTGTTAAAATAAAGATTTGGGACCTGTGAATATCCTGGTGCTCTTTCCTCCTTTTCAGCCATGTAGTTGTGGTTGTCTTAGAGTTCCACTCTGCTTGTCTCTTGAGAGATAGCATCTGTAACAGAAATTCTCCCATCATTGACTATCTCTTTCTAGAACTTGATAATGTTCAAAATCAGTCTGTCCCATCCAACATTATTTCTCTAGCATAAAGCCTTAAAAACATGAATACTTTTCTGTTGACTTACCAAAGCCATTTTTAATATTTCATTTGACCAATAGAGCACTTGACAGTTGATTACTTTTATATAACACTTCCCTGTCCTAACTTAGCAATAATAGTTATTAGGACTATAAATATAGACATAAAAATGACTTGGTAGCAGAGGTTAAAATGGATTTAAAAACAATATTGGCCAAAAGAATGTTCTTGAAGCAAGTAAAAACTGAAGGCTCTGTTTGAATTGTGTGCTGTAGTAGTTATAATTGGATGAACAACAGAAATAAAACCTGAAAAGGGACTGAGGTTTCCTAATGAGGAAAAAGTGGCCAAGAGGTAAAGCTGTGCTTCTCAGCGAGCGAGGACAAGAGGTGGAGTCTGGCGCCTGTGGAGGGTGGGCTGCTAGTGAACCATCTCCTCCTCTAGGCTGAAACCCTGAAGGACTGTACTTTGGAGTGTGGGGATAGTTTACCCTTGAAGTTAACTGTAAAACCTCAAGCGTTTGTTTTGGCCTGCCAGTGCCCAGAAGTGCTCAGCAGAAACAGACAGAAATCTTCTCTGGTACAAGACAACAGTATCCTGCTCCTCAAGTTACTCTCACAAATAAATCTTCAAATTCAACCCCAGTTAAGAAATAAAAAAGAAATGAGGCACATGAAGAGACAAGACAAACATAAGCCAAAAGTAACAGATACAATAACAAATAACCCTCTGGAACTCTAGATATCAGACAAATGCTCTGAAACAAATAACTTATTATGTTTGAGATAAAAGCATTCAGCCAAGTAACACTAAATTCTAGAATTGAAAAATACAATAAGTTAACTCAGTTAATGAGGCTTATAGAGATTAGACCAAAGAAAATTAATAAACTGGAAGATAGACCAGAAGAAACAATCAAGAGACAAAAAAAAAGATATATTAATAATTATATTAATTAACATATTAATTGAGGTACATTTAATTGAGGTCCAGAGGAAGCTGAGAGTAAGAATGAAGAAGAGGCAATATTTACAGGCTTCATGGCTGAGAATTTCTTAGACCTGACAAAGGACATCAATACACAATATTCAGGAAGCTCGGTGAAATCCACATCTAGGGACATCATCAGGAGGCTTCAGAAAATGACAACAAAGAGAAGACTATGCATGCAGCCGGAACAAAAAGGTTTCCTTCAAAGGAACAATTGTTAGACCAACAACTGACTCCTCAACAGCAGCAAGATGCCAGAGGGCAGTGGAGTGATCTGTGTAAGTGGCTTTTACAAAATACTTGTTAAGCTTAACTTGTTACGCAGTGTAAAGGTCTTTCAAGAATGAAAACAATGAAGATTTTTTAGAAGGGAAAAAAAAAAGTTTTCACCATCTATCTGCAGACATATAAAAATGTAGAATAAATTCTAAAGAGTATTCCTTAGACAAAGGAAATATAATTCCAGCTAGAAATGCAGAGATTTAGGAAGGAATGAAGAGTAAAAAAGCTGTGATTATTTGAGTTAAACAAAAGGAATGTCATATATATAGGGGAAAGCAATAATGATATATGGGATTTTGAAAAATACATAGACAAAATACACAATACTAAGAGCTTATTGGTTACACAGAGTTAAACTGTTAAGGAGATACTTCCATTGCCTGGCAGGAGGGTAAATTAAAAATTAGCATGAAACTTTTAATCAGGATGTATGTTACAAATTTGAGGATAACCACTAGAAAGCTAGGAGAAACTTCCAAGCTATGATAAGAGAATATGAGGGAAGAAAGTAAAATGATTTTTTTTTTTAATTCCAAAGGCAAGAAAGAGGAAAGGGAACATGAAACAGACAAAACAATATAAGAAGACAACAGATCTTGCCCCCAAGAAATTTCAAGGAGAGAAAAGAAAAAAGGAGGGAAGGAAATTATCGAAGACTGTTAACATTTCCCCAGATCCAGATTTCCAGATGGAAAGGGCCCACTTACCACATGCCAGATATGGTGGGTGAGAGTAACATACCTCAAGGCACATCATTGAGAAATTACAGAACATTAGATACAAAAGAGAAAAAAAAAAAAAGATCCTACGTCATTCCAGAGATGCAAAAAAAAAAAAAGATAATCACAGGAAGAGTATCTGGAATCACATTGTCACCAGACTTATCAACAACAATGCTGGAAGCTGGAAAGTATTGAAATAATGTGTCACAATTCTGAAGGAAAATTACTTCCAAACTAGAATTCTAAACCCAGACAAACTATCAAATAAGTGGAAGGTAGTAAAAGTGTGCGTGTTCATGTGTGTTGAGGCCCAGTGGGAGCTCTTCAAAAATGCAAGATTTAAAAAAATGTATCTCCCATGTACTGTTCTTTAGAAAACACTGGAGAGTATAGCCTACAAAAAAAAAAAGAGAGGAACAAAAATACTAGGAAGAAGTGAGTTTTAGGAAATGGACTCAATTTAGAAGCAAAGGGAATCTGTATGAGGGTGAAGAGTTTCCAGGAATAGCTCCATATCTAGGATGGAGAGCAACGAGGCTAGATTGGAGCTTCAGCAGATTTATTCTGGGGGTGAAACGAGAGAAATGTGAGGTTGTTGAAATTGCTAGATGATTGAGACAACTAAATGAATGTCTCAGCATGAAATAATTTTAAGTACTCAAAAATCAAAGGAAAAGCAAAAAGATAGTAACTTCGAGAGAAATAAAGTTATGCAGAAGAGGAAAAGTTAAGATACAGTGTTAATACACTGTTAATAGCACTTAAGAAGGAAGTCATGATAATATAAACACTAAATATTGATTCAACCAAAATTATGCTCTAACTCTATTGGGAAGAAGGCTGGAAATGTGCCAGAAAGCTAAATATTTGTTTGCTACAGGAATGAGTCCGTGATCTCCAAAACTAAAAGTCAATCAGAAGAAATAGAGGCAAGCTTTGTGAGAGAGAAATGTTACTAGGTTAGCGAGAAAGCAATTGTGGTTTCGGACCATGGATTTTAAGTCATTGTAACTAGGTTCATCATGACTTCCCTGATGGCTCAGCAGTAAATTATCCTCCTGCAGTTCAGCAGACACAGGTTCAAGCCCTGGGTCAGGAAGATCCCCTGGAGAAGGAAATGAACCCACTCCAGTGTTCTCGCCTAGAGAAGAATCCCATGGACAAAGGAGCCTGGCGGGTCACAAAGAGCCGGACACGACTGAGTGCACATGCACATAACTAGGTTCAAATACATATTTATTAATCAAAATAGAAACCACTACAATGAACACATTTTTGCCAATGAGAAGTTTGTTTATTCTTGTAGCATAAAAATCCGTGCTTTCAGATTTGACGAACTCTCAGAAAGCATTTTCTGCCTCCTGCTGATTATGGAAGCTGGTTTTCTCTGCAAAAAGTTGTTGAGATGCTTGAAGAAGTGGTAGTCAGTTGAGAAGAGGTAGGAGAATATGGTGGATGAGGCAAAACTTTATAGTCCAATTCATTCAATTTTCAAAGCATTGTCTGTATGATGTGCAGTTGGGCATTATGAGAAAAATTGGGCCCTTTCTGTTGACCAAGGCTGGTTGCAGACGTTGCAGTTTTCGGTGCATCTCATTGATTTGTTGAGCATACTTTTCAGATGTAATGGTTTCACCAGGATTTAGAACCCTATAGTGGATAATAGGGGCAGCAAACCACCAAACACTGACCATAACCTTTTTTTGGTGCAAGTTTGGCTTTGGGAAATGCTTTGGAGCTTCTTCTCTATCCAAGCACGGAGCTGGTCATCACCTGTTGTATCAGTTCAGTTCAGTTGCTCAGTCATGTCCTACTCTTTGAAACCCCATGAACCACAGCACGCCAGGCCTCCCTGTCCATCACCAACTCCCGGAGTTTACCCAAACTCACATCCATTGAGTAGGTGAGGCCATCCAACCATCTCATCTCTGTCGTCCCCTTGTCCTCCTGCCCTCAATCTTTCCCAACAGCAGGGCCTTTTCCAATGAGTCAGCTCTTTGCATCAGGTGGCCAAAATATTGGAGTTTTTCAGCTTCAACATCAGTCTTTCCAATGAACACCCAGGACTGATCTCCTTTAGGATGGACTGGTTGGATCTCCTTGAAGTCCAAGGGACTCTCAAGAGTCTTCTCCAACACCACAATTCAAAAGCATCAATTCTTCAGTGCTCAGCTTTCTTTATAGTCCAGCTCTCACGTCCATACATGACCACTGGAAAAACCATAGCCTTGACTAGACGAACCTTCATTGGCAAAGTATTGTCTCTGCTTTTTAATATGTTGTCTAAGTTGGTCATAACTTTCCTTCCAAGGAGTAAGCGTCTTTTAATTTCACAGCTGCAATCACCATCTGCAGTGATTTTGGAGCCCCCCAAAATAAAGTCAGTCACTGTTTCCACTGTTTCCCCATCTATTTGCCAGGAAGTGATGGGACCAGATGCCATGATCTTTGTTTTCTGAATGTTGAGCTTTAAGCCAACTTTTTCACTTTCATCAAGAGGCTCTTTAGTTCTTCTTCACTTTCTGCCATAAAATCTACTTTTTGTGACATGTCACAATCCAATCGAGAAATGGTTTGTTGTTGTTGCGTAGAATAAGAGAAAGTGACACTTCCAAATGACTATTTTTTTTTCATTTTTAGTCAGCTCAGGAGGAACCCACTTACTGAGCTGTGTTCACCTGTCCAATTTGCTTCAAATGCTAAACAACCATAGAATGGTCGATGTTCTTCAGCAACTTCTTGTGTAGTTGTGAGAGGATCACCTTCGATGATTGCTCTCAGTTGGTTGTTGTCGACTTCTGGTGGCTGGCCACTATGCTTCTCATCTTCAAGGCTCTTGTCTCCTTTGCAAAATTTCTTGAACTGCCACTACACTGTACATTCGTTAGCAGTTCCTGGGCCAAATGTATTGTTGATGTTGTGAGTTGTCTCTACTGCTTTACAACCCATTTTGAACTCGAATAAAAAATCGCTTGAATTTGCTTTTTGTATAATATCATTTCTGTAGTTTGAAATAAATATAAAATAAACAGCAAGTAATAAGTCATTAGCAAAAAAAAAAAAGCAAAAAATGTACATTAAAACTATATATAACATGACCACATTTACTTAAGAATGTATTCCAATATCAAATGGCAAAATTCAACAATGCAAAACTGCAGTTATTTTTGCACCAAACTAATAAAATAATCAGCTAAGAGAATTAAAAACAGTCACCTCTGTAGAGCAAGAAATAGAGGATTAGAAATGGACTGGGAATTAATGTTTTTGTAACAACTGTTGATGAATTATATACATTTATAAATTTGATAAATGTGAAAACTAAATTGCGAAAAGCCATTTGATATTTCTAAAATTATTTTTTCTAGTAAATGAGAATTGTAATAGTTAAAGATCATTTGATTTTAGTACTCAGATTTCTGTTTTCTCTTGGCTGCTTTGTTTTTTCAGATAGGTTGTTTGGGGGAGGGATGCCTTACCATTAATTTGGTTTAAATCTAGGAATTTTATTTCACTCCTTCATAATTTGAAGTGACCTTACTAAAAAAACTATTTTAAATGTATTCCAGGTGTGGCTTTAGCTGTTATTCTCTGTAACACCCGGCATATTAGTGACCATGTGTTCCTGGAAGCTGCAAAGGTTAAGTGTTTTAAATATTGTTTGGTTATTTTATAAAGGATGAATTATAAAAATGAATTTATCTTAAAAACAGAGAATGAGTTAAATCTGCCTTATGAATGAAAAGGAAATGACTCATCCATTGTTTTTTTGATATACCTTCTTCTTCTACATAAAATTAATTTACCATGATTTTTCCAGTGTTTAATTGCAAGCTGTGAATCCTTTCGTATATACTCTACCTGTATTATACATATCTGAAGGTTACATAATTGTGATAGCACAGATAAAATGTCTCTAAATATGATAAAAAGTCTTTGCTGCTGCTGCTGCTGCTAAGTCGCTTCAGTCGTGTCCAACTCTGTGTGACCCCATAGACGGCAGCAAAATCTAAATATTTACTGTTTAGTGGAAAGCAGTTTTAATTTCTGCAGTGGATTAAGTGTATTCCTGCTAGAAACAAGAATAACAGAATTATTCTCTGTTCCCCCAACCCTTTTCCCATTTCATTTGTCCTTATTACTCTGTTATTTAAGCAAACAAAAATGAAATTCTTTTCTTTCTCTTCAGGCTCTGACAAGTCAGTTGACAGATAAAGAGCTGGCTCAGGGGAGACTTTACCCACCACTTTCTAATATTCAGGAAGTTTCTATTAACATTGCTATTAAAGTAAGTAATAATTTATACCTCTTCACAGAAATTTTAGTGGTGTTTTTACACAACTAACACAAGTTCAAGAAAAATTGGGAACATTTAGAGAGTGCAAACAAGAAATTTTAGGTTGCTCATATTCTTACTCCCAGAATGTAACTCTCCTTTGATGCCTTCTAGTCTTTTTTTTTTTCCCACAAACATATAAAATGCACACATGTGTAGTCACCTGTGCCTGTTTTTAAAACTGGTTTCTCACTGCTTTTTTTCCACTTAATATATTGTAAGTATAGTATGTGAATCAATAATAATTCTTAGGAGCACTAATATTTGTGGAATTCTCTTTGTTGTTAGATCATAATTTGTTTAACCATTTCTCTGTTTTGGGGGACATTTAAGCATCTTCTGTTTCACTAGAAATAATATTATAGTGAATATCCTTAGATAATATTATAGTGAACATTCTCAGATAATATTACAGTGAACATCCTCAGGTAATATTATAGTGAACATCCTTAGATAATATTACAATGAACATCCTTAAATAAGTCTTTATATGCATTTGTGATCATTTTTTCTTAAGGTAAATTTCTCATCATAAGAACAAAAGGATTGACATGTTAAGGCTTCTGATAAACATTGCTAAATGATTTTTCAGAAAAAAAGTATTGATTTATACTGCCCTGTTAGATAGGAATGTATTCTGCCAATACTTAGAATTACTTTTTTAATTGCACGTTATTTTCATTTAAAGCATTTACTTTATTAAATTGAATATTTTTGTTTTTATTGAACAATAGTATTCCTTCTGTATTTGTCTTCTACTTTCTAACAGTAGGCTCTTTAAACAGTAAGGGTAATGATCCTTCTGTTTTCTGTGCTGTAGGTATTTTCCCCTTTGTCATTTATTTTAACTTAGTGCCATTTTTCACACTTTTTTTAATGGAATGATCCGTTTATGGATTGTTTTCTTACTTCCTGTGGATGTTGATGCTTTCTCCCTCTCCAAAGTCATAAACGTCTACCTGTATTTTCTAATAACATAAAACTTTTTAATCCCTCTGAGATTTTAGTGTATGATATGAGATAGAGAAACATTCTTTCCTGAAAAGTTAACCAATTGTCTCAGCACCAACTGACTGGGAATGCTACTCTTGTTAACATAAAAACAAACATTGGTTCCTTTACTAGGAGTCTGTTGTGACCATATTTACCTATTATTAGGCACTGTTTTCGTTTAATAATATTTGCTGTTTGATACTATACATTATACATATGAAACCATCATTATGGTTTTTTCAGGATTTTCTTTCTATTCTGACCTTTTTATTCTTTTGGATGAATTTTTGAGTCAGTTTTTTAAATTCAAAACCCTTCAAACTGTGAGACTATGTCATATTTATAAATTGGTGAAATTGAGTCTGTCTGTATTGACTCTTCCCTATTCGATATCTCTCTCTCCATTTACTAAGGTTTTTCTCTAAGTTTTTCAATATAATTTTGTTGTTTTCTTCATTGAAATGTGGCATGTTTCCTATTACCTATTTTCATAGATATTCAAAATTTTTGTTATCCTTTAAAATAACATTTTTCCTTTCCATATATATTTCCTCACTGGTCATGTCTAATATATAAGGAAGGTATTTATTTGATACAGGGTTCTTTGTTGAACTAAGTTAATTATTTTGGAATTGTTGAGTTGTGAATTATCTGAAAATGACTGTTTTTTAATGTATATAACTCACTTTTTCCCTATTTTACTAAGTCACTTGCTATGTAAGAGCAGTTTTAAACAATTGAGTTGATAAGGGCACACATCCTTGTATTTTAATAAGGATTGAAATAAGTACTTCTAAAATCTTTTTGAAGAAGTAGGCTTATGTTCCTACTATTTACTAAGATTTTCTTTTTTATTTTTGGCTGCTCTGCATGGCTTGTGGGATCTCAGCATCCCAACCAGGGAGTGAACCCAGGCCTCTGTTCCACTAGGCCACCGGGAAGCTCCCAAGATTTTCATAAATACCAGGATTAGATGTAGAATTTATCAATTGCACTTTCAACTTAAATGCTGATGATCATAAGATTTTACCCCTTTGAGTATTAATGTTATTGTTGCATTATAGTAATACTCATAAAATAAGCAAAGATTGGAAATTGATAAAGAATGATATGCCTAGGAAATAATCAATTCAGTTGACCTGGAGTCTAGAATATAGATAGGAAAAAGGCGTTAGGTAAGATTTGAAATTAAGACTGGCTGTACAGATGCACAGATGCCAGATTTAGGACTCTGAATACTATTGTAAAACAACTGAAGAACTTAGAGCCCAGCATTTAGATGAATAGAGTTCAACTTTAGAGTGTTATAGGTGGGACAGATTTTGGAAGATACCAGTCAATTAGATTACTAGTATGTGCCCATGAAACGTAATATATAAGGAAAAAGAAGATCTGTGCTTGGGGGTGGTATGGGAGCAGAGCCCCCAGGATTGTGTCTCTTCCCCCTCTTCCTCCTTCTGTGTCCTAAGGTTTTCCTTTTATGGAGCCAGGGTATCAGGAGAGTAGACAGTGCTTTGTGTCTATCCCCCAACACTACCCACAGCCACCGGGCAGCTCCACATAGCCACTGGTCACCTGCTGGATATCTGTGCAACCTCCTTGGCCCTGCCCCTAGTCTTTCCTGTGAATACAGACGTGTTTCCTACAAAAGACTAGACAATACAGGTGACCCTTGAACAATGCAAAAGTTAGCTGCTGACTCTCAGCGCAGCTGAAAATCTACATATTACCTTACTGTTGGTCCTCAGGGTCTGAGGTTCTGCATCCACAAATTCAACCAACTGGGAATCACGTGGTATATGTTTAGTAAAAGAAATTCACATGTAAGTGGACCTGTGCAGTTCAAACCCTTGTTGTTTGAGGGTCAATGGAATTTGACACATTTTCCATCACAAAATATCATGAGAGTGAGCTCCTAAGACCAAGTTCAGTTCAGTTCAGTTCAGTAGCTCAGTCATGTTTGACTCTTTGCGACCCCATGAATCGCAGCATGCCGGGCCTCCCTGTCCATCACCAACTCCCAGAGTTCACTCAGACTCACGTCCATCGAGTCAGTCATGCCATCCAGCCATCTCATCCTCTGTCGTCCCCTTCTCCTCCTGCCCCCAATCCCTCCCAGCATCAGAGTCTTTTCCAATGAGTCAACTCTTCACATGAGGTGGCCAAAGTACTGGAGTTTCAGCTTTAGCATCATTCCTTCCAAAGAAATCCCAGGGCTGATCTCCTTCAGAATGGACTGGTTGGATCTCCTTGCAGTCCAAGGGACTCTCAAGAGTCTTCTCCAACACCACAGTTCAAAAGCATCAATTCTTAAGCATCATCCTAAGACCAAGGATTACCTTTAATAACCATCATTTTTCCTTAAATATTTCTTTTAGAAAACTGAAAGAACTAATAGTAATCGTCATTTAGAATGAAAATTAGAGGAGGAGACATAATTGTTTGAAAAAAAAATTTTTTTCTCTATCATGTATCACTACGTTCTTTTTAAAGTTAGACCATAACTTCAGAACTTAACTATATGATAGACACTGTGCTACCCTGTGAGGAAGCTTTTTCATTCTGCCTCATTTTACAACATAAGTAAGACTCAGAGGGTTTATCTTTACCACCAGTCATGGTGTGTGGCTTGCTACAAAGATCAGAAATTCATTCAAGCCAGTTTAGGTAGGAAGTACCTAACTTAACTTTTTAGGGTGGTCTGCGGTCTAGTCTCAGAATGCTGTGGGCTTGAAACATATTTCTCACTTTAAATACCTTGGGCAAGTTACTTAAACTCCTCAGACTTTGTTGTTCTCATGTATAAAATGAGAATAATAATAACAGTGGAAACAGTGTCAGACTTTATTTTTTTGGGCTCCAGAATCACTGCAGATGGTGATTGCTGCCATGAAATTAAAAGACGCTTACTCCTTGGAAGGAAAGTTATGACCAACCTAGACAGCATATTCAAAAGCAGAGACGTTACTTTGCCAACAAAGGTTCGTCTAGTCAAGGCTATGGTTTTTCCTGTGGTCATGTATGGATGTGAAAGTTGGACTGTGAAGAAGGCTGAGCGCTGAAGAATTGATGCTTTTGAACTGTGGTGTTGGAGAAGACTCTTGAGGGTCCCTTGGACTGCAAGGAGATCCAACCAGTCCATTCTGAAGGAGATCAGCCCTGGGATTTCTTTGGAAGGAATGATGCTAAAGCTGAAACTCTAGTAATTTGGCCACCTCATGTGAAGAGTTGACTCATTGGAAAAGACTCTGATGCTGGGAGGAATTGGGGGCAGGAGGAGAAGGGGACGACAGAGGATGAGATGGCTGGATGGCATGACTGACTCGATGGACGTGAGTCTGAGTGAACTCTGGGAGTTGGTGATGGACAGGGAGGCCTGGCGTGCTGCGATTCATGGGGTCACAAAGAGTCGGACACAACTGAGCGACTGAACTGAACTGAACTGATAGGGTTCTTGGGAGGGTTAAATGAGATACCCATGGAAAGCACATAAAAACATGCCTGACACTCAGTGATGGTGGTGCTGAGTTATTACCATGTACAGGTTCCAGTCCTTACTTTACTTGACCTTATAGTTCTAGTGTCCAACACCTGGTTTGTAATAATTTCTGTGTCCTTTCATCGAAATTGTAGAGCAAAAACACCTGGCTCACTTGGGTTAGATTTTCACCCTAGCCCCGTCAGCTGTGACCAGGAAGTCGAGTCTCCCACACACATCTCAGCAGGGCTGTGGGAAAGGACACAGGCAGGGCAGGCTACCCAAGCAGGTCTGCTGGACCCGTACACGGTAAAGCGGAAGGTTACTGCAGTGTCAAGGAAATGTTGATATTTCAGGGCAAGGGGAACTTTAAAGTCACTTTAAAGCATATCAAACTTATGGTGAGAGTGCAAATATTTTTAATCTTCTAATAGTTTCTGAATGTTTTGAAGTGAGTCCAAGTAATGTTATTTTTTCTTTTGAAAAAAACACCATCCTTCCAAATTCATTACTTTGTGATTTAATAATACCTTTTCTTTTAAATAGGTTAATACTCAGAGCCATACAGTAATCTTATTATTTTTCAGGTTACAGAATACCTGTATGCTAATAAAATGGCTTTCCGATACCCAGAACCTGAGGACAAGGCCAAATACATTAGAGAAAGAATATGGCGAAGCGAGTACGATTCCCTGCTGCCCGATGTGTATGAGTGGCCAGAGGCTGCGGCGCACCCTCCCCCCATAACAGAATAGAAGCACACCACTGATACTTTCCATGCATCAGGGAGCTCCTTTTTTTCAGACAGAAAGAGAGAATGTTCTTAAATTCATGCTTTTTTCTGTTTAACCCCTCCTCCACTTTATTTTTGCCCATGAATCCACACTTCTGTACCAGGGTGAATGTGTTGACTACTCTGCCCACCTGCACCCTGCAATCAAATGACCATAATGCTTTTATTCTCGTTTGTAGCTCACGTCATATCAGAGATATTAAAAATGTTCTTGTGAATGTCTTCACTTGTGCTCTTGTTCACTCTTAGCAAAATATTTGCTAGTTACTACTACAGCTAAAAATCCCTTGTCCAGTTCTTGTAGGGCTACTAAAATAGAAATTTACTTCTGTGGTTATGAGTACAGAATTTTGAGAAGAAGCCAAATTTAACCAAATTCTAAGGACAAGTTGTCAGCATCTAAAAATATCCTTTTATATCTGCTTTATTTGACCTTCATCCTCTGAAATGCCTTTCCAGTAGACAGATACAGAAAAATCTACCCTATTATTTATTTTCTGGGACTAAACTGAAGCTTAATTATAAAGTGAAACAAGAGCTATTGCTGCCTTTAGACAAATTAAATAGTCATTGTTTTCAACAGTGTGTGAAAATCACAGTGTAATTTTGTAAAATAAAGGTAATATCTTAAATTTAATTGCTTTAATTATGCTATTTTTATTGCATAACTAGAAATTTAGATTTGCTTATTATGAAGAACACATTTTCATTTTCTCCTGGATGATTCTAAAGAACGGGGTCTAGGTAGACTTCATAAATTATGATTTTTGACAAGTGATTTTTAACAAATTGACCATGTGTTTCCCATCTAAATGAGTCACATTTAGACTCATCTGTGTGAATCTATACCCTTATTCCAGTAGTGATGGTCTTTATTGAGATAATTTTGGAATGTTCCTATGATACATTCCTTTAAATATCATTAGTAGTAATAACTAACTCCTTCTCCATTGAAGATGGATTTAATTTTTTGAAATCACCAAAATTAATTTAGGTCTAAGTGGGAGTGAATAGGTGTTTAGACCAGTAAATGTCATTTTTAGTCCCAGTAACATGGGTAATAACTACCTAGTCAAATCGATTTTCTTATGTGGCTTATACATTGGAGAGTTCTAAAGGAAAATCCCAAACATTTTGAGAAGTAGTCTTGCTATATATAACCCTAACAGAGTTGCTTTGGGGCAAAAAAAACACAAAACTTTAAAATGCCCATTTTACAAGATAAACTATAAAAAATTATTCATGGCTGCAATCAATGTGCACATTGTTTGAAGTTTCCCTCCACAGTCCTTGATACGTTAGATGTGATATTCTGGAGGGTGATAAAAGGGCTTCATTTTTATGTTCCTGTTTCCTTTTACCTAATAGGTAGAGATTAATTGAGTCATAGTAATTGTGAATGTAATTCAGTGTTTTAAGAATGCCATGTTTTAAACATTTAAGAATGTTTTAAAATGGCAATGCCATTTTGAGCATGGAAAAATGCAGTTGGTTAAATATACCTAACAGATGAGTAAAATCAGGTATGTTTTATCTGTTTGGTAAAATAAATAATCAGATCACTGTTTCCCTCAATTAAAGATGAAAGGCTTATGGTTTTCATGCTACCTTGGTCAAAATCATCCACAAAAATACTCTCTGTGAAATCTTGATTTTAGTTTAACATTACAAGTAAAATAATTACAGACCTGTTTTTTCAATCAATTCTTCTTGAAGACAGGAAAATGCAAAATTAAAGTAATTTTACTCAGATGTTTGCTTATTCAAATGTGTCTAATACAGTATACATGGAAATATTTTAAGGAAAAAGCAAGGCTAAATGGCATATAGCCTGCTTATTTAAATAAGACAGAATAAAAGCTGCCTACTCTCATTATGTGTTATTTACCAACCAGAATTTCAACACATAACAATTTTTGGATGTAAATTAAAATGTTCTATTATTTAAGCCAAGAATACAGGCAGGAACTATCATGGTGGTAGGGGGAGGGGTGGCATCATGGCAACAAATTGGAAAAGAAACAACATTTGAACCTAATAGAAATGGACAGTTATTTTCGTTCTTTTGAAGAAATTCTGTAGATCAGGCTGTCAAATTATTTAGTAGGGAAAAGTGAGAATGCATGTTTTCAAATCTGGAATGACCTATCACCTGTACTGTGAAACAAATTTGATAGCGAGTGAGGGTAAAGGTTTATTGACTATAATGGGAAAATGTCAAAGATTTTAGTTAAAAAATTTTTTAAGGGATGGATTCTTAACCAGGAGTGGCCACCAAATTACTGTGAAGTTTTAAAATGCAGATGCCTCTGGCCCCTCCTCTAAGGGCCCTACACCACCAGCACCAGGAGCTGGGTGGTCGCGGGGAGCTAACCGACCCTCCTGCTCACGCAGTGGGCCTGAGATGGGGCCTGAGATTCTGCACTTCAGATACTCTCCCAGGGGTGCCCATGCTGCTGTGCAGAGGACATGTGTGTGACACTGCTCTGGAGTCCTGAGTGTAGTGTGTGTTTAAGTGCTCAGATAGTATATGCTCTCTCTGGAAAAGAAAACTGAAATTCTGTTCTTAGACCAAATTTGTTTCATCTGCTTTTGTTATGTATAACCTATATAGGATGTTCATAAGAACAAAAATAAAAAACTTTTAAACAGCTGCTTCTGAAAATACGTAATTAGAACATTGTTCAGTTCTTAATTAGATTAATATACTTTGTTAAGTAAAACCTAGCAATTAGTTTTTCACTTATAAAAGATTATCAAGTAGATATTTGTTCTATTATTATTTGTTTTATGATATAACTTACCCTATCTTTTGTCTTTTCTTTCTCTAAATTATCAGCCTCTGGAGAAATAAGATTCCACATTTTCCTTTGCAAAGGAGTTGCTAATGAATTAAGACCAAAGCATAATAGTTATTGAGGGGCATGGAGCATTATTTACTCTCAGATTACTGAAAAAGCCCAAGGGGGATGGCAGGGTAGTGGGAAAACTCTTGCCTTAGGAAAAGCACTTCATCTGGATGCTGCTGTTGCTTTTCCCAAGCCCATTCAGTATCCCTCAAAAATAACCTCTTCAAGCCCAGAACAGCTCCAGGGTTCTGTTAAATTGACCGAATCAGAATCAGCTCTGCTGAGCATACAGAATACTGGAGAACATTAATATAAAGCTCAAAGCTCTCTACTGGGATTCCACTTAAAGGGACTGTCCTAATGAAGTAGCACCAATATATTTCCAGCCAAGATAGGTACACGTGTATTGCTGACTTTATAGAAAACGGCAGAGATACTCCTTGTCTACTTCGGCTCTCAACCGATGTATGACTGGCATTTCGATGTTCATCCAGATTTTAAAAATATCAGTCCTCCACAGACAAGCTAAATAAGAGTAACATACATAATATTTAAAATGATCAAGACAGTTTTACTACAGAAACCTTACCCCTCATCTGAAATCAAGATGTTTTAATAGAAGTGGAGAAAAAGCTCAATGCTTTGTTCTGAATTTTATAAATTCAACTGGGCCTAATTAGGACACGATTCTTATTGCATAATTCCCTTAATCCTTGCCAGGAGTTACTCAGATAAACCAGTGATTAGATTTTAAAACAATAATTATTTTCCTTACATGGATACGGAAGACAGTGCCTCTCAAGGAGAAAAAGGTCTGGAAATGTGTGCATAGTTCAGTGACATAAAATACACAAATTTAAGTCACATGACTTGGATGCTTTGCATCTTTCTGTAACAGCTTTTTGCCAGTAAACTGACTCTTTCTTTGATGTGGCTATTTAATCAAGCCTGTTTTTCCCAAATAAAGATGTATTTGCTACTTTGCTTTATGGGAAATTACCCCTACAATCAGCACACTTAAAAGTTTTAAGACAAAGGGGAAATTAATGGGTATTTATTCCCCAGTTTTCAGTATGTCCTTGTATGTTCTGGGAAAACTGTTCTCCTTGACTTTCCTAATTTTAAGTGTCATTCTAGCAAATCATTGATTCCTACATAGTCACTGAATTATCACCAACACATCAGGTATGTTCAGTTAGCAGATGATGATAAACTAAATTTTATGGATAGCACCTAGTCTGCTGGGCATTGTTCTAAGCGTCTTACGTGAGGCAACATACTTAATCCTTATGACCACCTTCTGTCATTAGCCTCTCTCAGAGAAGGACACAGATGCACAGAGAGATTAAAAGATTTGCCCAAGTTATCTGCTGGTAAGAGGCAGAGCTATGCCTCACCTCAGTCCTTAGTGGGGAAAAGGGGCCTCTGTGACAGGCGATTTTATCTGGATCTTAAATACCTTACTTTTAGGAACTTATTTCAAGTGAAAAATTTTCACCTATTTTCGTAAGATTAGTCTTAGGTCCTTTTTCATGTGGTTTACTGGTTCATGTGATTTTTTTTTAACTTTGTTCCCATTTATAATTCAAATACAGTATAAACCTATTTAATCCATTAGTCTTAAGCATTTTAAGTACTGAATGTAAACAATAGATCTGGTTTTGAATTTGGTAAATTACACTAAAACTTCCAGATCACTAACATCTTTTGATTTGGTAATCTTCAAAAATTACCACAAAAGGGCTTCCTTTGTAGCTCAGCTGTTAAAGAAATCTAACCTCTATGCAGGAGACCTGGGTTTGATCCCTGGGTTGGGAAGATCCCCTGGAGAAGGGAATGGCTCCAGTATTCTGGCCCGAAGAATTCCATGGACTGTATAGCTCATGGGGTTGCAAAGAGTCATACAGGACTGAGTGACTCATTTTCACTCACATTTTCAGCTGCCAATCTTCAAAAAACCACCAACCGCTATCACTGTTTCAGTAGCACTTAAACACTTTGTATCTTGTTTTAACTTTCTTTTTTAAATTATAGTTGCTTAACAATGTTGTGTTGGTTTCTGCTGTACTACACTTTGTATCTTGACATCTGCCAATGTCAACGTGAATTGGGAATTGTAAGATGTATTTTTAATGATATCTATTATATGCATGTCTATAACTTCTTCCATTAAACTGTCATAATGGAAGATATTGATAGTAGCATCAAATGTATGCGGAATAAGGAATTTAGGAATTTCTGAAGCCTATTTTAGTTAAATATTTGACACTATAACATTTCTGCCTAATGTTTTATTAAACTTTGTCTAATCACCTTTAAAATTAACTGAAATTAAAACTGTTTTTGCAATTGATATTGTATTTCCTTTGGTAACATGTGAAGCATTCATTATTGACTTGAAGGGAGTTGCAGGTAGCAAAAGTCATTACCCTTTCTCACCTTTGTATTTAGAATAAGTAGTGTTGTGGTAATAGCCTACGGAAATACCAGTTTAAGGGGAAAGCCTTGTGTAGAGTGTATTATACCAGACTGACATATTCCAGATGCTTCCAAGAGTCAGTCTAAAAACTTCCTAATGGTATGAACTATTTTTTCTCATTTGTGATATATAAGTTCTACTGAAATGTGTGTATTTTCTTTTTTTAATGGAAGTATATAGTTCATTACAACATTGTGTTAGTTTCAGGTGTACAGCACAATGATTCAGTTACAAATAAATATATATATTCTTTTTCAGATTCTTTTCCCTTAGAGGTTATGACAAGATATTGAATATAGTTCCCTGTGCTATACAGTAGGTCCTTGTTGGTTATCTATTTTACATATAGCAGTGTGTATACATTAATCTAAAACTCTGAGATGTGTGTATTTTCTAAATAAATTTTTGCTATGTATCAAAAATGTGTTATGATCTTGTTTTTAAAGGCAGCTGTAAGGTATTATCTTGGTATTATCTTAAAACACACGCACTTGGTATTAAACCTTAAACGCACACCAAAATACTTGATCCCCTGAGAATATGCTGTTAGACTGAAGTTCACTGTAGACCTAGTGATTCTGCTCATCTTTTCATTTTCTTCTGTTTGTTTCCTTACCCTCTTTCTCTCCTTATTTTGTTTAATCAGAGGAGTAAAGGAATGATTTCTCACCTCTTCCCCCACCACATACACCTTCCCAGACCTTAGTGTTAGAATACTAAAGCCGAAAGACTGTATGTTGATTCTGTGATTAAGGGAGAAGATGGCATTAGAGCTCATGCTTACTGAGTGCTTCTTCAAGCCAGGCCCTATCCTAAGTACCTGATACTTTTTTACTCATTCAAGCATCACAACGAACTTCTGAAGTGTTGATATTTCCCCCATTTTACAGATGTAGGATCTGAGGGGGTCACATAGCTACTAAAATGCAAAGCCACGATTCAGAGCTCTTGTGACATGTTTGTGACAGAAACTTCAGTCCCGTTTAGACTCTCCTTCTCTTAAGCACAGCCCACCCTGCACAACAGGGCAGCTGAACATCATGGTCCTGCTGTCTTACTGAGTCAGAATCACTAACTCCAAGACAGCCTCAATGCTCCTGGCGAATCCCGGTCTGGTAACTCCGGTACCTTCCCTGCTGTCAGATCCCTGATGTTCTCCTGCATCCTAGCTCTCAAGACAGCCTTACTTCAATCTCACAGAGAAATGGGACGATCAGAAGAAGGTGTCCCCAAGCTCCCCTTCTCCTCATCTCTCCAGGAACCTTGAGAAAGTGAAAAGCAGTAGCTCCCGACTTCCAGGAGCTGACCTGATACTAGGAACTCACGGCTGAGCTCTCCTGTTGAATGGGATACACTCACTGACACCCAGAGTTCCCCCCGTGAGCTGTCCCTGCGGCAGTGAGTGATGGATATCTCACAGGACATTGACAAGGCGACTGTGACCACAATGGATTAAGACAAAAACAAGGTCACTCCAACATCACGTCTTGTTTAGTCACTCAGTTGTGTACAACTCTTTGTGACCCCATGAACTGCAGTATGTCAAGCCTCCCTGTCCATCACTAACTCCCAGAGTTACCCAAACTCATGTCCATTGAGTCGGTGATGCCATCCAACCATCTCATTCTCTGTTGTCCCCTTCTCCTCTTGCCCTCAATCTCTCCCAGCATCAGGGTCTTTTCCAATGAGTCGGTTCTTCGCATCAGGTGGCCAAAGTATTGGAGGTTCAGCTTCAGCACCAGTCCTTCCAATGAATATTCAAGGTTGATTTCCTTTAGGATGGACTGGTTTGATGTCCTTGTAGTCCAAGGGACTCTCAAGAGTCTTCAACACCACAGTTCAAAAGCATCAATTCTTCAGTGCTCAGCCTTCCTTATGGTCCAACTCACAACCATACATGACTATTGGGAAAATCAGCATTGACAATACGGACTTCTGTTGGCAAAATGATGTCTCTGCTTTTTAACACACTGTCTAGGTTTGTCATAGCTTGTCTTCCAAGGAGCAAGTGTCTTTTACCTTTGTGGCTGCAGTCACCATCTGCGTTGATTTTGGAGCCCAAGAGAATGAAATCTGACACCATGTAGACCGTCACGTCTACACACGGGCAAAACCTGAGTATCATCCAAACCACAGAAATGACCTCCCTTTGCACCCAGAGTGATCCTTTTGTTAAAAACTAATAAACAGGGGCTTCTCTGGTGGTCCAGTGGTTAAGACTTCAAGCTCCCATTTCAGGAGGCCCTGGTCTGACCCCTGGTCTGGGAACTAGACCTCGCATGCCACAACTAAGACCTGGCACAGCTAAAGAAATAAGTAAGAAAAAGTATATATATTTAAAAAAACACATTGAGGTATCATATTTTAGAATTTGTTGTTCGGTCACTAAGTCATATCCAACTCTTTGTGACCCCATGGACTGCAGCATGCCAGGCTCCTGTGTCCTCTACTATCTTTGCTCAAATTCAAGTCCCGTGAGTTGGTGATACTATCTAACCATCTCACCCTCTCCCACCCTCTTCTCCTTTTGTTTTCAATCTTTCCCAGCATCAGGGTCTTTTCCAATGAGTCAGCTCTTTGCATCAGGTGGCTGAAGTATTGGAGCTTTCAGCTTCAGTATCAGTCCTCCCATGAATGTTCAGGGTTGATTTCCTTTAGGATGGACTGGTTTGATGTCCTTGCAGTCCAAGGGACTCTCAAGAGTCTTCTCCAGCACCACAATTTGAAAGCATCAGCTCTTCAATGCTCAGCCTTCTCTATAGTCCAACACTTTATCAACAGCCATTTTTCACCTTTCAGAACAGCTATCATCAAAAAAATCTCAAACAACAAATGTTAGCAACAGTGTAGAGAAAAAGGAACCCTCCTACACTGTTGGTGGGAATGTAAGTTAGTGCAGCCACTGTGGAAAACACTAAGAAATGTTGTGAGAAAATAGAGTTTTCTCAAAAAACTAAAGAAAGAACTACCATACGATGCATCAATTCCACTCCTGGTATTGATCCAAAGAAAACTAAAATGTTAATTAAAAATATACATGTATTTCTTCAATTAAAAAATAAATTAAAAAAAAAGACACATGTACTTGTGTTCACAGTAGTACTGAGAAATCTCCATATTGCTTTCCACAGTGGCTGTATCAATTTACAATTGCCAAGATATGTAAGCAACCTACATGTCCATCAACAGATGAACATACAGAGAAGATGCAGTATCTATATGATGGAATATTTGTTGTTGTTTAGTTTCTGACTCTTGTGACCCCATGGGCTGCAGCCTGCCAGGCTCTTATGTCCATAGGATTTCCCAGGTAAGTATACTGGAATGGGTTGTGATTTCCTTCTTCAAGAGATCTTCCTGACCCCAGGTTCGAACCTGCATCTCCTGTATTGGCCAGCGGATTCTTAACCACGGAGCTACCAGGGAAGTGCCACTCAACCATAAAAAGAGACGAAATTTTGTGTTTGCAACATGGACAGACTTGGAGGGCATCATGGTAAGTGAAAATATCAGAAAAGACAACTAATGTATGATATCACATGTTGAATGTAAAAAAATAAACTAATGAATATGACAAAGAAGAAACAGAACTCACATATATAGAAAACTATTAGTTACCAATAGAGAGAGGGGATAGAGAAGGAGTGAGATAGGGTTAACAGATTAAGATAACTATGTATAAAATAAATAAGTTACAAGGATATATTGTATAATACAGGGAACAAAGCCAGTATTTTATAATAACTGTAAATGGTTAATTAAGGGCTAGGTTATATTTGCAGGAGCAGGGTTCTAGGTGAAAAAAACTGGACATAATAACTATTGAAGATGAATGATGATTCTATATAGAGGTTCATTAAATGTTTTCTCAATTTTTGTGTATGTTAAAAATTTCCCATAAAGTTTTTTAAATGAACAGAAAGCACTGTCTAGAATTCTCTAAAGCTATAATAACCTCTGAGAAAAGCGGTTGTAAGAAATCTTGATTGGGGTGGGCATAGGGGATGGTAGGTTTAAGCCCGGAACCTCTGGAATGGGCAGATCTATTGGGGGCACCGCTACAGGGAACCCCTAGCCGAGTTGTGGTCAAGACCTAGTTGTAGAATGTGTCTTCCTGAGCATTTCTCAGCCAGGCACGTGTCCGAATAAACAACGTTCAAGGTCCTGTTTTTAAAATGTTGATAAACCAGTTCCCGCTTGAACAAATCCACCTTATTTCCTTATTTTTCCATTTCCAGGAGATTAATCCAAGTCTCAACCTTCCCACAAGACCCAGCTCAAGTCTAACCACCCCCTGCTTTATTTTTTTGCAAGGCAGTGGGGTCTTAGTTCCCTGCCAGGGATTGAACCGACCCCTGGCAGTGTAAGTGCAGAGTCTTAATCACTGGACTCCCAGGGAATTCCCTAACCCTTCCTTAATTTAATGATCTCCCTATTTTTGTCACTCTCTTTGTTTTCTCCTTTGCTCCCTCATTTTGTTAGTGACTCTCTGCTACTTCTTTTTCCAACCTTGGCGTATGCTCCTAAAACCAGGAACCATGACATATATTAAAAATTCATTATCAAAGTCGGATTCTCTCTCCACAAAGGCGGAGCTTAAGTAACGCTTGCATAAATAAAAGCTTTGAACAGGCCCAAAAGTAAATGATCCCACTCTCCAGGTAGTGTTTAAAACCCTCCATCCACAGCACTTCTAACCTTGTTATGAAGCTGCTGGATACTTTGACCACCTCCAGCATGTAAGCAAAAATCAGTACATCTGACACTACACAAGAGTGTGAAGCTTTGAAAGCTGGAGTTTGACCTGAATCCGTTTTTCCACCTGGGCCACGTGCAGTTTCGGCCGGGGCTCTCACCCCACGTGTGCAGGAGGCGATGCTGTGGCTGTGCGCTCCTCTCAGCAAGTGAAAACACCGGCGACCCTGCTGCGGGCACAGCACCCGCAGCTGCGAATTTTTCAGGAGACATTCCGCGGTATCCCTGGAAGTGCAAAGTGGAATCGAAAGAAGACTTGGGATCTAGAGTAGGTTCTACTATGAACTTTGATTCCAAGGCACCGCACGCTTCCGTTTTTAGTGCTTCAGATAGATTCATCGCCATAAAATCACAGACTTTACACAAATATGCCAGAGCAAAGCATCTGGGAGAACGCTCTTGTTTGAAAACGTTCAGTTCAGTTCAGTCACTCAGTCGTGTCCTACTGAGCACGCCATGGACTGCAGCACGTCAGGCCTCCCTGTCCATCACCAACTCCCAGGGTTGACCCCAACTCATGTCCATTGAGTCAGTGATGCCATCCAACCATCTCATCCTCTATTATCCCCTTCTCCTCCCACCTTAAAACTGCCCCAGCATCAGGGTTTTTTTAAATGAGTCAGCTCTTCGTATCAGGTGGCCAAAGTATTGGAGTTTCAGCTTCAACATCAGTCCTTCCAATGAACACTCAGGGCTGATCTCCTTTAGGATGGACTGGTTGGATCTCCTTGCTGTCCAAGGGACTTACAAAAGTCTCCAGCACCACAGTTCAAAAGCATCAACGTTACATGGCAAAAAAAAAAAAGCCATACAGTAGGGACTTCTCTGGCGGTCCAAGTGGTTAAGTAAGACCTTGGGCTTCAAGGGCAGGGGGTGAGGGTCTGATCGCTGGTTGCAGAACTAAGATCCCACATGCCCCCAAGCAGTGGCCAAAAAATAAAAATAAAAAAGCAACCCACACAGCAGACATTTTTCACCTCAGGCGCTCTGGTCTTCCCGGGATACCGCAGCCCTCTTAGGGGCAGTCCCACTCGCCGCGGGACAGAGCGGCGGACCCACAGCCCAGCCTCACGCCGGGGTCGCGCTCCGCGAAGAACCACCGAGCGCGGACCTCCGGCGCCTCCTAGAGCGGTGGGTCGCGGACTCGGCCGGCGGCGCACTTCCGCCCGCGCGCGTCGCCGCCCCGCGGACGGCCGGGCCTCGCCGCGGGCCTCGGGGAGTGGGTGAGTGGGGCAGGGCGCGCCCGAGGTTGGGGGCGGGCCGGGGTCTGCGCCACCGAGGCCTCCCCCGCGCCCGCCAAACCTGTCGAGCGCTCGGGCGACCCGCGGAGTCGCGGGTTGGGCCGGAAGCCGAGGACCCAAGCCGGGGAGCTAGGACGCGCCTTGTCCACCCACCGCCCCTCATCGCGCCTGCTTACCCCGACCTGCGGGCCGAGGACACCCTGCCCCGCGCCTCTGCCGCCTCCCACCCTCCTTTTGCTCGATAGGCGTGGAGGAGCTGCTGGGCCGGCCGGCGGTCGGAGACCCGGCCTCTGGCCACAGCTGGCTAGGCCTTGGCCTCGCAAAGGCCACTCTCTGTGCAGAGGGCCTCGGCCCTTGCATCTCTGAAATGGAGGATGACAGGACCTGCCCTGCCTGCACCGCTTGGGTGGATTGCAGGCTTGGCACCGCCTCTGCCTGAAAACTCCTTCGGAGCCCGACAGTCTTTAGAATCTCCCGGGGAGCTTCCCCAGTGCTGAGAACCCCAGAACCACCGGGCGATTGTAGTTTGCAGCCAGGACTGAGAACCACTAGCCCAGAGTGTCAAGTGACCCTACCGAGCTCGATCGTGTGTTGTATTCTCGCTAGGAATGTGTACTATCAGAAAACAAACGGCTGAGTTTTGTTTTGTTTTGTTGTCCAAGTAGACAAGACCCAAAACCTGGTTTGCTTATTTATTTCCTAGTGGTGCATAACGCGCACCAGTGATTAAATTTCTGGTTACTTCCCAACCTAGTGGAAGAGTTTTGGTTATTTGGCTTGCTTTTAAGCTTTTTATTATGGAAACTTTTCAAATCTATACAAAAACAGAATTGTGTACAGAATGTACCAACTCATGTACTAATCGCTAATTGATCTAGTTTCATCTGGCACCCTCACCCCCACTGGATTATTTTAAAGCAAATCAAAATGTACCATTTCATCCATTAAATACTGGCTTATGTTTATACAACACAGTAACTCCTTGAACATAACAGCATTATCAGTCTCATAAGTCTCTTGTTACTCTCTGGTGAAGTTTGCATTTCCCCTGTTCTCTCATTTTTTTTCCCCCTCCCATCATCTGGTGGTCCAAATCAGGATTCAAACAAGCTAGACATGTTACGTTTGTTTGATGGCTCACATCTCTTTGTCTCCTCTCTCTTGATTATTATTTTTCCTAGTATTTAGGTTGTTGAAGAAGTCAAGCCATTTGTCCTGTACTGTTTCTTACACACTGAATTTTGCTTTTTCCTTCCCTGTGGTGTGCTCTAATAAACGTGTTTAGAAGACAGCCTTTTCCAGATACAGGTTATATTTTTTGGCAAGAAAAACCTCATCGGTTACTGTGTGCTTCATATTGCATCACGTCAGGAGTTGGATTAGGTCGTGTCTCTGTGGTGTTAAGATTGATCACTGGCTCTTTTCCATACAAATTGTATTGCAGGGTGACTGATTGATCAGGGAATTACAGAAGGATACTAATAACTACAGAAGGAATGAGAGAATATCACCTTTTGACAACCCCTAATGAAATAATGGTTCCTGGAAAGGATCACTAATGGTTGCCAACATCAGAAAAAGAGAGACAGCCAGACAGCGAGTGCTCCCTGGTGGAACTTCCCAATACCACTTGTTACATATTCTTAGGTGGTGGATGGGGGATAAAGAGGAAACAGAATTGACCTTGAGTTGATAATTGTTGAAGCTCAGTGTGACAGTACGTTATACTAATCTCTCTCCTTTTGTATGTTTGAAATTTTGCATAACAAAAGTTTTTTTTTTTTTTTTTAATTGACTTGTTGACTAGTGAGTTCAGGTCAGCCTGATCCATCCATTATAGTTCTCCACTAGCCTTTCACTAACTGGTTCTCAAAACTGACTGCATGTTAGGATCACAAGGGAAGAATTTTTCTTATTCAGTTCTAAAACACATGTCTCTTGTGGAATTTCCTGTTGATTCTGGGATGGAGCCCAGTGGTTGATGTTTTAAAAGATCTCCAGGTGATGAGTACTTCAGGATTCTGTACCACTGGCTTAGATCTACTATCAGTTACACATGCAAAGTGTTTATATTCTATTACACCTTCTGCATTTATTACCTTAAATTTTTGACTTTCTGTATTCTCTTTACTCTTCTGGCTCTTGCAAACTGCAGTTCAATCAGAAAGCCTTTGCAAATTAAACTATAGCGGTATCAGAGGAAGTCTTGATCTTGGAAGTGAAAATGTTTAGTAAGGCATGGAAAGGTCACTAGCAATAACCTAAAGACTCATGTGTGGGGTGGAGAGATGTACCACCCACCTGCTGTGTGAGGTGTGGGGTGGGAAAAGGGAGCAGACTATACCCCCAATGGAAAGGGAGATCATAGTCAGAAGAGCATGTTTAGCTTTATGACACATTTTTTTTTAAGTCATGAAGTAAATTAAATGCAAAATAAAGTCAAATAGGTAAATGCTTCTTATTGCAACTAAAAACAATTCAAGGATTTTTTTAAAAAGTTAATCTCCACCACCATCATTTTAATCACCCCCGAGATAACCATTGTAGCAGTATGGTGTATACTGTTCCTCACCAGACTGTCTCTGTCTTGCATAACATAGATGTTTGGGCATTGTTATAAAAATGAGATTATGCCATAGCCATCTGTAACTTTTCTCATTGTCATCCCTTCGGTGCAGGAGTCACAGACCTGGCTGAACTGTAGAACAGATGGTTCATAATATGAATGTATAATAAAATACTCAGTTGTTTCCATATTGATATTTCTATCTATATATTCAGATGGTTTCCAAATTTTAGCCACCTTAAAAGTTTCACAGTAAATATCATTGTACATAGATCCTTTATTTCTGTAAGGTAGATTCCCAATAATGGGATTGCTGGATTAAAGTACGTTGCTATTAGCAGCCTCATTATTATTGGTAATATGTATTGCCAGATTACTCTCCCAAAACATAATAGCAGTTCATGCTTCTACCCCTAGTAAAATGTAGGTACCCATTTTTCCTTGTCTGGGTTAACACTGGATAGCATTAATATTTGCCAGCCGATGTGTGGCAAATAATGGCTCTTTTTTCTTTAATTTGCATTTCCTCTCACTACTGGAGGACTGAGAGTTTTCATGCTTATTGGCCCTTTGGATTTCTTTTGTGAATTTTCTGTGTGTGTTCATTGTTTTAGTTTTCTATTCTGTACTTTTCTTTTTTAATGCATTTGCTTGAACCATTTCTTAGGGCCATTATCAAACAGTACAGTTTTTTCCAGATTCTTTTTTTTTTTTTGGCAGGGGGAGGTCCTTTGACATTAAGAGTCTTTTGATATATGAAAATTTTTATGTAGTAAAAATGCCTTTTTAAAAGCTTTGTTTCATGTCTTGCCAGTAAGGGATTTTCATCCCCAAATTTGTATACATATTCTCCTAATTTTTTTTAACACTTTTCTTTGGACCTGAAAGGTCCACATTTAAATGTGAAACATTTAAATTTCTAAACCATGTGGAATGTATTTTTATATATGATGCAAGATAATCTTGCTTCACTTTTTCTGCAAAAATAACCAATTATGTCAGTGTCATTCATTTTAAAAAGCCACCCTTTTTACATTTCTGTTTTATATTGATTTCTGTGTGTGCCTGGGTTTATTTCCAGACTATCCCTTCTCTTACAACTTTATGTTTGTGGCCAACAATATATCTTTACATTGTGCGTGATTAGTGTCATGTTACTACCTAGAAAAGTAAATCACTACTCACTACTCTGTATGCTTTTCTTGCCCATTCTAGACGTACTTTTTTTCTTTCATGTGATCTTTGGGTTACGTTTGTTCCAAGACGAATTGCACTGGAAATCTGATAGAATTTGCATTAAATATACATGCATTAGTTATGGAAAGATAGGCATTTCTGTGATAGTAAATCTCCTATCAGAGAAGCTAATGTATTTCTCTCTTTGAGTCTTTTAGGGCCTGTTCCTTTTTCGTTAACTTTATTTCTAGCTATAAGACTTTTTTTTTCCTCTTGTGACTGAGGGTTTTTTCCATTTTTGCAAGGACTGAGAAAAGTTTCTGATAGGTTTCTTTCCCCCTGTAGATAGTATATTTATCCAGCTCCCTGTCAAGTTTTCCTGTTTTAGTAGTTTTTCTTAAACTTACATGTTTGTTTCCTTCCTTGCCATCCATGTGGATAATCTGTAATTGGTTATATATAACTTTGGCAAATAGATGGGGAAACAGTGGAAGCTGACTTTATTTTTTGGGTTCCAAAGTCACTGCAGATAGTGACTACAGCCATGAAATTAAAAGAGACTTACTCCTTGGAAGGAAAGTTATGACCAACCTAGATAGCATATTGAAAAGCAGAGACATTACTTTGCCAACAAAGGTTCGTCTAGTCAAGGCTGTGGTTTTTCCTGTGGTCATGTATGGATGTGAGAGTTGGACTGTGAAGAAGGCTGAGTGCCGAAGAATTGATGCTTTTGAACTGTGGTGTTGGAGAAGACTCTTGAGAGCCCCTTGGACAGCAAGGAGATCCAACCAGTCCATCCTAAAGGAGATAAGTCCTGAGTGTTCATTGGAAGGACTGGTGTTGAAGCTGAAACTCCAATACTTTGGCCACCTGATGTGAAGAACTGATTCATGCGAAAAGACCCTGATGCTGGGAAAGATTGAAGGCAGGAGGAGAAGGGGACGACAGAGGATGAGATGATTGGATGGCACCACCGACTCAATGGACATGAGTTTTACTAAACTCTGGGAGTGGGTGATGGACAGGGAGGCCTGGCGTGCTACAGTCCATGGGGTTGTGCGGAGTCGGACACAACTGAGCGACTGAACCGAACTGAACTGAAGTTTGAGTTTATTTTACTTGATGCATATCTCCTGTCACAGAACTGTATCAGAGGGGTTTCCCTGGTGGTCCAGTAGTTAGGAATCTGCCTTGCAGTGCATGGGGCACTGCAGTGAGAAGCCTGCACACCAAATGAAGAGTGGCCCCCACTTGCTGCAACTAGAGAAAGCCTGAGTACAGCAGTGAAGACCTACTGCAGCCAAAAAGCAAATCAATAAATCTTTTAAAAAAGGAACCGTATCAGAGATAGATATGCCCAAAAATAGTGAAAGGAAAAAGAGATATCGGGAGTTGGCAGAAATCTACACACTCCACAGGTTGTCACTTATCACTTGTGAGAGCAGAAGTCCAAGCGCTAACCCCTCATGGACCCTCTTATCAGGGGAGTGAGACAGTCCCTCAGCGTTCCTGTGTGTTATTCACATTGCTGTCGAGTGTTGTAGTGTTTTGTTGTGGTTTCTGATGGTTCAGAGAAAGGGCTGCTCACCATGAGCAGCTCACCAGAGAGAGATCACTTAGTGAGCATAATTAAGTTCTCTGTCCTGCCCAGAACCTCACTAGAGCTGTTTATTATTAGAAGGATTTTCAAAAAAATTAATCAGCAGGAAGTACAGAGTCCTTATATACCCACTCCCCACCCCCCCCCCCCCATCAGATTCCCCTGGTGCTGACATCTTACGTTAGTGTGGTTCAACGGTGATGAGCCAGTATTGACCCACAGTTTACATTAGGGCTCATTCACGTTTTGTGTTGTATATACTATGGGTTTTGACCAATGTATGATGACATGTGTCTGTCTTTACTGTATCATACAGAATAGTTTTACTGCCCTAAAAACCCCATCCCTCCCTCCCATCCCCCCCAAACCACTGTCTTTTTACTAGCCCCATAGTTTTGCCTTTTCCAGAATGTCGTATGGTTGGAATTCAACTACAGTTTGGTTTTTTTTATATATATATAATTTTTTGTATTTATTTATTTTATTTTGGGTTGCACTGGGTCTTCGTTGCTGCACAGGCCTTTCTCTAGTTGAAGCGAGCAGTTCTAGTTGCTGTGCACAAGCTTCTCATTCTGATGGCTTCTCCTTTTTTCCGTTCCCAGGCTCTATAATACAGTCTCGATAGCTGTGGTGCACAAGCTTAGCTGCTCCACAGCATGTGGGATCTTCCCAGATCAGGGACTGAACCTGTGTCTCCTGCGTTGGCAAGTGGATTCTTTACTATTGAGCCACCAGGGAGGGCTTCCCAAGTGGCTCAGATGGTAAAGAATCCGCCTCAGTGCAGGAGACCTGGGTTCTATCCCTGGGTCAGGAAGATCCCCTGGAGAAGGGCATAGCAACCCACTCCAGTATTCTTGCCTAAAGAATTCCATGGACAGAGGAGCCTAGCGGGTTATGGTCTATGGGGTCACAAAGAGATGGACACAGCTGAGTGACTAACACTTTCAGTTTCACCAGGGAAGCCCTCAACTGTAGTTTTTAATTATCTGAGTTTGGCTTTTTTTTTTTAATTTATTTTTATTTGTGTGAGCAGTCATACAAGGTTTGGTAATTTGTAGCTTTAACTGGTTAAGAGTTACTAAAATCTTTCTTTAGATTTCTGTGGAAAACTATTAGAGAACAGGAATCCACACTGCTCTCAATGTATAGAAGTTGGATAACTGTGAAACTCACAAGAACCTGTTTTTGGTGATTTTGAGCAGTGATGTGTGATAATCCCTAAGTGACCTTCTCGTTGCAGGGTGGAAGATGTCTATGGATGTGACATTTCTGGGGACAGGCGCAGCATACCCGTCCCCGACCCGGGGTGCCTCCGCGCTGGTCCTTCGGTGTGAAGGCGAGTGCTGGCTCTTTGACTGTGGGGAGGGAACCCAGACACAGCTTATGAAGAGCCAACTTAAAGCAGGTGAGTGTACATTCTCCTTTCTAATTAGGGCTGTCTCTTGCTCGTCTTCATTTTCTTGGCTGTCCTTGGGCCTTCTACTCAGAAGCAACCCCAGCAGTTGTACCCCATTTCAGGGCTGGAGCCCTGGCAAGACTTGGAAGGCATTCAGGCATCTGGCCACACCCAGATGCCTAGATGAACTAGCTGAATGACTACCCAACTTACTTCCTCCTTCTCCTTCCTTCCCTTCAGTCCTTCACTTTTCATTCTTCCTGTAAATTGAAGAGGAAGGATGTACATAGGCTTAGGGCATGGAGAATGGAGTCGGATACATCGGACATGTTAAAAAGACACGGCTCAAGCACAGGAACATACTTACTTCCCCCAGGAGGTGGGTGTAAGTATCAAAAGAGGGCAGTAGGTGTTCTGAGGAGTGAGTTGTTCTTTTCTGCTTGGGGTCATCAGCGAAGACATCTGAGAGGGGGTGATATGTGAGTTGTTGAAGGAGGAGGAAGGGCCTCCTGGGCTGGAGAAGAAGGGCATTCTGGCCAGAGGGAACCTAGCGAGCCTCGCCCCAGGCCCACCGAAGGGTCCAGTGTTCACAGAGCCTTGGCCCAGAGTCGGGTAGACCAGGATTCCAGTCCCAGTTGTGTCTCTGCTATCACCTTAGCAGATCAGCAAGCTTGAGTTTTTCTTTTCTCATCTTTAAAATGGGGTTAAAACCCCCCTATCAGGGCTTTCCTGATGGCTCAGCTGGTAAAGAATCTGCCTGCAATGCAGGAGACCCCGGTTCAATTCCTGGGTTGGGAAGATCCCTTGGAGAAGAGATAGGCTACCCACTCCAGTATTCTTGGGCTTCCCTTCTGGCTCAGCTGGTAGAGAATCTGCTTGCAATGCAAGAGACCTGAGTTCAATCCCTGGGTTGGGAAGATCCCCTGGAGAAGGGAAAGGCTGCCCACTCCAGTATTCTGGCCTAGAGAATTCCATGGACTGTATAGTCCATGGGGTTGCAAAGAGTTGGCACGACTGAGTGACTCACTTCACTTAAACCCTCCACTTAAAAGGGGTGATGTAAGAATTGTATACAGTAATCCCTTCTCTGTGTGGTTGTCTACTTCTCATCAGTTAAATCTCAACCCAAATGTTGTCTCCTCAAAGGCTTTCCCCAAACCTCTTGGGTTAAGTAATTTCCCCCTCACCCCAGGCATTCTCCTGCTTTGTGCTGTTTCTACTGACTTTTTAGCATCATCAGTGTCTAAAATTGTGTTACTCAGGTAGTTGTTTCTGTGTTCACTGTGTGTTCCCTGTAGGACTAGACTCGCTGAGCATGTGCGCACCTAGTGGATGCCTGGTGATATCTGTTAATGCGTGAGTAAGATGTTCATCGCTGAGTACCAGGCCTCTCACTTGTTAGATCTTGATAAATGGTAGTTACTGAAATTATTCCTATGGCTCATCACAGCACCTGGCATTTAATGACTAAAAGAAAGATAGCTGTAGCATCCAAGGATCCCTTGGTCTAGTGGTGGAGACTGACATGCAGACAGTCATGGTGAGATGTGATAAGTAAGAATAAAGACGTGTTTTCTAGCTACTTTTGAAGCACAAAGGAGGAGGACACTAACTGTATCTGTGTGTTCAGAGAAAGCGACTCAGAGATAGTAACAGTCGAGCGAGGATATAAGAGATGAATAGAAGTTTCTCTGGGAAGAGAAGCAGGGATGGATATTTAGGGAACAGATGACAGAGTGAGCAGGAAGTAAGGGAGTTTCCAGAGACATGACGTGTTTGGGGAATCCTAAGCCATCCAGCACTCTGAGTACTTGACTACAGAGATGAGAGACAGGAATGCTTAAAGTGAGGGCCGGCTGTGAAGACTTCTGCGGTATTCTAAGGTATCTGGGCCTTATTATTTAGTCTGTTGTCAACAAGAAATAAATACATTTTAATCCAAGAAATGACATGGTCTGATTTGTGTTTTAGGACAGTTTTCCAATAGCAAATGTATTGGGAGAGAGAGTGGCATCAGGCCCAAGGCAGTTGCATTCACCTGGTGAGAAAGAGATGAAGATGCTGGAGCAGAAAGTAGGAATAAGGATGAATTTGAGAGACTCAAAGAGATATGTGTAGAGCCAGCAGGAGACGTGACTGAGTGAATGTCTTAGGATGTGAAGAAGTACAGAATTACTCCAGGTTGTAGGTGGTGATGTCCCAGACCTAGATAGAGGGTTAGGAAGAGAACTGTTGGAGGAAGGAACCAGGCGTATCACTTGGGACAGGTGTACACAGTTCAACCCCAATCACATACTGTCTTATGTTGAAACCCTGTGGTCAGAGCAGTGTTATGCTTTACTTCCCTGGGATCACACAGGGGTTCCTTTCACGAGACCTGGCAGGGTAGGCACACGCCAGAGTGGTGGCTGTAATATTTAGAGAACAGGGGTTGGGGTGGCAGGGTGATTAAAATAGAAACAAGTGACTGTTGTATTAAGAGGTGTGGGTTTAGGGATAAGTCTCCAGTTTTCACTCAGTACCTGTGTCAGTTATCTAATTCTGCACAACGGATTAAAAATTTAGTGGGTTGCTTGCATTTATTATCTCATAGTTTCTGTGGGTCAGGGACTTCAGGCCAGGCTTAGCTGGTTCTCTGTTCCAGGGTCTCAGCAGGCTGCATCCCAGGTCTTGGCCAGTGCTGGGGTCTCATATCAGAGCTCACTCAGGTTGTTGGCAGAACCTTCTAGGTGTTGAACAAAGGCTGCCTGCGGCAACCTGAGGCCTGCTGTCGGTCCTGGTCATGGGGGTTTTTGCTGCAGGCTAGCCTGCTTCTTTTTACTGCCTGGAAGGGAGAAGGAGACTTAAGAGCAAGTCTGCCAGCAAGATGGACTCTTAGAACATAATCGCATTGCATCCCTGTGCCGTGTTTCACTGGTTAGAAGCAAGCCCCCAGTCCCACCCACACTCAAGGGGAAGGAATTATAGAGGGATGTGGACAGGTGGAGGCAGGAGCCACGGGTACCGCCTTAACTCTTTTTGCCGTAATATCTTTCTCTCATGTTTTATATTTTACAGTTATTTTTCAACAGATCACAAAGCTCAAGCTTTTTAAAATAAAAGTTTGGCCGAAAAATAGTAATACTAAAATAAAATCTAAAGGGAACTTTTAGCTTATTAAATTTTTATTGATTTAAAAAAAGAATTCCTGGCCTCAGGGAGGAGATGATATGGTAATCCCTGAACATCAGCTAAGACACTCTAGCACTTCTAAAGCCCCAGTCTCAACCTGGAATCCTCAGTACATCTTGGTTTCTCTCAGTAACCAAATATGGACCCATCACTGTTGGAGTGTTTGAAAGTTTTTTAGCTTATACTACCTCCTGGGGTAATAATATTTTATGGGTTTCATAAAGAAGTACTTTCTGTCTGTCTAAATATACTTCTTTCAACTTTCCATGGTCCTGATATCCAAGCATCTGATTAAAAAGTGTGGGTTTGTCATATCTATTTTTTTTCATAATTTTAAAGGTGAGCTTAAGCTTTTTTTCCCCCTCAAAAATGATTACAAAAAAGTATTATACAAGTATAATTTTAAAATGATTATAATAAGTATACATGCTCATTGTAAAAGTTTAAACAAAGCAGAAAAATATAAATAAGAATATCCCAAATCTCTCTCTCTGGTCAGTGAATTTTCTATACATATAGTTATGGTAATGGTGCAGGTATATTTGTGTGTGTGTTTGTATATAATTTTGCATAAATGCAATCAAACTATTTGGTATGACTTTTTTTTTTTTCCAACTGAATATAGTATGTATCAATAATGTAGACATTTTCCTACAGCAGTAAATATCAGTGCATCATTCCTTTGGGCATAGAGGATGCTTAGTCTTCTACTCCTATATGGATGACATTTTCCCTGGTAATTTTCGTGTTCTTAAGTGAAAGGGAACTCAGGCATTTTTCTTTTTTCATTTGGTAGCTTCCTCTTACCTTTGATAATTGTGGTTGCCATTCCTTCTCCCACTGAAATCAAGTTTCTTAAAAAATGAAATGTTTGTCTTCCATGAAACTGTGATAACTGTGGAAAGTTACTTTTTCTTACCTAACGTGTCTCACTTGCTTTGAGTTCACTGATTGTTTGGTATTCAGCTTTGGCTGTGCTTTGCAGTAAATAGGGAGAGGCCCGGAAAGTCTGACTTGGCAGTTTTGAGGTCAGTGTGAGACCAGGACTCAACAACTGATGTAGTTCTTTTGTCTGCTGATTCTTTAGGTCCCACTTGGGAGGGTGGGGGGCTGTTGGCAGCCCAGACAGCAGAAAGGGGGAAATGAAAGGGTTCCAGAAGTAAAAAAACAGCAAAAACAAAGACTAAACACCAAGACAACAAAAAGGAGCATGTTGGGGAAACTTTTAGTGTGCCTCCTGGAGATTCTCAAGGTTCAAGATCAGCCCCTACCTGGTCCATTGTTCTCTGGCTTGATGTATTAACACTGAGAAGACTCGCTTGGAGCACACTGTTACCTGGATGTCACAGGACAGATCCCATCACAATAAACTAAATAGGCGGGCCATGAGCTCGGACTGGAAGCAGCTGTTGTATTAAAAATATGTTAATTGTGATTGTTACTTTCAAAAGGCTTTGTGGTGCATCTCTGAAAAATGTTGATGTGGCATCCTGCCACGTACCAGGAGTAAATTCAGTTTGTTGTTCTGTCACTCAGTCGTGTCTGACTTTTTTGCGACCCCCATGGACTGCAGCCCAGAGGGTGTTTCAGTCCATGGGATTCTCCAGGCAAGAATACCAGAGTGGGTTGCCATGCCCTCCCCCAGGGGATATTCCCGACCTAGGAATCGAACCTGCATCTCCTGTTTTGGCAGGCAGATTTTTTACCTCTGAGCCACCAGGAAAACCCATACAGTTTACCGTTGGCTAAATCAAGTTACAGCCTAAGTCAACATGCACTGGAAGAGCTGCTCTAGTAGTTCAGCCCGAAAGGAAGGGATGGACCACGTGCCCTTACATAACACTATGGGGGGTTTACCCTCGGATATGCGCTCCAGCATCTGTTGCCTCCTCCTCCTTGGTCCTTCACCTCACTCCCTTTCTCCCTACCTCCTTCTCCCTCCTCCCTGTCCTCCCCTCCTTCATCCCCCTTGCTTTTTCCTCCTTCTCCTTCTGTCTCATCCAGGCAAGCAGGCTCTGGCTTGGTTAGTTAGTCTTTGGCCAGTGTGGAGTCCTTAAAAGGCAGTTTTGGTTTCAGGCACTGGTCCAGTCTGTTGGAGCCAAAGGAACTTTTGTTAGCATGCTGGGAGTACATACTTGCTGTTCTGAGAGGGAGCAGCAGGGGGCAGTGTAACTGCCAGATACTTTCGCACTTGAGGCCTAGCTGATTACTGAAGTGAATCATTTTGGTACACATTTTCCTTTTCTCTTTTTTCCAGTGAGAGGACTTCCCTGGTGGCTCAGATGGTAAAGCATCTGTCTACAATGTGAGGGACCTGGGTTCGATCCCTGGGTTGGGAAGATTCCCTGGAGAAGGAAATGGCAACCCACTCCAGTACTCTTGCCTTGAAAATCCCATGGACAGAGGAGCTTGGTGCAGTCTACTATCCATGGGGTCCCAAAGAGTCGGGCACGACTGAGCCACTTCACTTCACTTCTTTCCTTTTCTCATTTTTTCAGTAAGAGGATGTATAGGAAAATACTCTTAAAACTGTAACAGTTTAATTTGAAGATGTTTTATGAAAAAAGTTGTATCTTATTAAAACCTTCCAGTGAAATAATACTTGTCTTTCTTGCTTCTGGAATCATGTAGAAAAATACATTCATGTTTCAAGCAGCTTTGTGTGGGTTTTATTTCTGAAAAATTCAAAAATTTGTTTCTCTGCTTCAATCAAAAGGGAGAATTACCAAGATCTTCATCACGCATCTTCATGGAGACCATTTCTTTGGCCTTCCTGGCCTCCTCTGCACAATCAGCCTGCAGAGTGGGTCCATGGTCACCAAACAGCCCATCGAAATCTATGGCCCTGTGGGGCTTCGGGACTTTATCTGGCGAACCATGGAGCTCTCTCACACGGAGCTGGTCTTCCCTTATGTGGTCCATGAGCTGGTGCCTACAGCGGATCAGTGTCCTACAGAAGAACTGCAAGAATCTGTGCGGGTGGATAAAACAGACAACCCCCCCAAAGAGGGAGAAGGACGAACTATCCTGTTAGACTCAGAAGAAAACTCGTACCTCCTGGTTGATGACGAACAGTTTGTTGTGAAAGCGTTTCGCCTCTTTCATCGAATACCCTCCTTTGGGTTTTCAGTCGTGGAGAAGAAACGCCCAGGTAAACTCAACGCACAGAAACTGAAAGATCTGGGTGAGTGTTTGTTTGTTTTCTCCTTTCTCCTCAGTTGAGTTGTTGTGAGCTGAAACAGTTAGAAGTGTCATAGAAACCTTCCTTTCTTGCTTCCCAGGCCTAACACTTAAACATTTTCTCCACTTACTTCCTTTTCCCGAAGTTTGTTTATTAAGGGAAATCTGTAGGGCCAGAAGATGCTATTCAGAGCAAAAATGAAGTATATATTTGAAGTCTCTCTTCAGCTCTCTAGAGGCACATTCTTGATCTGCCTTGTCTTCAGCTTTTCCTATCTTGGTTGGTGGGGTGATGGTGGATGTCTCAGGTCTGGGCTTTTATTTTCTCATGTCATCTTTTTGAAGTATGTTTGAGTGGCATCTTTGGTCAGATACTTTTCACCATAGTTCTCAACCATGCAACTGCAACCAGCTGCTTTCTGAGTTTTCCTTCTTTATTGACTTGGCCTAGTCAGTCAACTTTGATTAGGTTATTAGTAATTTGGTGTTTGGAACACTGCCTCAACCAGTTTTATTTATTTATTTATTTTTTGACTGCGCCAGGTCTTAGTTGTAGCACGTGAGGTCTAGTTTCCTGGGGAACGAACCCAGGCCTCCTGCATTGGGAGCATGGTGTCTTAGCCACTGAACCACCGAGAACGTCCCTCAACCAGCCTTATGTACCTGGGTTCATCACACTTGGAAGCAAGCATTCAAAGATTGGCCTGGGGCCCAGCCAAGGCCTCGTGCCTTCTCCGTGCTAGGCCATCACACTCCCGGTCCTTCAGCACCTCTCCCAGAGCGCCAGGCGCATCAGCCCGCTAGTGTCACCGCCTTCCTTGCCATGCCGACGACAGGAGCTGTGAAAAGCATGGCAGTGCTTTTTCATGTGTTCTTTATCTTTATTTACACAATCTCTTCTTTCTTCCCCAACTAAAACAAAGCACTAAGTAATGAGGAAAACTGCCTTAGACCAAAGATATTTTTAATATCTACAAACCTGTGAAAATACCAGTGTGTTGGGAAACTGTAAACATGATCCATGTTGGAATTAGTGAACATACGCTGTTTGCATGTATTGCCCAGAGTGATCATCAGGTGTTATTCTCGATTAATATGAGATTTAAGCCCAGTTCGGTAAGCATGGAACTGCCTCTGTTTAAAACGAAGATTGATTATGTGTAACTACCTGAAATTCTCCTTGATGTTGTGATCCAAACAGTCCCCTCTAACAATTTTTTTATTACGTTAATCAGTTTGTTGGTAACTTGTCATTAAAATTTTACCTGAAGATGAGCTTATTAAATGCAGCACACAAAAACTTATTCCCATGCACAGCAGAGGATCCCAGCTGTTACCTTGACTATAATAAGGTTTTAGGGGGACTTAAGAGCTTAAACTTATCTGAAATGTGTGCTTGGAAATGTTTTCAGTACTTGGACATTGCTAATATCAATAGCCAACAATGAACTTTTAAAAAATGTATAAATATCCCAGTTTCCCACAAGTAATAAAATATTTATAACAATTACGAAAAGAATTGGATGCCTTTTCCATTTGCTATTTGCAGTGCTGTTGAAACAGATACTCTTTAACAAGTCATAAATTCCATTCCCGTGATGTTTTGGTATCTGCCTCCATCTTTTAGGTGTTCCACCAGGTCCTGCCTATGGGAAGCTGAAAAACGGAATTTCTGTTGTTCTGGAAAATGGAGTTACAATTTCTCCCCAAGATGTCTTAAAGAAGCCTATTGTTGGAAGAAAAATCTGTATTTTGGGTGACTGTTCTGGGGTTGTGGATGATGCAGGAGTAAAGCTGTGCTTTGAAGCAGACCTGTTGATCCATGAAGCGACCCTGGATGACACCCAGATGGACAAAGCAAAGGAGCATGGCCACAGCACGCCACAGATGGCGGCAACATTCGCAAAGCTGTGCCAAGCAAAGAGGCTGGTTCTGACTCACTTCAGTCAGAGGTACAAACCAGTTGCCTTGGCCAGAGAAGGAGAAGCAGATGGGATTGTAGAACTTAAAAAGCAAGCTGAATCAGTGTTAGACCTCCAAGAAGTGACTCTCGCAGAAGATTTCATGGTGATCAGCATTCCGATCAAGAAGTGAAACCAGTATTCCTGAATGCATTCTGATGTGTCTGTAAATATGTTATTGAACCAACAGTCACATTTGGTTTTTTTGTTGTGGTGGTGGTGGTGGTCATTGTCATTTTGGTCTAAAATTATTTGAGTCCTCATAATCCTGAAAAGGATGGAGCTGCATTGCTGAACTAACTCAGCATTGAGAGGGAGCAAGCTTTTTGATAATAAATCACTTTAAAAAGAATGAAACCAGCATCCTTCTTAAAGTCCACATTTGACAAAATGATAGGCTATTCAGGTATACATGCTTTGTGGCTGCTGCTTCAGAGATTAGTCAATGCACCATGCAATCCTGGGCTTAGCTTCTATCTAGCTTTATTGCTGTTGTTGGCAAAGTATGCAGGACTCGGCCTTCCTGGCTAAAAATGGTATTTTGGCAGTTTGTGTTGAATCTGTTCATGTTATTAATAAAAGAGAAATGTAATGAGATATTGGATATGCAGAATTGAAGCTGGCACGTTAAATCTTGAATTCTTTGCTAGAAGACTGAAGGCAGGGTCAGGATAGGTATTTAGCCTTCAGTTAATATTTTATTAAACTTTGCAGTTTGCTCTAAACCCAGAGTTCTCGGAGGTGATACTGCTCCCTTAGATGGAAGTTTGAAGTTGTGGGATGTTTCTTGTCAAAACTAGAAGGGGTTACTACCAGCAGTTAGTCAGTACAGGGCAGGGTGCTGGATCGTAGGGAATTCTGGTCAGTCCTAAACAATGAAGAATTATCTCATCCCACAATGCATATGGCAGGTCTGCTGAAATACACATCAGGTTAAAACTTACACTCCTACTGTGAACATACTTTATAAAAATTCAATGACATAGGAGTTCAGGTGTTTTGGGGGCATGAACCACCAGTCTCCTTGCATGGTCCTGCAATAAACCTTTCTCTGCTCAAAAAGAAAAAAAAGAAATAGTGATGTAATGAGTTGAACTACGAGGTAAGTCAAATTCTGCAACAAATCCTAAAAAGCTAGCTAAGTGAATGAATATATTGGAATGTCACATCAAACATTATTTGTCAGAAATGAGCTGGGAGCTGGAGCTTGTGAATCTGGAGGTTAAAAAAATGACTGTCTGTCCAACTTGGGTTTAATTTATGTGTTCTGATAAATAATTCTTTGAGCACCATTTTAGTAAAATGTTCTTTCTAGAATAGCTTTTCCTGCTGAGTTGCCTTCCACATCCCTTCTGTCTGTCATGGGGTATCTCGGACTCATTTGCCCACAGTATTTCTCAAAATGTATTACATGGAAAGGTAGTCTCAAGTACTGATTCAGTCAAAAAGGTTCCCTAATCAAACTGGTTTGGGGACTGCTGTATACTGTGGGTCCCTCTGGCAGAGCTGTAATGCCCACCAGTGTATTCACAACAGCACCGCTTCAGTGATCACCAGGGCCAGTCTGTGATGCCAGAAAGACCTGAGTCCAGAGTCCCATTCTGCACCTCATGACGGTCCCTGTGTGCTCTGAAGCAGGGTCCTTAGATCTGCTGATCTTTAGCTTGCTCATCTCTAAAAGTGAGGAAAATAATAGTAAGACCTACCTCTAGAAGTGCTGTAAAGATTAAATAAAGACAGTGTATAAAAGGAGCATAGCACGTTGCTTCAAGGCACGAAGTCCTAAAGTACAGAGGCTTGTCAACTGAACCCCTTTCTAAAGTCCTATTTCACCATATACTGTCCGTTAACATCTTAAGAAGCTAGAGAGTTTTATAGTATACTTATTCAGAAATACTGTCATGGTGTATAGTACACTATTGGATTCCTCTGGTCCTGGGGCTTTTCAAATTGACTCCCGGAGGGGTCTGGAATCCCTTAAGTAGTGATGGTCTAGCTACTCAAGATCTCAGTCATTCTGAAGCAGCCTCCAGAATGGGCTGATTCAGCCCTGCTTTAGGCTCCTGGCCTGCCAGAGTACCAAAGTGGACCAGAACTAATGCATATCTTGATTTCTGAACTCAAGTCAAACCAGCATTTATTAACCTACTGTGTGCCTAATGGGCTTCCGCGGTGGCTGAGAAGTGAAGAATCCGCCGCGGGAGATATGAATTCAATCCCTGGGGTTGGGAAGATGCCCTGGAGGAGGGCATAGCAACCCCCTCCAGTATTCTTGCCTAGAGAATCCCATGGACAGAGGAGGCTGGCAAGCCATAGTCCACAGGGCCACAAAGAGTTGGGCATGACTGAAGCGATTTAGCACACAGGCACTCAACGTGTGCCCAAACCTGTACAAGAGGGAATGGCTAGTATTAGTACCTCTAATGCCTGGAGCTCTGGTCTGTAAAGATTGTAGTTTGGTCACCTCTACATTCTTGGAAATACCCACCCATACTATGCCCTCAGAAATGTATATTGAATGAAACGAGATCACAAGATTTAAGACCTAAAGTTTAGAACCTGTGCCTAGCCCATTTTACTGCTGGGTTTGTCCAAAACTGTAACTGCCTGATTGGTGGTATTCCATTTACTGTGTTGGGAGTAAATGAATACAAGACAAAATTTCAAGCTCGCTGTCTCAGTGGTAGAGACTAACAGGAAAACTCAAAGTGAATATGCAGTTCTTTCAGATCTTTCTGATCTTACAGCCTGTCACTCAGTTTTGCAGTTCCTGAGCATTATTTGATAGCTGACATGAGCTGTGCTGTTAGAATCTGGCTCTATTAATATATGTGGGCTAAGCCCTCAGAGAACACGGGAATGTGGAACAAATTGATGTGTTGGATTAAGTGTGGGGTATCAGTTCATGGCGAGAATTCTTTCTTGGACCCTCTTCTGGCCTAGAATTTGTTCTTAATGATAGGACACATTCTAAGAATTTGTGGAGCTAGAATTGAGTGAATTTTTTTTTTCCCCCTGTTAGGCTGGGCCATGCAGCTTGAGGGATCGTAGTTCCCCACTCAGGGATTGAGCCAGAGCCATGGCAGTGAAAATGCCAAGTCCTAACCACTGGCGTGCCAGGGAGTTCCCGAGTGAACCTTAAATTGGACTTCCCAGAGCCTATAATTTGTTCATGGTTATATGACTCTCTAGATTAGAATATGTGTTGTGCCCCAAACTTATTTGATCACTGAATCCTCTTTTGCCAAGGAGCATCTTATAACACGGAGAAATGGTGTTCCTTAATACTATTGAAAGTATTAACAGTCACCAACTATGTCTATCACCGACTTGATGGACATGAGTTCGAGCAGGCTATGGGAGTTGGTGATGGACAGGGAAGCCTGGCGTGCTGCAGTCCATGGGGTCGCAAAGAGTCGGACACGACTGAGTGACTGAACCGAATACTGTTGAAAAGCATTTTATTTATATTTTTTACCTGCAACTTTATTGAGGTAGTAAATTCCATGTCTACACCAAATATAGTATTTTCTTTGTCTTAAGCCAACTTTCCAATTGTCAGAAATTCATACTCCTGCTTATTTAGATAAAAAATAGGCACTTTTCTGTTTCTCAAAAGGTATTTAGACTTGCCCACATAGACCCCAAATCATCTGTTTTCAAATACTCATGCTTCATTAGTATACTTTTAATAAACTTTTAAAAGCAGCATATGCCCAGTGATTTAAAAAAAAGATTTCAAGAGAATAAGATGACTACTCATAATTCTGCAGGGGGCTTCCCAGGTGTTGCAGTTGGCAGGAGATGCAAGAGATGTGGGTTCCATCCCTGGATCAGGAAGATCCCCTGGAGAAGGAAATGGCAACACACTCCAGTATTCTTGCCTGGAGAATCCCATGGACAGAGGAGCCTGGCGGGCTACAGTCTATGGGGTCGGAAGAGTCAGACACAACTGAGCGACTGAGCATGCTCACACTCATAGTTCCACCAATTCAGAGAGTGATCCTGAAACTGAAATGTGAGTCAGCATCACTCAAGGTGGTACACAGGTGGACAAGTGTGCATAGGTAGACACAGATCCTTGGGTTCTAATTCCAAAGACTAATTCAGTATGTCTGGGATAGACCCCAAGAATCTGCATTTTTAATAAACCCCCCTAGGTGATTCTGAAGTATGTGAGTGGTAGGCCACATGCGGAGAAAAAGCTGTATTTAGGCACTTAGAAAAACTGAGGTGTACATAAATATATTTTATGTATTTACACATGCTTATAGATGAATGTATATTACACACACGCATATTTTTACATGTAGGTTGACCTCAACTGTTTTTCTCATTTAACATGAGCATTTTCCCACAGCATTAACTGTTCTTTGAGAGCATGAATTTAATGATTTTAGATTATCCCATTCTATAGATGTAATATATGTTTTCATACTTTTGAGGCATTTGAGGTTGTTTTCCATTGTTATAAATAATACTGTCGTGAATATTCTGAGGCATAAATCTTTGTTTCTCTGAGTATTTCCTTAGCATTGATTTCTCTGGAGGTCAAAACATCTAACTTATTTTTCTGGACTCTGGTCAAGAATCTCTCACTTGTTTTCTAGCTCACACTGCGCAGCTGCAGGAGAGAGACCTGTTTTGCTGCTCCATTGATAGATGATATTGAATATCTTCGATTAATGACCTTTCTAACACTTCTCTTCCCAGACATTTGTCTTATAAAGATTATTCTTGCCTGCTAGTGAAAACAATTTTATTATGTCTTGCAACTAGCACGTATAATTCAACTGTGATTTCCTTGAATATTCTTATGTCACCTTAAAAATGCAGTTCTTACGTAAAAGGTAAAAATCCCTACTGCTTCAAATATGCTCATGATAGATGTACAGTGAAGGTACTTTTGTCTTCACAAAGTTATATATTATGGTGAAATATATTGATCCTGTCATCACTGATTGATGGATTTTTTAGGTACTGAATGAGTCAGAGTATTTTTTTTTTTTTTAACATGGGAAAAATAAAAAGGAAATGCAGGTGATGCTCATTCTTTGGCAGGACAAGGATAGAATTTGAGGGGGCTGTGGTGGGATGTGAGGTAAGATTGAGGAATTCTTTTAAACAGTGCTTAAAAACTAAAAAATAGTACATTAACCACACTACGTTTTTAAAGGGGGTGAGGTGGGGGATGATAGTGAATACCAGATGAATGGTTAAGAGTGGAAGAAGGGATCCTTAGCAAGGGCTATGGGAAGAACAGTGACGAGGACTGTCTTACACAAGCCTAATGGCGCTAGCGGCTTCCCTGGAGGCTCAGACAGTAAAGAATCTGCCTGCAATGCTGGAGACCTGGGTTGGATCCCTGAGTCCTCAAGATCCCCTGGAGAAGGGAATGGTCACCCAGTCCAGTATTCTTGCCTGCAAAATCCCGTGGACAGAGGAGCTTGGCAGGCTACAGTCCATGAGATTGCGAAGAATTGGACACAATTGAGCAACTAACACATGCGGTATTTTGAACTATTTGTGTGTGTGTGTGTGTGTGTGTGTGTGCATGTTCATTTAGTTTAAAAATTACATTAAAATACCTACACAACAGATGAAATGCTGCTCCAAATAAGTATGTCAATTGGGGTTTCCTTATGGGTGCTCCAGGCAGTTAACTGTTCCTTTCAAGACTTTTTAACATTCCAATCCAGTCCCCATACTGCAAAGAGGTTTTTTCAAAATGCAAATCTGAACCTAGTACCCAGATCTGAATGACCTTGCCCTACCCCCCTTTCCAAGCTAATCTTATTCTGCTTATTTTTGCAGCCCCAGCCATGTGGGCCTTTTAGTCCTTTGTCAGAGGTTTCTGTTGTTGCCCAGTCTTGGCACGGACCGCTCCCGGGGCCTGGACCCTGCTCCCTGGGCCTGGAATGCTTTCTCCTCTCCCCAGGTTAACCCTTTCTGAGCCTTCTGCTCACAGCTCTGCAGCCACATCCTCCTGGAAGCCTTCCCAGACTTCCCCACTAGGTAGCGTGTGACTGCACCCCACATTCCTGTTGCTTGTCACTTCGTATTCTCATTTTGTTCCTGTGAATATCCAGCTGATGTTTCTCTTTGCCTCCAGCACCGTAAGCTTCACAAGAGCAGAACTGTGTCTGCCTGTGCTTCCCTTTGGGCCCCAGCTCCTAGGTCAGTGCCTGGAATGTATTAGGCACTCAATAAGTAGTGGTGACTGGTTCCATTTTCCTTGCCTTCCTATTATTCTATACCGTGCTCTCCTAGGGATTTTTCCTGATTAATATTAAAAACAAAAAAGCAAAAATCCTCCCCTTAATCTCTAAACTAAAAACCAGGAGGAAGAGAATGGTTGCCTATAACCTTCGTGATGGTGGTTTAGTTGCTAAGTTATATCCAACTTTTGCGACCCCATGGACTGTAGCCTGCCAGGCCCTTCTGTCCATGGGATTCTCTAGGCAAGAATACTGGAGTGGGTTGCCATTTCCTTCTCCAGGGGATCCTCCCAACTCTGGGATCGAGCCCACGTCTCCAAATGAGGCAAATTTTTGTAAATACTAATTTTAAAGCTTTAGCTTGGTGTCCTAAGGAATGCAGGCAGATGCCTAGAATTGGAAAGGGCTGGAAAAAGGAGTTTCTCTAAGAAAGTGGGATGTTGGCTTTCACTATGCAGAAGTGTTATAGCCACGTGTTCCGGGAAGCAAACTCACTCAGAAGGACAATGCAGATAGTGGAGTGCAGTCTATTACACCGGCGGGCCCAAGGCAGAGTCTCTTCTTAGCCAAGGACCCTGACCAGTTTTTGTGAAAACCTTATATACCCTAAGTGTACGTGGCCAAACCCACCTCCCCAAATTCCCTGAAACTAGTCTGAACAAAGGAAAAGAAAGATACAATCAAAGTTAACCTGTGATTCATATGCCTTAAGCCTAGGTAGTTAACAGTGGACAATTATCAATAGGCCTGTGGTCATACCCCAATAAACATGGCTCTATTCAGTTACACAGATAAAAATTAGGGTTTTCTTTTAGGTGGAGAGTCTAGATATGAGCCTAGACTAGGTATGAGCCTACACTAAGAGCCTAGGCTCTTCCTTCCGGGGGCCTGGCTTTCCAGTTGGTATGTTGTTTCCATAGGTACTGGGCATAGAGCTCAAAGTCCACAGTCTGGCCCTAGATGGAGTCCTGCTTTCAAGATGGAACCTGTTCTGTCTGTTTCCTCCTTCATAAGAAAGTCAGGAAATAAAGAATGAGAGGAGAAGGCCAAGCAAGCCCATGCAGGAGTCTGGAGCCCTGTGCAGGGTAGGGAAATGGGGGGATAGCCTTCAGAACACAGATGTCTGATGTTCAATCTTGCGGTGGCTGTGTGGATTGAAAGTGAGTCCCTCTATTTCCCTCAAATTTTCTTTGAAGTCTGCTGGACACTTAGGATTTCAGGATCTCTCCTCAACCCTTGACACCACCAGACAAGAGGAGGTCCTGAACTCCACCACTGGGTTGACCTGGTTGGGAAATGGGCAGCAGGAGTGAAAGAATGAGACAGCCCCAAACCGATACGGTTCAGAGCTGTGGAGTCAGGTGACCACAAGGACCCGTCTCCCAGGAAGTTACGGGAGTCTGTAAGGAGGGCACTGACCCCATGTCACCCACCAAATGGGGAGGTAATAAGGACAGAGTAACTCTAGGTGACGTCTCGACACAGATATTTATGTGCCCTTGACATATTTTTAAGGATTAAAAAGCTGTCATATTCAGGATAAGGAAGTTGAAGTGGGGTGCCTAAGTTTATCCCAAGTAACAAATATTTCCACTCCAAAATAAAGCTAGCTGAGAAACACTGTCGCTCTGATGTCAGCATGCTAATTATACTCAGCAGACATGGCAGGTACAAAGATTAAATTCACCCATGAGAAAGTAAAAGGGGAAAGGCGAAGGATCAAGTTTCCCTGCTATATAAATCCCCCCGTAACTGACAAAACCGTGAGGCAGACTCAGGTAGAGCTAAGGCACACCGAGCTCGGTGTCACGAAATGAAACCGCGGCTATTTTGTCTAGCTCATTGTTGTGACTGCCAGATAGGCCTGTCTGAATGACGCCGTATCTCCATCAAACGTCCTGGACTGGAGCTGACCTTGTAGACGTACCCATGTCTGGGGCAGCAACCCAAATGCTGTTCCTGACTGGCTTACAAAGGGGCTTGCGTGGAACACACTGTCATACAGCGAGTAGACACTGGAATGTGATTGATCCCCTCCCTCACGTGCCTACACTGAGAGGCAGTATAGCCTACAGCAGTAATCTTCAAACAAGCCTATTTGTGCCCCTGAATAGCCGCAAAGACTTTTCTAAGGATATACAGGCATGCTTTCACATGAAATGTTTCCTAAAACCAATCTCCCTGAGCACTAGCATAGGCAAAGTATCTTATTGGTTCCATTGTACCCTGCTCCAGGATACCAAAGAAGGGGATAATTGAAATACTGGTATTGGGGTGAAAACATGGATGATGAGGTAATAAATTCTTTTCAAGTTGGGTAGTTTCCAGTATGTTACTTTGATAGAATTGAAGGAGGATCTAACCAAGTTCAGATCAAGGAGTAGTTACTCTGTCCAATAATAGATTTTAATTGCTTTCTTGAGATATAATTCACATGCTACACAATTCAATGGGTTTTCACATATTCATGGAGTCAGGCAACTATCACCACTATCAATTTTAGAACACTTACTTTATCCCCAAAAGAAACTATGGTGACATCCCTGGTGGTCCAGTGGTTAAGACTCTGAGCTCCAAATGCAGGGGGCACAGGTTCCATCCCTAGTTGGAGAACTAAGATCCTGAATGTCATGTGTGCTGTGCCAGCCAAAAAAGGGAAAAAGAAACTCCATACCCTTTGGCAGTCACTCTCACTTTCATCCAAACCCCAGGGTCTTAAGCTGCTTTCTACCTGCTAATGTACTTTCTTCCAAGGAGTAAGCATCTTTTAATTTCATGGCTGCTATCACCATCTGCAGTGATTTTGGAGCCCAAAAAAATAAAGTCTGACACTGTTTCCACTGTTTCCCCATCTATTTCCCATGGAGTGATGGGACCGGATGCCATGATCTTCATTTTTTGAATGTTGAGCTTTAACCCAACTTTTTCACTCTCCACTTTCACTTTCATCAAGAGGCTTTTGAGTTCCTCTTCACTTTCTGCCATAAAGGTGGTGTCATCTGCATATCTGAGGTTATTGATATTTCTCCCGGCAATCTTGATTCCAGGTTGTGCTTCTTCCAGCCCAGCGTTTCTCATGATGTACTCTGCATATAAGTTAAATAAGCAGGGTGACAATATACAGCCTTGACGTACTCCTTTTTCTATTTGGGACCAGTCTGTTGTTCCATGTCCAGTTCTAACTGTTGTTTCCTGACCTGCATACAGATTTCTCAAGAGGCAGGTCAGGCGGTCTGGTATTCCTATCTCTTTCAGAATTTTCCACAGTTTATTGATGGATGTGAGAGTTGGACTGTGAAGAAGGCTGAGCGCCGAAGAATTGATGCTTTTGAGCTGTGGTGTTGAAGAAGACTCTTGAGAGTCCCTTGGACTGCAAGGAGATCCAACCAGTCCATTCTGAAGGAGATCAGCCCTGGCATTTCTTTGGAAGGAATGATGCTGAAGCTGAAACTCCAGTACTTTGGCCACCTCATGCGAGGAGTTAACTCATTGGAAAAGACTCTGATGCTGGGAGGGATTGGGGGCAGGAGGAGAAGGGGACGACAGAGGATGAGATGGCTGGATGGCATCACTGACTTGATGGACGTGAGTCTGAGTGAACTCCGGGAGTTGGTGATGGACAGGGAGGCCTGGCGTGCTGCGATTCCTGGGGTCGCAAAGAGTCGGACACAACTGAACTGAACTGAACTGAACTGAATGTACTTTCTGTCTCTATGAAAGAAAGAGAAAGTGTAATTGTTAGTTGCTCAGTCATGTCCGAATCTTTGTGATCCCATGGACGATAGCCTGCCAGGCTCCTCTGCCCATGGAGCTCTCCAGGCAAGAACACTGGAGTGGATAGTCATCCCCTTCTCCAGGGAATCTTCCTGACCCAGGGACTGAACTGGGGTCTCCCACATCGCAGGTAGATTCTTCACTGTCTGAGCCACCAGGGAATTTGTCTATTCTGTACTTTTCATACAAATTGAATCATATGGTATGTGGTCCTTTGTGACTGGCTTTTTTCACTTAATGTTCTCAAGATGTTTCCATGGTATAACTTAGATCACTAGTTTGTCCTTTTTATGGCCAAATAATATGTTATTGTATGGACACACCAACGTTTATTTATCCATCAGTCAATCCAATAATAGATTATAAAAGTATTTGTTTACAATATGCCTATAAAAGAATGCAAAAGGAGACATTGCTACAGATCTTTTAATAAGTCAAAAGAAGATAATATAAATAATTTTAAATAAAATTACTAAAACAACTTCCTTAAAAACACAACTTTCTATGACTGACTGACACAAGAAAAAAGTATAGGACTATTCATGTTTTCTATTTATTAAGGAAATTGAATTTGTAATTAAACCCTCCTTACAAAAACAACAAACAAAACTCCAGGCCCAGATGGTTTCACTCGTGAATCAGTCTAAACAATTAAAGAAGAAATATACCTTTCTTCCACAGATACGTCCAGAAAATAGAAACAGAGGGACCACTTCCCAACTCATTTTATCGGATCAGCATAACCTTGATGCCAAAACTTAAGGACAGGAAAATCACAGGCTAATTTCCCTCACAAAAACCCCAAAGTAAATAGCTAGTTGAATCCAGTGACATAGAAAAAGAATAAAACATTTTGACAAAGGGAGTTTTGTTTAACACTTGAAAATCAATGTTATTCACTATGTTAACAAAATAAATGGGGGAAAGTGGTAAAATAATCTACATAGGTGCAAAATTTTCTTTGGTAAAATTGATTACTCATGTGTTAATATAATAAGGACACTTAGTATATTAAGAACAGAAGGGGACTTCTCTGGTGGTCCAGAGCTTAAAAATCTACATGACAATGCAAGTTTGATTCCTGCTCTGGGAAGATTCCATCTGCCTCAGGGCGACTAAGCCAGTGTGCTACATTTACTGAGCCCACGAGCTGCAACTCCTGAGCCAGCGAGCCTCGGGCCTGTGCTCTGCAACGGGAGAAGCCACCAGAAAGAGATGCCTGGGCCCTGCACCTGGAGAGTAGCCCCCTCTCCCCGCAACTAGACACAGCCTGAGTGCAGCAGCGAAGACCCCATGCAACCAAAAATAAACACATACTTTTAAAAAAAGAAAATCAATTTTATTTCTATGTTTCAGCAATAAACAGATTGACATTTTTTAACGTAACACCATTTGCAGGAACATTGAAACCATCAAAAAGCTAGGAATAAATCTAATGAGAGGTATGTGAAACTCCCCCACTGAAAACTACAAAACATTGATATTTATTAAAGAAGACTCAAATACACAGAAAGGCATACCATCTTAATGAATTTGGAAGATTCAGTATTGGAAAGATGTCATTTATTCCTAAATTTAACTGTAATAATTCCAGTCAAAAGATCCACAGCATTTTATGTGGATATATATATGATGGAATTGATAAGTTATTTCTGAAGTCTATATGGACATGCAGAGGACCAAAAATAGCCAGAAAAATCTTGAAAGAAGAAAGAAAATTTAAGACTTAACACTAGCAGATATCAAGATTTATTGTAAAATTGCAATCATTAAGACAATGTGATATTGCTTTAAGGAGGACAAATCAACCAAAGGAGTATTAATAGTATAAAGCCAAGCAAAAAAAACTCCTCACATATATGGTCATTTTACTCATGACAAATATGGAATTCCTGTGCAATGGGGAGAGGATTGTCTTCTCAATAAATGGAGAATCAATCAGATATCTGTAATGAAAAAGTTACCTTTGGTACCTACATTAAACCACTCTATACAAAAATCAATTACAGATGGATTTTCTATATAAATGTGAAGATAGCATAGAATAGCTCCTTGACCTGGGAAAAGCAAAGATTTCTTAAACAGAATACAAGCACTAACAATAAAGAAAAAGATTGTTAAACTGGACCTTAAAATTAGGAACTTGTAATTATAAACAATATTATCAAAAAAGTGAAAAGGCAAGCCACGGAATGATAGAATATTTACTGATACCAGCCATGAAATTAAAAGACGCATACTCCTTGGAAGGAAAGTTATGACCAACCTAGATAGCATATTCAAAAGCAGAGACATTACTTTGCCAACAAAGGTCTGTCTAGTCAAGGTGATGGTTTTTCCAGTGGTCATGTATGGATGTGAGAGCTGGACTGCGAAGAAAGCTGAACGCCAAAGAATTGATGCTTTTGAACTGTGGTGTTGGAGAAGACTCTTGAGAGTCCCTTGGACAGCAAGGAGATCCAACCAGTCCATTCTGAAGGAGATCAGTCCTGGGATTTCTTTGGAAGGAATGATGCTAAAGCTGAAACTCCAGTACTTTGGCCACCTCATGCGAAGAGTTGACTCATTGGAAAAGACTCTGATGCTGGGAGGGATTGGGGGCAGGAGGAGAAGGGGATGACAGAGGAGGAGATGGTTGGATGGCATCACTGACTCGAAGAATGTGAGTCTCAGTGAACTCCGGGAGTTGGTGATGGACAGGGAGGCCTGGCGTGCTGCGATTCCTGGGGTCGCAAAGAGTCGGACATGATTGAGTGACTGATCTGATCTGATCTGATCTGATAGCTGATAAGGACTTCCTTGGTGGCTCAGATGGCAAAGCGTCTGTCTACAATGCGGGAGACCTGGGTTCCATCCCTGGGTCGGGAAGATTCCCTGGAGAAGGAAATGGCACCCCACTCCAGTACTCCTGCCTAGAAAATCCCATGGACGGAGGAGCCTGGTGCAGGCTACTGTCCATGGGGTTGCAAAGAGTCAGTCACGACTGAGCGACTTCACTTTCACATTCATAGCTGATAAAGGGTTTGGATCTAGGATTTAATAGAGGTTATATGTTGCTACATAACCAATTACCCCCAAACATTGTTATTTAGTATCTCACAGTTTGGTAGGTCAGGAATCTGAGCACAGCTCAGGTACGTGCTCCTGATTCCTGATCTCTCATGGGGTTGTAGTCAAGCTGCCAGTTAGAGTTGCGGGTTCATCTAAAGACAGCTGACGGGGTCCATAGTTCCTACACAAGGAAGCTTGTCAGCAGACCTTGGTCCCCTGCCTCGTGGGCCTCCCCACGGGCTGCCTCATGACAGAGCAGCTGTTTCCCTACAGGGCAAGCAACCTAAGAGAAAGCAAGCACTCAACACAGAAGCATGGTCTTTTTTACAATTCAGCTTTGAAGATGATATCCTATCACTTCTTCCATATTCTATTCAGTAGAAGTAAATCAGTCAAGTCCACACTCAAGGGAAAGGCATTACGCAGGGCAAAAATACCAGGAGGCAGGGGTCATTGTGGGGGGCCATCTTAGAGGCTGCCTATGACAACAATACATTATGAAACTCTTTGAAGTCTTGTCTTAGACGGAGGTTATATGGATATGTTTCTGGAGTGAAAATAATCGAGCTATTCAGTTGTGACTTGGGAATTTTTCTGTATGTAGGTTATACATTAATGAACATTTGAATTATAAGAACATTTTTGAATTATATGTCAACTATATCCAACAAAGGTGGTAAAAAAAGAAAACATTTTTGTTGAAAAACTCAGGCAGAATTCTAAAGACTCTTATTCTCTGGCTATGCAGTCTAGCACCGAACTTAGGCTAAAATGGATTTTGCAAATGGAATTAAAGTCCCAAGTCAGTGGATTGTAAAGTACATATAAAAACTTTTTGTTACAGAAAAATATGATAGAGTGATCAATAAAAGTATGACAAAAGGAAAGAATACTATCAATAAAGGGAAGTAGAATGGAAAACAAGTGAGGGAGAAAAGGAAGAGTGAAACATTTCACAGGGAGGACCAGTACTGGTATAGTAGATTGGAACACAAACTCTGAAATCAGACTGTAGCGTGGGCTTGGATAAATTATTTCATCTCTCTTTGGCCCTAGTTTCTTCATCTGCGAATCTGAAATAGTAATAGGATTACCATGAATAAATTGTTATTAAGATGAAATGATTTAACATAGATAAACAATTAGAACTCAAAGTGTTACATGTAAGTTATCATTGTGAAACCTCCAATCTGAGCCCGGGGTGTTCCCTTATCATTCACTTCAGTCTTAATTCCCAAGGAGTTTGGAAATTGCCCTCCGAGTGCTTCACCAGCCCAGAGGGTGGCAAGGAAGTGCCGACAAGCCCCTAGTTTGGGAAGGTTGGGGCCAGGGCACGTTGCTTTGGACCTGTTTAGGCCACGAGCCGTATGTGCTAGTGAGTACCTGAAATGTGACTAGTCCAAAATTACTAGTTCATTTTGTCTGAAAATATTCCCTGGATTTCAGACAAAATGAGAAAAAGAATGTGAAATATTTCAGTCATTTTGATTATGTGTTGAAATGATATTTTGGACATATTAGGTTAAATATAAATAAAGTACATTATTAAAGTTAATTTCACCTGTCTCTTTTGACTGTTTTATATGTGTAGGGGCTTCCCTCGTAGCTCAATCAGTAAAGAATCTGCCTGCAAAGCAGGAGACCACCTGCAGCACAGGAGATCTGGGTTGGGAAGTTCCCCTGGAGAAGGAAATGGCAACCCATATTAGTATTCTTGCCTGGGAAATCCCATAGACAGAGGAGCCTCGTGGGCCAAAGTCCATGGGGTTACAAAGAGTCGGACACAACTTAGCAACTAAGCCACAGCCACAATAAGCAATTTAAAATAACATATGTGGTGCTCATTGCATTTCAACTGGATAGTGCTTCTTCACACAGTCTGCCTCAAGGTCAGCAATCAGAGTGATCCTTTAGAAAGATAATTCAGGTCACATTACTACTCTGTTTAAAAATTCCCAATAATACTGCATCTCACTTAAGAGTAAATGTCAAAATCTCAGCCAAGGTCGACTAGGTCCTCAGTGACCAGCTTTACCCACTGCCACCTCCAATCCCTCTGGTCTTGGGTGAGACCCAGGTTTTGCCGAACGTGAAGCTTCCACCATAGGTGAACAGGAGGGAAGGTCAAGAGGGACTCGGGTCTTCAATAAGGAAAAGAATACAAACTACAAATATAAAACTAAGTACAGAATTGAGAGCTAATTTAGAGTGAGAATAAATCTCAACAGTAAGTCCCTCTCCTTTGATATTCCTTTAGGCGATTTATCAGACACATGTACACGGAAATGCTTCCAGATTGCAGCCTGGCTCACCACCCCACCTAAAACTCCCCGCAACTCCAAAATCCCCCACAGGAGCAGAGGTCCAGGCAAGTGTTATTGGCCTCACGGTAAAGGCCACTTTGCTCCAATCTCATCTCCTCATATCCGCCACTCTCTCTCTGCCTCCTTGCTGTCCCTCACACCAAGCGTGTGTCCACCTTAGGGCTCCTCCACTTGCTGTTTCCTGAGCCTGAGACATTCCATCACCAACTGCCCTCGGAGCTTGCCCTCTCATATCCGTCAGGTCTCTGCTCAGATGTCATCTCTTCCGAGCAGCCTGGCCCCACGCTGCTCTCCTCACTTCCTCTTCTCTTCACCCTGCTTTGTCTCCAAAATACTATCACCAACTGACATAACATGTATTTACGTGTTTATTTGTTATCAGTCTCCCTCCTAGAGAAAGGAAAATCCAAGAGAACAGGAACTTTGTTTCTGATAGGTATACTGAGCACCGAGAAGAGTACCTGGTCTTTGATAGACACTCAAAAAATTTTGATGAATGAATGAACATATATAAATCGAATGACAGGGAAGCCCTATCATTTTTCAATATGAAATAATTTCTTCCAGGAAATAATTAACTCTGCACTCCTAACTCATATCCTCAATCATCACTGGTGGTGGTGGTGGTTTAGTCACTAAGTCATGTCTGCCTCTTGTGAACCCATGGATTGTACCCTGCCAAGCTCCTCTGTCCATGGGATTTCCCAAGCAAGAATACTGGAGTGGGTTGCCATTTCCTTCTCCAGGGGATCTTCCCAACCCAGGAATGGAACCCAGGTCTCCTGCATTGCAGGCAGATTCTTTATCGTCTGAGCCTCCAGGAAAGCCCCTCAATCATCATTACTTAGGACCTACTAGGTATATGGTAGCTTTTGTTTTTTTTGTTTACCTGGCATGCTTCCTACTCACATCATCCTACTCCAAGTGCTACATTCAGCGTCTACTTGGTAGCCTACTCCCCAGCATCCAAGGATAAGCACACATCCTAGGTCTGGCCAATGGGAGTGCTCCAGAATGATTGGTCAGAGATGAGTTTGTGACCTGAGCTCAGCCAATCGGAGTCTTCCTCAAGATTGCTCTTACTGGAGCTGAGGGAGAGGAAGTAAAGAAGCCCAGATTGTTGTGTCTCTTAGTTCTGCTAGAAGGCTGTGAAGTAAGGGCCCTGGACGCTATATTCTCTCCCCAGGCAGAGAAGAGATGAATTGAAAGGAAGTGAGCTCTGGCAGCACGGAGTCCTGGGTGATCTTCTACTTTCTGCAGCTCTTGCTTTCCTCTGTCTTCAACCCACAAGCTCCCCCAGCATCCTTGCAACACATTTCTTTCTGCTTTAACAAATGCCAGTTGGGCTCTGTCACTCACAATTAAACCTCCTCAATAACACAGTGCATCAGGCGCTGGGCTGCTGGCTGAGGATGCAACCACGATTTGGACACTATATTTGTCCTCAAGAGGCTTACAGCCTCCAGAGAGAGACAAGGTGGGAAAACAACTTGCAAAGAAGTGCAAACATCATGGGATTGGAACTCACCAGAATTCAAGGCTTGGACACATCTTTCATGACATTGGTCAGATCCTTAAGTTCTTAGGATGATTTTATGTTCAAAGCAATCTAGGTATCTAAGATAATAAAGCCCATGATCAAATCAATAAATACCACCCGAGCCCCTACTATATGCAAGCTCAGCGTGAAGTGCTGCAATACAGGCTTAGAAAGCACTCTAAGAGGGTTAGGAAGGTGCATTTGCAAAAACAATAAAGCATATATAGTAGAGGAGGTTCAGGAAGAAGGGGATATATGTATATCTATGGCTGATTCCCAGGGATGGCGGAGCCTGGCGGGCTGCCATCTGTGGGGTCGCACAGAGTCGGACACGACTGAAGCGACTTAGCAGCAGCAGCATGGCTGATTCATGTTGACGTATGGCAGAAACCAGCAGAATATTGTAAAGTTATTATCCTTCAATTAAAAATAAATTCGTTTAAAAAAGAATATATAGTAAATATGAAGTGAAGTCATAGGATGTTTTATTCCTTCCTATCTGTGTGTTTGTAAAAGACCAGTTTAGCATGGTGGCTAAGAGTATAATTTTTAGAATCTTTGCTCTGTCTCTAGCATGCAACCCTGGGCAAAGACACTGTTTCTCTGAGATTCAGTGTCCTCCTCTGTAAACTGGATAATATAACAGTATCTATCCCACAGGTTGATGGGAAGATTAAATGGGTTAACATGAGTAAAACACTAAGAATAGTACCTGGTATATACTAAGTCCTCAAAAAATGTTAGCAAACAATAATATATGTAAACGATATAGATTATAAACTCCTGGAAAGCAGAAGCCCTGGCATTCTTTGTGCTCAACTAACATGTAGAGCCCACTCAAGATTCTTCCACTGCTTTGGCTCAGTGACATTAATTTATTAGCAGATGCAGGCATTGTCTTGCTTGTTGGTTTCTCCATCTGCTCAAAGTTTATTACTAAATAAAAACAGTTGTGGGGTGGAGAAGGTTTTAGACATCTCTGGTCCAAATCCATTGGGCTTTTGTTTTGTTCGAAAGCTGTAATCTAGAGAGAATTTAGAAGCATCTGCTGAAGACTGTTTTTAGGCATATTTTGCAGAATTTGTAGCATCTACTTATATTGTTATGTGCATCCATACTTGGAATATTCAACCGTTTACATACGGTAATATCCTAACTGATGTTCCAAATTTGATGCTACTCTATGTATGAGCCTGCACATAGTTCCCAACTCTTTATAAGCTATGGATGTTAAATCAAGTTGATTTATGAGAAGCTGTACACTTTTTCACTCTTAGAATAGTCACAATTCTACAATCCCAGGTTTGAATACAGATGTCCAGGAGTAGGGTCCCGAGATTAAACTTTACATTTTTTTGGTGCATAACAATGTCTTATGTCCGTATTATACCTTGTTTAATGGTTACAGTCAGTCAGTGAGGTAGGCAAGAGGGGAGTGTCATTTCATAGATGAAGAAATTCGAACCAAGAGGTGTTAACAGACCTGCCTAAGTTTGTTACTTGGCAATTCACTTTTTCACTCTTAGAAGTACAATAGTCACAATTCTACAATCCCAGGTTTACTAAGTGGTAACAAGTGGCAGAGCCAAGACTGTGCTGTTTTCTAACCACCAGCCAGCGCCCTTTTCTACTCTGCTGGCAGAGGGAAAAGTTAGGAACTCTTCCACCAAGTTTTACAGCCAACTGTACAAAGGACCTGGCAGCACTTGCCAAGCGTGGCCTGTGTGTGAGCCTTAGTAAATCCTGGGCTTCCTCTGCTTAGCCCCAGTAGGTCCCAGCCCCTTGACAACAAGGATTTATCCGAGGCAAATGTTGCAGATAACTGTTTTTGTTGGTTTGTTTGTTTTGTTTTGAAAGATTTATTTTTTAATGTGGACCATTTTTAAAGTCTTTACTGAATTTGTTACAATAATGCTTCTATTTCACGTTTTGTTTTTTTTTTAGCCATGAAGCACATGGGATCCTAGCTCCCTGAAAGTGAAAGTGAAACTCGCTCAGTTGTGTCTGACTCTCTGCTACCCCAGGGACTATACAGTCCATGGAATTCTCCAGACCAGAATACTGGAGAGGGTAGCTGTCGCCTTCTTCAGGGGATCTTCCCAACCCAGGGATCGAATCCAGGTCTCCCACATTGCAGGTGGATTTGAATCCAGGTCTCCCACATTGCAGGTGGATTGTTTACCAGCTGAGCCATCAGGGAAACCCCCTAGCTCCCTGACCAGGGATCAAACCCACACCTCCTGCATTGAAAGCAAAGTCTTAACCATTGGACCACCATGGAAGTCCCAACAGTATTTAACTCCATCTGCTAGAACTGAGGAACTCTGGAATTGAAAGATCAAAAACAATCATCAAAGAAATAACTTGAATCATGGTGGAGAATCTTCTAGTCAAGTACTCAACCTTTTTGCTCCTTACTTTAAGCTAAAGCAGCCCATAAAACCCCACATAATGTAGCAGCAGAAGGTATTTTTGGAAACAGAACTTTTGAACAAAAGCAATCATAGTTTTGCAGAGTCTGTTTTCATTAAAAGAGAGAGCCACCACAGTAGAATTTTTTGTCACTAAATACATGGGAGGCAGCAGGGTTAGAAGTAGAAAGAGGGACTTCCCTGGTGGTCCAGCGGTTAAGAATCTGCCTTGCAATGCAGTGGCTGGGATGCGGGTTTTATCCCTGGTTGGGGAACTAAGATCCCACATGCCTAGGAGTAACTAAGCCCATGAGTCACAACCAGAGAATCTGTGCACTGCAACGAAAGATCTTATGAGGCAGTGAAGATCAAACTGGCGTAGACTGGTGCTGAGCATTTGATGTGAGACGTGGAAATGGGTGAAGAGAAAGCCAGACAACGTAAAGGATCTATTACATACAATAACCCCCTTTTTAGAGAAAATGTTCCTACTCCAAAATTTCCAGTAATATTCTTCTATATTTCCTTCTCCTGGTGTTATAATATTGCTTTTCAAAGTTAGGACTTTAATCTTGAGGGTTTTTATTATACCTATGTTGTGAGATTGAACTTGATTTTTCTCCTTAAAGTGAGGCAACTGTCCCAACTGTGCACTGAATAATTCACTGATTTCCCACTGAGGAGTGATGTCTCAGTCCCCTTTGTTACCAAGGTTTTGCTTCTGACCTCCTTTGGTTCACTGCTCTACTTGCTGTTCTTGCATCAGTACTGTCCTGATGATTCTAGCTTTGCAGTATATCCCGTTATTTGGAAGGGCAGATACCCCTTCTGCCCTTCTTTTGAGAAGTGTCTTAACTATCAATAGATGTGCTTTTCCCACATATAGTTTAAAATCAGAATCTCTTCAACTAGGATTTTGATGCAATTACATTTAATTTGTAGATTAATTACTGTGAGAATTACTATTTTTATAATGTTAAGCTCTTCTACCAACATAAAATGCGCTCTCGATTATTCAGGTTTTCTTTTATGCATTTTAATAGGCTTTTACATTTTTAATCCAGATATAGTCATCCTTCAGTATTCATGGGAGACTGATTTCAGAAGCCCCTCAGATAGCAAAACTGCAGCTGCTCAAGTGTCTTATATCACATGGTGTAGTATTTGCCTATAACCTATGTGCATCCTCCTGTATACTTTTAATTCTTTCTAAATTACTTATAATACCTAATACCATGTCAAAGTTATGTAAATAGTTGCCAGCATGTGGCAAATTCAAGTTTTGTATTTTGGATCTTTCTGGACTTTTTCCCCCAAGTATTTTTGATCCAGAGTTGGTTGAATCAGAGGATGTGGAACCCATATTTCATGGGCATTCAACATTTTTTTTTTTTTTTTAGTTCTACTAGTTTATTGCTACCAACCCATCTCCCTCCACCCTCTTGCATGCAGGCTCAGTCGTGTAACCCCATGGACTGCAGCCTGCCAGGCTCCTCTGTCCATGGACTTTTTCAGGCAAGGACATTGGAGGGGGTTGCCATTTCCTTCTCCAGGTCAAAGTATGTTTAATTTCAACATATGCTATAGTTTTATGGCTATTAAATGTAGTATCTTATTTACTGGGTTTTAAAGGTGTATGGGAATACTACTGATTTTTGTATATTACCTTGCTATCTAGCAACCTTCCGGAACTTTGGTGGTGGTTTAGTTACTGAGTCGTGTCTGACTCTTGCGATCCCTTGGACTGTAGTCTACCAGGTTCCACTGTCCATAGGATTTTCCAGGCAAGAATACTAGAGTGAGTTCCCATATCCTTCTCCAGGGGATCTTCCTGACCCAGAGATTGAACCAGGGTCTCCTGCACTTCAGGCATATTCTTTACTGATTTGAGCCATGAGTGAAAGTGAACTTTATTTAGACATAATAATTTGTTAATTCTCTTGGGTTTTCCAGATAAATGGAAATGACATTTAAATGTCAAAAACAACTTCTCCAGTTTCCTCCAGTTCTTAGTCTCTCTTTCGCATGGCAATATATTGGTAGTCCTCTATTATAAACCAGAGAAGGCAATGGCACCCCACTCCAGTACTCTTGCCTGGAAAATCCCATGGATGGAGGAGCCTGGTGGGCTGCAGTCCATGGGGTTGCTAGGAGTTGGACATGACTGAGCGACTTCACTTTCACTTTTCACTTTTCACTTTCATGCATTGGAGAAGGAAATGGCAACCCACTCCAGTATTCTTGCCTGGAGAATCCCAGGGACAGGGGAGCCTGGTGGGCTGCCATCTATGGGATCGCACAGAGTCGGACACGACTGAAGCGACTTAGCAGCAGCAGCTATGATAAACGGCAGTGGTGGTAGCAGATTCCTCTGTTTTCTTTCTGAATTAAAAGAGATCAATCTAAGGGCTCACTGTGTATAGTCTCTGACTTCTAGATCCTCTTTTAAAGAGCTGCTTGATTAGGTCAGACTCACATAGGATAATCGCTCTTGATTTATTTAAAGTCAACTGATTAGGAACTTTAATTATATCTGCCAAATCCTTTCCTATCCTATCCCTTAGCTATAATAAAACCTAATCACAAGAATTGCATCTCGTCAAGTCACAGGTCCTGCCCACGCTTAAGAGAAAGCAATTATACAAAGGCTTGTCCCAATGGGAATCATCTTAGAATTCTGCCTACCACATACTTTCAATTCAAATTCAGGACTACCTAACTTCTTCCATCTTCCACCATTATCTCTTTTCTGCATGTTAAAATCTCAGTTCTCAGTAACACCAATACACTTATTTCCTTTATCTTGCAATACACACTAACAGTCTCAGAATGATAATAAAACCAAAACTTCACCACCAATGTGATTCCAAAAAATTTTTTAAGGACTTACTTGGTGGTCCAATGGCTAAAGCTGTGCTTCCAATGAAGGGGGAGTGTGTTCCATCCCTGGTTGAGGAACTAAGATCCCACATGCCCTGTGGTATGGCCAATAAGTTAATAAGATAAAATAAGTAAAATTACTTGGAAATGTTTAAGACTTTATATGTGTGTTTGTGTTTGTGTGTGTGTGTATATGCACGTGTTACCATTCTTTCATCCTTTGGGTATATCCCACCAGGCATGTAGAGTCCAATTATTTGTTATAAAGTCACTTGAAATAGCAGCTCCCTGTGAGTAATCAACTTGATGCACAGTTAGGTTTTATTTGTTTTAATTTGTTTTCACTTTTTAGGGATTGCCTTTCAATATAAATTGAATTTTTTTATGTTAAATGTTTACATAGTTCTACAATAAAATCTGCAGAACAGATATATTTAGAGAATTCTAGCTTCTCTATTATTGGCTCTTCCTCATAGGCAGCTTTTAAGTATTTTTTTTTATGATTTAGTCTCCCATTATTTTTTAATATAAGCTGCAGCTGCTGCTAAGTTGCTTCAGTCATGTCCGACTCTGTGCGACCCCAGAGACGACAGCCCACCAGGCTCCCCCATCCCTCGGATCCTCTAGGCAAGAACACTGGAGTGGGTTGCCATTAATATAAGCAAATATGTATATATGTTTGTATCTGATGGAGTGAGGGAATCACATTATGATTGCACAATTTTTAATGGTTATTTTTCTATTCAAACTTGTTTCTCCTTGTGTCATTAAGTATTTTATGTTTTTCCAGCTTTGAATTCCTTTCATTTAGATTTTCCAATTTATTAGCATGCCCACTCCAGTACTCTTGCCTGGAAAATCCCATGGATGGAGGAGCCTGGTAGGCTGCAGTTCATGGGGTTGCTTAGAGTTGGGCATGACTGAGCGACTTCACTTTCACTTTTCCCTTTCATGCATTGGAGAAGGAAATGGCAACCACTCCAGTGTTCTTGCCTGGAGAATCCCAGGGACGGGGGAGCCTGGTGGGCTGCCGTCTATGGGGTTGCACAGAGTCGGACACGACTGAAGCGACTTAGCACAGCAGCAGCAGCAGTTCATAATCTTTCTAAAACTATTTTGACTGTAAATTATTTCCTCATTATTTTTTGCATTGTTTACTTGTATACCTTTCTACTTTTTCTTGGTCTTACTACAGAATCATCTAGTCTTTTCAACAAATTGTTTTTTATTGTTATTCGTATTTATTGCTTTTCTTCCCTCTCGCCCACCATCATCAAATATCATTGATTTTTTTCTCTTATCTTTTGCATTGAACACTTAGCTCTTTGGTTTCAATATATCTTGTTTGTCAAATAAATGTGTGTGGTGCTATAAATCCCTTTTAAGTACTATCTTACACACACTTTGACACTTGGTGTTCTCATCGTATTTTGCATTACAATTTCTCTATTCTAGTATGTAATAGTATTTTTTACATTTTCAGATTTTTAGGAATTTTAAGCTACCCTTTTATTATTGATTTCTAAATTTATTGCATTATGGTCAGAGAGCATGGCCTACATGATGTTAATTCTCTGGAATTTATTGAAGGGCATGACCAGTACATGACTGATCTTTGTGAGTATTCCTTATATTCCTTGGAAAGAATATGTATCCTTTATTTGTTGAGTATAAAGCTCTCTATTAGAGTGAACTGACTAACTGAGTTATTAAAATATATTTTATCTTCACTTTTTAAATATAAACTATTCAGTCTATCAGCTTCTAAGTCCATATACACAGTTCTTGACTTACGATGGTTCAACTTGAGATTATTCGGCTATATGGTGATGGGAAAGTGATACACTTTCAGTAGAAACTGTACCTTGAATTTTGATCTTTGATCTTTACCTGGGCTATCAGTATTCAGTACAGTATTCTCTCCTGATGCTGGGCTGTGCAGTGAGTCACAGTTCCTAGTCAGTCACAAGATCACCAGGGTGCACAACCGATGCATTTACAACCATGCTGTACCCAAACAACTGCTTTGCTTTTCACTTTCAGTACAGTATTCAATGGGTTTCCAAGGTGGCGCTAGTGGTAAAGAACCCGCTTGCCAATGCAGGAGACATAAGAGATGTGGGTTCAATCCCTGGGTTGGGAAGATCCCCTGGAGGAGGGCATGGCAACCCATTCCAGTATTGTCATGCCTGGAGAACCCCATGGACAGAGGAGCCCGGTGGGCTACAGTCCACAGGGTCGCAAAGAGTCCGACACAACTGAAGCGACTTAGCATACAGCACACAGTATTTAATAAATTACATGAAATAGTCAACACTTTATTATAAAAGAGGCTTTGAGTTAGATAATCTTACCCAACTGTTGGCTAATGTAAGTATTCTGAGCATGTTTAAGGTAGGCTAGGCTAAGTTACGATTAGTAGATTAAGTGTATTAAGTGTTCTCAGTGTTTTAACGTTTCAATGTTGTCAAGTGTTTTCAAGATAAAACTCCTTCGTAAGTCAAAGAAGATCTCTATATTAAGTGTCCAATTATGCTTGTTGATTCTTCTATCAGTTGTTGCTTTCTATTTTTTGAGGTGATATTGTTGGGTGCATATAGTTTGTAATCTTTATAGCTTCTCAGTCTTGTACCGCATATGAAGTCCTCTTTGTCCCCTATGAAGGTTTCTACTTTAATGCCTATTTTGAGTGATATTAAATGGTTTCTTTTGATTCATATTTATCCTGTATCTCTTTTTCCATCTCTTAATATTCGAATAATGATTCACTGGGCACTCTCTTTGGCAGTGTCATACAATAGCATGACAAACATCAGGATGCCCCCGAGTCCAAGTTCAGCTCCTCAAGTTGCAACAGGTAGCCTCAGCTGTCTCTGATCCTGCACTCTACCCTGCTAATTTTCTCATCATTTTTTTCTCCCACAACGGTCTTGTTCATTATTATATTCCTATGTTGTAGCACTGTACCTGATGTTTAGTAGGCACTCAGTAAATATTTGTTCAGTATGTATGCCCTCAAAGAACATACAGCCTTGTTAGGGAAATAAGATCCCTTTAAGAATAATTGATGGAACACTTACTATCTGTGAAATCTTTCCCACACATATCCCCTCTCTGATCTCATCTCCAACCTTCCCCTTCCCTCTGACTCTGTTCTCTCTGCACTGATCCTACTGTTGTTGCATTTACCACGCTCATTTCTGCTTCAGGATATTTATACCTGCTCTCCCCCGACTTTTCATAGCTCAATCCTTTACACTTCAGGTCTGCTTGGATGGCATATCTTCAGACAACCTTCCCTAATCATCCTATTTAAAATACTACCCTCTCTCCCAATCTAGTCATTCTCTGTGGTCGTTTTTTTCTTTTTAAGTAACTGTTATTACTGTATAATATTACATTATTTGTTTGGCTACATGCTTATTGTCTCTAGAATGTAAGCTCTTTAAAGACATCTAGAGCAGTGCCTAGCAAAGAGTAGACACTCACTAAATTTTTGTTGAGAGAATTTTCAGTTAATTCTAAAGGAAAAAGCTTTAAAGAATTGTGAGGATACCTATTTTTACGGATGAAGTAAATAAAGCTGCAGCTGCTGCTGCTAAGTTGCTTCAGTCGTCAGACTCTGTGCGACCGCATGGACTGCAGCCCACCAGGCTCCTCCGTCCATGGGATTTTCCAGGCAAGAGTACTGGAGTGGGTTGCCATTGCCTTCTCCGAAAATAAAGCTGAGAAGTTTCAGTAACTTGCAGGAACACAGCGATGGAGGAGGATGTGAACGTAGGTCCCTTTGACTCCACAGCCCATCCATAATCCCCACCACCGTGTTACTGTCTCCTAATGAAGGAGATGCAAACACACAAGACCGTAGGGAATCAAGTGCGAGCTGGGGGATTGTGGTTTTTCTGATGAGATCAGCTGGGATGAAGTCACTGCTCGGCAGAGGGCTGGGCGCTTTGGATGACTGAGAGTTGGAAAGGTAGGGACGGGAGTGAGGGCAAATCCCTGGCTCGGTCCATGATTGCCCACCGTAGCCTTTTCCTTGGCTAAAGAATCGGTTCTGATTTGCTCCTTGGGGGAGCAGGGAGGTTAGAGGGTAGGCTGGAGGGGAGAAGGCATGAGCCTGCCTTCCGGGGCCTTTGGGTCAAACACTTCAACAAAGAACCCTTACCAAGGAGCTTTGTGGACTGTGGTTAGGAGGGTGGAACAGATGCGAATTCTAACAAGTGCAGCCTCGGTTTAAATTCAGATCAAGTCTAAACTCCCCTTTGAAGCCGATTATCTGTGTTGTGGGGGAGCGGTTGAGGGGCAGGGGGCGGGCATCCAGGCTGGAGGGGGCTTCTGAGCCAGAGCTTTTATTTATTAATTTATTATTTTTGGCTGTGCTAGGTCCTTGTTGCTCCATGGGAGCTTTCTCTAGTGGCAGCAAGCAGGGCTACTCTCTGGCTGCGGGGCATGGACTTCTCATTGCAGCAGCTTCTCTTGTGGAGCACAGGCTCCAGCTGTAAGGGCTTCAGCAGCTATGGCGCACCAGCTCAGTAATGGTGGCCCATGGGCTTAGTTGTCCTGCAGCATATGGAATATTTCCAGCTCAGGCATCCAACCTGTGTCCCCTGCACTGGCATGCAGATTCTTAACCATGGGGCCACCAGGGAAGTCCCAGGGTGTCTTATTTAGAGAAGATAGGGGTTACTGTTGAACCGGGTAGGAGCTAACCTGATAATCAGCCTCCCCCAGAAAGGATGAGGGTGAGGAAACAGCTTTGACCACAGTGGCGTCCAGGGCCTTCTCATTTCCAGCGATGGAGGAGGTTCGCTTGGCCTGGGAGAGGGCTGTGGCCCCCGGACGTCTTAGGAGTAGACTGTGGCTCCTGCCACGCTTCCTCATGGGGGTCACCTTGTGGGCCAGGCTCCAGCCAGTTCTGGATAACCAAGGCAAGGAGAGAGCAGAGGGCAGGAAGCGTGTAGGGACAGTTCAAAGGCAGCAGCTGGGGGCAGCTTATCAGCTGTGCTTGGGAAGTGAAAGTCAGCCAGGCAAAGGAAAAGGGAAGAAGCAAAAGCAGAGAGGCATCAGCCACCACTGGGAGAAAGGGAAAAAAAACTCTCAGTGGGCTCAAAGTGTTCTGGGAGCCTCAGAGAGTGAGGGTCCTGCTGGCCACTTCTTTTTTTTAATTTTAATTTTAATTATCTATTGGCTACCCTGGGTCTTCGTTGCTGGGTGCAGGCTTTTCTCTAGTTGCAGAGAGCATGAGCCATGCTTCAGTTGCAGTCTGCAGGCTCCTCATTGCAGCGGCTTCTCTTGTTGCAGAGCATGGGTTCTAGGGTGCAGCGGGCTCTAGAGCAGTTGTGTGCATAGGCTCAGTTGCCCCACAGCAAGCAGAATCTTCCTGGACCAGGGATCGAACCTGTATCCCCTGCATTGTCAGGCGGATTCCCAAACACTGGACCACCAGGGAGGTCCCTGGCCAAAGGTTTTCTTGGAAGAAGGGGACTGAAAGGCTGAGTCTTGGAACCAGGTATCCTTATCCTTTTCAGGGTTCCTTCCTGAAAGGTAGATGTGAGGTGTATGCTGCTCAAATGCTCACAGCATCCTTCTTCTTCAAATTGTTGTTTAGTCGCTAAGTTGAGTCCGACACTTTGCGACCCCACGGACTGTAGCCCGCCAGACTCCTCTGTCCATGGGATTTCCCAGGCAAGAATACTGGAATGGGTTGCCATTTCCTCCTCCAGAGGATCTTCGTGACCCAGGGATCGAACCCGCATTATGGCTCCTGAATTGGCAGGCGGATTCTTTACCACTGAGCCACTAGGGAAGATCCTTCTTCAAATGCCTCTTCCCTAAAAGGTGACACTTGATTATCCTCAAACCTCTAAAAAGGTAGTAACTATAATTTTGGTCCTAGGTAAGGTCAGTTGTTTCCCTCAAGGTTGTCTCCCAATAAAAATGTTTTAAAAATAATAAAAGATGTTGGCGATGTTAAGGTAAGATACCTTCCCCCTCAGGGCTGAAAGCTAAAATTCCTTTGTACAAACACTCATTATAAAATTCTTACGTCACTAAAATGACGCCACAGCACAAATGCCAAATGTTTTTTAAATGTTTTGTTTTTGCTTTTGATGAAATCATCATTTACAGGGCTCCCTGCCTGCAAAGTTCTCTCTTGTGCCTTTGAGGCGAAGTGAGACTGTTGGATGACAAGTTCACTTGTTGGGCTAAAAGCTGTCTAGATTTAAGGCTGATTTGGACTCTCCTAGGACAAGGAAAGACTGGATAAATTATAACTCTTTCAGTTAATGTTAATCATCATTCAGTTCCTTACTCTAAAGTATGGCGCCCTAGTAGGCTCACTCTGTGTCTTTATTGAATGACAGAATGTTTGAAAAATGAAAGCTTTTGGTTGAAGAGCATTTAAAGTACATAGAATCACAACCGTGGACAATCTCCTAAACGTTCCTTTCTATTCCTCCCCTCCCCCATAAATTTTGCATTTTAGGCCCTAGAGTTCTGGGCCTCACCTTTGGAACTCTGATCCAGGGACCAGCAGTATCTGCCTCATCTGGAAACTTGTTAGAAGCACAGACACTCCATCTCCACCTTGGATCCACTGAAGGAGAGTCTGCATTGTAACAAGACCTCCGAGTGATTTGTGCGCGTTCAAAGTTGGAGAAACACTGCTCCAAGGCACCTGGGCCCCCTCCTTCCTGAGGCATCAGGTCAGGAGGCCCTGCTGGGCCCTGGCTTCAGCAAACAGCTATTAGGGTCACTGGGTAGCTCCACAAAGCAGTGTGTGGAGGGCTGGAGGCTACAGAGGGTTCAAATCCCAGTGGTACTGCTGAAGGAACTTTATCACATGGGCAAGTGGCTTAAAAATTTTTAATCTTACAGAAAACTTGCAAGAATAGTACAAAGGACTTCCATATAGCCTTTATCCCTATTCACCGATTATTAACATTTTGAAGAATCCGCTGATGTAAGCTCAATCCCTGGGTTGGGAAGATCCCCTGGAGAAGGCAATGGCAACCCACTCCAGTATTCTTGCCTGGAGAATCCCATGGACAAAGGAGCCTGGCGAGCTATAGTCCATGGGGTTGCAAAACAGTAGGACACAACTTAGCAACTAAACAATGACAGCACAATATACTACTACAAAACAATAAAAAGGAACTAGGTACTGATACACACAATAATATTTTGGATCTCAAAAACAACATGCTGAGTGAAAGAACCCAGTTACAAAAACCGCATACTGTAAGATTTTATTTATGTGAAATTCTAGAAAAACCAAAACCTTAGCAATAGGAGGCATGTCAGTGGTTACCTGCGGTCTGGAGTATGGAGGTGAGGACTGACTGCAGAGGGGTAGAAGGGAACATTCTGGAGTGATGGGAGTGTTCTAAAACTGGGTCATTGTGGTAACTGCACGATGTATACATTTACCTAAATTCATTCTCTACTTAAAAAAAGTTAATGTAGATTATAGTCTAATGCAGATTATGCCTCAATAAAACTGTAAACAAAACCCAAATGTATCCGTCTTCCTCTGGAGTTCAACTCATGAGCGTGTCTTCCTTCATAGCCTGGCTCCAAACCTATCTTCCCAGTCTTAGCTCCCACCTCTCCCCTCTGCGCATTCACTCAACAAACATTCGAACATTCCATGAATGGCCCAGCGTTAGACGTTCTGCAGAGGGCCAGAAAAGACAACCTCTGTCCTCAGGGAACTCACAGTCCAGTCTAGGAGCAGAAACAAAGGGTGCCCAACCCAGATAAACACCAGGGATCCTAGAGGATCACTGAGTCTTAAAGGAGACAAAGAAGAAGATACATTCTAGTCACTCTGAATTTCAAGTTTCAATTTAATCTTTTGAACAGAGACTATGGATTCACACTCCATTCACATTCCCCTCCCCACCCCATCCCCATGCTCCACTCTGGGATTCTGTCAGCTTCTGTTCACAGCTGCTCTTGTGGCCCTTGATGGATCTGGCTCTTACAGGCATTTACTAAGGAAAGAAAAAAGAGAGAGGGAGGGACAGAGGAAGGAAGGGAATGGAGCCTTGGCTCCATCCGTCTACTCTCTTCCTCATTGAACCTGGCTTTGGCCACCTAGAAAGCTAAAAGAGGGCTTCCCTGGTGGCTCAGTATAAAGAATTTGCCTGCAATGCAGGAGACACAGGTTCGATCCCTGGGCTGGGAAGAGACCCCAAAGAAGGAAATGGCAACCCACTCCAATATTCTTACCTGGAAAATCCCCAAGGATAGAGGAGCCTGGTGGGCTGCAGCCCAGGGGTCACAAAAGAGTCAGACTTGACTTAGGGACTAAACAAAACAAAGCTAAAAGAACAAATCACTTGAAAAGTCAAATGCACGTCAGTCATACTTTAAGTCAAAGGAGATGACAGGGTTTACTATAGTGCTTTTAGGAATGTGGGAATCACTTATAGTATTTAGGTTAATCAAAGTCAAGTGATTTTGCAAAAGCAACTTGGATAACTGTAAAAATAAAACAAAACGCTGGGTTAACTCTAAAATCTCTATGTACTAACTCTTGCCTGGAGCTGTGAGCTGTTAACTGCTAGGCCATTTCCAGAGGAATACTGTATTATCCTATTCCTTCCTAGGTGGGCAGTGCAAGAGGTGAGAGCTCTCTGTCTCCACTTCTGGGATGAAAAAGTTAAAGCTCTGGATTCTCCTTACCCTGTCGTTGTTCAGATGTTAAGTTGTGTCTGACTCTTTGGTACCCCGTGGACTGCAGTATGCCAGGGTTCCCTGTCCTTCACCATCTCCCGGAGTTTGCTCAAACTCCTGTCCGTTGAGTCGGTGATGCCAACCAACCATCTTGTCCTCTGTTGCCCCCTTCTCCTCCTGCCTTCAATCTTTCCCACCATCAGGGTCTTTGGGGAAGTTCCATTTCACAGGAGGTGGAGCCATCAAAAAAGACAAAAGAGGAAGAAAGCTTTCAAGCCTTTGTCTGCCCAGGACAGGATGGATCTGGGAAATGAGACGTTTCATTCAGGGAGGTTTCAGGAAAGGTGGCAGCTTAGCTCCTCTGCGGCTGTGGTCTTCAAAATTTCTTACTTACCTCCCAAAAGAAATTTGACAAATTATGTTTCTTCTTGTATTTTTAAAGGTCATATGTAAAATGTTTCATCTTAAGTTTAAATAATTTCTGGCATATTATAGGTATTGCCATTAAAAATAAGCTTGTTACATCATTCTTTAAATGTATCCAAAGGACTCTAAATACCATGATGCATCTAGCGTCCATTTAAAAAAACATGAACAAGCAATTCTTTAAGAGAAATTTAACACAATTCTTTTTCTCCTTATCTTGTATTTCTATTCCACTTGCCCCTGAACGTTTTAATGTGATATTTTAGGCTGCAAAGTCTTTTATTGATCAGCCTATTGTATTTCCTTATAAAAAATTGAAAAAAGCTCTGAGTCCCTAAGTTTAAAACATTTATCTTGATCATATTACCAATACAATTTTGTTATTTTTGGTTCAATTTTGAATATCTAATTTATCTAAATTACATATCATGAATTTTGATCAACTGTTAAAATCACAGCAGAAAGGAACCCAATTTTGTAAAGCAATTATCCTCCAATTAAAAAAAAAACAACTGTTAAAGTGTAAAATATTTTTGCTGGAATAAAATAGGGTTCAGAGTCAACTCTATTTCTAGTTTACACTTGTAAGGATAGAAGCATGAAACAGTTTGTTCATTCATTCAACAAATTTTTATTGAGCGCCTCCTACATGGCAATAGGAACTCTAGGCACTTGGGATAAACTAGTAAACACTACAGACAAATCTCTGCTCTTGTGGAGCCTACATTCCAGGGGAAATGATAGACAATAAGCAGTACACGTAACACATAAGTAGACAGTACAGTCTGTTAGAAGATAAGAGCTATGGGAGGACTGAGCAGGGGAAGGGGGACCTGGGGTTTAGGGTGAGGGTTCAGAATAGGTTGTGATTTTAAAAAGGTCAGGGTGGGCCTCAGGGAGAAGATGGCATTTGACTAAAGTAGGTGAGGGAGTTAGCAGTGCAGATACCTGGGGAAGTGGGTGGCAAGAAGAGGGAACAGGTAATGCAAAGTCCTACCTTGAGAGCTTGGCTGGTGTCTTCTGAGGTCAGGCAGGAGGTCAGTAAGGCCACAGCAGAGTCATCCAGGAGAGGAGGAACAGAAGATGAGATCAGAGAGGTGAGGATCAGAAGCGTGGCCGTGGTACAGGATATAGACTTTTAGGCTGAACAAAATGAGGAGCCACAGGAGGGATTTAAGCAGACGTATATTTTAGGAGGATCACTCTGGCTGTTATGCTGAGAATAGACTCTAAGGGGCAAGCATGAAAGCAGAGAGAGCTTTGAGAAGACTAACTATAGCATTAGGTGATGGTGGAACGGACCAGGGGCCAGTGGAGGTGCTAAGGGATACTTTGGCTCTGGACTGGACATGGGATGGATAAGAAAGAGGGAAGTCTAGCACGACTCCAGGGCCTTTGGTCTAAGCAACTTCAAGGATGGACGTGTCATCAGCAGAGATAGGGAAGTTGTTGGGCTGAAGAGATCTGAGGGAGAAGACCTGTAGCAGGCTGCTGGTATCATCATCTGGAGTTCAGATGAGGAGTTGGAGATAAAGGTATAAATTTGGGAGTTGTCATCCTATATGATGATATCATATATCTTACAGGGTACTGCAAGTCAGGAGACCTGATTAGATCACTAGTGAAATGTGAGTAGATAAAGACAACAGAAGAAATCCAAGGAATGAGCCCTGGGCCATTACGAGGTCTGGGAGAAGAGACAGAATCAACAAAAAAGAAAGAAGTCAGGGAATGAAGGATCTGATGAAGTGATGAGGAGAAGCAAGAGGGGGCAGGTTTTTTTTTTTTTTTTTTTTTAAGGTGAATCAAGTGGTTAGCTGTGTCAGCTGTTACAGACAGGTCAATTTAAGATGATAATTGAGAATAGGTCATTGGACTTAGGCAATGTGAAGTTCACTGTTGACCTCAGTAAGAACAGTGATAAGGATGAAAGCATGAATGGAGGGGGTTTAAGAGCGTGTGGGAGACCCTCTTGGCTCAAAACATAAAATACACACGTATGTAATCTCATGTGTGTTGATATGAGTCTATTACATATGTGTACAGTCATAACATTATATTTGGCATGCTTTTGATCTTTATATTAATTTATATTAATTGTACCATACGGTATATGTTATGTTGCTCTAGAGTGGGAGAAGAACAAGAGACAGCACAGGAAACTCTTAGGAGTTTTGTTTTAAAGGAAGCAGAAAAATGGGAAGGTTATTGCTAGTGGAAGTGAATCAAATAGAAGATTTTGTAGGACCGGAGAGATAAGAGCTGTTTATAAGCTTATGGGAATCAGCCAGTAGAGAGGGAAACACTGATAAAAGAGGAGGGGGGACAATTGGTGGAGTCATGGTGATAATCTTGATCAAACAAGACAAATATTGGGGTCTCCTGCCTTTAGCGAGGGCACTAGCTTTAGTTCGGAGCATGGAAAATTCACCTGTGTAATGGAAGGGAGGGCGGAGAAGAGGTTACAGAGGCTAGCATGAGGTTTATGGGTAGATGAGATAGATTCTGTGGAAGTTTTTGTGTCATTGGTTCAACGTTCTCAGTGGAGTAGGAAGCAAGGTCGTGAATCAGTGAGGATGGGAGGGAAGAGGGTACAGGTTGGAGGACAGAGAAGGTCTGACATCTAGAAGAACAGAGGAGGGAAGGAGGATTCCCGGGCAGCAAGCACTAAAGGCCCACGTGCAGTTCACGGTGATGAAATCAAAGTGAAGCCGGTTAGTGACTGTGTTCTTTAGCCACATTCAGATGCACAGGGCCGACATGAAACAGATGGAGAGTGGGCTTGAATCAGGGCTGTGGTTTTGCCCAGTAAGCACGATGAGGCAGGAAGAGGGGAGAGGGTTGAGAGTGTGTGCAAGAGAGCGACTGTGGGATGACTGGCCAGGATTTAAGTTGGGCAAGGACGGGACTGGCTCAGCTGATAAAGAGTCTGCCTGCAATGCGGGACACCTGGGTTCGATCCCTGGGTTGGGAAGACCCCCTGGAGAAGGGAATGGCTACCCACTCCACTATTCTGGCCTGGAGAATTCCATGGACTGTATAGTCCATGGGGTCTCAAAGAGTGAGCGAGTGACTGAGCGACTCACTTTTAAGGATGGGAAAGAGTGGTAAGTGGGTTGCAGAACTGTTGGGGTTAGAGTACTACAGGGAAATATGGAAACGGGAGGTAGTGTTCAGAGTGAGGTGTTTGAAATTGTGATGATGAAGAAAGTTGCCAAGTTTGATGAGGCTCCCGTGATTATGCCAAGGGAACGAGAGGCACAGTGAGGGTAGGACTAGATCCTCGGAGGAGAGGCCAAGGAACTGAGAGTTTAGGGAAGGCGGATGATCATCGGAGTATACATGCTATAGGATAACTGGCTGAGATTAGGACTGAAATGGTGTTGGAGGGCCTGATGAGAGCAAATGATGAAAAAATGAGGGGGAATGTGAGCAAGGATGAGGGACACTGGATGACAAGACTTAAAGCTGCAGGTGAATCGGGAGGAGAGAGGATGGTCTCGAAACACTGTGCCAGTGCAAGCAGGATGCTTACCTCACCTCCAAGGCCAAGTCTAGGAGGCTCAGGGGTGAAAAAACAGGACCTACTACTTGAGGGGGGAAGGGGAAACGGTGCCCCAGGGAAGTCAGGTTTTCCTTAAACCAGGACCTGAAAGGAATCCGAAGAAATTCTGGGGAGGTTGAGCTTATAGGAACTGTCCCTTGCATGAGTGAACAGACAGACTCTAATGTGGCCCCACAGGATCTGGCCTCCAGGAATACATGCCCCGTGTGGTCTCCTTCCCTTGGATGGGGGTGGGACTGGTGATTTGCTTCCAATAGAGTATGGCAAAGGTGACAAGATGCATGTGTATAGATAACTACTAGAGATAGGAATGGAAGAAGTTTAGATTTAGCAATATTACTCAATTCTCTAAGTTCTTCCAAGTATACTGCCCAAGAATCACATGGTGATCTGTTATCAAGTCACGTAAAGTTTCCTTCAATGTTGTTGATAGCAAAGAATTGGAAGCCACCTGACTTGTACAACTTATAACCCATTTGTTCTGAGTCATTTTCAGCAGGACACAAATTTCTGAACGTTCCTCTGAATTGTCCTAGAGGTTTTCTACATCTTGCATCTATGCGTCTGAGTAATGGGTGAGTTTTTACTTGGGTTTGTATGGTGGGAGTTGAACAGTTTTGAAAGGGGATGCTGTGTCTTCAGGTGCTTTCTTAAGCTGAGCAATTAATAATAATAAAAAAATCTCTGGTCGCATGCAGGATCTTAGTTCCCTCACCAGGAATTGAACCTGTGTCCTGGAGGCTTAACCACTGGATGGCCAGGGAAGTCCCAAGCTGAGCAGTTTTAGACCACAGAACACACGCTAGTGAGGCATCTGGAAATGAACACCTTAAAACTAGTCTTGGAAAGCCTTCATAAAGCCCAGGGAACACCAGTTTGAAGATGACAGTTTTAGAGGCTGTTGGACAGAAAAGGAAAGAGCACAGGATGGGGTTAGGGGCCTGGGAGTAAAACGTGGTTGGGGGAGAAGACAGATTCTGAGCGACAAGACTTCCCTTCCGATAGTAATCTTGGTGGGACCCCCAACAGAAATATTTCCTGGTTGGTGAGAAAAAAAAATATGTAAATAGTATGTGTTTTCTGAAACTTTAAAAACATCGAGTAAATGCATTCATCTTGTAAACTTTTCAAAAAGCACAAGTATAAGGTCAAAAGTGGAGTTTACACCTTTCCTTTACCCAGCAGGTAACCTACTTAACAGGTGTGCTGAAGGACCCGAAAGTCCCATCCAACTCCGAGGTTCCGCCTAAACCTCTTCCAACAGGAACCATTCAGGAACTACAATACCTGTTCAGGCTCTCAAATCTGTGGTTCCATGATCTGTCCTGCTCAACCGAAGAAGGCATCTCGTGAGTTTAAACACCTCTGGATCCAGGGACCCAGGAATGGCGGAGAGGGAAGGTACGGTCACTCCAGTTTCTTTCCCAAATAACCCGCTACAGCTACGTTCTCCCCAAAGCAAGCTGTTAAAAAGACTCATTTTTTTGCGGCCACGCACGTCCTCAAATAAAAAAACACACAAAAAAACCCGAGGCCCTCCTGATCGTTGTTTATAAACTTACTAGAAACCCACTAACACGCCGAGCTCTCCGGCGCTGTTTGGGTACTTTGTGGCAAAGGGACGCCCAGGAAGCAGCAGTTCCCGCGATCTCTGCGGGCAGCGCACCCCGCCGGGGTCCGGGACCAGGCCAGGATTCGGAGCTCCCGGCCGCCGGCACTGGCCCGCGGGCGCCTGCGCAGAGCGACCCTCCCGTCACTCCGGCGGAGGGTGCGGGGCGGGGGCAGCGAAGAGAAAGGAAAGCAGCGCGGGGAGGCGGGGAGGGGGGAGAAGAGGGCCAAACCCTGAAATTACCCGGATGTGGTCTCCCCGCGCGCATGCTCAGTGTCCTCCCGACAAGTTGGCAGCAACAACACGGCCCTGGTCGTCGTCGCCGCCGCCACCGCCGCGGTAACGGAGCGGCTCGAGTGGCGGAGCCCGCGTTCGTACGCGCCCGCTGTCCTCCGGAGGCTCCCTTCCCGCCCTCCCCTCGGCTCCGCGGCCGCCCAAAGGGGCGGGAGCGGGTGAGGGGAGCCGGGCGCCCCGAGAGAGGGGCAATCCCCCTGCCCCGGCCCTGCCGCGGGGCGGCCCGGGAGCTCGGAGGCGGCCCGGCCCGCGCGGGCAGCGGCGCGGCGCCGAGGAGCGGGCGGCCTGGCCCGGACGCCTCGGGGCGCGGGGCGAGGAGCGCGCCGGGGCCCGCCGGGCGGAGGGACGAGCCGCGGCGGGAGAGCGGAAGCCCCTCGCCGTCGCCCGGGCCCAGGTAACGCGCCATGTCCCCCTCCCCTTCTCCCGGGCTGGGCCCGCGCGCCCCCGCCCGCGGCTTCCCCGCCCCGGGGCGGGCTCCCGGCGGCGGCGGGGAGCGCGCGCGGGAAGCCGGCGGGCCCGGCCCGGAGAGCCGGCGCGGCCGCCTGACGGGCCGGGCCGGGCCGAGCCGAGCCGGGCCGCGGCGCCTCGCATCTCTCGGGCTCTGTAGTCGGTCCTGCGGCCCCGAGCTGCCCGCGGGGTCCGCGGCGGAACCGAGTGGAGCCCGCGCTGGGCGTGCTGCCGCGGCCGTCGCCGCTCTTTGTTGTTCTGAGGTAGTTCCCCCGTCCCTCACGGCGGAGCGTGTTGGCCCCGGCGGGAGTGGGCTGCCTTCGGTCTGAATGAAAGTTGTGAATGGTCTCTTCTTCATTTCTTTTCTCGAGCAGTTGTTTTTTTTTCTCTTTGTCCCTTATTTTCTCTTCCTGGTTGTGTCACTCCAGTTCGTGTTTCTGGCTTTGGTTTGTTGACTTTACTTTTTTGAGTACCGTGGGTGATGGCGGCGTGCAGGAAACATTATTAGCACCTAACTGACCAGCCCGCTTCCACCCCCCCCGCCCCGCACTCGTAATGAAAAATAAGAGCCAACTTATTTTATTGCTCCGACTGCAAGTACCGAGCGCGAAATCGGTGTAGGCTGTGTAGGGCGGTGGCTCCATCTCAAGCCCCAAACTGCTCTTATGATTTCTCAAGCTGAGTTTGAGATTTTCGTAGAAGTGGGTGTGTTTCGTTAACTTGAAAGATTTGGGGGGGGGGCAATATAGAGAGGTTTAAAAAAAAAAAACTACTGAAAATTGATGATTATTAATATTTCCCCCTTGAAAACCGTAGTAAAAATTTTGAAAATAAGTATATGTGCCTGTTTCCAAATAGTTTATTTTGAATTTAGTTTCTTGATGCCTTTAGTTTTGGGGCTGTAGTTTAAAGGTGAAACTGCTAGTTTATTTAGGAATAGTAAATATAATGGGGAGTCATTTTAATTAGTCTGAATTGACTTTCTAAAAGCACGTTGTCTTGGCTGATTTTAACAGCCTTTGACTTTTGCAAGACTTAGCATCCTTTCAGTTTCAGAGTGCTTAAAAAGAAGGTTCAGTACTTTTTTTCCTGGTAGAAACTATTTAGTCCTAATAGAAAATACAGAAATAAAGACGTTTACGAACTTTACTAGATTTAGTCAATTGCATTTCAGTGATTTTTATTGCAGTTTTCATACGTTGTCTTTGCTCTGTTGTACTTAGACCAAATTTATTTCAGCTTGGGGAGTGCTAGTGTGCAGCTTTTCTTTTTCTGCTAAAGGATTTATTTTCTCTTTTGGAAAGCTCGGATATTAGTATTTGACATTTCAAGTTGTAAATGATTGATACCATTATCATCTTAAAGTATGATTTTTTAAATTAATGTTTCTTCCTTAATGTTATGGTTTTACTTTGGGTTTGTTACAGTACAAATATAATAAAGGTAGGCCAGGTGTTTAAAATTTGGAGTCTGTTTAGGTCTAAGGGTGGTGATGAATTATGTAGGTTTAAGTTGTTGGAGTTAAAACTAAAACCCTTTCTAGAGAAAATTGATATAACATTTTGTGAGTCTGTTAATAGAAGTGGCTTTTTCTTTGCTTTCCAGGTTTTGGGGGGAACTTGCTTTAAAGAGATATTGCATCTTAATTTTTTAATTAAATGCCTGTGTAGAAACTTCTTTGTTTAGTTAAGTTCCTTAGTTGTATATCTTAAGCTTAGAAAAAACTGCAAGACGGTTTCAGATTTAATGAAAACCTGTGCTGAGAAAGTCACTGTGAAGTTTTTTGAAATAAGTTTTATATGCATCATTGACCTTTTTCGATGGCTTTGCTGTTCGAAGCAATTCTGCTTATACTGGGAAGCAGCAAGTCTTACATGCTTATAAAAACCTGTGCTTCACTTTCTTAAGCTACATTTTAGTTGAGCTGTTTCATTATTTGTGTGTTAATTTATTTTTCTGCATTCCCCTTCAGATCCTCCCCTCCACCCCCCACCCCTTGCCCAAGTGTTAAACTAATTTATGCTGTCCAGTCACACTCCGGCTCTCTGGCTTGGAAGTTGTTTTTTTTTCTGATTGAGCTGGTGTTATAGTAACATCATTAGACACTGTTCTAATTGAGCCGTGAATTGCTGAAGCCTCTACTAGGGCAGTTAACCCTACAGGATCTGCCTCATTATATGTAAAATGCATATTTAGTCTCATCTAAAATTTTGTCCATTTTGGTGAGAACATACATTATTTTTCTTATGTGTAAACTTAGTTCTATTGTGTCCCTCTCTAGTTTATGCTTCTTTCTTTTTTTTTTCCCCCCGTTTTTTTCATTCAGTGAACATGTTAGTCATTTTAGTGCTCTTTGTACATGTTTGGATTTCCTTTATTTTTGTACCCTACAAGATTGTGTAGTTAGGCAGAAATTTTTGTTTTGCTTTAGTGATGATTAAAAGTGACTATTATGTGTAAAACTAATCTGATGGAAATGGTTTCAATTGATTTCATTGTTTTCTACACCAAAGTTAAAGGAGTTAGATAAACCTAACCCAGAATTTAATACCATTTTGTTAAATTATTAAATTTTGGATTTTTTGCTCCACAGTTGATGAAGATTTAATTGTTTTAAAAAAAGAAATTAAAAAAACATCAAAAAAGAAAAGTTCAAGCAGTTGACAAATATGTCTAGATATTATTCATTTGAGCAACTTTCAGTACTGTTAGCACAGATAATATGCCAAAACATATGCTTAGTACTGAGTCATATTTAGAATTTTTGGATTTTTTCCCCCCTCATCCTAAAATGTGTAATTTTGGTGATAGGAAATGTGGCTAGATTCCAGCTTCTCAGGAACAAAGTATTTTAGGTTGTGTCACCTTGACACTATTACATGGTGTACTTGGCATCCAGGAAAATTTGTTTTAACCGTGAGAGTGGATAAAAAACTAGGGTAGCACTTACCTATGTAGAACTGAGATGGTAGATCATTAGAATCTTAAAACTTAAGTTTTGATTATTTACTACTGTGAATTATATCATGGGTCAGATAGCTACTACATACTGTAAAGAGTCTGTTTTTACATCTTAATTTAAAGTTGGTGATAATTCTAAATACCTTTAAATTTAAAGTGTATACTTCATTATTTACATTTTAAATGAGAATTGTTTGCATTTTGGAAAACTTGTTACTGTGTGGCATTCATCTTTTTGTTGTTGTTGTTGTTTTTTACTCTTAAGGTTTAAGACAGTGATTCTCAACCTTGGTTGTGTTTTGATGTCTCTTGGGGAGTTTTGCAAAATACTGATGGCTGGATCGCACTTCCAGAAATTGTGACTCAGTTGGTTTGGGGTGCAGCCAGATCAGAGTTCCAAAATGGTTGAGCTATAGGGTCCTCTGACTTCTTTTTTAAAATTTTTAACTTTCACTGTGTCAGCTTTACATTCTTTAATACAGTGATATACACATTCACATGGTTCCTTGAAGGTATTGCCATATTTCTTTAGCTTCCAAGTCTGTCCCTCTGTCTCCTGTTTGAACCTTTCTTCATTTTTCAATTCATTTGAGTTGTCTGGTAGCAAGTTTTAGGAAACTGTATTTCCCCTGCTGAGAAGTTGGTTTATCATTGCTATCCTAAATAGGAAGTTGATGTTTTAACATATTCTAAAATGCTTACTTGGGCTCCTTTTAAAGACTAATGACTTGGGTTAGGTGCTGAACTTTGCATCTAAACTCCCAGTGGGAATTTGGTCTTCATAGGGGGTTGATCTGCTTGGAAACCATTGCATTTTGTAGGCAACAATTAACTGGTCACTTCATTGGTTCCTGAGAAGGGAGTTGCATTGATTTAGATTTTACTGTCAGAGGTTAACTTACACACTATGAGACGGTTGTTCAACAAGCCCAACTAGTGAGTTCTTCTTTTAAAAAAATGAATTATTTAGTTTTGGCTGCGCTGGGTCTTTGTTGCGGGGCCCAGGCCTTCTCTGGTTGTAGTGCAAGGGCTTCTCGTGGCCGGGGCTCCTCTTGTGGCTGAGCTCAGGCTCTAGGCCTGGGCTTCGGTAGCAGTGGCACATGGGCTTAGTTGCCCTGCAGCTTGTGGGATCTTCCTGGATCAGGGGTCAAACAGTGTTCCCTGCATTGCAAGGCAGATTCTTATTTAACCACTGGGCCATCAGGGAAGCCCCATTAGCAGTTTTTTAGAGATCATCCAGGAGGGCATGATCAGTTCTCCATTTACATTACCTGAAGTAGTTCACAAGTGCTGGTTTACCAGTAGTTGCATCTGGACGAGCTATTTTAAAAAAATAAAACAGAATATTCTCTGTCCCTTCTGTACGTCCCATCCCCCAAACACACGGATTCAGGATGAGAATGGAGTGGAGGAGGCATGGGAATCTATATTGTTTAAAAAAAAATAAAAGAACCTCTTGATTTTAAAGTGTTTGGATATGTTAGTATGCTTATCTTCATTGCTTCATCTGTTTTGATGCAGTATAAGCTTTATTTTGCAGTCCTTGATGCACTGGAGTAATTTACTTAAAATTCATCAAACCCCAATCTTCTTTATGATGTTTTAAAAAAAAAGGACTTCTACTGAATATTTGTCTTTGGTATGAGTAAGGCATAATTTTTTTAAATCTTAATGTAGATGAATGTGTGTAATTCAGATCTTTTACATTTTTCAAAATGTATTTCTCAGTGTAAGACTGGGTTAAGGTTATTTATCTGTGGTATTCACTAGTGAATTCTGGAGCATCTGATATCAGTAGGTGGCCAGTCATTGTAATAATTGAATCATCTGATGAGAGGACAACTGAAAGTAGTGCTTAATGTGATGAGATAAAGAGGAATTATTGTTTAAAGTAACACTCAGTGCATCTATGTCATACAGGTCTACTAAAACTAGATGAAGGAAGAATTTTATGTGTACAGATGTTGAAATCAAGCAGCTGGCTAATAATAAGAAAAATGGCACAATTTCTGTGTAATTAGTCTTTTTACTAGTTTCATATATCCGTGACATTGCAGTTTGTTCCACTGTCTTTCTGGTAATTTGTAAAGTGAAGCATGTAGACTAGTACAGACTACATCAGTGCTTTGTGAAATTGATAGCACCTCAGACTCTGGGTGCTTTTAAAGTTAGGGCCCCACTCAGTATAGATTTAGTAGGGCTGGTGTGACCTGCGGGGGAATTCTGATATAGCCCCTGTTTGAAAGAATAAGCTTGATGACTTGATAGTCTTCAATTATGAGGTTTTATGAAATGTATTTTTCAGTTTCCAGTTATTAAAATCCACCCTACTTTACAGTCTTTTAAAACAGTGTTTTCCAAAGTGTGATTGACAGACTCCCGGGGATCTCCATGTCCCTTCTAGGGGTTCATGAAACCAAAATCATTCTTATAATAAAACAGACATTATGTGCACTGTTGCTGTGTTGGCATTTGCACTGATAATGAGGAAGCAGTTGTGGGTAAACTTCTGGCACCTTAGTTTGAATCAAGGCAGTGGTACCAAACACATGTTAAGCATTTGAAAAAAAAATGCCAATTTCAGTTAAAAATTTCCTTGGTAAAGCAGTAAAATGTTTTAATTTTTAAAATCTCTACCCTGGAGTGCATGTCTTTTCAGTATGATTAAATAAATGTGTGGAGACTTCCCTGGTGGTCCGGTGGTTAAAAATCTGCCTTGCACTGCAGGGGACACGGGTTCGATTCCCTGGAGAGGAAACTAAAATCCACCGTGCTGCATGCTGTGCACAGAGCAAGTAAAACCCACCTGCTGTGGCTGCTGAGCCCACGCGCCACGAGTCTGTTCGCCGCAGCAGATCCTGCATGACGCAACTAAGACCCAACACAGCCACATAAATGTTAAATAAGTTAATAAATTGGGCTTCTCTGGTCAGTGATAAAGAATCCGCCTTCCAATGTAGGAGACTATAGAATTCAATCCCTGGGTGGGCAAGATCCCCAGGAGAAGGAAATGGCAACCCACTCCAGTATTCTTTTTGGAGAAATCCCACGGACACAGGAGCCTGGTGGGGCTACAGTCCATGGGGTCGCAAACAGTCGGACATAACTTAGCCACTTAACAACATCAATAAATAAATAAATATTTAAAAAATTGGGGTGTACATAAAGTTTTTCTGCACATCTATGTACAAAGTTCATCTCTAGGAAAACCACTCGCCACTTTTTAAATGGAACACCACTTTTATTTTTACTTAAAAAAATAATAAACTGTCAGTACTTAGACTTGGATATTTGGCAGGCATTTTCCTTGAAAGTGAGTGAAATGAGCCTGCCATTCAAGGATAATAACTGGTTGCTACCAGTGATAAGAATCTAGTCTTTTAAGTGAAAATTAGATTTCTGGAAAACATGTACCTGTCACCGTGGGCTTGCCAGCTTCCCCATACTTAAAAGATTTTTCTGATGAGATTGGTGATGATATTTAGGAATGTGATTTTTAAAAAATATATTCTATAAGAAATGTGTCAACCCTGGGAAGGTCTGTATAACTCATTGAACCAGTATTTTTCTGGATGACCAATGCATGATGTTACAAATCATGTGTGGGTAGGAGAGCCATTCAAAGGGTAATATGGACCAGTGGATTTTTGTGTAACAGAGCCAAGAAATTCACTGATACAGTTTCAGATTCCACATTGCAACTAACTTTTAGGAATTGCCATTTGTTGCATTTTGCGTTGAATAAAAGATGAACAGCCATCATTATATAAAAGGGCCATTAAAATATTCCTATCTTTTCTAGTTACTTATCTGTGTGAGGTGTATTTTCTTCATAAACATTAAACATCACAATAGATTGAATGCAGCAGCACTTATGAGAATCCAGCTGTCTTCTCTTAAGCTAGACATTAAAGAAATTTGCCAAAACAAAAATGATGTCATTCTGAATATTGACTTTTTTAAGAAAATACTTATTTTTCATAACATTTATATTAATATGTAATGGGTTTATTAAGTTAATTGGATAGAGTAAACATTTTTAATTTGTGATATGGTAAATATTAATAGGTGTAACCCATGTAAACAAAGGTTGTTTGGAATTCTCAATAATTAAGTGTGTAAGTAAGTGGACTGGAGACCAGTTTGGCAACTGCTATTTTAAAGTAACTCGTTATCTATGTTACTGACAAAATTATTGGTTATTATTGTTGATATATGTGGTTTGTATTATATTACTCTTATCTCTGAGAATGTTATTAACTCAGTTTAAAAAAAAATTGAAGCATAGAGTTGATTTACAATATCGTGTTAGTTTCAAGTGGACAATGCAGTAATTCAGATACATATATGTTTTTTCAGGTCTTTTTCACTTATAAATTATCATAAAATATTGAGTATAGTTTTCTGTGCTATACAGTAGGTCCTCAAGTCAATTTTTGTTCAGTTAATTTGGGAAATATGTTGCAGTCAAGTGAAAAGGGAATTCATTGATTTGGTCTGAAGCAGAGCTGGGCTCAGAGTGCTGGATCTGGGGTCACAAGGAGCCAGTATCTTCAGGATTCTGTCTTCTGGCTGTGCTTCCCTTTCTGTTAGTTTAAGTCTCAGGCAGGGTCCCAGGTGGTGCTAGTGGTAAGGAATCCATCAGCCAGTGCAGGAGACATAAGAAAAGTGGGTTTGATCCCTGGATCAAGAAGATCCCCTGGAGTAGGAAATGGAAACCCACTCCAGTATTCTTGCCTGGAGAATCCCAAGGACAGAGGAGCCTGGTGGGTTACAGTCCTTGTGGTTTCAAAGAGTCAGACACGACTGCAGTGACTTAGCAGGCAGGCAGGCTCCAGACTGACTACTCCCAGCTTCAAGTTCAGGTCCAGCAAAGAAAGGCCTTTTCTTCTTTTTTCTGTCTGTAGTTCCAGCAGAAGTCCTAGAGCTGTCGTTAGCCTGACTTGGGTCCTCTCCCATTTTTTGAAACAGCTGATACGTCATGGAGGTGACTCTGGTTCGGCACAAGTGGGATTATCCTACCTGCCCAGGTAGATTCTCCTTGGGAAATCAGAGTACTGTTACAGAAAGGAAAATATATGCTGGCAGACAAAAAAGCATGTCAGCTAGAGGACTTTATTGATACTTCTTTTAGCAACCTTTAATATATTCATTCAGAAAATTTAATTTTACAATAAGATTATTAATTATTAAATTATTTAGGAAATTGGTACACCAGTATGACATTTAAACCTAAGCCCAGAGGGTGAACAGCAAACATTTTAAAATTTGTCCCTTGTAGTTCATCTTAAAAGTTATCACAAAAATGTTCTTTTTGTTTCTTTGTATTATTCTTATCTTAAATCTTTATAATCATTGAAAAGGGTTAGTCACTCAGTTGTGTCCAACACTTTGTGACCCATGGACTGTAGCCTGCCAGGTTCCTCTGTCCATGGGATTTTCCAGGCAAGAATGGAGTGGGTTGTCATGCCCTTTTCCAGGGGATCTTCTGGATGCAGGGATTGAACCTGGGTCTCCTGCATTGCAGGCAGATTCTTTACCTTCTGAGCCAATTAATATTGTGCATATAAGTCCTTGTACTCTTGGAGGTTTTCCTCCAGCTGCCCTCATTTTGATGAGGCTCAGTCTAGGCTGTAACTTGTGCTTCAGGTAACTTGGGTCTTCAGGTAATTGAATTAAGCTTGCGCCCTCTCCCGCCCCACCCCTGGTGCACGCTTGTTTAGAATTCTTTCTAATGATACTTCACCAGGCTAGGCTGTTTTTTTTTTCTTGTTAAACTTAAGCAGTTTCTCAAATATTCCCATACTTGATCCTTGACTAAGATATGTATAACTTCTAGAAAATATGCCTCTGTGTTTGTTTTACAAATGTAATCATCCAAAAGTAAACAGACTTCTGAGAAATTAAAAAATGGCACATTCATTAATCACAGTTCATGAATCTCCATGAGAGCCTCTCCAGGCAGCACTCAGCCTGTTTAATTTTACTGAGTATTTTAATTATTGTGGGTTTATACTTCATGGAGTTGCTTCTGGATCTGTGGTCAACTTCAGGTGGCACCTTATGTTTAATAGCAAGGCTAGGGACAAAACAGAAAATAGGTAGATGTAAGAACATACCTCTGTCCCATTTGCTGACTTCCTGCTTCCCATTAATTACCCCATTGCAATGGGATTGTTGTTCTACTACAGTGACTATCTAATATCTGTGTGTTAGAGACTTTCACATAGGCTTAACATCTTTAATGGGCTGTTAATATAGCATATTTAAAGCTGATTTTGTTACTTAACCACTTTTAAATCTTTTATTCATCTTTCAGTAAACCTATCTAGGAAATGGGCCATCTTTTGACTGTTTTCTTCTTTTCACTCCTTGTATGCAGTTGACTAAAAAAATTCTCGTTTGTTCTGCATAGAAGTGTCCTGTTGGTTTCCATTGCCCATGCCCCTAGTCTAGGCCCACTCATCACTGTCTCTTAACTGGTTTTCTTTTCCTCTTTGCAAAGCTATCTTCTTGCTGCCACGAAGGTTTTCTTTAATGCAGATCCAATGCTGTTTCTCCTCCCCCTACCCTTCCTACCATAAACCTGCTCAAGGTGGAACATCTACACTCCTGTCCCTCTGCTTTTTCCAATGATTTTCCTTCAGCCTGGCAAATTCGTATTCACATGTGGTAGTACTATTTCATCAATATTCTCAAGGCTCTTCTGGTGCCTGGTAATATTGTATTTCTTTCTATCTCCCTCCCCGACCTTGAAATTAGCCTTGGTCCTGGGTTTGTCAGCCCTATTGACATTTTGGGCTTGGTAAATTTTTCTTACGGGGTGCTGTACTGTGCATTGCATGATGTTTAGCAGTAGCCCTGGTCTTGACCCACTAGATACCCAGTAGTACTCTGCCCTCCACCACCGCCACTGCCCCCACCTCCCCCATTCCAGTTGTGGCAATCAAAAATGTGTCTAGACATTTCCAAATGTTCCTGGAAGGACTGAGTTGCTCTGGTTGAGAAGCACTGGCACGGCCATATGACTGCCCATCAAGTGTGAGCAGAAGCAATAGTCAGCCTTTAAAAGCCAGAGTATAAAAAAAAATAAAAGCCAGAGTATGAGTTATCCTATCTTTCATCCTGCTTATTTAACTTATATGAAGAGTACATCATGAGAAACGCTGGGCTGGATGAAGTGCAAGCTGGAATCAAGATTGCCGGGAGAAATATCAGTAACCTCAGGTATGCAGGTGACACACCACCCTTAAGGCAGAAAGTGAAGAAGAACTAAAGAGCCTCTTGATGAAAGTGGAAGAGGAGAGTGAAAAAGTTGGCTTAAAGCTCAACATTCAGAAAACTAAGATCATGGCATCCGGTCCCATCACTTCATGGGTGACTGACTTTATTCTTTTGGGCTCCAAAAATCACTGCAGATGGTGACTGCAGCCTTGAAATTAAAAGACGCTTACTCCTTGGAAGAAAAGTTATGAACAACCTAGACAGCATATTAAAAAGCAGAGACATTACTTTGCCAACAAAGGTCCATCTAGTCAAGGCTGTGGTCTTTCCAGTAGTCATGTATGGATGTGAGAGTTGGACTATAAAGAAAGCTGAGCGCCAAAGAATTGATGCTTTTGAACTGTGGTGTTGGAGAAGACTCTTGAGAGTCCCTTGGACTGCAAGGATATCCAGTCAGTCAGTCCATCCTAAAGGAAATTAGTCCTGAATGTTCATTGGAAGGACTGATGCTGAAGCTGAAACTCCAATACTTTGGCCACCTGACGTGAAGAACCGACTCATTGAAAAAGACCCTGATGCTGGGAAAGATTCAAGTTGGGAGGAGAGGGGGACAACAGAGGATGAGATGGTTGGATGGCATCACCAACTCAGTGGACATGAGTTTGGGTAAACTCCGGGAGTTGATGATGGACAGGGAGGCCTGGCGTGCTGCACTCCATGGGGTTGCAAAGAGTTGGACACAACTGAGCAACCGAACTGAACTGAACTGATCTTTCCGCCTGTCATTTAAGGACATGTAGAAATGGAGCTTTCTTAGCCTAATCTGTGAGAGATGAACATTACTATTCTGGGCATATGTTTGTGATTGACGTTTAGTTTATGCAGAAAACAAAGCTTTGTTTTAGGCTGCTGATTTTGGGGAGTTGGTTGTCACTGTGACATAGACTAGCCTCGCCTGACTGATACATCATGCTAAGACTTAGCTAACTTGTGGATTTTCCATGTTTTCCTATTTCCAGATCATTTTAATTTCTACCTCTTTTAGGCATCTGTTACTTAGTATAATGATATGTTTGGATTGTCTCAGTCAGTGGTTCTCAGTGGAATAAATGCTGAAACTCCAACACTTTGGCCACCTGATGCAAAGAGCTGACTCATTTTAAAAGACCCTGATGTTGAGAAAGATTGAGGGCAGGAGGAGAAGGGGGTGACAGAAGATGACATCGTTGGATGGCATCACTGACTGCATGGACATGAGTTTGAGCAAACTCTGGGAGATGGTGAAGGACAGGGAAGCCTGGTGTGCTGCAGTCCATGGGGTCACAAAGAGTTGGACATGACTGAAGGACTGAACAACAACAACAACTGTTGTTTAAGAGATGTTGTGGAAGTTAGTGGGAGGAACTTTGGTGCATGGGGAATGAGCATGACATTCTGCATAGGGGAGACTGTAAAGAACCCTTTGCTTTCCACAGTGCTTTCAAAAGCCCAGAATATTCATGCAGAAGGAAAACAATTAGTCTGGACCCTAGCTCCATCTTAATATATATTCAGTTTTGGGGAATTAAGTTTCTCTGTTATTGTTTACTTTTTATTGGAGTATTGTTGGTTTACAATGTCATGTTTCTGCTATAGAGCAAAGTGAATCAGTTATACATATATATACTCTCTTTTAGATTCTTTTCCCATATAGATCATTACAGAGTATTACATAGAGTTCCCTGTGCTGAACAGTCAGTTCTTACTAGTTATCTATTTTATATAAAGTAGTGTATACATGTCAGTCCTGTTAATTCAGTTTCTTAACTGAAGTTGTTTGGAACTTTATCAGCAGTTAACATTTGGAAAATCCATGTCACTGACTACAATGCCATTGTGTCAAAACAACATACCTGTCTTGGAAGGTCTAAATTCATAGCTGTCATATTTATGGTGATTTACCATATATGTCCTAGCATCTAACCTCTTGATTATACTTTCTAATTTTGTTGATATGCTTGAGCATTTTTACTGAAATACATACTGCATTATATATTAATCTTTTCCCCCTTTTATATTAGGGTATTGTTTATTTTAAAAATCATAAGTAGGTTAGAACTTTGTTTCAGGATAACTAATGAGGTGATATAAATTGTTACAAAAATGGGATGTTCTCGGTAGAGCACCATTTTCTGACTACCTGTTACTTGTTTCTGAATCTGTAAGTGCTTTGTTCAGAGGGGATACAGTGTTTGTTGAATTGGCCAATTTATGGTCCCCAGGTTGCTTTGATGTATACACTGTTGCATTTGATTACCATAGCCAGTCTGTAAACTTGGCAAGGCAGATACTGTTTCCATTTTATAGACTAGAGAATTTAGAGAGATGTTAACTTATAGTCATGCTACTAGAACTTTGGTTAAAATCTATGCATTTGTTTATACCTCTTAAATGCTCTTATCTACTGTCATTCCATATCACTCTTTAAAAAATTGTAATCTAGAACTGTTTTTAAGAAAACACCTGTATGCCCCTGCTGGTACTATTTTTTTATACTAGCAGCTTTTACATTATGTTTCAGACACTTGTGGTCATAGGAATATTTCTACTACTTTTCAGAGAAATGTGCAATTAAAACGTTTTCTGAGATATTGTTAGGGCCAAAAATAGCTTAAATTTTAGAGGTGGTTACATCTCTGATAGTGAGATTGTGATGAAATAGTTGCACTCAGGTGCTTGGTTGTTGTTTTTCAGTGTATCTGACGCTGCTGCCCCATTGACTGCATTACGCCAGGTTGATCACTTCCGTGTTGTTCACTATATCCCTGAATTTGCTCAGATTCATGTCCATTGAGTCAGTCATGCCATCCAACCATCTCAGTCTCTGTTCCCTTCTCCTCCTGCCCTCAATCTTCCCAGCATCAGGGTCTTTTCCAGTGAGTCCGCTCTTCACATCAGGTGGCCAGATTATTAGTGCTTCAGTTTTAGCATCTGTCCTTCCAGTGAATACTCGGGGTTGAGTTCCTTTAGGGTTGACTGGTTTGCTCTCCTTGCAGTCCAAGGGACTCTCAAGTGTTTTCTCCAGCACCACAGTTCAAAAACATCAATTCTTGGCGCTCAGCCTTCTTTATGGTCCAGCTCTCACATCTGTACATGACTGCTGGAAAAACCGTAGCTTTGACTATACAGACCTTTCTTGGCAAAGTGATGTCTCTGCTTTTTAATCCACTGTCTAGGTTTATCATAGCTAACACCAGCCCCCGCCCCCACCAAGAAACATGCATCTTTTAATTTCATGGCTGCAGTCACTGTCCACAGTGATTTTGGAGCCTGAGAAAATAAAATGTCACTGTTTTCACTTTCCCCCATCTATTTGCTGTTGGAGAAGACTCTTGAGAGTCCCTTGGACTGCAAGGAAATCCAACCAGTCCATTCTAAAGGAGATTAGCCCTGGGTGTTCTTTGGAAGGAATGATGCTAAAGCTGAAACTCTAGTACTTAGGCCACCTCATGGGAAGAGTTGACTCATTGGAAAAGACTGATGCTGGGAGGGATTGGGAGCAGGAGGAGAAGAGGATGACAGAGGATGAGATGGCTAGATGGCATCACTGACTTGATGGATGTGAGTCTCAGTGAACTCCGGGAGTTGGTGATGGACAGGGAGGCCTGGCGTGCTGCGATTCATGGGGTCGCAGAGAGTCGGACACGACTGAGCGACTGAACTGAACTGATGGGACCAGATGCTATGATCTTAGTTTTTGAGTGTTGAATTTTAAGCCAGCTTTTTACTCCTCTTTCACTCCCATCAAGGGACTCTTTAGTTCCCCTTCACTTCCTACCGTTAGAGTGGTATCATCTGCATATCTGAGGTTATTGATATTTCTCCCGGCAGTCTTGATTCCAGCTTGTGCTTCATCCAGCCCGGCATTTTGCATGCTGTACTCTGCATATAAGTTAAATAAGCAGGGTGACATTGTATATCCTTGATGTACTCCTTTCCCAATTTTGAACTGGTCTGTTGTTCCATGTCCAGTTTTAATTGTTGCTTCTTGACCTCCATTCAGGTGTCTCTGGAGACAGATAAAGTGGTGTGGTATTCTCACCTCTTTAAGAATTTTTCCACAGTTTGTTGTGATCCACATAGTCAAAGACTTCAGCATAGTCAATGAAGCAGTAGTAGATATTTTTCTGGAATTCCCTTGCTCTTTCTGTGATCCGACAGATGTTAGCAATTTGATCTCTGGTTCCTCTCTCTTTTCTAAATCCAGCTTGTGCATCTCTAAGTTCTCAGTTCATATGCTGCTGAAGCCTAGCTTAAAGGATTTGGAGCATTACCTTCATAGCATGTGAAATGAGTGCAATTGTATGATAGTTAGAATGTTCTTTAGGATTGGAATGAACACAGACCTTTTCCAGCCCTGTGGCCAAGGCTGAAGTTTTCCAAATTTGCTGACATATTGAGTGTAGCATTTTAACAGCATCATCTTTTAGGATTTGAAATAGCTCAGCTGCAATTTCATCACCTGCACTAGCTTTATTTGTAGTAATGGTTCTTAGAAGGGCCCACTTGACTTCACACTCCAGAATGTTTGACTCTAGGTGATTGACCACACCATCGTGATTATCTGGGTCATTAAGATCTTTTTTGTATAGTTTTTCTGTGTATTCTTGCTACCTCTTCTTAATCTCTTCTGCTTCTGTTAGGTCTTTGCTGTTTCTGTCCTTTATTGTGCCCATCTTTGCATGAAATGTTCCCTTGGTATCTCCAATTTTCTTGAGATCTCTTGTCTTTCCCATTCTGTTGTTTCCCTCTATTTCTTTGCATTGTTCACTTAAGACTTTCTGATCTTTCCTTGTTGTTCTCTGAAACTCTGCAATCAGTTGGGTATATCTTTCCCTTTGTCCTCTACCTTTCACCTCTGTTCTTTTCTCAACTGTTTGTAAAGCCTTGTCAGACAACCACTTTGCCTTCTTTCATTTATTTTTCTTTGGGGTGGTTTTGGTCATCGCCTCCTGTACAGTGTTACAAACCTCCACCCATAGTTCTTTAGGCACTCTGTCTACCAGATCTAATCCCTTGAATCTGTTGGTCAACCTCCACTGTAATCATCAGGGATTTGATTTAGATCATACCTGAATGGCCTAGTGGTTTTCTCCACTTTCTTCAGTTTAGGTCTGAATTTTGCAATAAGGAGCTCATGATCTGAGCCATAGTCAACTCCAGGTCTTGTTTTTTTCTTACTGTGTAGAGCTTCTCCATCTTTGGCTGAAAAAACTATAATCAGTCTGATTTCGATATTGACCATCTGGTGATGTGCATGTGTAGAGTTTTCTCTTGTGTTGTTGGAAGAGGGTGTTTGCTGTGACCAATGTGTTCTCTTGGCAAAGCTCTGTTATCCTTTGCCCTGCTTCACTCTGTACTCCAAGGCCAAACTTGCCTGTTACTCCAGGTGTCTCTTGACTTCCTACTTTTGCACTCCAGTGTGATGAAAAGAACAACTTTTTTTTGGTGTTGGTTGTGGAATGTCTTGTAGGTCTTCATAGAATCTTTCAACTTCAGATTCTTTGGCATAAGTGATTGAGGCATAGACTTGGATTACTGTGATGTTGAATGGTTTGCCTTGGAAATGAATCGAGATCATTCTGTTGTTTTTGAGATCGCACACAAGTACTGCATTTTGGACTTTTGTTGACTGTGAGGGCTATTCTGTTTCTTCTAAGGGATTCTTGCCCACAGTAGTAGATCTGATGGTCATCTGAATTTAATTTATCCTTAATTACATTATAAGGTGGAACAAGTCTTTTGGGTGTAATGGCAGAATGAATTCAGCGACGTAAGTGTTTGCATTCTTCCAAATTTGTTGCAAGGTAATGATACTGAATTAAAAAACTATAGTCAGCTTGTAAGCATTTGCCTAGTATATGAAAGGAACAGGGCATTGTACTGGGAATTTCTAAGATGAGAAAGTACTGCCGTTTTCTAAATTTTGGCAACACGGTGTGAAGCAAATACATAATCAAATAACTACAATATAATGTGTTGAGTTGTAATTGGGGTGTGGTTTTGAGAGTGGTGTGAAGTGATATAATAGGGCACACAGTAAACATACCAGGGAAGTAGTTCTCCTTCAGGATTGCGGTGAGAGGAGACAGTGTGTTAGGGGAAACTCTTGGAGGCATTGAGACATTTGCACTGTGCTTTGAAAGGTGGCTAGGAATTTACCGAGTAGATAAAGTGGGACTGGATATGGGACTGTTAGGCAAAAGAAATAGCCTGGACATGACTGCATTCGTTTAATAAGAAGAAGCACTTATATGTCCTGTGGGCATATAATGATTAGTAAGACAAGTATTACTCCCTGTCCCTGAGAGCTTTCAGTCTAGAAATTAAAATTGTTATGAGGTTGGTTTTCTGAGTTTTCAAACTAATGATTCTCTTGGGACAGATTTGAGTTGAAGGTGTGTTTGGTTTGGCATTCACAGTAGTTTCTCTTTCTCATTCCTTCCTCCCCTTTCCCTGCAAGTAAGTTGCCAGTACTTATTTTTGACATACAGATGGGCTTTGAAAATGTGGCAACTCAAATGCTACTTCTGCTGGGAGTATCGGCTGCTCACTTTAGATGGACGTGCACTTGCTTGCCTAGTACTTTTCTTTACACCTGCCACATTTTATTCATTTATATAATTGCCTGACTCCTGTATTCCTTTGTGTTGTGAGTCCTGGATGGGTGGTTTACTGCTGTTCCTGCCCTACTAAATTTTCTTGGACAAATTTTAATAAGAGAAAATGCAGAAAAATGCATAATGTAGGAAACTCTCTTTAAAACAATTAAACATTTTGGTATTCAGAAAGTTCTCCTTTTTACTCAGCATTACGTGCTAGACACCTTTATATAGATTTTTCCACTTTGAGCTCTGTATATTCTCCTTTTAATCCAGGTTTGGGGAGAGAGTTTAAGTAACTTAATCTGTCCCACTATTTAGTGTAAGACTTGGGATTCTAATCCATATCTCTTAACTTCAGAACCCACCAGGCAGGTAATCTCTGGTTATCTGAAAAGTACACCTTCAACATGTATTTATTGAATGTGGGCAAGTAGCTCAGTAACCAAAGATACACGAAAAATGTGTTTCTGTTTGCCTGGGTTAGGTGTTTATATAAAATAGATAACAAAAGGAGGGAGCATGTGTTAAATATCAAGTAATATAAATTTAAAGGAAGCCCAGAACTACATCAGTGTCTGATAGAATAGGAATTGGTGGAAATGACCAACGTAAAGAATCATGTAACTTTATGAGAGAATGTAGGGGAGGTCGGAGACAGATAGGTCAAAGATGATTTACCAGGCTTTCCAGAGCTGTGTAATTGAGTGGTGGTCAAGCTGTACATGGAGAAGGAAATGGCAACCCACTCCCGTATTCTTGCCTGAAAAATTGCACAGACAGAGGAACCTGGCAGGCTACAGTCCAGGGGATCGCAGAGTTGGCCACGATTGAGCACATCAGCAAGCTGTGCAAGTAAAGGTTGTCAGAAGAGGAATCGATTTTGGCAGACTGATGAGTTAGTTTTATTAATTTGGTAGTGGAGAATGAGTTTTTAAAATTCAAGTAAACAGCCAAAGAAAATAAAAGTAAAACAAGCATGGGACACAGCAACATTAGCAAACGCGTGCAGAACAACCCGGCGTGAGAACAGCCTCTGCTCCTGCTTCATTGCCTTTGTTCTTAGGCTGATGGCCTTTTCTTATTTCACGTGAGATTTTGAGGTTAGATAAGTTAGTTTGTGTTATAAATGTTGAATGGATTTTTAATGAATATTAATTTCCTATACTTTAATTTCTTTTGAAAGGAATTTACCTTGTTGCTTTTATGGGTAAAAAATCTTCTGAGGAGTTTAGTGGTGTCTCTTTTTTAATAATAACTGTTGATGTGTTAATTCATATACTATAAAAGTCTCCCTTTTAAGGTGTATGATTTGATGGTTTTCCCTGTAGTGATAGAGTTATGCAGCCACCACAAGTATCAATTTTAGAACATTTTCATTACTCCTGAAAGACTAGTGGCTCAGTGGTTAAGAATCTGCCTGCAGTGTAGGAGACACCGGAGATGTGGGTTCGATCCCTGGGTTGGGAAGATCTCCTGGAGAAGGACATGGTTACTCACTCCAGTATTCTTGCTGGAGAATTCCATGGACAGAGGAGCCTGGCATGCTGTATAGTTCATGGAGTCGAAAAGAGTCAGGGCTGAGCGACTGACACAAAGGAAACTCCATACGTATTAGCAATCAGTACTCACTCTCCCCCCCTAAACCTTTGGCAACCACTAATCCACTTTTTTTTTTTTTGGTGCTTTGCCTGTTCTGGATGTTTCATATAAATGGGGTTATATAGCAAGTGGCCTTCTGTGACTTTCACTTAGCATGTTTTCCAAGTTCATCCATGTTGAAGCATGTACCAGTACTTCATTCTTTTTTATGACTAGATAATATTACATTGTATATATTTATACATTCATCAGTTGATGGGCATTTGAGTTGTTTTGGCTATTAGAAATGATACTGCTATGAACATTTATGTACATATTTTTGTGTGGACATAGGTTTTTGGTAATTTTGGATGGATTGCTGAGGGTATGATTGCTGGATTATATGGTAACTTTGTGTTTAACATTTTGAGGAATGGTCAGAGTCCTTTTCCAAGGTGGCTGTACCATTTTGCAGTCCCACGGGCAGTGTATGAGGGTTCCATTTTCTTATGAATGCTTTTTGTCTATTCTTTAGACTTATCCAGCCTAATGAATGTTAAGTGGTATCTCTTTGTAGTTTTGATTTGCAGTTCAGTAATGATGAATGATATTGAGTATCTTTCATGTGCTTATTGGCCATTCTTTGGAGAAATGAGTATTAGAATTCTTTGCCCATTTAAAAATTATTCATCTTTCTGTTGTTGTCGGTGGTCTCATAACAAAGATGGCTGTTGCTGATGGATAAACAGCGTTTGGTGCCAGGTGATGGCGAATTTTTCATGTGTATTAGTGGTTGACTTTTAGCTTTAGCTAGTTGTTAATCAAGAATGTTTTAAAGTGCTGCTCGTCAGAAGTAATCCATTTTGAAAGTTCTGTTAAGATTTTACTTTAGGGTGACTAGTACAGTCAACAAGACTAGATTGAACATGCCTCTATAATAATAAGGTCTAACTTTAATATTTTGGGAATGTCAAAAATGGCAACATTTTAAATTAAGTCATTTAAAACTCTAAGCACCACGTTTAATTATGTGCATTGAGTCTTTGACTCAACTGAAGCAATTCCATCTTTTCCAAAGTAATTGAATCTGCTTTATGAAATGTGTTCTGATATCTGTGTCTCTTTTTTTTTTTTTTAGATTATCCTGAATACTACATGTCTAACAATTTTCCTTGCAACGTTAACTGTTGTTTTTCGCTGCCTCCGAAAGATCAAAATTGCTCCGGAAATTGGAGACATATTTGATTTAAAAGAAATAACTTTAACAAATGGACAATATGTCTATTACGAATACACCAACAAGTAATGATGCCTGTCTGAGCATTGTACATAGTTTGATGTGCCATAGACAAGGTGGAGAGAGTGAAACATTTGCCAAAAGAGCAATTGAAAGTTTAGTTAAAAAGCTGAAGGAGAAAAAAGATGAATTGGATTCTTTAATAACAGCTATAACTACAAATGGAGCTCACCCTAGCAAGTGTGTTACCATACAGAGAACATTGGATGGAAGGCTTCAGGTTGGTCTTGTTCCAGGGTCTCTTCTGTACTCTGTAGTGGCAGGTTTCTACCGATGCTTGTTTCCTCTCAAGTTACTACGGAAATTTCATGCTTGCTCCGTGTCTTTAGATACTGTAGTACATCCTATAGCACAGATATTTCCATTATGTGGAAATAAATGGAAGGATGTATCCTCTTTACAATAGAGGTATAGCTTAAAAGTTTTTAAAAATGTTTTGACTAAAAAAAATGTTCGGTATAGAAAATTTGGAAAATAAAAATCAGAAGAAAACCTACATCTTTAGCCCTTTGGTATTCCTCCTTGTAGCCTTTTTTTTCTTTTTTGGTATTATATGTACAACTCAGCTTTTTTTTTTTTGTAATTTAGAAATCTGGTATTGTATGTCTGGTACTTTTATGTGAAAAACAATCCAGAAGAATTCAACAATATTTTTAAAACTTATGGAGTTAACTTAAATTTACAAGTCTTTACCTTTTGTTTTCAGGGATCAGATTTTTCATGTAGAATTACATAATCTCATGTGTTTGATATTTTTAAAGAAACACATAGAAAACATATTGTTAGGTTTAAAATTTTTTATTGCTAGATTTTGGGTATTGTTTCTTCATTAAATGCATACTTTTTTGTTTATTTTTAAAACCTGAGCCTAAGCCTTGAAATCATTCTTAAGTTTACTACTTTGTGATCTTGTCCAATTAAGTTATTTTGAACTTTAGTTTTCTCGTTTAAGAAATAGGAATCATAATACTGACTTTGTAGTATTGCAAGGATTAAATGAGAATGTATCAAGTGCCTTGTATAATGTGTGATGCATAATTGATGCTCATTAAATGGTCATTTACTTTTCTTAGGTGGCTGGTCGGAAGGGATTTCCTCATGTGATCTATGCCCGTCTCTGGAGGTGGCCTGACCTTCACAAAAATGAACTAAAACATGTTAAATATTGTCAGTATGCATTTGACTTAAAATGTGATAGTGTCTGTGTGAATCCATATCACTATGAACGAGTTGTATCACCTGGAATTGGTAAGTAAACTTGACTTTTATGCTTAGAAGCATAAAATAAAGGGAAAAGATATCAATAGTGTTTTAATTTTTCTAAGTTAAATTGTAAATTTGGAGATAGCCCAGGATTTCAACTAATGTTAAAAGTCAGACATTTTTAATGAAATATGTTTATTTAAATTTGAATTTTGAGCAAACTTATATTTTGACTACTAAAACTAAGTGTACATACTTGGTATTTTGCCTGCTTAGAACACTGTTCTTGAAAAATAAGATGGAAAGCACTTTTGCATTGTTAGATAGCATTTATATTACTATGCTTGAATTGAAATGGTTCATGGAAGTTTTGAATCCCTGGCTTAAATTTATATTCTTTAATTTTAAATATGATGGAAATTATTTTCATGATAATGATTAATATTTTATTTTTTTCCCCCTTTAAAAATTTAAGATCTCTCAGGATTAACACTGCAGAGTAATGGTAGGTAATCCCTTTCTTTTAACTTTCTCTCTTCTTTTATTCCATCCCCTTTATTTCTTATTGACCTAGAACTAGTCTGTATGGCTGGGTGCTGGTAATATTTACAAGAAAAGTACTTACTGCTTTGAAAATGTACATTTTGCAGGGGTGGGGGGCATGCATCAGGATTTAAAACTGGATTTAGTAGGCTGTTGACTCTTTGAATTTGAACTGCTATTTATGACTGCAAGTAGTCTAAAAAATGTGATGGGGAACATAAAACATACACAGAAAGAGTAACTTTTGAATTGGTAAAAACTGGCTATTTTAGAAGTAAATCTCACAGAACCAGTTTCAGTGGGTATAAATAATGTGTTTGATAATTTAGAATCATGTGTAACATAGTTTAAAAACACCCAAATTCTCATTTTTCTTCATTTCAGCTGAACTTATTTTTATGATTGATAATTTTGTGAGTGACTTAAAACTGTATACTGTATTAATTTTTTTCAGTCTTGTTATATTTTGAGTAAATAAAACAAGGCTACTTTAAAGTATATGGCAATCACAGATGTTCTAAGCCTATTTTTAAAAGGAGAAAGTTTTGAGATAGGAAAATGAAACAAATAAGAGGGTGTTTTTTATTTTTTGTGTAGTATTTGAGAACAGAGATCTGTTAAAACTTGAGCTCTGTTTCTTGGAACATGTTAAGGAGCTAAAATTTCTGTAAGAACTAGTTACTTTGAACAGAAACTGATAAAAAGCCACCATCACCTTAGAAGGCTTCCCTGGTGGCTCAAATGGTAAAGAATCTGTCTGGAATACGGGAGACCTGGGTTTGAACCCTGGGTCAGGAAGATCCCCTGGAGGAGGAAATGGCAAACCACTCCAGTGTTCTTGCCTGGAAAATCCCGTGGACAGAGGAGCCTGGTGGGCTACAGTCTGGGGTCGCAAAGAGTCAGACACGACTGAGCAACTAAACCAGTAGTGTGTCACCGTAGAAAGGTGTGCCGTTGTTCTGAAGTGTAATCAGTGGTTCAGCAGTACTTTTGCTACAGAATCCTAGAAATGTGTCAGAAGTATCACCTGACCTTAAAATTTGGGAAGAGCATGAAAGGCTACTTGTTTTTATTCTCCACTTCTCTTCCATGTCAATAATAATAAAGGAAGACGAGTGCCTTTTGGTATTTGTTAAGGGTTAGTTGGTTTCTGAGAACAGTGGGTTAATAATGGAAGCTGTTGTGGTCTGAAAGGGTAGCTTTAAGATTAATTGGGTAAAGCCCAGCTTATTCATCACCCAGACATTGATATCATGTCACCTCTTTTTGAAAGTAAACACACTTTAGATATTCACTATTCTCCATCTGCATTTTTGGAGAATGGAAGCTTTTAACTCAGTGGGTGTTAGCGGTGATAACTGTATTAGAATCCCCCTAGGGAGCGGTTGTGATGCGATCTAATTCTGAAGACTCATTACACTGCTTCCTGTCCTAAAGTATTGCTGTTATGAGTTCTTGTCATTGATGGACTTGCGTGGGTTGATGGCCCCTTTTCAGGTGCTCTAGCCCTGTAATCAGCCTTATGGATCCCCCTAGTGGTGGCTGTCTATAAAAAAAGGCTGGCCTCAGTGACTTTCCTCAGAAAATGACAGGTGTTTCTCACAAGGTCCTTTTAGATTTGGACTTTGGACAAAGTTTATAAGGCCAGGTAGCTAAAAGTTAAGCAAATGGGATAATTCCTTCACTTTTGAGTTGGGATCTTGGTGGTAATTATTTCCAGCCTGTCTCATCTCTTTTATGAAACTTTCCATGACCACATCCACTTGTATTGATTTTAACAAATATTTAATGAGCATGTATTGCCTGGTACTGTGTTAGGTTCCAGGGGCGATAGGATAAATAGGTATGTTTTTTCCACTCGAGGAAGCACATAGTCTAATGGAGGAAAGAAAAGGTAAATAAGACAGTGGCAGTTCCATCAGACAGGCTGTGCCCTGCTTGCTAGTGGTGTTAAAGAGCAGAGGCCTAGGATGAGCTCAGTGTCTTCAGCTCTTCTGTCTGCTGTGAGTTCTTTACTCCTCACAGAGCATTTTACAATCTATATACGTGTATGACTGCTCTTACGGCTAAATCATAATAGCTAACACTTGCTGGGTACTTACTCTGTGTCAGAATGATCCGCAGATACTGTGTCGTCGTTGTCATGACACTCCTACATGGTAGGTGGCGTTACCCACATTCATCAGATGCGAAGAAACTGGTTCCTAGGGAGGTCAGGGAACTTGCCCAAGATTAAGGCAGCTGGGAGGGGCTCACTATTGTTTAAATACCTAAGTGTCATAAAAGACTGTAAGCCCTGCTAAGGCAGTGAGCTTTCTTTTGTTTATTGATGTATCCCAAGTATTAGAACAGTACCTGGAACATAGGTGCTCAGTAAATATTTTTTTCAATGAATTAATTTGTTGACTGCTAGTCCATAAAGAGAAATACTTAGTAGTTTGATGTCTGTTTCCTGGACTTTAAAAATATATACTATATGTTTTTTTAATTTTTTTTTGAATAGGCAATACATGGTCCATAAAATCAAAATACTATAAAAAGGTATACAGTGAAAAGAAGTGCTCCCACCCCTGTCCCCATTCCCCCCTACCTCAGGTAATCACTTTTATTAGTTTCTGGTGTTTCCTTCCAGGGTTTCTTTGCGCAAAAATACATGTATTATTTCCCTCCTTTCTTACACAAAAACATATTGTGCACTTTTCTGGACCTTGCTTTTTTACTTAGAGTATATGATTTTTTGAAACGTAAGTATGATTATAGTGTACAGTAGTGTTTTTTAACCAACTTTTTTGCTCTTTGAAAAAATGTGTTACAGACATCGCTCCTTGTTGATACCCAGTTTTACCTAAGAAACTAGTTTTAAATTACTTGATTAAAGAGACTTGTAGACTGGTAGAAGTTCCGAACTTACACTTGGGAAGGTTTAGTCAATGTGTTAGGCAAGAAGAAGTTATGAGATGTAACTTTTTAAAAGCAGAATTCAATTATTTTCATATCTTTTTTTTTTGGCTGCGCTGTGTGGCTTGTAGGCTCTTAGTTCCCCAACCAGGAATTGAACCTGGGCTATGGCAGTGAGAGCACCTAGTCCCAACCAGTGGACCATCAGGGAATTCCCGTAATTCAAGTGTTAAAATTACACAGTAAGCCAAAGTGTCAGTTGGAAAGCAGAAGCGATGAATATCAAGTTAACCAGCTGTATCTTCAAATTAGTAACTTTCTCCTTAGGTACTAGCAATAACAATATCTTGATAAAAAGATTCCAGTCACTGTAAACAACAAAAGCCCTAAAATTTCCAAAAATTAAATAGAGATATTAGGATCTTATGGAGAAAATTATAGGACTTTGTTGACAAGTGTAATTTTTAAAAATTGAATAAATACAGTCATATCCACATGGTTTTTTCTTTGCATTTTTATAATTTAGCCAACGTTAGTGATGAATGGTTAGATCCACTCTTTTTTTTTTTTTTTTTAACTGACATACAATGATATGTTAAGCTCCTTTTGGTTGTCTTTTTGTTTCCATACAATTTTCTAAACAGAAACCCTTTGGAGTAGAATTTATGGGTCTTAAAAATACCAATGTCTTCATTATGATGCATGACAAAGTCCTTTAAGAGATTATATGTCAACATTTGAACAATAGATTATTCTTACCTCTTTGAAATGTTCTAATTTAATAAAAATAGCCACGTTGTAATGAATTAGTATTTATGTGTAATAGATTTTTTCAAAGATTGACGTAGAGAAAGATAAGGAGCATTACATGCTGATTCTTAATGGAAAAGAGAATGGCTATTTGTGGACTGTTGACTGCTCTAGGAACAGAACCTAGTGTTAAGAGTTCAGTAGATTGTAAAATTCTAGGGTAGTGTTCAGGTGCAGTAAAGGGTTGCTTGCTAAAGATAAAAAGCAAACCCCAAAACTATTACCTAAAAAGAAGTGGAAAGTTCTGGGCAGAGCCACTGATACTATAAATGCAATTTCAGTTTTCTTTTTTTCCTCACAGTAAAGCCGACTAACTATTCCTGGTTTGTTCAAGAAAAAGATGTTGTATCAAGTAGGGTCAGTTTACAGGGTTACATTAAGGTGTAACTATGTAGGAGAAAGATGTTGTTATATTGAGTTTTTCCACACTACATATTTATAAAGCATCATAATTTGGGTTGCGTTTCTAGAAGGAAATTTCAGTTTGACTTACCATTTGAGATTTTTCTGCTCCTTCTAATTTTTTAGGGGACATTTAGTATACTTCACTTTCAAAGAATACATTACTAAAAATGCTAGATCCTGGCATTGGATAGCTGTCAGATCCCACTTATATTTTTACACTGTGAAATTAGCAAAAAGATGAAAAAAATTAATTACTCGATCTCAAATTTGGTCTTCTTAATGAGGTAAACACTTTCTTTAGCCACTTGATTTTTGCCTATGTTATATATTTAAGGTGATAATTACGTTTAGATTATTAATTGGGAAGCTCAGAAATACCTTTTCAGGACCATAGCTGGAGGTTGTTGGAATTTAGTAGCCTTCAAATTTCAAGGCATTAATCAGATTGATCTGATGCCACTATCTCTAAATAAATAGCTTTCGCTGATAAAGTAGAATGCTTTTAAAGTAGTATGAGAAAATTCTGAGTTACACTCTAGTTGATTTTAGGTGTTGTTATGTTACTTACAAAATTTTTTTTTCCTGGGAATAAAAGCTTATAAGATTTTAAAATATGTTTGTTTTTCTGTGTAGCTCCACCAAGTATGTTGGTGAAGGATGAATATGTTCATGACTTTGAGGGACAGCCATCATTATCCACTGAAGGGCATTCAATTCAAACCATCCAGCATCCACCAAGTAATCGTGCATCGACGGAGACATACAGCACCCCAGCTCTCTTAGCTCCATCTGAGTCTAATGCTACCAGCACCACCAATTTTCCCAACATTCCTGTGGCTTCCACAAGTGAGTTGTAGAGTCAGATGTAGTCAGCAACATGAATTTTCCTAACCATTGAATATTTATAGGTAGTTACTTGGAGGGGATCTCCGAGTAAGTGAATATTAAAAGTACTGTGGTTATCTTTCATGGGTTAACAAGCATCAGATAGGTTTTTGAGTTGTCCTGGAAAAAAAAAGATATATGTAATTTTAAAAAATTTAAATTTATATTAATGTAACAGAACATAAACCGTCTTATATTGATGTATAGTCCCTTGGAATTTAAGTAATGCTTTAAATTAGTGGTCTAATTTGTACTTTATTACATGCAGAAGAAGTCTTTTGAGCTTTCACATAAATTTTTGAGAAATGTTTAAGTAGAGAACAAATAGTTTTGAACCAAGATGTTTATAGAAATCTGTATTAATGGAATTGCAAACTTTCCTCTAATCAGTGTTTTATTTTGCTTTATCTGGCAGATTACTTTATAATTGTCATCTCAGTCTCCAGTTGTACAAGCTTATTAGAAAAAAGGATCTTGACAAATTTGTTTGTAGCATAGGACCCTCAAGATAGATGTTAAGTGTTCTGGTCGATTTTGGAATAAAGCTAAATTATATGTATCTTTTTTTTTCCTAACAAGAAGTGTATTTTAAAAAGATTGTTTCCAGCTTAGAGGTACTGCCTTCTCTGCCGTGTCATGGAAGCAGAGGGCTATTAGGTTCAGCTTTTCTTGGGGCCTGGTCAAGGCAATAATGACCTTATGTTGGACAGTTTTCAGCTTGGCAAGTGGAGTGGCCTTTTTAAAAAAAAAAAGAAAATGGGGGTATAGTTGCTTTACGCCGCTGTGTCAGTTTCTGCTGTGTAGCAGAGTGAGTCAGCCATATGTATGTCTATCTCCTCTTCCTTGGATTTGCTTCCCACTGAAGTCACCGCAGAGCACTGAGCGGAGGTCCCTGTGCTGCACAGTAGTTTCTCACTGGTTCTCAGTTTTATACATTGTAGTGCATGTGTGTTAGTCCCAGTCTCCCAATTCGTCCCCACCCCGCATCGTTCCTTTTTTAAAATTAATCATAGAAAAGGGTCTTTTGGCATTTGTAGTACTGTGTTATTTGTATGTCGGTGCTAAGGAGATCGTATCTCAGCCCACAGCAGCAGTGAATTGTTGATGCATCTGGACTGATACTTCATATATTGATATCAAAGGAAGCATATTCTGTTTATTTTAATATCAGATCAAGTTCAACATAGAAATTTGATCTTTGGAACAAATGGAGGATTTATTTCTACAGTTGAATTTTAGATAAGTACACCAAATTTCCCCTGGTTTAATTTATTTTACCTTTTCAGATAATATCCTTTGTATTTCCTACACAAGATGACAGTCTTCATACAGACAGTATATTCCAAATAGGTTGGACCATATAGGTTAAACACATACTTTAGAGCCTGAACCTTTAATCACTTGGTGCTTCTGTTATCTCTGTATTAACCAGTTTGGGAATATAGTTGATAAACAAGTGGGTAGGGAAGGAAAATAAAAGAAGGTACATTATAGCCGCTTGAGCATAGATGAGTACCACTTACCTCTGTTGATACTATCTGAGGATTGAATTGGCATGCCTTTGTTGATGATTGCTCATGCAACTTCATTTTAACCATTAATGTTTCCTGGGACCAAGTCCTAGTCAAGATCAGAAAAAGTGGTATGAATGAAATATGGGTAATTTTGTCTTGGTGTTTTTTGGATGTGTTTTCACAATGAGTAGTAATTAACTGTAAGTTTTAGAATTTGTTGCAGAATGTTTCCTTAGATCTTAAAAAGTATATTGATAAAATTAGAAAAAGGAAAAGAAATGACTAAAATAGAGGAATTGAAAGACTTCATGAGTTGTTTAATTTCATTTTCTATACTTGGAATTGTGTAATGAAAGTATTCAGTATAGATAACTGTAGTGGGCGTTAGGTTCAGTTGGAACCTGAATATCTTCAGGGATTCTTTCTAAATTAAAACAGTTCAATTTCTCCTGTGTAGTGACAATTTTTATAAGATAGCTAAGAGTATATAACATGTACAGTTGCTAAAAATAAGAGCAAATATGTAATTAACCTTTAAAGATAACCTGTAAAAATTTGAGGGGGATGAGTAGGAACGGAGGTTGCTGAAAACATCATCTTTAAAAAATAAACAGTTTAGGGAGTATTGAAATAGTCTCTTTAGCTTTTAATTTTATAATCTTAGCCTTACAGAAATCTGATTTGTAGCAGGAAGAAAAATTTTCTTTTTCTTGATACATTGAGCTGTTTGCATATTTGGGCAATGGTGTCATTTACTCTCTTCTATCTGATTATACTCCCATATGGATGAGAAAAGATTGAGGTAATGCCAGTAACAATAATTATGGAATTTTAGTGCTTTCCAAGTGAGATGCACAGTTGACTTAATACTTGATTGAAGAAATTTAGCTTTTTCCACACAAAAGATAAAGCCTTAAAAATGTAAGCAATTTCATAGAATGGTTTTGAATAGAATAGTTTTCCTGTTTTATTACATATGAGAGGGCAACTAATTTCCTGTAAATCCAGGAATATGATAGTGTTCTTAGAGGCAATTCTTGATTTTTAAAAGTACATGAGAAAATTTCAAAATAGACTGAGTTTTTTTTTTTTTTTTTTGGTTTGTTTTATTTATTAAAACTTGCAGATGCTGCGTTGACTGGACAGTGGAGCTTACCTTTTTTCCTTTAACTTTCTCACCTTACCCATTACATTCCATTTAAAATACTTGCCTGCTCTGCTTTTTTATTGAACTTTAGCATTCTGCCATTACTAGTACCATTGCTGATACTAATGAACTTTACAATTTTCAACATTTCCTTGAGCCTGGACTTTTGGAATCCTAACAGAAAGATGCAAAAGCTAGATGGAGTGGCTGTGGGTGAGCTAATGTACTTCTGAAGAAGTTATCAGGATAGGCTGGACCTGTACTGGGGTTTTGCTGGCATTTGGAGAATATTTGTGAAGAGTGGGCCACTAAAATTAGCTAGATATTAGAATAATTTTGAACTTCTTCAAGTGATGATTTGCCTTTATGGATGACTGTAGGGTTTTTATTTGATAGGCCATGGGCGAGTTCCACTCTTTGCTCATCTTTATAGTTGTGACTTTCAGGTGTAATTAATCCTTCATTTACTGTATAAAGCCATAGAATTGCATCTATAAATGTACCATATTAATGTCTTCTTGTTCCTCTAGGTCAGCCCGCCAGTATACTGGCAGGCAGCCATAGTGAAGGATTGTTGCAGATAGCTTCAGGGCCTCAGCCAGGACAGCAGCAGAATGGATTTACTGGTCAGCCAGCTACTTATCATCATAGTATGTACATGCTTTTTAAAATCTTTTAAGTAGTTGAGAAAAAATAGGCAGACTTTATATAAAAGCAAATTAATCCATGTGGGCCTTAATTTTTAGACAGCACTACCACCTGGACGGGAAGTAGGACTGCACCATACACACCTAATTTGCCTCACCACCAAAACGGCCATCTCCAGCACCACCCGCCTATGCCGCCCCATCCCGGACATTACTGTAAGCTCTTGTTTTTGTTGTAAGGGCCTTTTCTTTTTTGAAGTTTGTTTTCTTTCTGTTTTTTAAAAAATGTTTTTACATCTTTTGTTCATCTTACAATTTAGTTTCATTAAATGATTAATGCTTTTCAGTTTTTCATAGTTATGTTATCATACCTTTGTTTTAGAAGATTGATATTTACAAAACACTTTTATTTCTTCCTTGCTGATGTTTCATTAACACCACATTGATTGCCATTCATTTGTTTGTTTTGTATATGTTCTTAGATCTCATGTGTATTTGTATATCCATCCTGAGTGGACTGAAACTCCTTGAGAGTCACGGTCTCAAGGTTTCTCTCACTGTAGAGTTCAGCATACCGTAGACACACGGATGTTAAATCTGTCATTATTCTGTGCAGGCTTGATTGGGGTACCCTACTGATAACCAACCGTAGCTTGTAGTTTCAGGCAGAATAGGAACATTGTTCATTTGGCTTAATAAAATCAAAAGTATAAATCTTTCATATATATTTAACCCTTTTCCTCCATTATAAGAGCAGTAGTACCAAAGGAAACTTGGAAAATAACACAGAGGAGTGAATAAGAAAATAAAAATTACCCAGAATTCTACTACCCAGAGATATCTACTCCTAATATTTTGTCACATTTTTCTTTCCAGTCATATAATTGGTATATGTGTTAATTTAGGGGGAGGAGGCTATCAGACTGTGAATATGTTACTGTACCTTGCTTTTTTATAGTTATGTTACTATGTTTCCCTGTCTTATGAGAGTGTAACTTTTACTGGCTGCGTGGCCAGCATAGTTGTTAAGGGTGCTGAGTGTGGATGCTTAACTACCTGTGTGACCATTGGCAAGTTATTTAACCTCCCTAAGCCTTAAGGATATTAACAGTAGTATATGTCTCAAGGGACGCTGTAAGAAGTAAATGTATTAATTCATGTGATTCGTTTAACACAATGTCTTAACACATAATCTCACAGTTATTGCCAGTTTGTAAATATTCTTAATTTAATAAATCATAAACACTTATTTTAAAATGGATCTAATGGTTTGGATTATAATTATATCTTACAGTATGAAATATACTGTATTACATGTTACATGAATAATTTACTTAATAATTTGCATTGAAGTTTGCATATATTTAAACTGCATGTATAGGTATTATAAATTAATAGTTGGCATATGGCATTAAAATGTTGGCTATTAAATGTCTACAAAAGCAATTCAAGAAAAAAGTGATTCAAGAGTATTTGCATACTATAATTTTAAAATAAACCAAGTTTTTAAGTTCTTAGACATTGTATAAACTTGATCTAAACAATTCCTAAGGTATAATAGTTATATTTAAAGGTTTATTAAAAGTTTTGGCACTGGAAAACTTTTAATAAATAAAAATGGGATTTTTTTTACTGTCTTTTCTTTAGGGCCACCAGTTCACAATGAGCTTGCATTCCAGCCTCCTATTTCTAATCATCCTGGTAAGTGTATTTCAAAATAAATTACCTACATTTAGTTTTTCTTAATGACAATGAGACATATATGCACACAGATTTTAATATAACTGCAGAATAACTTAACTTTTCAGATAAGTATGATATTCATTATGGCATTAGTTAATTGACAGTTTATGAGTAACGGATATAATCACACATAAACTGTTCACATTTGATTTTTTTTTAATTGTCTGAAAGAAATGACAAGATTTCTGTTTTTGGCTAAAATATAAAGTACCAAAATTCTGCTTTTAAGACAAACATTTGATACATAAATGTGCAGTGGAAGAAACCAGGTTTCAAAATAGAACAGCTGTAACACTGTAGCTTAAAAAGCCAGGAAGACTCTTAAGTAGATGCTGAACAGAAAAATAATTCACTGTATCTGTCTTAGGTAGACTCAGGAATCTCTTCTTAACTGGAATTTAGAAACTATTTGCATTAAATTATGTTCAAAATAGTAGATTAAATAGCTCAGTAGATTTCAACTATAAACATAATAAAACAGAAAGTTTGGAAATAAAATACTGAAGGCTTCTTAACATAAACATAGGATTTTGATTTGTTTTTCTTCCCTCTGTCCTATTGTATCTGTTTTTCTTTGCTTAGAAAGATGCAGATACATAATTTCATCACCTTAGTTTTTCCCCAGTTAAAAAAGTTTTGTTTAATTATGAAGAATTTCAACATATACCAAATACCAGTATAGAAAATTCTCATTCCTCAGTTTCAGCTGGTATTAACTACTGGCCAGTCTTGTTTCTTTCATACCCTCACCTACTTTTCATACCCTTACCTGTTATTAGGGTAGAAATCCTATATAATCATTTGATACATAAATATTTCCATATTTATTTTCAGTGAAGATTTTTTAAAAATATAACTACAGTAACCGTAAGATCAAATTAAAGGGTAACTCATAGTTTCTCAAATAGATCTACATTATTTTCTATTTTTTTGTTGGTTCTGACTTCTAGCTATTAAAAAAACAACCAGCACCCAGACTGAAAATTTCTTTAATTAGTCTCATATTTCAGTTTAGGAGATTTAAAGAATTTCTATCTCAAAAGGTCAAGTTGCTTTAGTGATCACATCAGAGTATGAGAACCATTTTACCATGCTCACCAGTAGTAGATGTGATACTTGCATTAACTTTTACTGATTTTTGAGAGGCACATGTTTGTTTTGATAAGGAGAAGAACGCTGCTGGCGGGACAGAAGTATTTTTTAAACATACGTATTTACTAGTTGAGCAAACTCCAGGAGATGGTGGAGGATAGGGGAGCTTGGCGTGCTATAGTCTCCATGGGGTCACGAACAGTCAGACACGAATAGCGACTGAACAACAGCAATGATTTAGTAGTTACATATATACATTTTTTAACCATATATATTTACTGAATTATCCTTTTTAGTGGATTTCTAATCTTATTTTCACATTTTTGTGAGTCAAGGGGTCTTGCCTTTCTGTAAACATTTAATTAAGAAATGTAATAAACAGAGAAGCACATACAACCAGTATACATATAGTCTAATGAATAATGTGTAAGCCAGCGCCTGTGTAACCAGCACCCAGACTGAAAATTAACACACTGCAGCGCCAGAAATCGCCCTACCCTGCCCGTTGCCTCAGTCAAAGGCTTTCTCTCCCCTCCTCTGGAGGTAACTGTTGTCTTGCTTTTTATGGATTTGTATTTCATTTACGATGAATGCATCCCTAGACAATCCAGTTTAGTAGTTTGGTTTTACCGCTTTTTGAAATTACATAAATGCAATCATTGTATCAGAATCTTACTTCGTGTTAATAAATATATTGTGAGAAGCCAGGAAAATCTAGAGGCTTAAGAATGAGAATGTTGCTGGTTTCAGGCAGCATCACTGAGAGTCAGTTGTGGCCCTGGCAGCTTGGGGGGTCTCAGTGTTCACAGGGCTTGGTGACCGGCGGTCTACAGGGGAAAGGGTAACGAGGGCCCTGAACAGAGCCTACCCTGGAGGGGCGGTGGCAGGGAGCTGGGAATGGTGGCATGGAGCTAGTTATTTGGGTTCAATTTTGGATTCATCAATTGCTTTGGCCTCTTGATGGATTTACTTCATTTTTCTCATTGTAGAACTGATGTTGAGACTTAACACTTCCTGATGATTAGGGAATAACATTCATTAGTTACTAGGATATGCATCTGTAGTGCCCTGCACTGGCATTAAAGCTTCTATTTTATGAGTAGAATGGGAAATGACCAATTAGTATTGGTGTAAAGGGTATCAAACAGGACATCTGCTTGGTGAGTTATGTGCTTTGACTTTGATGGCTAAGTTGAAGAATATTTTTGGAAAAAGCTGATCTTTCATTTCTAATTTCTTTTGACTGATGCTCTTTTCCTTTTTTATGAAACTGAGATAATACTTATTAAATATTGATTGCAAATTAAAGTGAAGAGTTTTCCTCAGTGTCTTGAGGTGGTTTTAGTCATTGATACATGGATACAGAATTCACCGATTTGCAGATCCAGATTGTATTCTAGTACTCTGGAACTACCATTTAAGAGAGTGATTTTATGTGTTCATAAAAGATTCTCACAGGACATCTCATTCAGATCTAAATAACAAAAAGTAATTCATAATGAGCCACTTAGGTTCTTTAACCAAATGATTAACTTTCTCTTGAATAACTTTTGTTTAAGAAATTAAAGATAATGTCTTGGAGACTTATATTTTCTATTATAATTGAACAACATTTTTTTGATAAAGCTGTGCTTTGTAATACATTTCCCCATTACAAAAAAATACTTAGCTGAGTTTTTAATATAGTGTTAAAGAAATTCATGTTGTTAAGTCAGTCTTTCAAAACCTTTCCCCTGGTCAGTGATGAGCAGCCTATAGACTTCACGAGACCAGTTCAGCCTCACTAATTTAAGGAACAAGAAACTAAAAATAGCTATGTCAGCAGATACTAACAGTCTCTCTCCCTTTTAGGTGATTTGGGACATTAAGAATGCTCTCTTGGAGCTGAATAAATTCTGTCTTGCTATTGCTGTTAGCTTTGAGAGGCTGCAGGCTTGTCACCTATATGGCATTTGGTTCTTGGAGCAAAAGAGCACAGAGAGATCCAGAAAGGCTTAATGCGTGTTTCCTATTACCTTCTCCTGTTTTAAAAATAAGAATGTTCGCTCCCAGTTGTATAGTAGGTTTAAGTGGACTAGAAAATGTTTTCACATGGTATTTTATATCCTCACGCCACCAAATTCTCTGGATTGCCTTTTAGGTTACCTCTAGCACCCTCCCTCCTCACAGATAACCCTTTTGCTCTTGCTTTCCTGGGCCTTAATAATCCTGTTAATTAGATGGTTGTTTTTATCCCTGGTCTATGATGCAACTCTGATGTCAGTTTCATTTGAGCCTCACAACAGCCAAAATGCAGCTTTATTGTCTGGTGTCGTTGTATTGAGCTCGGTCGCTTCAGTTTTGTCCATCTCTTTGCGACCCCACGGACCATAGCCCACCAGGCTCATGGGATTCTACAGGCAAGAATACTGGAGTGGGTTGCCATGCCCTTCTCCAGGGGATCTTCCCAACCCAGGGATCAAACCCACGTCTCCTGCGTTGGCAGGCAGGTTCTTTACTGCTGAGCCACTGGGAAATATGTGGTGTGAAATATTAAGCAAACAAAAATCCCTTTGGTGACTTGGAAATAGTAAAGTAAGGTTTAAGTGTAGTTGCAGATGTTGTAATTTATGATGATGAAAGTATATTTTTCTTATTTAAACATGAAGATAATACAACTCTCTTTTCCCCCCTCAGTTGGCTCTCATGGAAAAAAGACTGCTTGCTATGGCACTTTCCTTGCAATAGTGTTCTTTAGTAGGAACTAGGAAATGCATGTTCTTGGATCTCATTTTTTAAGTACCATTGAAAACATTCATGACTTCAGGATATTATTTGTAACAAAATTTACTCTTTGAGCTGATTATTTAAAGATCTTTTTTAAGTGCTGTTACCATTTTTTGCTGCCAAAACATTGGGTAATTTTTATGTTGTCTTAGACTACCTCTTTAGTTTTAGCTTCAACCAGTATATCTACCTGTTATGTTTGATGAAGCTTCTTTGTCTATAGCATAATATAATGCTTTTAGTAAATAGTTTTTTTTAATTTAATTTAATTTTTTAAACTTTACAATATTATATTGGTTTTGCCATATATCAAAATGAATCCGCCATAGGTATACATGTGTTCCCCATCCTGAACCCTCCTCCCTCCTCCCTCCCCATACCATCCCTCTGGGTTGTCCCAGTGCACCAACTCCAAGCATCCAGTATCGTGCATCGAACCTGGACTGGCGACTCGTTTCATATATGATATTATACATGTTTCAATGCCATTCTCCCAAATCATACCACCCTCTCCCTCTCCCACTGAGTCCAAAAGACTGTTCTATACATCAGTAAATATTTACTATATAAATATTTATAAAGTTTTACTATATAAATATTTATAAAGTTTCACTTTATAAATATTTCAAAACTAGCTTTTTAAGAAGACACTTTAATATATTGCTAGTTTTCATGTTATTATAATAAAAAATATTTAAAGGAGTGTTTGTGACTAGTTGGTTCTTCTGTATGGCAGAACATTTGCATTATTCAGATTTTGAATTACCCAGTTTTCATGTGGTTGTTTTTATTAATACTTCATTGGGAAGTACTTTTTTCCTTGACAACATTTTGAAAAGCAATTAGATACTTATAGACTTGATAAGAACTTTGTTTTTAATACATTTTAAGCATTTATCATATTTCATTTTAAGATCTTTTGGAAGGTTTAAAATTTTTTTTTTTTTTTTTTTTTGGTCATTCTGAGTATCTTTTCATCTTGTTGAAAGTTTTATTCATATTCTAGTTCAGCCAAAGTTCATAAATAAATGGCACAGTAATATGCAGATAAATAATTGGTTTATCATAGAAAACTTTAATCCTCTCGTTGGTGGCACTGGCCTTTTCCCGCCTTGTGTCAGACTCCTTTCTACTCTCTAGACTTTTGCTTTCCTCTTGAGAGTTACATTTGCAGTCTCCACATATGCACATGGTCTTCCAGGTCTGACTTCTTCAGACAGGGTGTACCCCTGGTGTCTAGTTTGAAGGACCTTCCCACTCTTCTGTCCCATACCCTTCTAAATTTTCTTCATAGTGTTTGTCATTACCTGAGTTATCTTGCTAATTTATTCACCTATTTGTCTGCTGCACCTCCATGAAAATAAGGACAGTAGCTAACAATAGCTGCCTTGTTCACTGCTGTATATGTAGTGCCTACAGCAATTCCCATGTACCCCATAAATACTTGTTATTTCAAAAAGGAAAATAAAATAATTTCCATGTATGTGGGCTCTATGTAATAATTGTATTCTAACAAAAATTAGAAATACTTGGTTAGCTATATTTACATACCAAACTAGATAGTGGCTTTCTTTCCCCCCAATCATTTAAAATTATTTAAAATCATTTATTGTTGTTAAATGAATACACTACACACATTCTCAAAGGTAAAATTGTAGTAGTTATGAATGGACTTCACCAAAAATACAGATGGGACAAATGACCTTTCATCCCAGAGACAGTTGAAAATTCGTGCTCACAGAAGCTATGTAGTTGGAGTGTAATTAACTTGGACTCGGTAGCGTTGAATGTCTAACTTGGTTATGTACCTTCTCTCATTTAGGGATCTATAAATATATACCATAGACTGATGTTACTCAACAACACTTCTCTGAAATACGTATTAGAATCTGTGTGTTGTTTGTTTTTTTTTTAAAGTTCAGACTATATAGAAAAAATTATGTGCAGTCAGATGAAACATCATGGGAAAAATTTTATGATTCTAATTGTTTCCATTCTTTAAATTCCCTGAGTACTTTGAAGTAAGAACAAAATTCCGGAGTTTAAAAATGATATGTTTTATTAACTTTAAGAATGCTAGGTAATAAGCTGAAAAATAGAAGACCTGGCCGTGCTTACTTTGTAATGCATTGTCAGTTCTTCTGGATGTTCTCCCCTTCCTTTAGCCTTTAAGAAAAGCTTTGTCATATGCAGTGAAAATGAGAGCCTTGTACCTTTCTCACATGAGTGACTGTCTTCTCCCATTTGTCTCCTGTAGCTCCTGAGTATTGGTGTTCCATTGCTTACTTTGAGATGGATGTTCAAGTAGGAGAGACATTTAAGGTTCCTTCAAGCTGTCCTATTGTTACTGTTGATGGATATGTAGACCCTTCTGGAGGAGATCGCTTTTGCTTGGGTCAACTCTCCAATGTCCACAGGACAGAAGCCATTGAGAGAGCAAGGTATTGCAGTATAGTTAGTTCATTTTAAATACTGAACTTCTAATACTTACCTGGCAAGGGAGATACCATGATCGCGAAGGTGGTTTTCCTAGAGCGAGGCTTATCCATTGCACTCCAGATGTGCTGACCCTTGCAATTTCCCCAAATGTGGGAAACTCGACTGTGTAATTTGTGGTAGTGGGGGACTACATTTGCGCTTTCCCCTATTTAAAAAAAAGAAAAAAAAAATTAAAAACTGAACTTCTATTTGAAGCTATATTTTTTAGTGTAAATTATGTTTTTGAATATAAAGGAATAAAGATGATTTTAAACATTTAGAACTTGTAAGCATTTCATTTTAAGTGTAGATGTTTGTTATTTGATAAATGCAGTCTCTTTTTAAAAGTTCATGAGGTTTCTATGTTTTGAATAGTAACTGGACCCTATGGAACCCAGTTTGAAAACTAGTTTTTATTTCCTCTGATTGTATAGTATTTCTACAAATTTACTGAGAGGAAATAACATAAAATGAAGACATGTTTCTGCAAGTGTTATTTATAATGAAAGACTGATAAAAAAAGAAAAATGCTTAAGTAAATGTTAATAAACCTTTGTTTTTATGCAGCCATTAAAATAGAAAAAATTTATATAATCAAATTAAATACTTATGAAATATTACAGGAAAACTTACACAATTTTAAGTATTGTGTGATCTCAACTCTTTAAGGACATATGTGTGTGTATAAGCAGATAATCTTGACTCGGTCACTGTTTGTGTGCCTTTGGCAAATTATCTGCTCTCCAAGCCAGTGCTGTCGAGTAGAATTTTCTGTGACAAAGGAAGTGGTTTACCTGTATTGTCCAGTATAGTAACTACTGGCCACACGTAGCTATTGAGCATTTGGTTCATATGATTAACTGAATTGTAAAATTAATTTTAATTGAATGTGAAGGTTAAATGAGAATTTATATTAAATGTTTCTGACACATAATAAGCATTATGTGAATGCTCATCATTATTAAATGTGACTAGGATACTAAAAAAAGAAACAGAAAAATGTTAACAGTGGCTATCTATCTTTTGGCTATGGTTTATAACCAAAATATAATGTCCTTTATTCTTTAAAAATTTTCAGTATTGGGTATGCTGTATAGTCTGAACTAAAATTTATTTTTAAATACCTATCAAAATGAAATATGACTCACTTTTTCTTCCTAAGGTTGCACATAGGCAAAGGTGTGCAGCTGGAGTGTAAAGGTGAAGGTGATGTTTGGGTCAGGTGCCTTAGCGACCACGCGGTCTTTGTGCAGAGCTACTACCTGGACAGAGAAGCTGGGCGTGCACCTGGAGATGCTGTTCATAAGATCTACCCAAGTGCATATATAAAGGTTAGTTGTAATTTTACCCAAACATTTTAGATTTGGAAAGCTCTATTTGTTATTTAAGGAATTGAGATGGATGTGGGAGAGATGTAAAAATGTCTTATGTATTAAAGAAATTATGTTTGTATTAGAAAATTTGTTAAATGTTTTAGAGAAATACACAAGTTCTTGGAAATACTGAGTGAAACCTCCAAATTTGTGTTCCTTTGATGTTTAAAATATGTAAAAATAAGCCTCTGAAATTTCATCTTAGCCAATCTTCAGGATTTTATGGAAGAAAATTCTAAAAGTAAAAGCTTTTTGACTTAAGAACTGAGAAATGAAAAATTCTTCAAAACTATGTTTTTTTAAAGGTTAGTTATTTTGTTCTTTGAATGAGTGTTATTTGCTATATCATTTTGCAAATTAAACCTGAGGTATTTTTCATTACTTGTTTCATGTTCAACCCATTTCAGTTTGAATTTATAACATACACTGTTTTTGAAAGAGAAAGAGTTGTAATTAGATAGCCTAAATATATTTCTTTAAAGAAAACAAAAACATTTTCTTTTCTTTTCAATAAAGAACTTTATGTATTTATTTGACTGTGCTGGGTCTTTGTTGCTGCGCGCTGGCTTTCTTTCGTTGTGCGGAGTGGGGGCTGCTCTCCAGTTGCAGTGTGCAGGCTTCTCATTGTGGCGGCTTCTCTCGTTGCGGAGCGCGGGCTCTAGACGGGCGGGCTTCAGTTGTTACCGCACATAGGCTGAGGGGGTCCGGCTCCCGGGCTCTGAGCGCAGGTTCAGTAGCTGTGGCACACAGGCTTTGTTGTCCCATGGCATGTGGGATCTTCCTGGACCAGGGATCCAACCAGTGTTCTCTCATTACAAGGTGGATTCTTAACCCCTGGGCCACTAGGGAAGTCCTGTATTTCTAATTTAGATTTTTCACATTTTTTTAAAGTCCTAAAGTGTCTTTAAGGTTAGTTAAAAAGCAGTTGTAAGTTAGTAGATTTAACTCTCACTACTTAGTCCTTAGGAAATTGCTTAGCACACAAATAAAATTCTCTTTATTTGCATTTTCTCATTTTTCCACAAGGAATTTTAGTTATTTGTGCTTTGTTATTATTTTTAAGTGGTGCTGGATTTCCTCATATACTTAGTAATCTATTTAGTATTTGTTGGCAAGTTTGTCTCAAGAGGTTTTGTTTTTTCCTCCTTGTCATTGTTTCTCCCTGTAGGGCAGTTCTGCCTTAGTCTGGCACGCATTGAGATACACATCTCAGAACCAATTCTTATATTTACAAGGCAGAGGGATTTTGTCCCTTGAGAAAATTGAGTTAAATTTTCCCCAGGTATGCTCAGGGCTAAATCCTGTTGCATAGATTTCTCTGATGCTTACCCGTGCCATGGACAAGAGTTTTATTCCTGGATGCATTTCTGAGTTAGCTGTCAGACTGTCTCACCAGCACTTGATTCATGGTCAGGCATCCAGTGCAGCCCTCATAGAGCCTGCCTGCTTTCTCTTTCCTTGTCACTTCCTGTCCTGTACACCTGCTGTGTGGTGCTGGTACCTTAAGTAGCTTCTGTCTTTAGACCCTGCTGTCCACTGGGGATTGTGTTTATCCATCATCAGTTAAGGGATCCACGGGTTGTGCTCTACTTTTTTTGGCTGTTACGAATAATGCAGCTGTGAATATTCCTAAGTTTTTAGGTAGATGTATGTTTCTGTCTTCCTGAATGTATACCTAGGAGTGGAATTCCTGAATCAAAAGATGACTCTTATGTCTGTCTACTTGAGGGACTGCCAGACTTGTTTTGTAAATGGCAGTGCCGTTTTACCTTTCCACCAGCAATGTACACGGAGGGCTTCAGTTTCTCTATATACTCATCAACACTTGTTCTCATCTGTCTTTTTTATTTTAGCCATCCTATTGGATGTGAAGTGGTATCTACCTCATTGTGGTTTTGATTTGCATTTCCCCAGTGGCTAATAACATTGCACTTCTTTTTTGGCCATATGTGTCTCTTCTTTGGAGAAGGTCTGTTCCCATCCTTTCCCATTTTTTAATTGGGTTTTTTAGTCTTATTATTGTTGTAAGAGTTCTTTGTATATTCTGGGTATCAGTCCTATATCAGATACTGCAGCACAAAAGTTTTAAATTTTGTTGTAGTCTATTCTTTGGTTGCTTGTGTTTTTTGTGTCATGTCTAAGAAATTGTTGCCTAATCCAAGGTTATGAAGATTTACACCTGTGTTTTCTTCTAAGCATTTTATTTTATTATTATTTTTTTTCTTCTAAGCATTGTATAGTTTTAGGTTTTGCATTTAGGTCTGTGATCCATTTTGAGTGCATTTTTGTGTGTGCTGTGAGGAAAGGATCCCACTCTGTTTTTTGTCATGAGAACCAGTTGTTTGAGTAACCATTTATCTAAAAGACTGTTTTTTTCCCCTTACTGAATTATCTTGACACCTTTGTTGAAAATTCAGTTGACCTTAAATGGTAAAGATTTATTTCTGGGTCATCAGTTTATTTCATTGATCTATATATCTGTCCTTGGGATAGCACTACCCTGTCTTGATTGCTGTAGCTTTGTAGGGGGTTTTGAAATTGGCGAGTGTTAGCCCTCCAGCTTTGTTATTTTTCAGGATTCTTTTGGCTATTGCCATCCCCTTGGATTTCCATGTGAATTTTATGATTGGTTTAGAAGATACTTACTTTTAATAGTTTTTTTTAGCCTTTTAACATGTTTGTACCTGTGTATCCATCTTGACTAGAAGTCTCTAGATTATTTGTACAATTAGAAGTCGATGGACAGAGGGCTACAGTGTTGAATATATACTTTGTGCCAGACAGTAATTATGAACTTATCAGATATGAGGTAGTATTGAAAACATTTAAGCTTTAAAAATGTGCTATCTTGTATAATTTATTTTTTAGGATTGTCAAATAATGTAATATCTCTATTCTGGTACAAATGGTGCTTGAAAAGTCCCCCAGATATGAGACTTGTCATCACTTGATAAACCACTATATCGTGGATAGATTTTAATAGAAAACTCAGACTTTTGCCTTGAACAATAAATTATCTTCTGGTACATTTTCGTGGCATAAAAGAAATCCCAATTTTGTTTTCTTAACTAAGATTTTGAAATAGTTATTTTTAATTTACTGTTTATTAAGTATATTATTCTTTAGAAGAGTCTTATTAGCCAGAAGGAGATTCAAGTATATCCTAAATCTGGCCCTTGGCATTTTCTTCACTTACTAATTTAGGGGGCACCAGTAACCTAAAGCGGAGAAGGTAATGGCACCCCACTCCAGTACTCTTGCCTGGAAAATCCCTTGGACAGAGGAGCCTGGTAGGCTGCAGTCCGTGGGGTTGCTAGAGTCGGACACGACTGAGTGACTTCATTTTCATTTTTCACTTTCATGCATTGGAGAAGGAAATGGCAACCCACTTCAGTGTTCTTGTCTGGAGAATCCCAGGGACAGGGGAGCCTGGTGGGCTGCCATCCATGGGGTGGCACAGAATCGGACACGACTGAAGCGACTTAGCAGCAGCAGCAGTAGCAGTAACCTAAAGGATCTGTATTTCAGTGTTTTAGATTGTCACATAGACTTTTACCAGAGGTGATGTTACTGGGGTGAGTGCATATATATGAACCCGTGGAAAGAGTGCCTTTACATGGGGGAATCCAGTCCAGGCCCAATCACACACATATACACAAACATATTTTTTCTCTTTTCAGTTAAAATGAAGAAAACAAAGGTTTGGAGAGCCATTCTTTCATTTTATAAACTTAAGAAGCTAGGACTAAATTGCATTTTTTTTTTCTTCTATGATACTGATTTTTTCCCCTACTTCTCTCATGACATAGCAGTCACCTTACATTTATGAAAATTTGATGTAATAAAATAGCATTTTACAAGCTTTAAATGGAGCAGATGTTTGAATTCTTTTCAAGTGTCATTGCTCTTTTGCTTTCAGAAGTAAGATCTGTTCCTTTGTGTTGCTTAAGCACTGGACACTCAGGTTAAGAGCTTTATTGAGATACAGAAATAATTCACATACCATATAATTCTCCCGTTAGACGTGTACAGTACAGTGATTTGTAGTATATTCACAGAGCTGCAACCGTCACCACAGTCAGTTTTAGAACATTTTCATTACCCTAGAAAGAAATCTTGCACCCGTTACGTGCTACCTCCCAACCCCCTGTACCCTCCAGCCCTAGCCAGCTACTAATCTACTTTTTCTCTTTATGGATTTGCCCACTCAGAACAGTTTTTGTAAATGGAATCATCCAATTTGGTCTTCTGTGACTTCTTTCACTAAGCCTCATGTTTTGAAGCTTCATTCATGTAGCATATATCTGTACTTCATTCTTTTTAGGGCTGAATAACATTCCAAGCATTGCATTTTGTTTATTTGTTCATCAGTTGATGGACATCTGAGTTTTGGCTGTATTATGAATAATACCACTGTGAACATTCATGTACAGATTTTTGTGTGAATGTACATCTTCATTTCTCTTACAAATACCAAGGAGTGGAATTTCTGGATCATAATGTAACTGTGTGTAACTTTTTAAGAGACCGCCAAACTGTTTTCCAAAGTGGCTGTACCATTTGATATTTCCAGCAGCAGTGTATGAAATTTCTGATTTCTTTACAGTCTCATGAATATTTATTATTATCTGTCTTTTCCATGTTAGCCTTCCTAAGGGCATGTGACGTGGTATCTCATTTATGGTGGGTTTTGATTTGTATTCTCTGACGCTGTGTCAGGTTTGTTGTTGCACACATATATGTAAGGGATAGGGCAGGCAGTGCTTCTAAATCACAACAGTACTTTGGCCACCTCATGCGAAGAGTTGACTCATTGGAAAAGACTGATGCTGGGAGGGATTGGGGGCAAGAGGAGAAGGGGACGACAGAGGATGAGATGGCTGGATGGCATCACTGACTCGATGGACGTGAGTCTGAGTGAACTCTGGGAGTTGGTGATAGACAGGGAGGCCTGGCGTGCTGCGATTCATGGGGTCGCAAAGAGTTGGACACGACTGAGTGACTGATCTGATCTGATGATCCACTTAAATTTATTCCCAGTCACTAGATATTATGTCTCTTACGTCCCCAGGTCAGATAACTTAGCAGGTCTTTAGTGCAGTCTTCTGTTCAGGTGTCCAATATACCATCAAAACAGTGACCTGTTTCTCTTCCTGGATTACTGTTTCTTGGTGTTGATATAAACAGTGTACTATAATTGAGCCTTATGAAAAAAGAATGCCAGAATTTGACTACTGGTTGAAAGAGAATATCCTGAAGGTGTTGACAGTGATCTTTATAAGACACCTTTGTTAAGTAATGGGTTTGTAATAAACTTAGAAGAGAGTAAGGAAATATGTTTAAACAGATGAAATCGGAGGTAAATTGTTGATTAACCCAGGGATGGAGATCAGGAGTATCTTTTGGATCTGAGCCAAAAAGAATATTTAAAACCTTTGGTTACTTTGAATTGTCTTTATCAACAGCTCAGATTCTGAAAGGAAGACGCTTCCTTTTCAGTGGAAGCCTTAATTTTACCATCCAGTATAACAGATGCAACCTGTTATGGTATAGACAGCACACAGTGAGGAGGCAGCCCGGGCTTCAGTTTAGCAGTGTAGTCAACAGTAAGTCTTTTGGTGTGAGTGCTGTAATTACATAAATAACCCATGTGGAAAGGAGATTTGCTGAGGTGTTTAATGAATCATGTTTACTACGTCTGTAGATAAGAGTCACTGTGTTTTAAAGTTTCATCTTTGTGGTTATCTGTGATATGTGCTCCTGGTGTTAGCATAGATCTAAAGACCATCATAATTACGATTGTTTATAACATATTGTAAAGAACCGGTGTCTGAAGATCTCTTGGTTAATTTTTAATTACTCTTGGTGGAGTTGGGGGTATGTTGAGAACATATTTGAACCCAGGAAATTATAAGTAAGTTGTATTCCCTCCTCCCAGAGGACATAAGATTATATATGGGCCATACTAGGTTAATGATGGAGAAGGCAATGGCACCCCATTCCAGTACTCTTGCGTGGAAAATCCCATGGACGGAGGAGCCTGGTAGGCTGTAGTCCATGGGGTCACACACAGTCGGACACGACTGAGCAACTTCACTTTCACTTTTCACTTTCATGCATTGGAGAAGGAAATGGCAACCCACTCCAGTGTTCTTGCCTGGAGAATCCCAGGGACGGGGGAGCCTGGTGGGCTGCCATCTATGGGGTCACACAGAGTTGGACATGACTGAAGTGACTTAACAGCAACAGCAACAGGTTAATGATGGGTAAAAAAAATTTTTTTTAAGTGGTTGTACTTAACCTAAATGTAAAATGTAAAACTCCTAGAGGATAATATAGGAGAAAATGTACATGACCTGGGGTATGGCAATGACTTTTTAGACATAACGTCAAAGGCAGAATCCATGAAAGAAACAGTTGATAGACTAGACTTCATTAAGATTTAAACTGTCTGCTCCATGAAAGATGGTGTCAAGAGAATGAGAAGATTAGCCACAGACTGGGAGAATATATTTGCAAAAGACACATCTGATAAAGGACTGTTATCAAAAGTATAGAAAATACTTAAATTTAGCAATAAGAAAACAAACAAACCTAATTAAAAAGGGGCAAAAGACCCAAATCAGTGCTTCAGGAAAGAGGATATAATGATAGCAAGTAAGCATATGAATAGACTTTCAGCTTCATATGCCATTATGGAATTGTGAATTAAAACAGCACTGGGACACCACTGCATACTTGAAGAATGGCCAAAATCCAGAAAACTGACACCACCAGGTGCTGGCCAGGGTGGGGAGCATCAGACACTGATTCCTTACTAGTGGGACACTTTGGAAGACACTTTGGTAGTTTCTTACATTCCCACACATTTTCTAACCATATGATCCATCCGTCAACACTCCTTAACATTTACCCAAATGATCTCAAAGTTTATGTCCACAGAAAAACCTGCACCTGGATGTTTATATAGCAGCTTTATTCACAGCTGCCAAAAACTTAGAAGCAACCAACACATCACAGAGTGGAATGTTACTCAGTACTGAAAAGAAATGAGCTATTAAGTCATGAAAAGACACCGAGCAACCTTAAATGCGTATTACTAAGTGGAAGAAGCCAATCTGAAAAGGCTACATATAGTCTATATGATTCTAACTGACATTCTGAAAGAGGTAAAACTATGGAGACAGTGAGAACATGAGTTGTTTCCAGGCATAGAGAGGAGGGAAAAAACGGATGGATAGGTAGTTTTCAGAGGATTTTTAGGGCAGCGAAAATACTGTATCACGTGTGTGTGTGTGTGTGTGTGTGTGTGTGTGTCCACCAGGTTCATCTGTCCATGTGTGTGTGTGTGTGTGTGTGTGTGTCCACCAGGTTCATCTGTCCGTGTGTGTGTGTGTTTGTGTGTGTCCACCAGGTTCATCTGTCCGTGTGTGTGTGTGTGTGTGTGTCCACCAAGTTCATCTGTCCGTGTGTGTGTGTGTGTGTGTGTCCACCAGGTTCATCTGTCCATGGAGTTCTCCAGGCAAGAATACTGGAGCGGGTTGCCATTCTCTTCTCCAAGGGATCTTCCTGATGCAAGGTTCAAACCTGACTCTCCTGCATTGCAAGCAGCTTCTTTACCATCTGAGCCTCCAGGGAAGCCCACATATCACTATACATTTGTCTAAACCCATAGAATCATAAAACCAAGAGTGAGACCTAATGTAAACTGTGACTTTTGGTGATAATGTTGTGTCAGTGTAGGCTCATTGATAACAGGTGTGCCTCTGTGGTGTGGGATATGGCAGTGGGAGAGGCTGTATCTGTGTAGAAATAGAGAACTCTTTACTTTTTTGCTTAATTTTATCATGAACCTAAAACTCCTCTAAGAGATAAAGTTTGTCAGTTTCCTTCTTTAAAAAAAAGTCATTGTGGAGCTAATTGGCTTTTTAGATATTTGCATCCCTATTTTGTGCTGTGCTGGGTAAGGCATTCTAAGAGGTCAGAGCACAGTGGAAAAGATCAGAATCTAATGGACTCTTGAAAAAACAGCAGTTTTTGTTCTGGGTGTTGTGGGATTTCTGATTTCCAGACCTTCATCATGCTTCCTGTCCCTTTTAGGACCAGTAGCTTGGTTAGGTAATAAGTACATCCATATTTGACAAACTTCGATCCAGAGACTGAGGTAGTCTTAAGTTTTGTCCATTGTTGATGCTAGAGGATAGGCACTGAGTAGAAAAATAATAAATAGGAATTTGGTTTGCCATTTGGAGAGGATTCTTTTGTTTATTATTGTTGTATGCTCTTATGGTTCATGTAAAGACTGTGACTAAAGACAATCAGAATTTTTTCAGGAATCTGAAAATTACTGGCATGGGTTTCAAACCTGTTCTTTATCTGATAAAGTTCTGTGTTACGCATTCTTCTATTTCTTTTATTGTTAAAGATAATTATCCTCACTCATATTTGGGTTTTGTGCATAGTTGGATTGTTTTAAATTGTACTTTACTTTTGTTGAAGGAGTATAGTCACGTGGTTCAGAAATTAAAATGCTGTTTAAAATGTGCGTTGAGCAGTCTTGAGCTTCTACTCTGTCCTTGTCTTCCTTTCCTGCAACTAACTTCTCAAGGTGACCACTCTACTTGTGTAACCTTCCAATGCTTTAAAAAATGCCAGCCCTTGGCATGGTTGGTAAAGAGCATTGAAATTACTTATAAGCTGCTTAACTCATCTTGCAAGGTTGGTGGCTACCTGGGAGACCAAAACAAAATAAAAAATAATAAATAATGTTTATTGAGAGCTTACTATATACTATGCCAAGTTTACAATAATATGAAAAAGCATTGCATACTTAGCATTCCCGTTTTATAGATAAGAAAGTTGAGGCTTCAGAAAGGTTAAGAAATTTAACCCATGTAAGTAGCAGATATCAATGATAGGATTCAAAGCTAAGCAATTTTTTAAAAATCATGAGCATTTTTTAAATTAACGAGAAACTAGTTAATGGAATCCCGTATATCCATCACTGAGATTCAGTAGTTAAGATTTTACATTTAGCTGATCAGTTCTTTTTCCTTTGTTTCTAAAGTATTTAAACAAGACCTAAATATCTTGTTAGATTGCTTCTGTGCATCTCTGAGATATGCCCTTATTTTGTTACATAGTGACAATGCCTTTTATTCATTCCTCCAAATAGTTAGAATGATAAAGAAAAGAAGCTGACCATATGACCTAGGCCGTCAATTCAACCTACAGAAAACTCTTCATTTAGTTATGAAAGGGTGGGATGATTTCTTATCTTCGTTTCACACAGTGGTGTGGTTTTTCACAGAGGCACAATGGCTGACCCACACTGAACTCAGATGAAGGATACAGAGGCCAGTGGCAACCAAAACTGTCCTAATAGTGAGCTGTGCCTCTTTGGTGAGCTTCATTCAAGCCAGCTTTCCTAAGAACTTACCATCTACATAAAAAAATTAAACAATTGAATTAATTCTTTAATCCTGAGAGCTAAGTCAAGCTGGTAGTTTTAAGTAGATTGTGCATTGGTTTTTGACATACGGAATATTTCTGCTGGACTCATGGCATGAAACTTACACTTAATTTTTTCTCTAAGGTCTTTGATTTGCGTCAGTGTCACCGTCAGATGCAGCAGCAGGCAGCCACGGCACAAGCTGCAGCAGCTGCCCAGGCAGCGGCCGTGGCAGGAAACATCCCGGGCCCAGGGTCAGTAGGTGGAATAGCCCCAGCCATCAGTAAGTATGCTTTTGATTTTTTTTGTTTTTCAAGTGTAGTAGTTGGTGCTTTATCTTGATTGACTCAGTTAATTAGTTACTTTAACCAGTAATAGAAAGTGAAGTTCTTTTTACTGGGATAATAACATTTTTGAATTTGTACAAAAAAAATTTAAAAACCTGTTCATCTATAATAGTTGCCCTTTGTTTATGGCCCTGTGTTCATTCTTTTTGTATCAAAAAAGGGACTGTGGGATAAAGAAGAAAGGGGGTTGTTATTATTATATTGATCAGTCTCCCCTGTTTTTGTTGATGCTTTTAATTCTTGCCTCACCAGCCAGGGTGGGTTGTAATCACCGATGTGCTTTGCTTCGTTCTAGAAGGAAAGCATATTTCAATTTCAGAATTGGACGTCTCTCCAACTTTTTTTTAAGTGTACTGAGCACGGAGAGAAAACCAAGCGAGGGTGGCGTTTGGATAGCGTGTAGACTTGTGTTTAATTTTGGGGTAAAATTGAACTGTGTGCCAGGTTTCACACTGATGGGGAATTTTTTACTGCAGAGTTAAACTCCTGACTATAGACTTTTATGATGGAAACACGTGGCACCCATCTTCCACGTCTGAAGGCATAACTAGTGATTCATTCAACCCCTGTTCTTAACCTCTTCAGTGTGGTAAGCAAATCACACTGGCTAAGAAAACTGCAGTGGCCCTGCAGGTTTCTCTACAGTACATGCAAATTCCTCCCATTAGTTTCATTGTAATATTGATGAATGCAGATTGACTATATGACTGTATGTTCTGACTGGAGAATTAGATGCAGAGTCTCCGTTGTGACTTATGCTCAGGAGTTTACAATTTCGAGGTAGATAAGGCATACTCATTTATAGAATTTGATTTTTTTTTTTTTTAATTTGGGCATCTAAACCATTAATTTGCTAGTTTTGATGTTACAAATATGCTTTTACTGAAGAATCCAGAGCTGTTACTAAATTTCTCCTTCTCGTCTACTGCCCATCCCCACCCCATCGAGTAATTACATACTATCTCTGTTACATTGTGAAACTGAGAGACAGACATCGTCTGGGTCATCCAAGAAGTCTTAGTGGAACCAGGACTATTTTCTGTCTCATTGTTAGTCATGTTTTACCCTGAACTAGATAGTTTAGACAGAGAGTAAAGTTCTTAGAACCAACGTGTAGACATGCACTGCCTCTTAAAAACAAGTTATTTCTTATCCCTTCACCTCCACTTCTAAAGAGAAAAAACAGATGGGGTGTTGGTGGATTATGGTAATTTATAATTGATGGTAGCTAGAAGACCCATGTGGAATATACATTGTCTTAACCAAAAGTTTTCAGTCCCTGTTGACAAAGTATAGATCTATGCTTACTTTTTGGCACTTTGGCAGAGAAGTCTTGTGCTGGGGAGAATGCAGTAAAGAAAGCTGGTCACCTTGTTAATGTAAGATTTAGGGGGGATGGAAGGGGTCAGCCTGTCCCGCTGACGTCTTCCAAATCTTTTCTGATAGGTTTGTCGGCTGCCGCCGGGATCGGTGTGGATGACCTCCGTCGTTTATGCATACTCAGGATGAGTTTTGTGAAAGGCTGGGGACCTGATTACCCAAGACAGAGCATCAAGGAAACACCTTGTTGGATTGAGATTCACTTACACCGGGCCCTCCAGCTCCTCGATGAAGTCCTTCACACCATGCCTATTGCCGACCCACAGCCTTTAGACTGAGGTCTTTTAACTTAACGTTGGGGCCCTTACCATTATCAGGATGGTGGACTATAAGATGCAATCCTGTTTATAATCTGAAGATATATTTCACTTTTGTTCTGCTTTATCTTTTCATAAAGGGTTGGAAAATGTGTTTGCTGCCTTGCTCCTAGCAGACAGAAACTGGATTAAAACAATTTTCTTTTTCCTACTTAGAACTTTTCAGGCATGGCTCAGAGCTTGAAGATTGGGACAAATACATTCTTATTAAATCTTCACCAGTTATGTTTGAAGGAATCATTCCAATGCTGGAAAATTTAGCCCTTTGAAATGTTTTAGAGCCTTTTATATGCAGAACATCAATATGTGTGTTACTCTACAGAATAAATTTAATATTGCTGATTTTAAAGGCAGAGAAGTTCTCAAAGTTAATTCACCTATGTTATCTTGTGTGTGAGTTGTTACTGTTGAACATACTTTACTCCGAAATATTGTGCCATGTGGGTGAGTTAATTTTACCAAGAGCAACTTTACTCTGTGTTTAAAAAAGATAGTAATGTATTATAACCTTTTATCCAAAATATTTTTTTTTCAAGTTAAACTAGTGAAGATGATTTTAACTCAGATTGTCTTGCAACCCAATTTTTATTTTGCCAAGGCAAAACACTAATCTGTGTATATTGAGAATTCCTTAAAATTACCAGACAAAGGAGTATCATTTAAAATTACATTTGTTATTTTTGTTGGATAACTATTTATCAATAAATATACTTTTGCCCTGTTAAACAGTAGATGTATTCTGTATTTCTAGGCACAGGGTTGGTTACTAAGGAGCCTAGAAAAGGAATTTCTTTCCTTCCTTAACATAGGGAAAGATTTTATATTTTTAAAAACACTAAAAGCAGTGTCACTCCATCTAATATCTTACCGTTCTGCACAGGTGGCAATGCTAAGCTAAATAATGAGTATTTTGGAAACTGCTAAATTCTGTGTTAAGTACTGTGCAGAATAATAGAAACATTACCATTCATTGATAGGTAGTTTGGATATTTTTGTACTTGATTTGATGTGTGACTTTTTTTTTTTTTTCGTATACTGTTTAAATCATGTATGTTATGACAGTGTTTAAAATTCAGTTTTTGTATCTTGGGGCAAGACTGCAAACTTTTTTATACCTTTTGGTTATTCTAAGCCCTTTGCCATCAATGATCATATCAATTGGCAGTGACTTTGTATAGAGAATTTAAGTAGAAAAGTTGCAAATGTATTGACTGTACCACAGACACAATATGTATGCTTTTTACTTAGCTAGTAGCATAAATAAAACTGAATCTCAACATGCAAAGTTGAATTCTAGGTTTGATTTTTAATTTTTTTTTCTTTTGCACTTTTGAGTCCAGCCTTAATGGTGAGACACCTTCTACTAAATGGCAGGCAACAGCTGGTGCTCTCAGGCAGCTCTGGCTTTCTTCTCCACTCTACTAGGACTCCCCACGGATGTTACGTATCAAGTGTAGGGGTGGTTACTTTTTTCACTTTTATTTTACTGTAGCAAAGCTAGGCCTGATTGTCTATAAGATAAATAGGTTATCTGCAGGATAAATAGTGTGAAATCAAAGATGATCTTTCAGGTGTTTTTGCTTTTTTCGTGGAGGGCCTTTCTTAGTGTAATAAGATTATTTCAGGTGTGTTATAAGTTTGAGACTTGAGAAATACTTAGGCATGATAGTCATCCTTATACCAGTTTAAATCAACAAATCTTCTACTTCCTTGCTTAGGTCTTCTTAATAAGACCATCTTAGAAACCACTGAGTTTGCTTATTTCTGTGATTTAAACATATCTTGATCCAAGCTACATGTCTTTTGCTTTTTAAAATAACATTTCTACCAACTCATTTATATTCTTGAGTTCTTACAAACACTTCTGTTAAAGACCTAGTTCTAACCTGTAAAAATGTGGTGATTTTATGCTTTATTGGCAGATTTTCTAGAAAGGTATCTTCATTCTCTAGGAATTTTTGACTTTAGGTCTGTTTTACTGTGAATGAAGAGTAGGAGTGAGAGGAGAGTTTTAGAGTAACAGTTTTTTTTTTTTTTTTTTAAGAGTAACATATTTTAAAAACAGGTTATTTGATTAGAACTATAAGCATGCTATGATATAATACATTGCCTCCTTTTCTACTTTAAAGAAAGTTTGCGTGTTTAATCATCTGGGGGAAGTATTGTGGAAAATATTTGCTAAGTAGTCTGTCTTTGCGGAGAAGGCAGTGGCACCCCACTCCAGTACTCTTGCCTGGAAAATCCCATGGACGGAGGGCCTGGTGGGCTGCAGTCCATGGGGTCACTAAGAGTCAGACACGACTGAGTGACTTCACTTTCACTTTTCACTTTCATGCATTGGAGAAGGAAATGGCAACCCACTCCAGTGTTCTTGCCTGGAGAATCCCAGGGACGGGGGAGCCTGGTGGGCTGCCGTCTATGGGGTCGCACAGAGTCAGACATGACTGAAGCGACTTAGCAGCAGCAGCAGCAGCAGCAGCAGCAGTCTGTCTTTGAGGCCAGGCCACACACCTTGATTGCTTTTTGCAAAGAGCCATAAAAATCCTACAAGTACATAGAAGTACTTCTAGTTATTAATTGCTTTATATTTGTGCCTAGGTTCAGTCACATGCTTTTAAGAAAACATTTAGTATATTATAATCAGTTATTTCTGAGGTCTTAGTTGTTGAACAGTATTTACATTTCTTAGAGGTAGTCATCTTTGATGAGTAAGACTAAAAGAACCACTAGGTTTAAGATTTTATGGCTATTTTAAGAGTAGAAGAGTTTCCACATTTCTTGGAATCTGATTGTTATGAGGATAGGGTTCTGGGTGGGTTTTCTCTAGCTAGTTCATATCTCAAAAATGCTCAGAATGTTGAGTTTTGGTGAGAACTGAGTGAGAGTTGAACCAAGTATGTACCTTTATAATCCAGTACGAGGCCCCTTCCACTTTGTCTAGTGCCTTTCAGTGCATTATCAAAAGGAAATCCTTAAATCCAAAACGGTGTTGTTGCCTTTATTTTCCAGGGGGTAGGTTCTTTTGTGGGATATAGTCTTATCTCATTTTTTATAGTATACTACCCCTGTTATACAAAGATAATGATAGTAAATCACTGCCATATAACCTTTTTTTTCTAGAAGCATGGCTCATTTGTATTGACCTAACCACTAAATAGGTTGCCTATCCCATTCCTCTTGTAAACATTGTAGGTTTACAGTTTAGGTGACCTGGCTTAAGGAGAACCATACTCAAAATATCCAGATAAACTGAACACGTATTAGTTGTGTTGCATTTCAAAGTAAAAAATCCGCTTTCATGAGGAAGGGTGTAGTGTAAAGAACGGGTATTTGTGATAGAACATTTGACGGCAGAATAAAATGTCCTGTCTTCCAGATGATAAATATCTTATTTTAAAAGCTTAATTGCAGTTGTCTTCTTGACCATGCCCACCTAAAGAAGGGAAATTTTGCATTTTTCCCATGGTGTTCCTTAAGTATCTGTGAAGGTTAAAGAATATATGGTAAAGTATTTCTATTCTTGATTTGGTGTTAACTAGTTAATAGTTACTAGCGATTATACAAAATCAGATTAGTTCTGAACCTTTTTGAGAGCCTTTTGGAAGAAACAGTGTTATTCTGAGTAAGGCAGAATCCTTTTTGTTGATAGTTTCTAAAGGTTGTTCGCACCATCACTGAGTCATTTTACTGGCTTTGTGTTTAATGACAGCAGATTGGGAAAATGGAGTGTTTAAGTTACTGGGGTAAATGAGAATATGAAAGTAATTACCTGTAAAGTCAGTTAACAACTCCTGTGGATGGGCTTGGCTAAGACTTGCAGATGGAAGAAATGCTTTTTTTCCTTCCTAAAGGCAGGACCCCTCTTGTTGCAGATAAGCTATCTGTAAAATAATTGCCTAAACCCTCCTTTGCAATATGATAGAAAATGGGATATGAGAACCTTGTGTGCAACCTTTCCATTTTTTCCTTTGGACAACTAGGTAATTTCTTTTCTCCTAAGATACATTAGGAAGGACGTAAAAAGCTAGTGACCTTATTCATAGCATCCTCAAGCCCAGCCTTGTCCCTAAGCACTTGCCCCAGTGTTGCTAGAGTGTTTATCTTACTCTTCTGCTATCACCACAGAATGGAAATTTTTGCATAATCAAAATTTACCTTGTTTAAGCAGTAAAACTTTTTTTTACTGTGCTCATTTTCTGGGGTGGAGTTATTTGATATGTGTGTCAGAGAACATATTGGATACGGTGTTTCTCTTGGGCCTCCTGGCTTGTAGACTTGAGGGGCTGCTGAGACATGTGGGACAGTTTTACCTTCACTAAATGGTCGCAGGCTGCTGTGGTTTGGAATGTTTGGTTTTGTTACACACAGACCCCTTCCTCCCGCCAGTTAATGACAGCAGCCACTTCCTGTGTGTTGTCAGTATACCTCCCCTTTCCTTCTCCCCTTTCTGATTGATTTTCCTGACTGCTTAGGCAAGAAAACCCGATAACCATACTTACTAGAACTTTCTTTAAAACACGGGCAAACTGGGACAGGACCCAAGAAATTTTCCTGTAAAGTGTTGAAAGGACTTTAGGGCTTTGGCATTTGATATCAGTTTGACTACTGAGTGCTTCCTGATCCTTGCTGAGTTTCAGGTAGTTGAGAATAGAGAGAAGTGAGTCATATTCATATATTTTTTCCCCTTTGAAAGGTTTTGTTGCTTCCACTTGAGTGCTGCTCAAAACAAAAACTGGGGTTACAAGTGTTGGTTGGTTACGAAATGAGCATCAATAGTCAAAGGCAGCATCACTGCCTGGAGGACACCAGCAAAAAAAGAAAAAAAACAGCAAAAAACGAAAGCTTGGAAAATGAGAGGGTTATTTCTGTTTTGTTTTGGTGTCCCTTTTCGAGTCCTGTCTTCTGGCCTTCCTCCTTGTGGATATTTTTGACCTTTAGGTGCCTTTATGAGAATTGAGGGTCTGATAACCTGCCCCAAGGAGTAGCTAAAGTGATTGCTGATGTTTTCAGGGATTTTAACATCAGCTTTGAATGATTGAATGAACCTTTTTTCTTCCCCTTTCATCATCATTTTTTTTTTTTTTTAATGTAGGAAGAACTAAGGAGAAAACTGGTGAAGACAATCATTTCTCTTTACTGATGTGGATAATTTTCAGTTTATCTCAGATGCTTTCTCAAATAGGTCTCAGAACCAGTGTTCTTGCTCAGCCTGAAACTGGTGGCTCTGGGCTGGGGCCAGAAGCTGCACCCTCTAGTTTGCGCTCTGCCACTGAAACTTGATGTATATGACCTTGGGCAAGTCGTTTCCCTTCTTTGGGCCTCAGTTGCCTCATCTGTAAAATGAGGGAGTTGGACTAGATGAGTTCTTCCAGCTCTGAAGTTTAAGTGACCTTGCCTACCTTGCAGCAGTTTGGGAGTTCTTCCTTACTTTGGTCTGCTGTTTGAGGGGGCTTTTTACTTATTTCCATGTTATTCAAATGAGACTAGGCTTGATATTTTATTACTGTTCTGTGGACAAGAAGTTACATAATATGTCCTTTAGACTTAAATTCAACCAAAGGCCTAGCACCACCTTGGGGGCTGCAATAAATACTTAAAAAAGAGGGAGAAAAGCCTTCATTTTATTTTCCCATCATCTGTTTTCATGGTGTATTAAGGCTTCTTTTGAGTCATGATATTTTTACCTTTTGGGTATGTGTGTGACACCATCATCTTAGTGCTGTGTGCTGGTAAAAATTTTTAAAACTAAAATGAGGTGAAAACTTACTGTAAATGCCTAGTTATATTAGAGGTCATTGCTTTGGGTCTTTGGTTTCTTAACTCTTCTCAAAATAGGGAAATTCCCTTGAACTGTATCAATTAAAATGGTTTATATGACTCAAGAAAACAATACCAGTGGATGATTATTCACTTTATTTTTGGCTCTTGTTAGGTCCATTTTGATCAGAAAACTTGGCTGGAGCATTCCTTTCAGAGTTCTCTTCCAGCCCATCCTTGGATTAGTATAATTAATGGACTTGGCTATTTCAAGGATCAAGCCTTCTTTGGGGGTGGGTCAAGGGTAGGGGGTTGGGGAGTCCTGGTAGAGGCCAGCTCAGTGGTAGCTGGAAAGGAACGGATGAAACCAGCTGCTGTTGCTATGGCTGCTTGTCATTGATAGAAGGACTCAGGGCTTGGATCGGTTAAAAGGCTAAACACGGATTCAACAAACTTCTTCCAAGTATTGGGTTCTGGCCAATGCCTTGGACGTGTGATTTAAGGGAAAAGTGTGAAAGCTTGTAGATGATGAAAACCTGGTGGGCTGCAGAACCATTTGGAAGAGGCGACTAGGGGTTGGGGACAGATTTGGCGGTAGTATCTGCCAATTCTGTCTCCTCTCCTGAAGTCAGAGGAGCCATGCCGTAACTCAAGAGATGAGCCACACTTAGCTTCTGCTTTGGGGAAAACTGATCAGCTAAGGGCTCTGGTAGGTCCTTTGTGGCTTTCTGTATGCTTGTGCCTGGTTGAAGTCTGTGGCTAAAAAACAGTTGAACCTTTCCTGAGAACTCTGTAACAAAGTATGTTTTTGATTAAAAGAGAAAGCCAATTAAATCATTATGTGCTCATTCTTTTTCTTAAGCTTGTGGGTGTTTTAGATCTAAAAATAATTCCTAATCACTGAGTCAATTCTTAGACTTGAGGACAACATTTTACTTTATTGCTTTGTGACCATTGAAATGGAAACTGAAGCATTTCAAATAAGACCATGGGAGAAGAAGCCCCATTCTTATTTCTAAAAGGAGAGAGTGAAGTGGTGGTGCTTGAAGAGGTGGCTGCTAGGGAATTAGAACCAAGATGCTTAAAGTGAAAGTCACTCAGCTGTGTGTGTCTCTTTGTGACCCCATGGGCTATAGTCCATGGAATTCTCCAGGCCAGAATACTGGAGTGGGTAGCCTTTCCCTTCTCCAGGGGATCTTCCCAACGGTCTCCTGCATCGCAGGTGGATTCTTTTCCAGCTGAGCCACAAGGGAAACCCAAGATGCTTAAAGGAGAGACGGAAATTGGGAACCCTATCATTGCCTATCTAAAGGCAAGGAAAGCTATTCCCCTCTAGCTGCCTCCTCTATGAAATGAAGGGTCCGTATGGGGCAGGGGGTGGTCAGGTAAGGTGATCCTTTGGCAGTGACTTGTAAAAAAAAAAAAAATGTATGACCAAATCAGGATTTTCTTTCTGAACTTGCTGATGTAAGTTCTAGAGGTGTTTATCAGGGCAAGAGACTTGTCCTCACCTGACCTAAAGTTTATAGTATTTTAAGCCAGAACTTGAAGAGGGTTGTCAGTTGGCATTCTCTTGAGGGCAAGAAAAGCCTTTCTTTGTGGAACACTTCAGGAGAAAGGGCAGTTTTATGTATTTGTCTCTTTCTGCCCCGTGCTTTTGACCCTTGACTCTTTGTGCTTTATTCCATCTCCTGCCTTACCACGGCTCCCCAAAAATGACAACCTGAAAAGTCCCAGCTCCTCTCAAACCCTTCTCACTCCATCTTCTGTGATAAATTGTAGTGCTCTTTACCCCTCAGCCCTTTCTGTTCAAAATGAGCAATTCTTTTTGTTCTGGCCCTGCTATGGGGATGGTATTTTGATGTAGTCCTTTTGGGCCATTGCTCAGGCTCAGACAGATGGACAGAATGGGTTCAGAGAATTTTCATCAGCAGATCTACCCTAAAAGAATGGCAAAAGAGTTTCTTCAAACAGGAAATTATAAAAGAAGAAATTTAAAATATGGTAAGCAAAAAAATACATACAGTAAGGAAAAATGTATAAATCTTGAGTTTGATAGTTGAAGCAAAATTGTAACACTACCTAAGGTGATTCTAAATGTATACAGAGTAAATATTTAAAATTGCTGAAAAAATGAAACAAAGAGATGAACTCAGAGTACTAATAGATAAATCAAGATGGAACTCTAAAGTATGTTCAGGTAACTCACAATGAGGCGGGTGAAGGGGGTGGTCAGGTGGAATAAAACAAGCAAAAACAGAACAAAGAAATATTTTTTAAAAAATCAGACAAGCTCTAACATATTAATAAATGGTCTAAATATACCAATTAAAAGGCAGATATTAGTAGCATGTATTGAGAAACATGACCAAACTATGTATCTACAAGAAACTTCAAATATAATAATATCTGAAACAAAATCTGAAAGAAAGTTTATAGGAAAATACATATTAGGTAAACAAAAGCAGGAATGGCTATATTAATATCAGATGAAGATATCAGAGCAAAGAAAAATACCAGAGATAGGGACATTATATAATGATAAAAAGAGTTTGATTCATCAAGACAGTTAATCCTAAGTGTGAGGAAAATATGAGAAGCAAATTTTAAAGAATTGAATGGAGAAATATAGCCACTACCATAGTTGGGGACTTCAACACAGCTTTTTAAACAATTGATAGAACAACCACACATAAAATCATCGAGGGTATAGAAGAAGTGAACACCACCATCAACCAATATGATTTATAGAACAAGTCATCCAACAACATAGTACCCAAATATACTATTTTGCTTTTTTAATGCAAACAGAACATACACAAACCATATCCTGGATAGTCTCAAAGCCCAGCAAAAATTAAATCATGAATGTTCTCCAACCACAGGGGAATCAAACTGGAAATCAATAGTAGAAAGATAACAGGAAAATCTCCAAGCCCTTATAAACTAAACAAAATATTTCTAAACCATGGGATTAAGAGGAAGTCCTGAGGGAAATTAAAAATAATGCACTGAACTGAACAAAACTGGTTGTCTGAGGTGGCCTTACAAATAGCTGAGAAAAGAGAAGCGAAAGGCAAAGGAGAAAGGGAAAAATATACCCAACTGAGTGCAGAGTTCCAGAGAATAGCAAGGAGAAATAGGAAAGCCTTCTTAAGTGAACAACGCAAAGAAATAGAGGGAAACAATAAAATGGGAAAGACTATAGATCGCTTCAGGAAAATTGGAGATACCAAGGGAACATTTCATGCAAAGATGAGCACAATAAAGGACTGCTGCTGCTGCTAAGTTGCTTCAGTCGTGTCCGACTCTGTGTGACCCCATAGACAGCAGCCCACCAGGCTCCCCCGTCCCTGGGATTCTCCAGGCAAGAACACTGGAGCGGGTTGCCATTTCCCTCTCCAATGCATGAAAATGAAAAGTGAAAGTGAAGTCGCTCAGTCATGTCCGACTCTTAGCGACCCTATGGACTGCAGCCTACCAGGCTCTTCTGTCCATGGGATTTTTCAGGCAAGAGTACTGGAGTGGGGTGCCATTGCCTTCTCCACAATAAAGGACAGAAACAGCAAAGACCTAACAGAAGCAGAAGAGATTACGAAGAGGTGGCAGGGATACACAGAACTGTATGAAAAAGATTTTAATGACCCAGATAACCACAATGGTGTGGTCACTCACCTAGAGCCAGACATGCTGGAGTGTGAAGTCAAGAGGGTCTTGCTGCTGCTGCTGCTGCTAAGTTGCTCAGTCGTGTCCAACTCGGTGCAACCCCATAGACGGTAGCCCACCAGGCTCTGCCGTCCCTGGGATTCTCCAGGCAAGAACACTAGAGTGGGTTGCCATTTCCTTCTCCAATGCAGGAAAGTGAAAAGTGAAAGTGAAGTTGCTCAGTCGTGTCCGACTCTTCGTGACCCCATGGACTGCAGCCCACCAGGCTCCTCCGTCCATGGGATTTCCCAGGCAAGAGTACTGGAGTGGGATGCCATTGCCTTCTCCGCAAGAGGGCCTTAGGCAGCATTATTACGAACAGAGTTAGTGGAGGTGATGAAATTCCAGCTGAGATCTTTCAAATCCAAAAGATGATACTATTAAAGTGCTGCTCTCAATATGCCAGCAAATTTGGAAAACACAGCGGTGGTCACAGGACTGGAAAAGATCAGTTTTCATGCCAATCCCAAAGAAAGGCAATGCCAAAGTATGCTCAAACTACTGTATAATTGTGCTCATTTCACATGTTAACAAGGTAATGCTCGAAATGCTTTTAAGCTAGCTTGAGAAATTCCAGATGTCCAAGCTGGATTTAGAAAAGGCAGAGAATCCAGAGATCAAATCGCCAACACCCACTGGATCATAAAGAAAGCAAGGGAATTCCAAAAAACCATCTACTTCTACTTTGTTGGCTATGTGGAAGTCTTTGTGTGGATCACAACAAATTGTGGAAAATTCTTAAAGAGATGGGAATACCAGACCACCTTGTCTCCTGAGAAACCTGTATGCAGGTCAAGAAGCAACAGAACCAAACATGAAATAACAGACTAGTTCAAAATTGGGAAAGGAGTACGTAAAAGCTGTATTGTCACCTTGCTTACTTAACTTCTATGCAGAGTATATTATGCAAAATGCCAGGCTGGATGAATCAAAGGCTGGAGTCAAGATTGCTGGAAGAAATACCAACCTCAGATATGCAGGTGATAACTCTAATGGCAGAAAGCAAAGAGGAACTAAAGAACATCTTGATGAGGGTGAAAGAGGAGAGGGAAAAAAAACTGGCTTAAAACTCAACATTCAAAAAACTAAGATCGTGGTATACGGTCCCATCACTTCATGCAAATAGAAGGGGAAAAAGTAGAAGCAGTGACAGATTTTATTTTCTTCGGCTCCAAAATCACTGTGGATGGTGACTGTAGCCATGAAGTTAAAAGATGCTTGCTCTTTGGAAGAAAAGCTATTACAAACCCAGACAACCTATTAAGAGACATAACTTTGCCAACAAAGGTCTATATAGTCAAAGCTGTGGTTTTTCCGGTAGTCATGTATGGATGTGAGAGTTGGACTATAAAGAAAGCTGAGCACTGAAGAATTGATACTTTGAACTGTGGTGTTGGAGAAGACTCTTGAGAGTCCTATGGACAGCAAGGAGATGAAACCAGGCAATCCTAAAGGAAATCAGTCCTGGGTGTTCATTGGAATGACTGTTGCTGAAACTCCAATACTTTGGCCATCTCATGTGAAGAACCAACTCATTGGAAAAGACCCTGATGCTGGGAAAGATCGAAGGCAGGAGGAGAAGGGGACAACAGAGGATGAGATGGTTGGACGGCATCACCGACTCAATGGACATGAGTTTGAGCAAACTCCAGGAGATAGTGAAGGACAGGGAGGCCTGGTGTGCTGCAATTCATGGGGTTGCAAAGAGTTGGACATGACTTAGTGACTCACCAACAACACTGAACTGAATGAGAAATGAAACTAGAATGTTTATATCTGTAGGATTCAGCTAAAGCAGTACTGAAGGGGAAATTTATAGCACTAAACGCAAACATTAGAGAAGAAGAGGAAAAAAATCTCAATACTCTAAAGCTTCCACATCAAACACCTAGAAAAACTCAAAGCAAGCAGAGGAAGAAAATAAAGTTGGAGCAGGAATCAATAAAATTGAAACAAAACCAACAGAAAAATCAATGAAACAAAAGCTGATTCTTTGGAAAAGTCAGTAAAATCAACAAACCTCTAGCAAGACTGACAGAAAAAGACAAGACACAAATTACCAATATAGGGAATTGTTCAATCACTCAGTCGTGTCTGACTCTTCATCCTCATGGATTGCAGCATGCCAGGCTTCCCTGTCCTTCACCATCTCCTGGGGTTTGCTCAAACTCATGTCCATTGTGTTGGTGATGCCATCCAACCATCTCATCCTCTGTTGCCCCCTTCTCCTGCCTTCAGTCTTTCCCAGCATCAGGGTCTTTTCCAGTGAGTTGGCTCTTTGCGTCAGGTGGCCAAAGTATTAGAGCCTCAGCATCAGTCCTTCCAATGAATATTCATGACTGATTTCCTTTAGGATTGACTGGTTTGATCTCCTTGCTGTCCAGGGGAGTCTCAGGAGTCTTCTCTAACACCGCAGTTCAAAAGCTCTTTTTTAGGGAATAAAATGGGATATTACTGCAGCCACTATAGACATCAAAAGGATAACAAGTGAATACTGCAAACAACTTTACACTTGTAAGTTTGACAACTTAGATGAAACTGACCAATTTGCTGAAGTCACAAATTATTAGAACTCACCCAATATGAGATAGGTTATTTGACAGCTATTAAGGAAATAAGATTAATTTTAAAATCCCTGAAAAGAAATCTCCAATCCCCAGAGTTTCACTGAAGATTCTACTACAGAAGAATTAATACCAATTACACAATCTTATCCAGAAAATAGAAGAGAACACTTTCTAATTCATCTTATGAAGCAAGTATTACCCTGATACAAAACCAAAGACAATACCAAAAGAAAAAGAAAATAATAGACCAATAACCTTCATGAATAGATATACAATAATCCTTAACAAAATATTAGCAAGTAGAATTCAGAAATATACAAAAAATTATACACAACCAAGTAGAGTTTTTTCTAGGAATTCCAGACTGGTTCAATATTTGAAAGTCAATTAGTCTAACTACCACATTATCAGACTAAAGAAGAAAAAAAAGTCTCATTGTTCTAGCAATTGATGCAGACAAAGCATGTGACAAAATTCTACACCCATTCACAATAAACTCAGAAAATAAGCATGGAGGGGAAATTCCTCAATGCAATAAAGCACATCTATAGAAAACCTACAACTAACAATATTTAATGGTGAAAAAATGAATGCTGTCCATCTTAGATCAGGAACAAGTCAAGGATGTCTACTCTCACTACTTATTCAATAGAGTGCGGAAAGTTTTTGCCAGTGTAATAAAGCAAGAAAAGGAAATAAAAGGCATACAGGTTGGAAAAGTGAAAGTCTTTCAGTCGTGTCCGACTCTTTGTGACCCCATGGACTATACATTCCGTGAAATGTGGAGTTGGTAGCTTTTCCCTTCTCCAGGGGATCTTCCCAACCCAGGGATTGAACCAGTCTCCTGCATTGCAGGCCGTTTCTTTACCACCTAGCCACAAGAGAAGCTCAAGTATACTGAAGTGGGTAGCCTATCCCTTTTCCTGCAGATCTTCCCGACCCAGGAATCGAACAGGGGTCTCCAGCATTGCAGGCGGATTCTGTACCAGCTGAGCTATCAGGGAAGCCCTACAGACTGGAAAGGAGGGAGTAAAACAGTCCTTATATGTAAATGACATGATTGTCTATGTAGAGATTCCCAAGGGATGTATTTAAAAATTCTCAGAACTAATAAGTGAGTCCAGTGAGGTCACTGAATATAAGACTTACATACAAAAGTCAACTGTAGTTTTATCATAAACAATGAACATGTTGACACTGAATTTAAAATACAATACTATTTACAATCACTTGAAAAAGAAACAGATATAATCGAACAAAACATGTAAAGGACTTGTATGGTGAAAACTACAAATGCTATGAAATAAGTCGAAGAACATCTAAATATTAATAAATGGAAAACCATGCTGTGTGTTCATGGATTGGAACGCTGTACATAGTAAACATGTCAATTCTCCCTAGACTGGTAGAGATTTAATACACATCCTGTCAGAATCCAAGCAAGATTGTTTTTTGTATATATAGACAAGATGATTCTAAAATGTACATGGGAAGGCAAACAGAAGGTAAGACAGTTTTGACAAAGAAGTAGGAAGAGTTAGTTTACTCAAATCAAGATAATATAAATATAGCATATATATGTGTGTGTGTGTACTGAATGTGTGTGTGTGTGTGTGTGTGTGTGTGTATAGAGAGAGACACAGAGAGAGAGGGCTTCCCTGCTGGCTCAGATGATAAAGAATCTACCTGCAATACAGGAGCCCTCGGTTCCATCTCTGGGCCAGGAAGATCCCCTGTAGAAGGAAATGGCCACCCATTCTAGTACTGTTGCCTGAAGAATTCCATGGACAGAGGAGCCTGGCAGGCTACAGTCTATGGGGTCACAAAGAGTCGGACATGATTACTGTAATCGAGACTGTGGTATTGGAGGACAGACACACAAATCAATATGATGGATGGGGATTTCCAGGTGGCACTAGCGGTAAAGAACCTGCCTGTCAATGCAGGTAGATGTAAGAGACACGAGTTTGGTCCCTAGGTCGGAAAGACCCCTGGAGGCGGGCATGGCAACCCGCTGCAGGCAAATGTTCTTGCCTGGAGAATCCCATGGATGGAGGAGCCTGGTGGGCTGCAGTCCATAGGGTCGCACAGAGTTGGACATGACTGAAGTAACGTAGTACACACGCAAATAACCCTGAAATAGACCCACAGAAATATGCGCAACTGACTTTTGATGAAGGTGCAAAAGCCATTCAATGGAGAAATGATAGTTTTTTTTACCACGTGGTGATGGAGAAGTTTGATACACACAAAGAAAGAAACTTTGACCTAAGTTTTACCCTTTACACATAAATTAAGATGAATCATAGACTTACATGTGGAACCTTAAGTTATAAAACTTTTAGGAAAAAAAATTTAGCATTTAAGATCAAGCAAGAAGTTCTTAAATCCTAAAGTTTTTTTTTTTTCCCCCTAAAAGAAGTTCTTAGACTTGGCACCAAAATCAAGATCCATAAGTGGAAAATTTGATACATTTGATTCTGTCAAAATTAAAAATATTTGCTCTTTGAAAGACCCTGTTAAGAGAATGAAATGACAATATCTAGAATAGATAAAGAAGTCTCAAAAGAGTAAAAAAAAAAAAAAAAAAAACCCCACAAATAATCCCATTAGAAAATGGGCGTAAGACATGAAGAGACATTTCACTAAAGAATGCCACTAAAGGTGGCATTTAAGTATTAATACATGAAAACATATTCAATATCACTGGATCTAAATTAAAACCACAATGAGATATCGTTATATACCTGTAATGGGTAAAATAAAAAACAGTGACATCATATGCCAAGGGAATACAGAGAATGGCCACGCGTACATTGCTGGTGGGGATGTAAAATGTTACGGCTGGCTCTGGAAAACACTTGGGCAGTTTCTTAAACAAACAAAAAATATGCAATGATCACAGAGCTCACCAACTGCACTCCTGGGGATTTATCTCAGAGAACTGAAAACTTATGTTCACACACAAAACCTGTCGTACCTGAACGTTTATAGCAGCTTTATTTGTAATAGATGAAAACTGGAAACAACCCAGATGTCCTTCAACAGACGAATAGGTTAAACAAACTGGGATGTAGCTACATCATGGAATACTGTGTGTGCGTGCTAAGTCGCTTCAGTCGTGTCCAACTCTGTGTGACCCTATGGACTGCAGCCTGCTAGGCTCCTCTATCCATGGGATTTTCTAGGCGTGAATTCTGGAGTGTATTGCTGTGTCCTCCTCCAGGGGGTCTTTCTCCCCCAGGGATTGAACCCATATCTCTTATGTCTCCTGCAGTGGCAGGCGGGTTCTTTACCGCTAGCACCACCTGGGAAGCCCCGACTCAGCCATAAAAGGGAGCAAACAGTTGATACATGCGCATCTGGGGGAAACTCCAGAGCATGCTGCTGAGTGAAAAAAGACAATTCCCCCAGATTACAAATTATTCCAATTGTAGAACATTCCTGAAATGACAAAATTACAGAAATGGAGAGCAGAGGAGTGGTTTCCAGAGGCCAAGGTGGGAGGTTAAGGGGTAGAAAGTCGAAGGTAACAGAGGGATCCTTGTAGTGATGGAAATGCATACCTTGACTGTACAGTGGACCTTGAACAACCCGGGGGTGAGGGGTTACGACCTTTGAGCAGTGGAAGATTTGTGCATCACATTATTGTTCCCCTGGGTTCCACATCTGCGGTTTCAATCAACTGTATATAAGTGGACCAGCACAGGTCAACCTGTGTTGATCAACGGTCAGCTGTATTAATGTGGACAACTTGGTGTGGAATTGCTGTATCATTTAGCAAGATGTTACTGTTGGGGAATCTCTCCAGGAGTCAAGAGCACACTGTCCAGTGCCTGCGACTCGTGTGTGTCCCAAGATACCTTAGAACTTTGCAGACATCCCATTTGCTCTAGTGCGTGTGTGCTAAGTTGCTTCAGTCATGTCCGACTCTTTGCAACCCGATGGACTGTCCCACGCTCCTCTGTCCATGGGACTTGGCAGGCAAGAATACTGGAGTGGGTTGCCACTTCCTTCTCCCGGGGATTGAAGCCACATCTCCTGTTGGCAGGTGGATCCTTTACCACCAGCGCTGTGTGGGAAGCTCCATTTGCTATAGTGTTTGCCTGTAAAACTTTTAACCAAATTAAACCCAATGAAAATGAATGACCATAATACACAGGATGTATGGATTATAATGAGAAAATGAACACCCACAAACTCACTCCCCCTCTTCAGAACTAGCACACTTGTGGCATGAACAACCTTTTACATGTCTCATGTGGGTTTGAACGCCCAGAGCTGCTGGGACCTTGGGGGAAACCTTTCTTCGTTGAGACAACCCTGCAGAATGGCCGTGGCACACAGCTGCCACCCTAGACAGCGCGGGTCACAGAAACGCGGGGTGAGGGGGGCCAGGACACCTGTGAGCACCGCTGTCCCCTCTGGGGTTCCCGTAGGACACAGCTCAGGGAAGCCCACGTAGGCTGTGAGGGTCCCTTCAGCCCTCCCGTCTGCTAGAGGAGACTGTCCTGCGAGCCGGCAGTCTCTCCAGGTCCTCACAGCTTATGCTGGGTTCCGCACACGAAATCTCTTGTTTTAGATGCTCAATCTGATGTGCCGATGGGAGGACTGGAAATCTGCTGCTTACATTGGAGGCTGATCTCTAGGAGCTAGGACTTGCTCCCGTTGGGCTGTACTCCCCAGATGATGTCGTCAGCGGGTTCTCCAGGACACCCTAGGACTACTCGGGAGTGAGCCCAGAGAAACGCTCTTGAAGTCAACCCCAGCTTGTCACCGTGCTGCCCAGGGGTATGGCTCTGAAGAGAAAGGGGTGCTCTGATCCATCCCTCCAGACTGGAAACAACCCTGGGGAACAGAGCATTCTGGAACCCACAGGTCTCACAGCTCCGAGGCCCTGGGGCAGGGCACCCCTCACTTCCCACATTATGGTGGCTCTTCCATGCCGTCATCCATGCCCTTCCCAATCCCTGAGCAATCGCCCTGGCTCTGAGCTTCTAGCTTATTCTACTCAGTTTAACCCTTGTGTAATACTGTCTTTGTTTCACTATCTTTGTTCCCTCTTGTTTCAGGAAGACTGTGTAAATGTCTTGTCTACAGCGTGAAATTCTTAAGGACCTGGTTTATCTAGTAAGCAAAGAAACCAACTCTGGCTGAGTAGAAAATGAATATATTAAAAAGATGTGGCTTAGTAAGTAGAATCCTGGCTAGAGAAGGCTTCCCTGGTGGCTCAGGTCCATAAAGAATCTGCCTGCAATGTGGGAGACCTGGATGCCTGGGTTAGGAAAATCCCCTGGAGCAGGGAATGGCAACCCCCTGCAGTATTATTGCCAGGGAAGTCCCATGGGCAGAGGAACCTGGTGGGCTACAGTCCATGGGGTCGCAAGGAGTCGGACACGACAGAAGTGACTTAGCACTAGAGCAGGAGATGCGAGCTTGGAGCCCACAGAGCCAGGCACTGCCCTCGTCACATGGCAGAGCCAGTCTGCTGGGTCCTGCAAGGGCAGCAAGCTTTGCCTGTACTGTACACACTGGCCTCTAACGTTGTCGCTGGCCCTGGATCCTGGAGCGATCTGCCCCTGCCACAGCCCCCCTCACCGGCACGGATCCTGCACCTTTCCCACATCTACTGTGGGTGGCCCACCACGTCTGCATCGAGATCACATGATTGGAGAGCCTAGATCACTGTGTCCATGTCTTGGCTGCAGGAGAAGCTGGGAGAGCAGTTATTTGTCAGGTTCTGATTCGATAGTGGGAGGTGGGCTCTGCCTGGCAGGTGGGAGTTCCCCAAGACTAGATAGAGCGTTTAGAGGCTAAGACAGGGACCCTACTTTGCACTGCTTTGTGCCTAGAATGTACCTGTCATATGTAGTCGGTAGGTTGTTCCCAACTTGTGATCAGGGCAGGACTCAACTAAACCCTTGCCCAGGAATGAATCATAAAGTAATAGAGGGAGCATGGCATTTGTCACTATTTGTGGTTTTTGACTTAATTGAACCAGCCCACCTGGAGGTATTTAAGAATGTTAGAAGCCTAATATTTTGGCATAATATCAAGATTGTCTTAGTTTTTCACTATTACGCATCAGCTGCTATGAACATTGATGTACAAGTTTTTGAATGGATATCTGTTTTTATTTCTCTCAAGTGAACACCTCAGAGTGAAATTGATAGCTTGTATATACATAATTTTTTTGTTGCCTTTTTGTACCACAAAAAAGAAAAACAAACAAACCAAAAAAACACCAGAAAACCCTTATGGGAAGAGCCAACTCCTTGGAAAAAACCCTGATGCTGGGAAAGATCGAAGGCAAAAGGAGAAGAGGGCGGCAGAGGATGAGATGGTTGCATGGCATCACCGACTCAGTGGAAATGAATTTGAGCAAACTCCGGGAGATGGTGGAGAACAGGGAAGCCTGGCGTGCTGCAGTCCATGGAGATGCAAAGAGTTGGACACAGCTTAGCGACTGAACCACCGCAACAATATACATAGTTTTAGAAAATACCAAACTCTTTTTCAAAGTGATTGCATCATTTTACTTTCCTACCAGAAAAGTATGAAAATTCCAGTTGCTTCACATCCTCACCAACATTTGGTATTGTGAGTCTTTTTCATTTTACCCATGCTAGTGAGTATGGGGTGGTATCTCATTGTGGTTTTAGTTTGCATTTCCTTGATGACTAATGATGTTGAACATCTTTTCATGTGCTATTGGCCATTTATATATATATATATATTTTTTTTTTGGTGAGTCTGTTTAAATCTTCAGATTGTTTGCCTTCAGACTGAACTATAATATTCTAAAATACATTCTATAGAAAGATCTAGATCAGATATACATATGGTGACTATTTTCTCTCAACCTGTGACTTGCCTTTTCGTGTTCTTTTTTCCCAAAGGGAATGTATTTTTTAAAATGATTTGATCTATTTATTTATTTTTGGCTGTTTGTCTTTGTTGCTGTATCGGGCTTTTTCTCTAGTTGCGGCAAGCAGGGCTTACTCCCTAGTTGCCATGTTCGGGCTTCTCGTGATGGCTTTCTTGTTGCAGAGCATGGGTTCTAGGGCACACGGGCTTCAGTAGTTTTGGCTCAGGATCTAGAGCACAGGCTCAATGGTTGTGGCACACGGGGTTTGTTGATCCACGGCATGTGGGATCTTGTGGGATCAGGGATTGAGCTGGTGCCTCCTGCATTGGCAGGTGGATCCTTTACCACTGAGTCACCAGGGAAGCCCACCATGTCCTTATTAGTGTCTTTCAAAGAGCATTTTAAAATTCTGATTAAGTCAAATGTATCAAGTTTTTCATTTATTATTTATGCTCTTTGTGTCCTAAGAATTCTTTGCCTACCTTGTCATGAAGATGTTCTCCTGTGTTTTCTTACAGAAGTGTCGTATTTGCCGGTTTTACATTAAGGTGTAGGATCCATTTCAAATTGATTTTTATGTGTGCTGTGAGGTAAGGGTCAAAGTTTTTTCTTATAAGAATATCCAACTGTCCAAGCACCATTTATTGAAAAGTCTTTCTGTTTCACCCATTAAATTATTTTGACATCTTTGTAAAAAATTAATTGACTTTTACAATAGAGAAACTCGACAAAATTTACCTCAGCCGTATGATCAAAGTTCACATAAATATTGATAAAATCATGTGCCCTTGATGTAACGTGATGAAAATGGGACTTTACACCTTTGATCTTCCTAGTCTCGTTAAGAGAAAAACATCAAAAATCTCAGTTGAGGGACATTCTACAAAATACCAGTACTCTGCAAAACTGCGAAGGTCACCAAAACCAAGAAAAGTCTGTAAGAAGTCACAGCCAAGAGGAGCCTAAGGATACATCACAAGTAAATAGAATGTGGGATCCTGGGTGGGAGCCTGGGTGTGCTCCTGGGACAGAAAAGGGACATTGGATAAAAACCTAGGAGATTTGAATAGGACTTCCCTGATGGTTCAGCTGGTGAAGAATCCGCCTGCAATGCGGGAGACCTGGGTTTGATCCCTGGGTTGGGAAGATCCCCTGGAGAAGGGAAGGGCTACCCACTCCAGTATTCTGGCCTGGAGGATTCCAGGGACTGTATAGTCCATGGGGTCACAAAGAGTTGGACACGACTGAGCAATTTCACTTTCCCTGGTAGCCCAGTGGTTGGCAGTCTGCCTTGCAATGCAGGGGACTCTGGTTCAATCCCTGGTCCCGGAAGATCCCACATGCCTTGGAGCAACTGAGCCCGTGGGCCACAACTACTGAAGCCCATGTGCCCTGGAGTCCATGCCCCGCAACAAGAAAAGCCCCTGCAACAAGAAGCCTGTGCACCGCAACCACAGAGCAGCCCCTGCTTAGTAAGCCCATGTGAGCAGCGAAGACCCAGCACAGCCAAAATAAATAACTTTAAAAAAGGAAATCTGAATAAAGTATGGGCTTTAGTTAATAATAACATATCAATATCATTAATTGCAACGAATGTACCATTCTAATATAAGATGCTAATAATAAAGGAGAGGGGGACGATGGAGGGTGGGATGGTTGGATGGCATCATTGACGCGATGGACGTGAGTTTGAGCAAGCTCCGGGAGTTGGTGACGGACAGAGAGTCCTGGTGTGCTGCAGTCCATGGGGTTGCAAAGAGTCAGACAGGACTGAGTGACTGAATAATAAAGCAAACTGGGGTGGAGTACATGGGAGCTCTTTGAACTAACTTCACAAACCTTTTGTAAATCTAAACAAAAATTTTACCACATGCTTTCTTTTCACTTTATAATTTTTCTTTTACATTTATTGGAAGAATCTTAGACTTATTTACACAAAGGGTTTTTTTTTTGGTATTGTATTCCATGTTAATACCTGAAATACATATTTTACCTGAAATACATATTTTAAATATAAATAAGTTGGTTCAGGTGTCTGCTAAAATTTCTGAGTGTTCAGAATCTGACTCTTAGGAATCTCTTCTGACCCCAATGGCCCATGACTATCAATACATATACTGTGTCCTCTTCACACCATCAAGAGTCTTGGATGCAGCATTTCTTAAAAGACCACCTCACTACTGTCTCAGGGAGTTTCTTCTAAGTTGTTGACACCCATTCTGCAGTTTTTGAAGCTGTCACTCTCTTAATCTTATGAGATGTTTAACAGAAAGTTTTCAGACAACAGACACGATTCTTGTTTCTTCGCCCAACAGCCCTTTAATGACGTGACGGAAATTCTGAGAGCTCTCGTGTACTCAGGCGCATGGCCGCTGGGCCAGCAGCGCTGTACATGCGGTTGATCGTGAGGTGACTTCTCATTTTCAGAGATGCTGAAACGTGATAAAATGTGGGTCTCAGAAACAATAGAAAATATATGTCGGTATTCTGAAAGCCCCTGTTTTCATCTACTGATATATACACATCTTTTTATGTTAGTCTCTATAGACCTGCCTTATTTTAACATAATAACTGCAGTATTCCACTATGTGGATGTCCCACAATTTATCTAACCACTGTTCTATTATTGGATATTTGACTTTTCTCGATATTATGAAAATACTACAATAAATAAAAATGCCTTTTAAAATATTTCTCTAGGATAGACATTTGGAGTAGAATTGTTGGATTAAAGAATTTGCCAATTTAAATTTTTAAATTGTCCCCTAGAAGGCCTTATCATTTTGTAGTCCCAACAAATGAGCATTAGTGTATCTGTATTCCCTCACCCTTGCCCACTTTGGATATTATCAACTTAGAAATTGTGCCAGTCACACTGAGTCAAGAGTGATGTCTTACTGTTATTTAAGTTTGGCTTTTCCTGATAACTAGTAAGTTTAGAAGCTTTTCATATGTTTATGACTTATTTACTTCCTTGGTGAATTGCAATTTTTTAAGTTTATCAGTGTAAGCTTTTATATATTCTGGACCTAGATATTTATCCTTTGTTGCATGCGTGCTCAGTCACCCAGTTGTGTCCAGCTCTTTGCGACCTCATGGAAAATAGGCCACCAGGCTCCTCTGTCCGTGTGACTGTCCAGGCAAGAATACTGCAGTGGGTCGCCATTTGCTCCTCCAGGAGATCTTCCCAACGCAGGGATCGAACCTGTGTCTCCTGCATCTCCTGCATTGGCAGGCAGATTCTTTACCACAGAGCCAGCTGGGAAGCCTTACTTTGTCTTTTATGTATGTATAAACGATTTCTTCCAGCCTGATTCTTGCTTTTAGTTGCGTTATTGGTCCCAGTGTCTACATGAGGGTTTGAATTGATGTAGTTAAATTTTTCAGATATTTCCTTTACAGCTTCTGTGTTTTATGTTTTGCATAGGAAAGCCTTCCTTACTCAAAGATTATAAAAATATTCTTCTACAGTTTTGTAACACTGTAGTATTTTACAGATTGTATGGTAGTTAAATTCTTTATTTTAGTCATTTAATCCAGTTTTAAATTATGTGATCTGTGGTTGAAGGATCTAACTTAATTTTTCCAAATGGATACCTTAGTGGTCCAACGCCATTAATTAAACATTATTTATTCACTAACTTGGTTCAATGGATACATCAGTGATCCAACACCATTAATTAAATATTATTTATTTGCTAATTTAGTTCAGTGGATACATCAGCAGTCCAACACCATTAATTAAACATTATTTATTCACTAATTTATTTCAATGGATACATCAGTGGTCCAACAGCATTAATTAAACATTATTTATTCACTAATTTAGTTCTTGATATGCCTCTTTTATCAAGAACAAAAGATTTCATATTTAGTTCTGGGTCCATTGTATTGCATGATTGGATTAATCTACCCCTATCCCCGAGCCCAACGCCAGGCAATTTTGATTCTTCTGGCTTTAAAATATACTTTAAATACCTCATAGGGCAAAATTTCTCCTGATTGCTTTTCTTTTTTTAAGTTGTGAGGAGAAAGTGCCTCCATCCACTAGTGCTCCCTACCTGCAGCAGAGTCGAGAAGCTCTGCCCTGGGAGGGGCCCAGGGGTCAGATCAGTTTTCCACTGCCGTGCGACAGATGACCTCACCAGAACAGAGGACACGGCAGCTTTCATTGGCTCACGGTTCCCACGAGTCCAGCACATTTTAGCTGGCCCTCTGCCCAGGGTCTCTGAGGCTGAGACCAGGGCCTCACCAGCTGCATCCACATCTGCAGGCTCCAGGAGGGAACGAGTGGCTTCCCAGCTTCCAAAGAACTAACTCCCTGGTGGCTGTAGGACTGAGGTTCCCCCCGTCTTGCTGGCAGTTGGTGTGGACGGCTCTCGGCCCCCAGAGGCTGCTCTCAGCTCACTGCCACGGGGCCCCTCTGGTCTCGAGTCAAATCCTTCTCACACTTTGAGGGCTCTCGGACTTCTTGTTGTGTGACCAGCTGAGGAAGACTCTGCGTTTAAAGGACTCATGTGATGAGGGCTGCCTCCACCCAGATAACTTCCCTATTTTAAGGTCAGCTGTGCCATAGAACACAGCCTCATCACAGGAGTGAGAGCGGCATGTCACAGCCCTGGGGATATTCAGTGCACGAATTTCCTGGGGTGCAGGAAATCTTGGGGGCCATCTTAGAACTCTGCTTACCACACCACCTAAAGTGAAAGTCACTCAATCACGTCCAACTCTTTGCAACCCCATGGACTATACAGTCCATGGAATTCTCCAGGCTGGAATACTGGAGTGGGTAGCCTTTCCCCCCTCCAGGGGATCTTCCCAACCCAGGGATCAAAGCCATGTCTCCCACATTGCAGGCAGGTTCTTTACCAGCTGAGCCACAAGGGAAGCCCAAAAAAGGGGGACACAAAAGAGAGACCTTTTATATTGGGTAGGAGGTTATATTTGAGCACTGGTCTGTGCTGGACACAGGTGTGTGTGTGTGTGTGTATAAAGGACCTCCGAAGAAGTCCAGGTATAGGTTCTACAAGGATCTCATGGTCTGATAGAATCTTAGCAGCTGAAAGAAACTTGGGGCACATGACCCAGGGAAGTCTACTCTTTTCCAAGGAAAACAACAACTTCAGTTTATTCCTTGTATGATATGGTCTCTAGACGCCTCTCCATGACTGCTTAGTAGGAGTAGGGGGAGTGAAGGAAATACATAAATTTGCTTCAAAGCAGTGCCTTAACTGAGGGCCAACTGAGGAGGAGCTGGAAGGTCAAGAAAGCTTCCTGGAGGAGGTCGCCTTTGAACTTTGCCTTTAAGGCTAGGGGGAAGCAGACTTCCCTGATGGTCCACTGGCTAAGACTTTGTTTTCCAATGCAGGGTGCCCTGGTTCAATCCCTGGTCAGGGAACTAGATCCCACCTGCCACAACTGAAAAAAGATTCTGCATGCTGCAATTAAGACCTGGTGCAGCCAAATAAATAAATAAGAATAAATATTAAATAAAAGAGAGACCGGGGGAATGTCAACATAAAATCTGGATATGGGAAGGGGATTCTGGGAAGGACAGCAAAGCCATGGATGTGGAGGCCCGAGAGGCATTTCTGGGAAGGGCAAGCAGCCATGTGCAGGGAGCTCCATCAAAGGGGAGCTGGGGCTGGACTGCACAGAGCCTTAAGGACCAGCAGAGGCCTCTGGACTTCAGTGAGTGCCCGAGGTCAGTCTGACCTATTTGGACATCAGAATGCTTCTTGCCACGGCTGGGGAGGGAGAGGCTATATTCTAAATTAATATTCCATTGTAACACCTAACGTGAAAGTGAAACAGGCATTTAAGCCTGGAGTAAACACAGTCACTGTGCCGTGTGTTTAGTTACTCAGTCGTGTCTGACTCTTTTGTGACTCCATGGACTGTGGCCCGCCAGGCTCCTCTGTCCATGGGATTCTCCAGGCAAGAATACTGGAGTGGGTTGCCATGCCCTCCTCCAGGGGATCTTCACGACCCAGGGATCAAACATCTCCCACCTTGCAGGTGGATTCTTTACCGTCTGAGCCACCAGGGAAGCCCCAACACAGTCACACTTGACCACAAAAGCATCGCAGACGGACTAATAAAAAAGGGAAAGGAATCACGCGTGAAACAGGTGCCTCTCGGCAGTGTGCAGGGCAGCACCCGCTCACAGACACCAGTGGCCTCTTACTGGCTGTGGCAAGCCAAACCCCAAGAGCTTTAGTTTTCCTGGAAAATCAGACCACAAGAAAATTGCCCTTCACAGTTCTTTGGGGTTGCAGCATATTCAAAACCAGAGACATTACTTTGCCAACAAAGGTTCGTCTAGTCAAGGCTATGGTTTTTCCTGTGGTCATGTATGGATGTGAGAGTTGGACTGTGAAGAAAGCTGAGTGCCGAAGAATTGATGCTTTTGAACTGTGGTGTTGGAGAAGACTCTTGAGAGTCCCTTGGACTGCAAGGAGATCCAACCAGTCCATTCTGAAGGAGATCAGCCCTGGGATTTCTTTGGAAGGAATGATGCTAAAGCTGAAACTCCAGTACTTTGGCCACCTCATGCGAAGAGTTGACTAATTGGAAAAGACTGATGCTGGGAGGGATTGGGGGCAGGAGGAGAAGGGGACGACAGAGGATGAGATGGCTGGATGGCATCACTGACTCGATGGACATGAGTCTGAGTGAACTCCGGGAGTTGGTGATGGACAGGGAGGCCTGGCGTGCTGTGATTCATGGGGTCGCAAAGAGTCGGACACGACTGAGCAACTGAATGGAACTGAACTGAACTGTGTCTTCCATAAAGATATGCTATAGTTCTAATCCCCTTACCTGTAGACATGACCTAATTTGGAAATAGGGCATTTAAGGTGAGGTAGGGGGTGGTGCTCTGTAGAGACCAGCCAAGGGTCACCCCCACTGCCCCTCCACCACCAGAAGCTGGAAGAGGTGGGGAAGGACCCTCCTCCTTGGGAGGTGGGAGCATGGCTGTGCCCACACCTTGATTTTAAACTTCCAGCCCCCAGAGCCACGAGAGAAGTTTCTGCTGTTTTAAGCCACTTGGTTTGTGACACTTCATTACAGCAGGTTCAGGAAATAAGGCAACATTCATTTCTAGATTCTTGAAACAGGTAACAAGTATCCACTCACCGGCCGTGCTGGGGCCTCATGGCTCTTGGATGGGTGAGATGGGGGCAGCACAGGACCAGTGGATTCTCCAGGGAGGAGTCAGCTGGAGGCCAGTCCAGGACAGGTAGCAGTGTCCCTAGGGGGGCCCTCTGAGAACCGGAGACTCAGTCTGGAGGACAAAGTCTGAGAGGCAAACTCTGAACGATAGCACATTTGCGCATCTCCCAGTTCAGGGTTAGGGCTGGGGGCGGGCAGGCTGCTGATCGCCGCCTGGGGTCCTGGAGGCGCCTTTCCTTGGTACGAAGAGGACCTGCAAAGAGGAGAACTCAGAAAGGAGCGGAGGACGTGCCAATCTCCCGCCGAGGGTGAGAACACTCCGGCGGCGGTACCCGGTACTCGGTGCACTCGTGGCTGGCGGACACCCGCAGGCCGGGAGGTGGTGCTTCGAGGGTCTTTGGCATCATCAGGCCCGCGGTTACTCACCATCGCACCTTTGGCAACTTCTCTAACTTAAGCATCAGTCTCTTTATCGGTGAAACACTGACAAGCATAGTGAGGGTCTTAGGTTTGATGTGAGGATACATTGAGAAAACTCATGTGAAGTACTTAACAGAGCGCCCGCTGCCAGGAAGGGGTTGCTGGAGCTTAGCCATCACCATCACCATCACCATCATCAGAGCCTTGACGCAAAATCTGTGTCTGGGGGCTGCCCCTCACCATTGAAATGCCCACCGCGGGAGGTGGGCTGTTGAGGGTCGTCATTCGGCCCCGGGGGACTCCCGTCTTCCCCCGCGTATGCCCTGCCATTTCGAGGGGTGTCCCGGGAGTGACCCTGCTCCGGCCTCAGCGGGGTTCACAGTCCGGGGAGGCAGAATTTCGGGTCCGCAGGCGACGACGTGGGGCCGAGGACACTGCGGTCCCCCTGGGAGGCTCTCCATCAGTCTCGCGCCGCGTGCCCAGAACGGTCACCAGAAGCCGCGCGCACCAGGAGGCCGGCAGGTGGCCGGGGACAGGCGTCCCGGGGGAGGACTGGCGTCCCGGTGCGGTGAGTCCTGGCCCGCGGGCCGTCCGGACCGGGCCCGGGAGGGGCGCGCATTCGCGGGAAGGCGGGGCCGAGGCGGGCCGGAGCCGCGGGGCCCCCGGGGCCCCGGGCCGGGAGGCCGCCTCCCTGGGACACCGCCAGGGGCCGCCATCGCCCCGCGCAGCGCCCCGGCTCCTCCCGGCTCCTCCCGGGCGGAACGCGGGGAGGACGCGCGGGTCCCAGTCCCGAGCCGCTCGCCCGATACCCGAGCCCGACGACGGAGCCGGGAACCGGACGAACCCCGGCGCGTCCGCCCCTAAGTTTCGGGCATTAGGAATCTTTAATTCGATGGCGCAGGGACTCTGGGAGCCAGCGTGGGAGCCAGCGTGGGATGGCTCTCGTTTTCCTCCGCCGGAGCCTCGGTCTTGCTGGGCTTGCTTGGACCAGGCCCTGGTTCGCTGGGAAGCTGCAGCCTGAGCGCGCAGGGCACGGGCCACCTTGGAGGTCTGAGCCCCTTCCCTTCTTCGGTCCCTTCCCGAATGGAGCCCCCCCCCCCATCCCCCATGCTGATGGCTTGCTGGACTCTTGAACATCGGAAGGAAAGTTGGTACTCATCGCCACCCCCCAAAACGTTCCCGTTACTGAAAGGTTAGGGACCGCCACACCGCCCCCCCCTTCCCCGCCGCCACCCCGCCCCCAGCCCAGGGAGCCGAAGAGGAAATTCTAGGGCCAGGCCCCAGAGGCATGAACATAACAGCAACAGTAATAATAGTAATAGCTAATGACACTGAGTCAGCACTTACTACGTGTCAGGCAAAGTTCTGAGCTCCTTACCTGCAGTTACTCATTTCATCCTGACAAGCATTTTCCATGGGAGTATCATCGCTGGTTTACAGATGGGGAAAGTGAGGCCCGGAATCTTCAATCTCTCTGGGTCTCAGTTTCCTGAAACTTCAACATTTGTGAAACAAAGTGGCCCACCAGGTTAGTCATCAATTATTTTTACTGAAATAGCAGCCAATTCATGGTAAGTGGCAAAGTGTAGGGGTGAGACCAGGAGAATGTGTTTTCTGAATGCACCGCTGGGGGACAATGGGGCTAGAAAAATTGCTGAAGGGCCCAGAGGAGAAACGGCTTGGAAATGAGCCACCCCTGAATTTTTCTCTTAAGGCAACCACCTGGTGGAAAAGGCGGGCAAGGCCACCACCTTGACAAGGTTCCTTGGAGGTCGGCCCTTGAAGGGATGTTGATGGAAGTAACCAGTTTTGCCCCGAGTGTGAGAGCCTCACGGTGTGGGAAAAGGGCAGGCTGACGTGAAGCTGGAGGGGACGGTCACTGAGTCACTGTGCTGACTGATGGCCCATTGAGAGGGAGCAGCTACGGACAACCAGCTCGGGGCTGAATGAAGGACTGGGCCCCTTATTTGTGGCATGTGAACCATGTGGCAGAGGCCATGTCCCTGCAGAGGTGGACCTGGAGGGGGTGGTAAGCAGCGGCTTGAAGCTCCACAGCCGTCCCAGAGCTGCTAATGCTGTCAGAAGCTCCAGCCCTGGAGGTGGCACAAGGCTGGGTCCCAATTTTGCCCCCCTTTGAACCTAGAAAATTCTTCCCGGTGCTGAGACAAGGCTTGACTCCCAGAAACTGCCTCGCAGGCCCAGAGCCCTGCTTCCACAGAGAGGGCATCTAATGCCCCAGGAGGGATGAGCTCATTGGATACCTTCTAGGGTGCGGCTGGGGGGACCCCTGGGACAGCCGGAGAGGGGTGCTGACCTGTTTCAGAGCTGCCTCTGTAGTGAGAGCTCAAACCCTCCCCAGCTCCTGCCTTGGGTGTGGCCGTGGGAGCACTGTTGCAGGAGTCCTCACACCCCTGTCAAAGAGCTGTTGGGTCCACTTATAGGGAAAGATTGAGGGCAGAAGGAGAAGAGGGCGTCAGAGGGTGAGATGGCTGGACGGCATCACAAATGCAATGGACATGAACTTGGGCAAACTTCGAGAGATGGTGAGGGACAGGGAGGGCTGGCATGCTGCAGACCATGGGGTCACAAAGAGTTGGACACAACTGGACGACTAAACAACAACCACTTGCCCTTGAGACTGACGTGCCCCCGTGGTAGGATGAAGGGACATTCAAGGCTGTTACAGAAGAGCAGGCCCCCTAATATGATTGCCAGCTCCGGGGCACAGGGGTCCCATCTCATGCTGCTGCCCTAATGGTTGGGGAATCTCTATTCAGACCACCTGGTATGGTTCTCACCCAACCACGTGTTGACTCCAGCTTCTGCCCAAAGAAGCTGCCTTGTTTGGGGCCAGTTCCCACCCTCGAAGCTAGTCATCAGCCATGCAGTGTCCAGCACTGGGTGGTATTTGAAAATGTCTATTTGTAACCTAGTTGAAAGAGCGTGAGCTTTGAAGTCAGATGTGATTGTAAATCTTACTGTTTATCAGCTAGAATATCAGAGCAAGTTTCCTCATCTCTAAATGGTGGCAGTGGTGATGGGGAGCAATGAAAACTGTCTGACGGAACATTGAGAAGATGAAATGAACACCCATGGTGGGATTTTGCAAACAGGAGATGGGGGCAATCCAGGTGTCCAAGTCTTCAGGGACGGTGTCTCCCGCAGGATTTCGGATTCTGCCCCCTAACAGCCCCCTCCCCTGCAGGGCTTTTGGTCTTGGAAACACTCTGTGATACCCCATTGCCGCAGGCCTCCGCCTGACCTGGTTCCAGAACAAAGGCCCTCAGCTGTATGGGATTTACACAGGGGGCTGCGTGGGAGGCAATTTAGAGGGAAAAGAAGATTTTAAAGTAATGACAGCTCATATAGTTGATGGAAATCTAAAAAAAGTCAGACAGTTAAGTCTGGGGAGGAAAAGACTAGGAAGAACTGAATAAAGAGACTGAGAGATCAAGTCAGACACAGGAGAATTTCCTGTGAATCGAAGCATCAGAGGAGGGGGTCAAGGCGCTCAGCAGTGGTCATCAGCAAGAGCTCTGCAGCCAGACTGCTTGGATCTCATCCCAGCTCTTTTTTTTTTAATATGTATTTTGATGTGGACCATTTTTTTAAGGTGAAGTCTTTTAACCACTGGACCACCAGTGTGTGCATGCTAAGTCACTTCAGTCCTGTCTGACTCTGTGACCCTATGGACAGTAGCCCCCGCCAAGCTACAGTCAAGAATACTAGAGTGGGTTGCCGTGCCCGCCTCCAGGGGATTTTCCCCATACGGGGATTGAACCTGCATCTCTTATGTCTCCAGCATTGGCAGGTGGGTTCTTTACCACTAGTGCCACCTGGAAGCCCTGGACAACCAGGGAAGTCCCTAAATTTTATGTATATTTTGCCACTATTTTACTTTTTTTTTAATCTCCTCTGTCCATGGGATTTCCCAGGCAAGAATACTGGAGTGAGTTGCCAATTCCTCCTCCAGGACATCTTCCGGGTATCGAACCCGAGTCTCCTGAGTCTCTTGCATTGAGGGCAGATTCTTTACCTCTTGAGCCATCAGGGAAACCCAGGTCTCATCCCAGCTCTTGCACTTACAAGCTTGGCCTTCAAGCATCTGTGCCTCAGTTTCTTCATCTGGGGATGGTCATACCCCTCGGAGAGCTGTTACAAGGATGAAATGAGTTCATGTGTGTGAATCGCCGAGCAGTGCCTGACTTGTGCTGAGGGCTCTGTGAGTGCTAGCTAGTGTTATCTTTCCTTTGGAATGAATACTTAGAGAATTAGGGAACGTGAACAGAGCGGCCACAGAGACCCCGAGCCTAACCATCTCTTCTACAGGTGAGCAATCTGAGCCCAGAGAGCTGCTCTCCCCACGGCCCCTGTGTGGATGCTCCAGCCTCACGCCCACCACCAGCTCCTTCTTTGCTGAACCGCTAGGTTTGCCTCCACAGCACTCTGGGGGACTGGGTCTTGCTGAAACGCAGCACCTGGGCAGGGTCACCGTGGCCTGCTGTGAATCAGTCACGGTGCTTATGATGGACACCCTGTCCATGGGATTCTCCAGGCAAGAATACTGGAGTGGGTCGCCATTTCCCCCTCCAGGGGGTCTTCCTGATCCAGTCTTCAAATCAAGAGTCTCTTAGATCTCCTACATTGGCAGGCGGGTTCTTTACCACTAGTGCCAGCTGGGAAGACTTGGGATGGACAATCCAACTCAAAACAGGTTAAGGAAAAAAAGAAAAAGAGATGATTGCTCCTGTACCAAGGAGTCTGAGGTACCTTTCAGGCACAGGGGAACCTGGGTGTGAAGAGATCCCATCGGCCGCTGTCTCTCCTTTGTGTTTCTGTAGGGGGGCTTCCTCCTCAGGTGGGCTTTCCGTGTGGGAGGTATGGGGGACCACCTGCAACTCTAAGCTCACATTGTCCTTGCGTTTAAAAGGTAGGCTTTGTTTTTTTCTTTCTGACTTACTTCACTCTGTATGACAGACTCTAGGTCCATTCATGTCTATTAACACATATATGTGGAATCTAGAAGAATGGAACAGATGAAGGTATTTGCAGGAACAGAGATGCAGCTTTAGACAACAGACCCATGGACGTGGGGGAGGATGGGACGGATTGGGATATTAGGACTGAACATATACACTCCTGTGTATAAAATAGCTAGCTAGTGGGAACCTGCCATAAAGCCCAGGAAGCTCAGCTCGATGCTCTGCGGTGACCTAGAGGGCTGGAGAGGGTGGTATGCGTGGGAGGGAAGGGGTATGTGTATACACAGAGCTGATTCACTTCATTGTACAGCAGAAGCTAACACAACATTGTGGAGCATATATACGCCAATAAGAAAAATAAAATATGTAGGATTTATTATTGGATATGGGGAGGCAACAGATCCCGCCACAATCACTGTTGAAAAGATACGTTGTTTCTCACAGCTCCTAAGAGGAGCTTCCTGCATCATACAGGACCATGTGGGGAAGAATCACGTGGGTCAGGAAGACACCTTTGCAGTGTCTACCCTGTTTGTAGCCGGAAAACAAACATGAGAACAAGAGCCTGTATTCTGGTGTTTGTGGGAACGAATGGATAACCGGGGTGAGCAGGCTAAGCAAGCACTGGCTAGTTTGAATAACTTCAGAGGGGCTGCCCCTGGATGTCTGACACCTATCCTTGGGATGATTAGAAGAGGGACCACAAGGCCCCGGAGTGTAAGAGCCAGTGAAGGAGGTGGGGGTAGGGTGGGCTCTGGTTAATTTGCATATGAAAGGCACACCGGTTTACCATCTCTCGGAACTGGCTAGCCCTGGGAGAGGCAGTCATGTCAGGGTCAGCAAGGCCCCAGATGTCAAAGCATCAGAAATATGAAAAGGAAAAAAAACTCTAATGAGTACAGCTGACAGTTAGCCTCCCCACAAAAGACTTGCCTCTCTCAACATCACTGACTGGCATCTGGGAGGGTTTCTGATTGGCCCACTCTTGTGATGCGCGTAGACCCACAGCATGGGAAGGACAGGGAAAACCTGGGTTTCTCATCCTTTCTTGATGGGAATACAAAATAGTACAGAAGCTCTGAAAATGGTTTGGCAATTTCTCAAAACACTAAGCACTTAAGCTTCCCACATTGGTTCAATGGTAAAGAATCTGCCTGCCAATGCAGGAGATGTAAGAACCGCAGGTTCAAACCCTGGTTTGGGAAGATCCCCTGGAGAATGAAATGGCAACCCATTCTAGAATTCTTGCCTGGAGAATCCCATAGACAGAAGAGCCTGGCAGGCTCCATGGGGTCACAAAGAGTTGGACATGACTGAGCACGCATGTAAGCAAGCACTTAGCCTATGACCCAGCAAAGGGACATTTATCCTAGAGAAATGAAGGTGTATGCCCACACACAAACCTGTACATGAATATTCACAACAGTTTATTTGGAATAGTCCCCAAAAGCCAGTCTCAAATACACACTGTTCAATTTTACAACATTCTTGGATGAGAAAATTAGGGAGATAGAGAAGAGATTGCTGGTTGCCTGGGGCTAGGGACGAAGGTGGGTGGGAGTGGTACCACGAGGGAAACCTCTGTGATGCTGGAGTCCTTATCTTGATGGGGTGGTGGTTATGGGAACCAGTCCACATGGTGAATGGCATCGCACTACACACATGTTGTCTCAATGTCAATTTCCTGGCGTTGATGTATTTGATCTTCTGTAGCTATGTATTTGGTCTACTATAGCTATAGCACAGACTTTATTTTCTTGGGCTCCGAAATCACTGCAGATGGTGACTGCAGCCATGAAATTTAAAGACATTTGTTCATTGGAAGAAAAGCTATAACCAACTTAGACAACATATTGAAAAGCAGAGATATTACCTTTGCCGACAAATGTCCATCTAGTCAAAGCTATGACTTTTCCAGTAGACATGTATGGACATGAGAGTTGGACTATAAAGAAAGCTGAGTGCCGAAGAATTGATGCTTTTGAACTGTGGTGTTGGAGAAGACTGTTGAGAGTCCTTTGGACTGCAAGGAGATCCAACCAGTCCATCCTAAAGGAAATCAGTCCTGAATATTCATTGGAAAGACTGATGCGGAAGCTGAAACTCCAATACTTTGGCCACCTGATATGAAGAACTGACTCCTTGGAAAAGACCCTGATGCTGGGAAAGATTGAAGGCAGGAGGAGAAGGGGACAACAGAGGATGAGATGGTTGGATGGCATCACCGACTCGATGGACATGAGTTTAAGCAAGCTCTGGGAGTTGGTGATGGACAGGGAAGCCTTGTGTGCTGCAGTCCATGGGGTCAAAAAGAGTTAGACACAACTGAGCGACTGAACTGAAGTAAACTGACTGATAGCTATGTCTGGATACGTATAGGGCTTCCCAGGTGGCGCTCATGGTAAAGAACCCGCCTACCAATGCAGGAGACATAAGAGATGCAGGTTCAATCCCTGGGTTGGGAAGATCCACTGGAGAAGGAAATGGCAACCCACTCCAGTATTTTTGCCTGGAGAATCCCATGGACAGTGAAGCCTGGTGGGCTATGGTCCATAGGGTAGCAAAGAGTCAGAAAGGACTGAAGCGACTTAGCACATAGTTACGTAAGACATCACCATTGGGGGGAACTGGGTGAAGTGTACCTGGGACCTCTCTGTCTTATTTTTCCAGCTTCCTGTGAGTCTGTAATTATTTCAAAATAAAGAGTAAGCAGATCTTAAAGAGCTTTTTGCTTTGAGAGGACAAAAGCAGTCTTTGTGGGGCCTCCGGTTTTAAGTCAATGAACAGTCATCGTTGCCTTGAGGCGGAGGCATGGGTCCTGGCTGTGTTTTCCTGCCTGTGTCCTGGGAGAAGGAAGCCTCTGTTTTGCTCTCCCATCAACATTACATGCTGTCGCTTTAGTCGTTTCTGACTCTTTGCGACCGTGTGGACCATAGCCCGCCAGACCCCTCTGTCCATGGGATTCTCCAGGCAAGAATATTGGAGAGGGTTGCCATGCCCTCCTCCAAGGGATCCTCCTGACTCAGGGATTGAACCTACGTATTTTATGTCTCCTGCATTGGAAGACGGGTTCTTCACCACTAGCTCCATTACTTGCAGCCATAATTGTGCCGGGTGATGAACTTCAGCTAATCAACCCGGTGAACTTTAGAAATAGAGAAATAGACACTGTGGGTCTTTAGAAGCAAGAATGGTGATGGAATTTTCTTTTTTTTTTTTAATAAAAATAATTTTTTTTTGCCACACCACTAGGTGTGTGGGCTCTTAGTTCCCCAACCAGGGATCGAACCCAAGCCCCTTCCAGTGGAAGCCTGAGTCTTAACCTCTGAACTGCCAGGGAAGTCCCAAGGTGATGGAATTTTCCGTGTCCAACCCAAATGAATCCTACCCGGCAACCTGGAAAACACTGATGATGGACAATGAGATAATTAGGAGACAAATTTCTGGGTCTTGTGGTTGTGTCTTTTATGTAAAACGTAAATGCATGTGGATAACAGCAGGAAGGAGACAGGCACAAATGAACGCATGCATCTGTGCTTTGACGGCAGTAGAGTTAAGGGCACGTGTCCTTCTTCTGCTTTTTAAAGTCTGAAGTTGTTTGTGGTTGTATTCATTTTAAATTTCATTTTATTTTCTAAACATACGATCTGAGATACATTCCTTGCACCTCCCCCCCAGGAGCCACTTTTGTTTGCTTCTAGTGTCTCCTTGCATGTTTTCTTGGGGTCAATCCAAGCAAGCCTGAGGAAGAGTCTTATTTTTCTACCCTCTACTGTAGAAATGGAGCTAAATGAATTGTTTCTGTTTTTTTTTTTTTCCACTTAGCAATCTTTCTGAATCCCTGCATGTTACCTTTTTATCAAAACAAACAAATGAACAAAGGGGAAAACCCGAACAAGCATACACGTGTCAGCGCTGTGACTGCTAACACAGCGAGCAGACTTGGGTCAGGCCCTTAGCGGCTGCCTTGGTTGGCAGAGTCCAGGCCACCTCCCTCCACTCCCCATCTTTCTCCCCCTCCTTTCCTAGGGAAACGAAGGACTCCCATTCTCTCCCATTTACCTGGAGGTGTTGGGCCCAGTCCACAGAGCTGGGCAGGTATCTGTGGCCATGTTGCTTTGTGAGGTTTGGGGACAGAGGTGAATGGGTTTCTGCCAGCTGCCGGTGCATCTTTCTGCCGTGGCCTTGTCATTACTGTCTTGCCCCCATCCCCCCAAATTTTGAACCACAAGAGCGGCCTTAATTATAGCTAGCACCCCCTTCTCCCCCGCTTCTCCTCTCCTACCAAGGCAGCCTGCCCCCTCCTGCCTGTGCCCATGGTAAAGAAACGATCCCAATCCATCGGTCTCCTGGGACAGGTAAGGGCTTCCAAGCCCTTTGGTGGGGAAGCTGAGAGGCACCCCTGGCCGCCCTGTTCCGGTCAGGGTGCCAAGCCCCCCAGCGCAGGCCTTGTCTGGATCTAGGTTCTGAATGCCGGGGGAGTCTGGGCATGGCTGGTCCCACACCCTGGGACAGGTGTGGGCTCCAGGATGCTGACAGCAGGATGCCATCAGGGACGGAGGGAGGCGGCCTGATACCAGGAACGGTGTTAGTCGCTCAATCGTGTCCGACTCTTTGCGACCCTGCGGATTGTAGCCCTCCAGGCTCCTCTGTCTATGGGGATTCTCCGGGCAAGAATACTGCTGCCCAAAAGCAGCAGAAATGCCAGCAGGGACAGCCTCTCTGTTGTTTCCCGACCTCAGCACCGCTGTGTCTTTCTCTTTCCTGTGCCAGGATCTGGCTCTGGGGAGGAGCCCTGGGGAGGCTGACTATACAGAATTTGCCCCTAGAGGTACATTATATGTCCTCAGGACAGGAGGCACCTGCGGCCTGGGGCTGACAGACCCGGATAAGTTGGCCTTGGAATGCTGGCCAGCTGGAAAGAAGCCCCTCAGGGGCTGGGCTCTGCAGCCAGCTGCTTGTATTCAGTGGATGGTTCCTCTGTTTCCTCCTGGAAAGTGGGTGAAACAGCCGCCTTCCCTTTTGTCCTAGGGCGCAGCAGAAGTAGATCAGATCAGATGGCAAACTCATGTATTCCTGCTGAGGAGGGAGGTGATGCAAATGGGGGCAACAGTCCGTAAAAAAAGATATTATCCCCTCTGAAACATGATGCCGTCTTTTTTTTTTTTTTTTAAATTTTATTTTATTTTTAAACTTTGCAAAATTGTATTAGTTTTGCCAAATATCAAAATGAATCCACCACAGGTATACATGTGTGGCCCACCCTGAACCCTCCTCCCTCCTCCCTCCCCATACCATCCCTCTGGGTCGTCCCAGTGCACTAGCCCCAAGCATCCAGTATCGTGCATCGAACCTGGACTGGCAACTCGTTTCATACATGATATTTTACATGTTTCAATGCCATTCTCCCAAATCTTCCCACCCTCTCCCTCTCCCACAGAGTCCATAAGCCTGTTCTATACATCAGTGTCTCTTTTGCTGTCTCGTACACAGGGTTATTTTTACCATCTTTCTAAATTCCATATATATGCGTTAGTATACTGTATTGGTGTTTTTCTTTCTGGCTTACTTCACTCTGTATAATAGGCTCCAGTTTCATCCACCTCATTAGAACTGATTCAAATGTATTCTTTTTAATGGCTGAGTAATACTCCATTGTGTAGATGTACCACAGCTTTCTTATCCATTCACATGATGCCATCTTGACCTGGCTTTTATTTCTTCCTCTGTGGCTCAGATGGTAAAGAATCCACCTGCAAAGCAGGAGACCTGGGTTCGATCCCTGGGTCGGGGGAGATTTCCTGGAGGAAGGCATGGCAACCCACTCCAGTATTCTTGTCTGGAGAATCCCATGGACAGAGGAGCCTGGAGGTCTATAGTCCATGGGGTTACAAAGAGTTGGATGTGACTGAGTGACTAAGTACAGCACAGCACTTTCGTCTTGTGTGCAGGTGTGCTAAGTCATTTCAGTCGTGTGAGGCTCTGTGTGACCCCATGGACGGGAGCCCATCAGGCTCCTCTGTCCATGGGACTCTCCAGGCAAGAATACTGGCATGGGTTGCCACTCCCTTCTCCAGGGAATCTTCCCAACCCAGGGATTGAACCCGCAGTTCTTAGGTCTCCTGCACTGGCAGGCGGGTCCTTTACCACTAGTGCCACTGGGAAGCCCCACTTGCTTCTTACCTCTGCCCTAAGGAAAGCAGAGGTCACAGTGATTACAGCTGGGCCTCCGGGGGGCACGAAGACCATGGGGAACGGAGCGTGTGACCCCACACCCGAAGGGGCCGCGGCTATGGGGCTGGCAGGCGGCTGCTAAGCAGGACCACGAGCCCACTGTCGCCAGATCTAAGTTTTTAGGTGACGTTGGAACCCCATTTCTGTTGATGTTTCCTAAAGTTGGAACATTGGCAAATGATTTAAAAAACTGTCAAACATTGCAGGCCAATCAAAATAGGTCAGAGTATGGTACTGGCACAAAGACAGAAATATAGATCAATGGAACAAAATAGAAAGCCCAGAGATAAATCCACGCACATATGGACACCTTATCTTTGACAAAGGAGGCAAGAATATACAATAGATTAAAGACAATCTCTTTAACAAGTGGTGCTGGGAAAACTGGTCAACCACTTGTAAAAGAATGAAACTAGAACACTTTCTAACACCATACACAAAAATAAACTCAAAATGGATTAAAGATCTAAACGTAAGACCAGAAACTATAAAACTCCTAGAGGAGAACATAGGCAAAACACTCTCCGACATACATCACAGCAGGATCCTCTATGACCCACCTCCCAGAATATTGGAAATAAAAGCAAAAATAAACAAATGGGACCTAATTAACCTTAAAAGCTTCTGCACAACAAAGGAAACTATTAGCAAGGTGAAAAGGCAGCCTTCAGAATGGGAGAAAATAATAGCAAATGAAGCAACTGAAAAACAACTAATCTCAAAAATATACAAGCAACTCATACAGCTCAACTCCAGAAAAATAAATGACCCAATCAAAAAATGGGCCAAAGAACTAAATAGACATTTCTCCAAAGAAGACATACAGATGGCTAATAAACACATGAAAAGATGCTCAACATCACTCATCATCAGAGAAATGCAAATCAAAACCACTATGAGGTACCATTTCACACCAGTCAGAATGGCTGCGATCCAAAAGTCTACATAAATGCTGGAGAGGGTGTGGAGAAAAGGGAACCCTCTTACACTGTTGGTGGGAATGCAAACTAGTACAGCCACTATGGAGTGGATGATTCCTTAAAAAACTGGAAATAGAACTGCCTTATGATCCAGCAATGCCACTGCTGGGCATACACACTGAGGAAACCAGAAGGGAAAGAGACACGTGTACCCCAATGTTCATCGCAGCACTGTTTATAATAGCCAGGACATGGAAGCAACTTAGATGTCCATCAGCAGATGAATGGATAAGAAAGCGGTGGTACATATACACAATGGAGTATTACTCAGCCATTACAAAGAATACGTTTGAATCAGTTCTAATGAGGTGGATGAAACTGGAGCCTATTATATAGAGTGAAGTAAGCCAGAAAGAAAAACACCAATACAGTAAACTAACGCATATATATGGAATTTAGAAAGATGGTAACAATAACCCTGTGTACGAGACAGCAAAAGAGACACTGATGTATAGAACAGGCTTATGGACTCTGTGGGAGAGGGAGAGGGTGGGAAGATTTGGGAGAATGGCATTGAAACATGTAAAATATCATGTATGAAACGAGTTGCCAGTCCAGGTTCGATGCACGATACTGGATGCTTGGGGCTAGTGCACTGGGACGACTCAGAGGGATGGTATGGGGAGGGAGGAGGGAGGAGGGTTCAGGATGGGGAACACATGTATACCTGTGGTGGATTCATTTTGATATTTGGCAAAACTAATACAATTATGTAAAGTTTAAAAATAAAATAAAAAAGAAAAGAAAAAGTTTTTACCTTTTCAGCAGTAAATATAATGTTAGCATGGGTTTTTCATAAGTGGCCTTTGTTGTGTTAAAATATGTATTTCAACTTCTATACCAACTTTTCATCCCTCTAAACCAATTTTAATAAGAATTTTTATCTTAAATGGATGTAGAATTTTGGAAAATCCTTTTTCTGTGTATTGAGATGAGTATGTGATTTTTATCCTTCCTGTTGTTAACATGGTATATCACATTAAATGATTTGCAAATATTTAAAAAAAAAGCAAAAAAACAGGTCAGAGGGCCAGATTTAGGCCTCAGGCCACCAGTTCATCGACCTCAGACCCAGACCTCTTCAGGCTCTGCATGTCTGCGGGCAGGAACCCAGCCTTCTCCCCCCGGCAGTGGGCAAAGGTCCGCGGCCTTGTGCTCCCCACTCTGAGCTATGAGACACTGAAATATTGCATTTTATTTATTTATTACTATTAAAAAAGTTTACTTACTTTTGTTGAAGTCTAGCTGCTATACAATATTATATAAGCTACAGGTGCCCAATACAGTGAGGTCTTCACAGTGGTTTACACTTTTTAAAGGCCATGCTCCATTTATAGTTATTATAAAGTATTGGCAATATTCCCTGGAGCTTATGTTACACCTGACAGTTTGTACTGCTCGATCCCCCAACCACTGCATTGCCCCTCCCCGCTTCCGTCTCCCTGCAGGTAACCATTAGTTCTCCGTATCTGTGAGTCTGCCTCTTTTTTTTGGTTATATTCGTTATATTCCCAATTTGTTGTATTTTTAGATTCCACATATAAATGATATCACCCAGGGTTTGTGCTTCTCAGTCTGACTTATGAAATACTCCATTCTGAGGCATGTGTGCTAAGTGACTTCAGCTGTGTCCAACTCTTTGTGACCCTGTAGACTATAGCCCGCTGGGCTCCTCTGTCCATGGGATTTTTCAGGCAAGAATACTGGAGTGGGCTGCCATGCCCTCCTCCAGGGGATCTTCCCAACCCAGGGATCGAGCCCGAGTCTCCTGTGTCCCCTGCATAGGAGGCAGACTCTTCCCTGCTGAGCCATTGGGGAAAGCCCTTTGAGGCACACGTGTTTAAAGGATTTTCTGGAAGGCTGGTGCCTGTCTTTCCCACGGTTTCACAGGAGCCGCTTGAAATGGCGGATGTGCTCTGCAGTGACACTTGGTGACCTCCAGCCAGGCCTGTCACTCCCTCTAGGCCCCAGTCTCACCATCTGTAGAATGAAGAACAGACCCTCACCTAGAGACTTATCCAGATCAAACCTCTCTGTTCGCTTTAGGACCAATTTTTTTGGTGGGGCGGGGGAGGAGTAGGAGTTTTCGTAACACAAAATTAAAATGCAACAAATCTCACTCATGGTTTTAGCCGAGTCCTTGAGGCTGCTACGTCTAACAGAAATATAAGGTGAACCATGGATATAATTTAACATTTTCTAATAGATTCATTGACTCAATGGACTTGAATTTGATTAAACTCCTGGAGTTGGTGATGGACAGGGAAGCCTGGCGGGCTGTAGCCCATGGGGTCACAAAGAGTCAGACACGACTGAGCGACTGAACTGAACTGAATAACCACATTAAAAAATGAAAAGAAAGAGTTGAAATCAATTTTAATAATACATTTTACTTAATGCAATATAAAAATATTATCAGTTCAACATGTAATTAATATAGCAAATAAGATATTTTTTGTCATTTTACATTGTTAACGAGATATTTTGCATTCTTTTTCATACTGAGTCGTGGAGAGCCAGTGTTTCATGCTTAGGGCACGTCTCATGTGCCCGGTAGCCACATGTGACCAGTGGCTGCCATACTGGACAGCGAGGCGTTGAGGCAAGACGTGCCAACTATTCATCCCCATTCCCAAGTGAGATGCCAGGTCACCTAAGGGAGAGGGAAGACAGCGCATACCCTCCCCTCCTCTGACAAGATTTTTCCTTCCCAATGAAAAACAGTCTTCACAGTGCCGGGCAGACACACCATGTTCAGTCTACCCAGCATGCAGTGCTCTGCAACCCAGGCAGGGGTCTGTTTCCACCATCTGTCCATCAGCTCTGGGACTAGTTCTGGGAAGGCAAGCCCTGCAGAGAAGAGCCGGAGTGTCCACTTCAGGGTGTTTAGCCTTCCACCACCTCTAGCCTTGAGAGCCACTGGGAACCTCTCCCCCATCCCTTACCCCACCAGTGTGAACCCTGAAGGAGCCAGAGGCAGCTCCGAGTGGGAGGAGAAGAAACTTGAGATGGGGAACAGAGAAGACCCCCACCACACCTCCTTCCCAAAAACAGTCTCCCAGCCAGCAGCAACCCTGGATGGGAGTTCAGTTCAGTTCAATTCAATCGCTCAGTTGTGTCTGACTCTTTGCGACCCCACGGACTGCAGCACACCAGGCCTCCCTGTCCATCACCAACTCCCAGAGCTTGCTCAAACTCATGTCCATCAAGTCAGTGATGCCAGCCAACAATCTTATCCTCTGTCATCCCCTTCTCCTCCTGCCTTCAATCTTTCCCAGCATCAGGGTCTTTTCCAAGGAGTCAGTTCTTCGCATCAGGTGGCCAAAGTATTGGAGTTTCAGCTTCAGCATCAGTCTTTCCAATGAATATTCAGGACTGATTTTCCCTTAGGATTGACTGGATAGGAGAGTGAGCTTGAAATTGAAATGGAGTTTTGAAGTCCTTGATTGTTCCACTGCACGGGGTACTATTTCCTGAAATAAGGCTACTTTTGTTTCTGAAAGTAATCAGAGGATTTGCTTTAAATATTTCAGCAAAGACAAAGTGTGTGTGTTGGCAGTGGGAGGGGTGGGGTGGGGAAATGGGAATTGATAAAGCAAGTAGGACTGTTGATAATTGTTGAAGCAGGGTGATTGGGTATGTGGGGATTCGTAAGACCATTTTCCTTAGTTTGGGAGGTGTGTGAAAATTTCCAAAATACAATTTTTTAAAAAGTATTTATTTATTTGGTTGTATCGGGTCTTAGTTGCGCTAACGAGGGATCCTTTCATTGTGACTCACAGACTCTGGACTTACCGCACTTGGGCGTCATTGCCCTGAAGCATGTGGGATCTTAGTTCCCTGAGCCGTGATCGAACCCGAGTCCTCTGCCTTGCAAGGCAGATTCTCAATCACTGGGCCACCAGGGGAGTCCCTCCATAATATAAATTTTTAGAGGTGATCAGAGGACTTTTTGAAATTGGGAATGAACAGGATAGGCACAGAATCTACTGGAGACTCACTTAATGGGGTCAGATCAGAGCAGGTTTCAATGGGTGAAAAACATGAGCCAGAATTGTAAAATAATAAAATTGTTTTCTGGGCACATCTCATGAGGTCCACTTGTCCAGTGGGCTGGTGGAATTTATAGGTCCTCGCCCTCCAACCATCCCCACTCCTGAGGTTGTGCCTTCTGGCTGACTCCCCGAGTGCTCACCCCAGCTGGCCTGGGCTCCCCAATATTTTGGATGGTTTTGTGACACAGTAGTTCCTGTGGCAGACACTCAGATGGATGTTCCTGAAGTGCAGAGGCCCTTGGGTCACGGAAGGACAACCCCTGTGAAGATATTGAGCACAGCAGGGGCCATTAGTCACCAGGGAGCATTTGACATTTTGAAATGAACTCAACGCTCTCCCATAAATAAGCTCAAACACCGAATCACGCCTGGAGCGGGGAGGTGGTGGCTAGAGGTCAGCTGAAGTGCTCTGGGACGCTTGATAAAATGTCTAAATGCGTGTAAAGTGAGCAGCCTGGTGCACAAAGTTCCCTCCGTTTGGAGCACCTGTCCCTGAAACCCACAGCCCGGGCCTCTGTGGACTTCTCCGCCTCTCTGAGAAAGAAACTTTACTTAGTGTTTGACTTTTGTTCCTGAATGTTATAGCTAATACTTTGTGAAGACATCCTGAGTGTTAGGCCTTGTCCAGTGCTTTGTGTGAATTATTTCATCTGCAGAGGAACACTGTGAGGAGGGGATTATCATTTCCCTGCTTCCCAGGTGGCACTAGTGGTAAAGAACCCACCTGCCGATGCAGGAGATGTGAAAACCTCAGGTTTGATCCCCGGGTCGGGAAGATCTCCTGGAGGAGGGCATGGCAACCCACTCCAGGATCCTTGCCTGGAGAATCGCATGGATAGAGGAGCCAGGCTGGCTACTGTCCCTGGGGTCAGACACGACTGAAGTGACTTTGCATGCACGCACGCTGCATAGATGACAAATAGGAGCGCCCAGAGGTTTCTGGTGAGTGACTTGTCCCAGGACAAAAAGGGAGTGAGTTGTGACCACACAGCCCAGCAACCACTGTGGAAGCCCGCCTTTCAGGGAGCGTCAGGAAACCAGGCTCATTACACAGACAGACCAAAAAGTGCCGGATGCGTGGGAAGACTCTGGGGTGAGGCTCCCAGCTGAGGTCGTGGAAGAGTTTAGTCGCAGGGCAGTTCTTACGGGACATTCCGATACATGTCCGGTGACGTGTGACCCCTGCCAACCAGGGGGTCTTGGGTGACCTGGGAGAAGAATTGATTAAGAATTAATTAATTGCTTTTAAAGATTGGTTGTTTATTTCTGGCTGTGCCAGATCTTCGTTGCTGTGTGTGCCCTTCTCTATAGTAGGAGTGTAGCGGTGGCTTCTCTTGCTGTGGAGCCTGGACCCCAGGGAGCTCCAGCTCAGTAATTGTTGCGTGTAGGCTTAGTTGCTCCATAGCATGTGGGATTTTTGGCAGGTGGATTTTTTAACCACTGGACCTCCAGGGAAGCCCTGAGTAAGAATGACTTGTGATGAGGTCAGATCTTTCAAAGTGGGAGAGGATGTTTTTCTGTGTAACCCGTCTCTCCTCCCGGCCCGCGCGGCCACACTCTTCGTTGGCTTAGCAAATCTTTCCTTCGGTGGCCCTGCAGAGTCCATCAGAGACATGAGCTTTGTTGTTGTTCAGTCACTGAGTCCCGTCTGACTCTTTGTGACCCCATGGACTGCAGCATGCCAGGCTTCCCTGTCGTGGACTATCTCCCGGAGTTTGCTCAAACTCATGTCCACTGAGTCGGTGATGCCATCCAGCCATCTCATCCTCTGTCATCCCCTTCTCCTTTCACCTTCAATTTTCCCAGCATGAGGGTCTTTTCCAATGAATCGCTCTTCGCATCAGGTGGCCAAAGTACTGGAGCTTCAACTTCAGCCTCAGTCCTTCCAGTAAATATTCAAGGTTGATTTCCTTTCGGATTGACTGGTTTGATCTTGCTGTTCAAGAAATTCTCAAGCGTCTTCTCCAGCACACCACGGTTCAAAAGCATCAATTCTTTAGCAATCAGCTTTCTTTATGGACCAACTCTCACAGCCGTAAGTAACTACTAGAAAAACCATAGAGGGGGGAGGAGCCAAGATGGCGGAGGAGTAGGACGGGGAGAACACTTTCTCCCCCACAAATTCATCAAAAGAGCATTTAAACATCGAGTAAATTCCACAAAACAACTTCCGAATGCCGGCAGAGGACATCAGGCACCCAGAAAAGTAGCCCAACTCTTCGAAAGGAGGTAGGAAAAAATATAAAAGACAAAAAAAGAGACAAAAGAGGGAGGGACGGAGTTCCGTCCCGGGAAGGGAGTCTTAAAAAGAGAGAAGTTTCCAAACACCAGGAAACCCTCTCACTGCCGAATCTGTGCCGAGCTTTGGAAGCACAGAGGGCAACATAAAAGGGAGGGGGAAAAAAAAAATAAACAATTAAAAATCGCGGACTGTGAGCCCTACGGGAACTCCCCCAGCGGAGAAGCAGCGCAGACGCCTGCACACGGCATTAGCAAGCGGGGGCTGGGCAGGGAAGTGCGGCGCGGGCTGTGTCCCTTAGAGTAAGAATCGGGCCGAATGTCCTGAGCGCTATCTGAGCGAAATAATTTGGGCTAGCAAACCAGACTGTGGGATATCTACCACGCGAAAAGCCAGCCCTAACCTAAGACACCGCCAGGCCCGCGCACAGAACAAAGGACTGAACAGAGATAGCCGGCTGCAGACCTCCCCCTCCGGTGACAGGCAACCAGAGCCGGAAGGGGGCAATCGCAGCCCCAGAGAGACACTATCTATAAAACTGTAAGCAGGCTTCTTTGCTAACTAAAACTTCTTGGGGGTCTGGACGGTCAACATCTGCCTGAGAAGGTGCGCCGGTTTTACACCCAGATAACCGAGTGGCGGGGAGGCGATAAGTCGCAGCATTGGCGCCCGCCAAGCACCTCATCGCCTGAGCTGCTCGACCTGGGAAGAACACAAAACGCAGGCCCAACCGAGTCTGCGCCTCTGAGGACTACCCGAGTGCCTGAACCTGAGCGGCTTGGACCTGGGAGCTCAGTCCAGGGCCGGCCTCTGATTGTTCCCGGCGGAACAACCTAGAGCCCAAGCAGTGTGGGCAGGGAGGTTACACACGCCGTGAGCGGGGGCAGACCCAGTGTGGCTGAGGCACTTCGAGCGCACACCAGTGTTATCTGTTTGCAGCATCCCTCCCTCCCTCCCCACAGCGCGGCTGAACAAGTGAGCCTAAATTTAAAAAAAAAAAAAAAAAAAAAAAAAATAGGGTCCTCCACCGTCCCCTTTGTGTCAGGGCGGGAACCAGACACTGAAGAGACCAGCAAACAGAAGAAGCTCTAACAGAGGGAAACGCCTTGGAAGCTACAGGCCATAGATTAAAACCCTGTGGTTACTACGGATTACATAGGAAGGGGCCTATAGATCTTGAGAAATATAAGTCGGACTAAGGAACTGCCAAAAATGAACTGAACCCACAATACTCACAACAAAACCAGAGAAAGACCTAGATATATTTTTACTATTTTTACGATCAATCTTTCTTTCTTTCTTTTTTTTTTTAATTAAAAAAAAAATTTTTTTAAGTCCTCTATTGTCCTTTAATTTTCACTTTTATAACTATTACTTTGCAAAAAAAAAAAAAAAGACCCTATTTTTTTTTTTTTTTTTCTTCTTCAGCAAACTTCATATATATATTTTATAATTTTTTGACCGTGGTTTTTTTTTTTTTTTTTCTTTTTCTTTTTTCTTTTTCTTCTTTTCTTTAACATTGCATTTTTGAAATTCCAAACTCTACTCTAGATTTTTAATTTTAGCCTTTTGATATATGTTATCAATTTTGTACCTATAGTTTTTTTCATAATTGCTGTGACTTTTTTTTTTTCCTCTGTTTCTTTCTCTTCTTCTTTTATATAACATCGTATATCTGCAATTCCAAACTCTACTCAAGATTTTTAATTTATGCTTTTTGGTATTTGATATCAATTTTGTACCTGTATTTTCTTTATAATTTTTGCGACATTGTTTTTGTTGGTTTGTTTGTTTTCTCTCTTTATTTTTCTTCTTCTTCTTTTTTTTTTTTTTTTTTTTTTTAACGTTGTATTTTTGAAATTCCAAACTCTACTCTGGATTTTTAATTTTTGCTGTTTGGTATTAGTTATCAATTTTGTACCTGTAGTTTCTTTATTACTTTCACGACCTTGTTTGTTTTTCTTTGTTCGTTTTTTCTCTCTTTCTTTTCCTTCTCCTTTTCATTAACATCGCATTTTTGAAATTCCAAACTCTACTCTAATTTCTAATTTTTGTTTTTATGTATTTGTTACCAATTTTGTACCTTTAAGAACCCAATCTTCAGGACCCATTTTTCACTAGTGTACGAGATTACTGGCTTGACTGCTCTCTCTCCCTTTGGACTCTCCATTTTCTCCACCAGGTCACCTGTATCTCCTCCCTAACCCCTCTCTACTCTACCCAACTCTGTGAATTTCTGTGTGTTCCAGACGGTGGAGAACACTTAAGGAACTGATTACTGGCTGGATCTGTCTCCCGCCTTTTCATTTCCCCCTTTTATCCTTCTGGCCACCTCTGTCTCCTGCCTCCTTCTTCTCTTCCCTGTATAACTCCGTGAACATCTCTGAGTGGTCCAGTTGTGGAGTGCACATAAGGAAGTGACTACTGGCTAGCCCACTCTCTCCACTATTGATTCCACCTCATCTCATTTGGGTCACCTCTAACTCCCTCCTCCCTCTTCTCTTCTCCATGTAACGCTGTGAACCTCTCTGAGTGACCCTCACAGTAGAGAAACTTTTCATCTTTAACGTAGATGTTTTATCAGTGGTGCTGTATAGAAGGAGAAGTTTTGAAACTACTGTAAAATTAAGACCGATAACTGGAAGTAGGAGGCTTAAGTCCAATCCCTGACTCCAGGGAACTCCTGACTCCAAGGAACATTAATTGACAGGAGCTCATCAAACGCCTCCATACCGACACTGAAACCAAGCACCACACAAGGGCCAACAAGTTCCAGGGAAAGACATAACAAGCAAATTCTCCAGCAACAAAGGAACACAGCCCTGAGCTTCAAGATACAGGCTGCCCAAAGTCACCCCAAAACCATAGACATCTCATAACTCATTACTGGACATTTCATTACACTCCAGAGAGAAGAAATACAGCTCCATCCACCAGAACATCGACACAAGCTTCCCTAACCAGGAAACCTTGACAAGCCACCTGTACAAACCCACACACAGCGAGGAAACGCCACAATAAAGAGAACTCCACAAACTGCCAGAATACAGAAAGGACACCCCAAACTCAGCAATTTAAACAAGATGAAGAGACAGAGGAATAGCCAGCAGATAAAGGAACAGGATAAATGCCCACCAAACCAAACCAAAGAGGAAGAGATAGGGAATCTACCTGATAAAGAATTCCGAATAATGATAGTGAAATTGATCCAAAATCTTGAAATTAAAATGGAATCACAGATAAATAGCCTGGAGGCAAGGATTGAGAAGATGCAAGAAAGGTTTAACAAGGACTTAGAAGAAATAAAAAAGAGTCAATATATAATGAAGAATGCAATAAGTGAAATTAAAAACACTCTGGAGGCAACAAATAGTAGAATAACAGAGGCAGAAGATAGGATTAGTGAATTAGAAGATAGAATGGTAGAAATAAATGAATCAGAGAGGATAAAAGAAAAACGAATTAAAAGAAATGAGGACAATCTCAGAGACCTCCAGGACAATATTAAACGCTACAACATTCGAATCATAGGGGTCCCAGAAGAAGAAGACAAAAAGAAAGACCATGAGAAAATACTTGAGGAGATAATAGTTGAAAACTTCCCTAAAATGGGGAAGGAAATAATCACCCAAGTCCAAGAAACCCAGAGAGTCCCAAATAAGATAAACCCAAGGCGAAACACCCCAAGACACATAGTAATCAAATTAACAAAGATCAAACACAAAGAACAAATATTAAAAGCAGCAAGGGAAAAACAACAAATAACACACAAGGGAATTCCCATAAGGATAACAGCTGATCTTTCAATAGAAACTCTTCAAGCCAGGAGGGAATGGCAAGACATACTTAAAATGATGAAAGAAAATAATCTACAGCCCAGATTATTGTACCCAGCAAGGATCTCATTCAAGTATGAAGGAGAAATCAAAAGCTTTTCAGACAAGCAAAAGCTGAGAGAATTCTGCACCACCAAACCAGCTCTCCAACAAATACTAAAGGATATTCTCTAGACAGGAAACACAAAAATTGTGTATAAATTCGAACCCAAAACAATAAAGTAAATGGCAACGGGGTCATACTTATCAGTAATTACCTTAAACGTAAATGGGTTGAATGCCCCAACCAAAAGACAAAGACTGGCTGAATGGATACAAAAACAAGACCCCTGCATATGTTGTCTACAAGAGACCCACCTCAAAACAGGGGACACATACAGACTGAAAGTGAAGGGCTGGAAAAAGATTTTCCATGCGAATAGGGACCAAAAGAAAGCAGGAGTAGCAATACTCATATCAGATAAAATAGACTTTAAAACAAAGACTGTGAAAAGAGACAAAGATGGTCACTACATAATGATCAAAGGATCAATCCAAGAAGAAGATATAACAATTATAAATATATATGCACCCAACACGGGAGCACCGCAGTATGTAAGACAAATGCTAACAAGTATGAAAGAAGAAATTAACAATAACACAATAATAGTGGGAGACTTGAATACCCCACTCACACCTATGGATAGATCAACTAAACAGAAAATTAACAAGGAAACACAAACTTTAAATGATACAATAGACCAGTTAGACCTAATTGATATCTATAGGACATTTCATCCCAAAACAATGAATTTCACCTTCTTCTCAAGCGCACATGGAACCTTCTCCAGGATAGATCACATCCTGGGCCATAAAGCTAGCCTTGGTAAATTCAAAAAAATAGAAATCATTCCAAGCATCTTTTCTGACCACAATGCAGTAAGATTAGATCTCAATTACAGGAGAAAAACTATTAAAAAATCCAACATATGGAGGCTGAACAACACGCTGCTGAATAACCAACAAATCACAGAAGAAATCAAAATTTGCATAGAAACGAATGAAAATGAAAACACAACAACCCAAAACCTGTGGGACACGGTAAAAGCAGTCCTAAGGGGAAAGTTCATAGCAATACAGGCACACCTCAAGAAACAAGAAAAAAGTCAAATAAATAACCTAACTCTACACCTAAAGCAACTAGAAAAGGAAGAAATGAAGAACCCCAGGGTTAGTAGAAGGAAAGAAATCTTAAAAATTAGAGCAGAAATAAATGCAAAAGAAACAAAAGAGACCATAGCAAAAATCAACAAAACCAAAAGCTGGTTCTTTGAAAAGATAAATAAAATTGACAAACCATTAGCCAGACTCATCAAGAAACAAAGGGAGAAAAATCAAATCAATAAAATTAGAAATGAAAATGGAGAGATCACAACAGACAACACAGAAATACAAAGGATCATAAGAGACTACTATCAACAATTATATGCCAATAAAATGGACAACGTGGAAGAAATGGACAAATTCTTAGAAAAGTACAACTTTCCAAAACTCGATCAGGAAGAAATAGAAAATCTTAACAGACCCATCACAAGCACGGAAATTGAAACTGTAATCAAAAATCTTTCAGCAAACAAAAGCCCAGGTCCAGACGGCTTCACAGCTGAATTCTACCAAAAATTTAGAGAAGAGCTAACACCTATCCTGCTCAAACTCTTCCAGAAAATTGCAGAGGATGGTAAACTTCCAAACTCATTCTATGAGGCCACCATCACCCTAATACCAAAACCTGACAAAGATCCCACAAAAAAAGAAAACTACAGGCCAATATCACTGATGAACATAGATGCAAAAATCCTTAACAAAATTCTAGCAATCAGAATCCAACAACACATTAAAAAGATCATACACCATGACCAAGTGGGCTTTATCCCAGGGATGCAAGGATTCTTCAATATCCGCAAATCAATCAATGTAATACACCACATTAACAAATTGAAAAATAAAAACCATATGATTATCTCAATAGATGCAGAGAAAGCCTTTGACAAAATTCAACATCCATTTATGATCAAAACTCTCCAGAAAGCAGGAATAGAAGGAACCTACCTCAACATAATCAAAGCTATATATGACAAACCCACAGCAAACATTATCCTCAATGGTGAAAAATTGAAAGCATTTCCTCTAAAGTCAGGAACAAGACAAGGGTGCCCACTTTCACCATTACTATTCAACATAGTTTTGGAAGTTTTGGCCACAGCAATCAGAGCAGAAAAAGAAATAAAAGGAATCCAAATTGGAAAAGAAGAAGTAAAGCTCTCACTGTTTGCAGATGACATGATCCTCTACATAGAAAACCCTAAAGACTCCACCAGAAAATTACTAGAACTAATCAATGACTATAGTAAAGTTGCAGGATATAAAATCAACACACAGAAATCCCTTGCATTCCTATACACTAATAATGAGAAAACAGAAAGAGAAATTAAGGAAACAATTCCATTCACCATTGCAACGGAAAGAATAAAATACTTAGGAATATATCTACCTAAAGAATCTAAAGACCTATATATAGAAAACTATAAAACACTGGTGAAAGAAATCAAAGAGGACACTATCAGATGGAGAAATATACCATGTTCATGGATTGGAAGAATCAATGTAGTGAAAATGAGTATACTACCCAAAGCAATCTATAGATTCAATGCAATCCCTATCAAGCTACCAACAGCATTCTTCACAGAGCTAGAACAAATAATTTCACAATTTGTATGGAAAAACAAAAAACCTCGAATAGCCAAAGCGATCTTGAGAAAGAAGAATGGAACTGGAGGAATCAACCTACCTGACTTCAGGCTCTACTACAAAGCCACAGTTATCAAGACAGTATGGTACTGGCACAAAGACAGAAATATAGATCAATGGAACAAAATAGAAAGCCCAGAGATAAATCCACGCACATATGGACACCTTATCTTCGACAAAGGAGGCAAGAATATACAATGGATTAAAGACAATCTCTTTAACAAGTGGTGCTGGGAACTCTGGTCAACCACTTGTAAAAGAATGAAACTAGAACACTTTCTAACACCATACACAAAAATAAACTCAAAATGGATTAAAGATCTCAACGTAAGACCAGAAACTATAAAACTCCTAGAGGAGAACATAGGCAAAACACTCTCTGACATACATCACAGCAGGATCCTCTATGACCCACCTCCCAGAATATTGGAAATAAAAGCAAAAATAAACAAATGGGACCTAATTAACCTTAAAAGCTTCTGCACATCAAAGGAAACTATTAGCAAGGTGAAAAGACAGCCTTCAGAATGGGAGAAGATAATAGCAAATGAAGCAACTGACAAACAACTAATCTCGAGAATATACAAGCAACTCCTACAGCTCAACTCCAGAAAAATAAATGACCCAATCAAAAAATGGGCCAAAGAACTAAATAGACATTTCTCCAAAGAAGACATAAAGATGGCTAACAAACACATGAAAAGATGCTCAACATCACTCATTATCAGAGAAATGCAAATCAAAACCACTATGAGGTACCATTTCACACCAGTCAGAATGACTGCAATCCAAAAGTCTACAAGTAATAAATGCTGGAGAGGGTGTGGAGAAAAGGGAACCCTCTTCCACTGTTGGTGGGAATGCAAACTAGTGCAGCCACTATGGAGAACAGTGTGGAGATTCCTTAAAAAACTGGAAATAGACATGCCTTATGATCCAGCAATCCCACTGCTGGGCATACACACTGAGAAAACCAGAAGGGAAAGAGACACGAGTACCCCAATGTTCATCGCAGCACTGTTTATAATAGCCAGGACATGGAAGCAACCTAGATGTCCATCAGCAGATGAATGGATAAGAAAGCTGTGGTACATATACACAATGGAGTATTATTCAGCCATTAAAAAGAATACATTTGAATCAGTTCTAATGAGGTGGATGAAACTGGAGCCTATTATACAGAGTGAAGTAAGCCAGAAAGAAAAACACCAATACAGTATACTAACGCATATATATGGAATTTAGAAAGATGGTAACAATAACCCTGTGTACGAGACAGCAAAAGAGACACTGATGTATAGAACAGTCTTATGGACTCTGTGGGAGAGGGAGAGGGTGGGAAGATTTGGGAGAATGGCATTGAAACATGTAAATATCATGTATGAAATGAGTTGCCAGTCCAGGTTCGATGCACGATACTGGATGCTTGGGGCTGGTGCACTGGGACGACCCAGAGGGATGGAATGGGGAGGGAGGAGGGAGGAGGGTTCAGGATGGGGAACACATGTATACCTGTGGCGGATTCATTTTGATATTTGGCAAATCTAATACAGTTATGTAAAGTTTAAAAATAAAATAAAATTAAAAAAAAAAAAAAAAGAAAAGAAAAACCATAGCTTTGACTATGGGGACCTTTGTTGGCAAAGTGATGCTGTCTAGGTTTGTCATAGCTTTTCTTCCAAAGGGCACTTGGCTTTTAATTTCATGGCTTCAGTCACCATCCTCAGTGATTTTGGAGGCCAATAACATAAACTCTGATATGTGAACTAAGATTGTTTAACACTTTTTGAGTTTACAAAATGCTTTCTAACACCGTCTTGCCTCCCTCTCCATGATATAGCCTTTCAGACCTCTAGAGAGATTAGGAAGCAGAAGCCTGTGGTGGCCAGAGCTCCTGCCTGGCAACATAGCCAGGACTCAAACCACAAATTCAAAATTAGATTTTCCAGTTTAAAAAAGAAGAAAAAGGAATGGGAAAGGAGATGCCAGACTGAAGGGATTGTGTACAACCGCCCTGTGTGTCTTCAGGGTTTCTGGTCAAGCATATACCTTCCCTCCCTCCTCCCAGGCCTTCTTGCCGATGAGTACACAAAACTCTTTATCGTCACTCACTTTGGAAAATGAGGGCAGCGTGAGAGCTGGATTCATCAGACTGTGCAAGCATCCGTCTGGATGAGCAGGCTTCCAGGTCCAGATTTCAATAAAGGTAGACAATGCCCGGCTGGATGATAATTTAGAGCTAATTAAATTGGAATTTTCTTGGAATACTTAGATCCATCACAGGAACACAGAATTCATTGCGGCCTCCTTCTTTAGAGGCTGAGGAAGATCATAGTGGGGAGGTAGGTGGAGTGGGGACGTGGGTGGAGTGGGGAGATGGGTAGAGTGGGGAGGGCTTGTGACTTGCCAGCCACAAGATTATCTTGGCTCCCAGTGGGAGCCAGGGGCAAAGAGACACCCCCTTTCGAAAGGCAGGAAGCCCTGTCTGCTGCTTTCTCGTTTCTTGGAGCTTTTGGTTCTTTGGCCTTTCTTCTCCTCCTCTGCTGGGTCTCCATGGCCTCTGCCCCTCCCCTGCCCGCTGCCAGCTGCTTGGAAACTTGGCAGTCCTCTCTCAGGGGCCTGCTTTCCTGTTCACCTGGACCTTCAATACAAACCTCCAAGTCTTGCTTTGCCAACCTGCTGATGAGGCAGAAGAGAGGAATGCACTTCTCCGAGGTCCCACAGAGCAGGATGTGAACCTGAATTGTCTGAGTCCAGAGTCTTTCCACTCCAGTCACCCGCCCTCTCTAATTCTACTGCCAGTAGTGTCTGTTTAAGATTCACCTGTCACTGAGGAATCGTTAGATCTTTATTCACAAACATAATCCCCAGCTGAACTCGGAGCCCTTTGAATCAGCTCAACGTATTATAAAACAAACAAACTAATAAAACATGGCGAGCAGGCAGAGCCCCCCAAACCAGAAAGTATATATTGTCCCTGGGCAGGACCTTTTCCTTAAATCTCCTAATTCCTACTACTCCCTCACACCCACCCCTCCCCTAACAGTTAGGGAGGGGTCTAGGCTAAGGTTTCCGTGTCCAAAAACTCCTTCTCACTGGCGCCTTATGTGGACTTGCACATCAAGATCTCCCCACATTTTGGGGTTGCTCATTTGTGTATATAAATTAGTGCTCAGTTCAGTTCAGTCGCTCAGCTGTGTCCGACTCTTTGCGACCCCATGAATCGCAGCACGCCAGGCCTCCCTGTCCATCACCAACTCCCGGAGTTCACTCAGACTCTCGTCCATTGAGTCAGTGATGCCATCCAGCCATCTCATCCTCTGTCGTCCCCTTCTCCTCCTGCCCCCAATCCCTCCCAGCATCAGAGTCTTTTCCAAGGAGTCAACTCTTCGCATGAGGTGGCCAAAGTACTGGAGTTTCAGCTTCAGCATCATTCCCTCCAAAGAAATCCCAGGGCAGATCTCTTTCAGAACGGACTGGTTGGATCTCCTTGCAGTCCAAGGGACTCTCAAGAGTCTTCTCCAACACCACAGTTGAAAAGCATCAATTCTTCGGCGCTCAGCCTTCTTCACAGTCCAACTCTCACATCCATACATGACCACAGGAAAAACCATAGCCTTGACTAGCCGGACCTTTGTTGGCAAAGTAATGTCTCTGCTTTTGAATATGCTATCTAGGTTGCTCATAACTTTCCTTCCAAGGAGTAAGCATCTTTTAATCTCATGGCTGCAGTCACCATCTGCAGTGATTTTGCAGCCCCCCCAAAATAAAGTCTGACACTGTTTCCACTGTTTCTCCATCTATTTCCCATGAAATGATGGGACTGGATGCCATGATCTTCGTTTTCTGAATGTTGAGCTTTAAGCCAACTTTTTCACTCTCCACTTTCACTTTCATCAAGAGACTTTTTAGTTCCTCTTCACTTTCTGCCATAAGGGTGGTGTCATCTGCATATCTGAGGTGATTGATATTTCTCCCGGCAATCTTGATTCCAGCTTGTGTTTCTTCCAGTCCAGCATTTCTCATGATGTACTCTGCATAGAAGTTAAATAAGCAGGGTAACAATATACAGCCTTGACGTACTCCTTTTCCTATTTGGAACCAGTCTGTTGTTCCATGTCCAGTTCTAACTGTTGCTTCCTGACCTGCATACAGATTTCTCAAGAGGCAGGTCAGGTGGTCTGGTATTCCCATCTCTTTCAGAATTTTCCAGTTTATTGTGATCCACACAAAGGCTTTGTCATAGTCAATAAAGCAGAAATAGATGTTTTTCTGGAACTCTCTTACTTTTTCCATGATCCAGCAGATGTTGGCAATTTGATCTCTAGTTCCTCTGTCTTTTCTAAAACCAGCTTGAACTTCTGGAAGTTCGTGGTTCACGTATTGCTGAAGCCTGGCTTGGAGAATTTTGAGCATTACTTTACTAGCATGTGAGATGAATGCAATTGTGCGGTAGTTTGAGCATTCTTTGGCATTGCCTTTCCTTGGGATTGGAATGAAAACTGACCTTTTCCAGTCGTGTGGCCACTGCTGAGTTTTCCAAATTTGCTGGCATATTGAGTGCAGCACTTTCACAGCATCATCTTTCAGGATTTGAAAGAGCTCAACTGGAATTCCATCACCTCCACTAGCTTTGTTTATAGTGATGCTTTCTAAGGCCCACTTGACTTCACATTCCAGGATGTCTGGCTCTAGGTCAGTGATCACACCATCATGATTATCTGGGTCGTGAAGATCTTTTTTGTACAGTTCTTCTGTGTATCCTTGCCACCTCTTCTTAATATCTTCTGCTTCTGTTAGGTCCATACCATTTCTGTCCTTTATTGAGCCCATCTTTGCATGAAATGTTCCCTTGGTATCTCTGATTTTCTTGAAGAGATCTCTAATCTTTCCCATTCTGTTGTTTTCCTCTATTTCTTTGCATTGATCGCTGGGGAAGGCTTTCTTATCTCTTCTTGCTATTCTTTGGAACTCTGCATTCAGATGCTTATATCTTTCCTTTTCTCCTTTGCTTTTTGCTTCTCTTCTTTTCACAGGCTATTTGTAAGGCCTCCCCAGACAGCCATTTTGCTTTTTTGCATTTCTAACAAAAGAGTCCGAAATGCAGTACTTGGATGCAATCTCAAAAATGACAGAATGATCTCTGTTCGTTTCCAAGGCAAACCATTCAATATCACAGTAATCCAAGTCTATGCCCCAACCAGTAACGCTGAAGAAGCTGAAGTTGAACGGTTCTATGAAGACCTACAAGACCTTTTAGAACTAACACCCCAAAAAAGATGTCCTTTTCATTATAGGGGACTGGAATGCAAAAGTAGGAAATCAAGAAACACCTGGAGTAACAGGCAAATTTGGCCTTGGAATATGGAATGAAGCAGGGCAAAGACTAATAGAGTTTTGCCAAGAAAATGCACTGGTCATAGCAAACACCCTCTTCCAACAACACAAGAGAAGACTCTACACATGGACATCACCAGATGGTCAACACCGAAATCAGATTGATTATATTCTTTTCAGCCAAAAATGGAGAAGCTCTATACAGTCAACAAAAACAAGACGGGGAGCTGACTGTGGCTCAGATCATGAACTCCTGATTACCAAATTTAGACTTAAATTGAAGAAAGTAGGGAAAACCACTAGACCATTCAGGTATAAATCAAATTAGTGCTATTCAGAGAATAAAATCTAGTTGATGTGTTTCATCCATTAATTATCCTGAATGCTCACATTGTCCCATATTTGGCCATTTGGAATTCTACTAAGCCTCTGAGTCTTTGTAGCTTCTTTTCCATCCTGTATGACAAGGTAGCATCATTGGCCTGACTCACTAGACATGAATTTGAGCAAACTCTGGGAGACAGTGGAGGACAGAGGAGCCTGGTGTGTTACCGTCTATGGGGTCGCAAACAGTTGGACACAACTTAGCAACTGAACAACGACAAATAGTTAATACATATTATACTCCTTTTATTTTCTCCTTTTTACTTTTAAAGTCCAATATTTTACTAGAATATGTCTTGGTATTGGTTATCTGGGGTCATTTAAGTGGTTATCCTTTTAATTCCTTTCAGACTTCTCCAAAATTTTTGGGAGAAATATGTTACCATCTCCTAACTGTAGTTACAATTTTGGATTTGCCTTTTTTTTTTTTTTAACTTGTCAAATTTTCTTTCTACATTTTAAGGGTATTTTATCATATACATACAAATTTAGATTTGTTACTGATAGATCTTTCTGGTGAGTCAACATTTTTATTATTATGAAACACTGGGTCACTTGATTTTAAATCTGTTTTTTCTGATATTAATATGGGTACTCTGACTTTCTTTAGGTTTTTTGATTGCTCTATCTTTTATAGTACTTTAACTTTTAACCTTTCTGTATCTTTTATTTTAGGTGTGCTTCTTATGAGCAGCTTTTAACTGGGTTTTGTTTTTATCAAGTTTAATTGGAGCATTTAGTGCATTTCCATTTAATGTAATTACTAGTTCACTTGGGCTTAAATGTTATTATTTGCTCTGCTTTGTCCCAATTACTCTATGTTTCCTTTGACTTTCTTGCCTTCTTTACTTTTTTATAAATTATTATTTTTTTGTTCATTTCTTAGTTTGGTAGTTATAGTTCTTTAAAATAATACATGGTTTTTAGTGGTCAAACTTAGAGATTACAATACTTCTTTTGCGCTATCAAATTCTAAAAGAAATTAGTACTTTTACCTTTTTTAGACAATATGAATACCTTAGAAAAACCTCAATTCCAGTTATTCCGTTTCTGAGATTCACTATTTTTATGGATCCCTGCCCTTCAGTTTGTTCTGTGCTGTTCAAGTCGCTTCAGTCCTGTCCCACTCTGTGTGACCCCATGGATTGTAGCCCACCACATTCCTCTGTCCATGGGATTCTCCAGGCAAGAATCCTGGAGTGGGTTGCCATGCCCTCCTCCAGGGGATCCCCCGGCACAGGGATCGAGCCTGGGTCTCCTGCACTGCAGGCAGTTTCTTTACTGTCTGAGCCACCAGGGTGGCCCGCCCAACAGCCTATACGTTTTGAAAAGCTTTGTTCAGTCTCTCATCTGCTCTCTGTGGATCAGCAGATGCACCCAGGCTCTGGACGCCTCTCACCCAGGGAGTTTCTGGTCTCCTTGAGCTCTTGGCCCAGTAATTTTTCACTCTCATGTTAGCTCTCTGATGCCTTCATTGATTTTTATATCTAATCCTGCTTTTCTAGTTGTCCTTGATGAAACAACTGGTCTGATTTACATGTTTTGTCCTTAACGGCCATGGAGGTGGTGCTGTTAACTATACTGTACTCAAAGAAGACCCACTGGGCAAGTATGAGGGCAGCTGTTGCCTATAGAGAGGAGGGCATGGCAGTCCACCCCAGGATTCTTGCCTGGGTGAATCCCATGGACAGAGGAGCCTGGCGGGGCTAAAGTCCATGGGGTCACAAAGAGTCAGACAGGACTGCCTGACTAAGCGCACAGCACACTGCCTGCAGAGCAGCTTTAGACACCCCTGGTGTCTGGGAAAGGTGACCCACAGGCCCAGCAGGGGACGCTGTTCTGGGGCGGGGGTGTGTGTCTGCCGGTCCTAGGAGCTGCACGTAATGCTTATCTCCCTGAATAAACACAATCCAAAAGGGCACCCGAGGTGGCCGGCGCGGTCCTGAGCAGATTTGGGCTCAGAGCCCAGGGCCTGGTGCCACGGGGGCCTCCCTGGCCTCTACAGGTCAATACGAAAATAGACTCTTTGTTCCACTTTCACAAAGATGGAAACAGCAAGTGCTCAGTGCATGTTAAAAGACCTGGGCCAAGGGTGAGAGTCAGGCTGTCCTTGCCGGGGCTGAGGCAAGGTGAGGGACCGGCCATTCCTCGAGCTCTGGCATCATCTTCTTGGGACTGAATGAAGCTGGGTGCTCTGCAGGACTCTTGCTGGCAAGGGCATAGCTCGGGTCTGACTCCACACCTCACACAAAGCCATTTCTTGGTGGTGTGAACTGAGTCTGTCCATGCTAAGTCACTTCAATCGTGTCCAAATCTTTGCGACCCTATGGACTGAAGCCTGCCAGGCTCCACTGTCTGTGGGATTTCCCAGGCAAGAATACTGGAGCGGGTTACCATGCCCTCCTCCAGGACATCTTTCCAACCCAGGGATCGAAGCTGTGTCTCTTACGTCTCCTGCCTTGTCAGGAGGGTTCTTTACTACTAGCACCATCTGGGAAGCCCACGAACTGAATGGTGTCCCCCCAAAGTTTGTATGTTGAAGTCTGAACTCCAATACCAGAGAATGCAATTATATTTGGAGATAAGGTGTAATTAAGTGAACGGGGTCGGATGGGTGGTCCCTCATTCAGTAGGACTGGGGTCCGTATGAGAAGGTGGAGAGACAGCAGAGATGCAGATGCACAGAGGAAAGGGAAGCTGACAGCCAGCTGCAAGCCAAGGGGAGGGGCCTCAGACCCAAACCTGCCCAAGCCTCGATCTTGGACTTCCAGCCCCCCAGGACTGGGAACAAATTCCTATCAAGCCCTCAGGCTGTGGGTCTTTGATATGGCAGCCTTAGCCAACAAATACTCTTGGGGTCACAGCCTCTCTTGGTTGATGGGAAGGTGATGCTGAGAACCTCTGTCCTCCTGGGAAACACCCCCACCCCTACCTGGTCCTGCAGTCTTGGGCTTCCTTCCCTCTACTTATTTCATCTTCCTTTACCAACCACCCGCTTCCCAGTGAGGAGACTCTATCAAGTTCTTGTCTCAGGGGCCAAGAGCCCCGATCGCTGGAGTTCCGACCCCAGGGGACCTGGGATCTGCGATCCTGGCTGTGCGGGGAGCACCAGCAGGGCCGCTGGTTGGACGCCCTTGGGGCCGCCACACCGCAGTGGCGGTGACGCAGCTGCCTTATGGGCTCCTTCGTTAGCGCCCCCCGCACGGCTGCATTTCTTGTTTTGCTCTTGTGAACACCGGGACCCTTGGGAAGTCTGAGAATGAACCGAACCAAGCTGTGGCCCTGGCTCTCCTGGCCCTGACAACCAGACCTGACCTGGTAACCCTCGACCCAGCAGCGGAGGAGGCGGAGGGAGCCCTTGAGGTTTCAGTTCCCAGGGTGGAGGCAAGGCGCTGGCTTCACCCCTGGGTGGTGACCTCACCTGCCTGCAACTGCTCTCCAGAGATTTGTGAGTGTTCAAATCACATTGCACGTGCTTCATTTGGCAACAACACACACACAAAATTCACTCTTTACTCATTAACCACAAAGCGCTAGAAACTAAGATTTCAGGCCCGAGTAACGATGATGGCAATAAACAGCTCCTGCTTAAACCCAGGAAACGCACAGGTGATCACATACCTCCTGCAGGCTCATTCTCTTGGTCGGTCCTAAACCCTAAGAGACTGTTCTGGAATTCTCCCAGCATAAACCCTTGCTTTAGATAATTCTGGATATCTGATTCGAACGCCAAAGTGGTGATTTTAAATTCTGAGTCAGGTACAAACTTCTTTCAAACAAATGAAACCAAAAGTCTTATGCTCCCTCAGGGCTGATTTAAATGATTTTGCTTATAATATTACTTAAATAAGTGTGGACACATAATTATTTAAACTTTGTATGCTTAATAGCTCTTACATGACTCTCAAACCCAAGCCAGCATGCAAATGAAATACAGAAAGTCCCTATGAGGCTGCTGCTGAAATTCCTCTTAGCTCACTTTTTTTTTGAAGTCTTTATTGAATTTGTAACAGTATTACTTCTGTTTTAAGTGTTGGTTTTTGGGCCTTGGGATCTTAGCTTCCCGACCAGGGATTGAACCTGTTACCCCCTGCATTGGAAGGTGAAGTCTTCACTGCACACCTTTCCCTTGGGTAGGATGCCATGATGTTCATGAGGAAAAGCCTCTCTGTTCTTTTTAGAAATAGTAATTGGTCCTGAAGTCTCCAGAAATATTTAGCCATGAGATCATCTTTCATGTGACATGGAACATGTTGACATTAATTTTTAAGATTTTCATCCAGATGAAAGTCAAAATTCTCATAGTGGGGGTCATGGAAACCCCTGAATGGGGCGGGTGCTTCTCAGGTCGTTTGCAGACCCCAGTTTGAAAACTCCTGGATTTGAGGATCTGGCTGTCATGTGAGAAGCTCTCTTGCTACTGTTTCCAGCTACTCTCGAGTCCTGTGGGACCCGGCTTCCCCCTAAGGTGCAGGCCCGGCTTGTTTTTGTTTTGCCTTCCCTGGCTGGAGCTGACGGCTTGCACATCTGAAATTCAACCAAAACGCAAATGGCTCTTAACCACCCCGGTAGGACTGGCTCCCGCTCCGCTCCGCTGGGCCCCCAGCACTCCCTGGAGGGTCCTCAGGTCTCTGGGAGGGGCTTTCTCCACACGACTGACCCTGCCAGGGGGTGGGTGGTTGAAGGTGGGGGGCTGACTGCTTACTGTGCCTCCCCCAGGGGCAAAAAATAGCACTTCGGTCCCTGAAAAAAAAAAAAAAATACCCGACCGACTCACACAGACCAGAATAGCAACTGGAGAAGGATTTAAAAACAGAAACACCTGCCTCCGAATTGTGACAGGAAATGAGATTTCAGAAATGCCACAGCGGGGCGTGGTGGGCGGGGGCAGCGGCCCCTCCCTTGTGTCTCCCCTGCTTTGAGCGGCTGTCCCTCTGGGGAAAGCGGTGCCCACCCAGGCTGGCCAGCAGTGGGTCCAGCCAGGCTGGTCCTGGGGAGACTCCCGGCTCTGGGAGGGTAACAGGGTGCTGGAGGGAAGGGGGCATGTGGCTCTGAGACCATCCGACCGACCTGCCCTTGGGGGCCTGGGCAGCTCCTGGCAGGCTCTCTTGACAGACGATGCCTCGTTAGGGGCATCCACAGGCTTTGGGGGGAAGTGGAGAGTGGTATATTCAGTCTGGGGTCTCCAAAGTGGGGTACATGCACTCCAGAGGGCGTGGAAGATGATTTATGGGGTGGAGGAAAGAAAAGAACTGTCCCTCTTATTTGGACTGATGGTTTACTTCAAAAGCGAAACAAAGTTTGGCAACAGTAGGAAGGCTGAGTGCTGATGAACTGTGGCCTCCTGGGTTGTCACTGGGGGCAGGGAGGAGGTCCTGGAGGAGGGAGGAGGGGGCCCTGTGTGGGGAGGGGGTATCTCAGCACATTGTAACTTACATGTGTCCACCGAGGGGACCTGAGAGATCCTGTTATTTCTTTTGGAGTAAACAAACTCTCATGAAAATAACATGTGGCCTCTTTCCTGGCAGCTCAGCTGATGAAGAGCCCGCCTGTAATGCAGGAGACCCCAGTTTGATTCCTGGGTCAGAAAGTTCCCCTGGAGAAGGGATAGGCTACCCACTCCAGTATTCTGGGGCTTCCCTGGTGGCTTAGATGATAAAGAATCTGCCTGCAATGCCAGAGACCCGGGTTCGATCCCTGGGTTGGGAAGATCCCCTGGAGGAGGGCACAGCGACCCACTCCAGTATTCTGGCCTGGAGAATCCCCATGGACAGAGGAGCTATAGTCCATGGGGTCGCAAAGAGTCAGACACGACTGAGCGGCTAAGCACTTTTAAACATTGTTGAAAGGAACCTTGGACTGGAGCTGACACTAACATGGAAATCACAGGGAACAGCTCCGGGTGGCAGAGTTGAGCTGACCCATCCCCAAGCCCTGGAGGAGTTCATGGTCAGCCACGTGCTTTAAGCAGATCTGACCAACAGCTGGACAAAATTGAAATTATCCAGAAGACTAAAAGACTTTACTTCCGTAACGGTTCATGGTGAATGTTGCCTGCAGTGTATTTTGCGTCACGAGATACTGTTAATTTCAGCTGTAATTTCCACTGAGCACACTCATCCTTCATAATCTTTTTTGGATGCTTTACTTTGTACATAATATGATAGAACAGTACCTCACCATCATTGATAAAATAAGGCAATCAGAACTTGTAAACAGCTTTTTGTCCCCAGGGAAGAGTGGGTCACACAGGAGTTTGAGGACAGCTGACCTCAGACTTCACGAGCCTCAGAGTCACGGGGTGGCTTGAAAAGACACAGACCCCAGAAGGTCTGGTTGGGGAGGTCTGGGGTGGGATGTGAGAATTTACAGGTTCCCACATGATGTCCCTGGCCTGGGCCCTCTGTTCTGTAGAAATGACCACCACCTGACGGGACACATTCTGAAGGCCCACCGAAGACCAGTGACACCCCGTTCCCCCTGCCACACCCCCGACTGCCCAGACGTCCCCCTCAGAGGTGAATCCCTCTCCTGAGGTTTTGGAGTTGCCTCTAGAAAGGGTTTCCCAGGTGGTGCCAGGGTAAATAATTCTGCCAATGCAGGAGATGCGGGTTCAATCCCTGGGTCAGGGAGTTCTCCTGGAGAAGGAAATGGCAGCCCACTCCAGTATTCTTGCCTGGAGAATTCCCATGGACAGAGGAGCCTGGCGGGCTACAGTCCATGGGGTCGCAGAGAGTTGGACACAACTGAGCAACTGAGCACACCCTAGGAGGAGAGGACCTGGGCAAGAACAGTGGGGGAGAACCGCCTGGCTGCCTGGGGCCCTGGGGGAGCAGGGCCCTGTAGTCCACCTACTGGCCTCATCCTGAGGACCCAGCCCGGGGGCTTTGCTGTCAGAGAGACGTGAGGGGTTCTGTGAGGCCTCGCACTAGCTTTTGACCTCAGATCTTCATAGGACCCAAACATCCACGTGTACCCCAAACATCCTACCTACCTCCTTCTGCTGCTGCCTTCTCAGAAGGGTGGGTCTCACTGGCTGAAGGCTCGATGGGCCGAGCTGATCCATGAGGAGGGGGCTGGTGAGTCCCAAGGGGCTGAGCTGACCCGTGAGTGGGGGATGGCGGGTCTCGATGGGCTGAGCTGACCCATGAGGAGGGGGCTGGGGCGGAGGCGGCAGGGAGTGGGGGACGGGAGGAGGGAGCGCCAGACAGTGCGGGGGAGCGGGGAAAAGGGGGCCTGGGGGCCGGGGGCCGGGGCCGGGGGCGGGCCACTCGCTGCTCCGTGTCCCCTGCACACCCTCAGTTAGCACTAGGGTCAGGGACAGGAGGCTGGTCCTGCACCCGCAGCCATGGCTGGCCCAAGGTGGAGCCCTCCTGGCCCTCTGCCTGGCACCTGCCCCCTCCCGCTTATACTCACATCCAGCTTTCTTTTCTTTTTTCTACCCCACATTTTTCCCCCCACACTATTTCTCTATGCTTGGAAGTCGGAAGCAGTCACACACCCAGGGCAGGATTTCTAGCACAGGCTGGGCAGTCAGGAGTCAAGGTCTTTGACACTGGACCCCAATCATGCCATTTGCTTGTGAGGGAAGGCCCACTGTGCGGTCACTTTTCTGCATCCATCTACACGGGCTGCCAGTGAGAAGTGTTAGCATCCCAGCCTCAGGTACCCAGGCTGTAAGGAAGGGAGCAGGCTGCCCTGGGCTCCTGCCCAGCCCCTGCACACCTGTGCAGGTGCTGCCCTGCTTGGGTGAGGGGTTAGGGGGGCTGAGAGGGATGGAGTCATGGGGACCCTGGGATCCTCCCTTCCCCAGCCCTCTTCCTCTTGGGGCCTGAACTTCAGGGTGGATTATGGAGCCTCCTTGACCTGCACGATTGGTGCCCAGAATCGCCGGTGTGGAGACAGCCAGTGAGACCAGGGTCTAGACCCTTGGGCCCCACGCTGAGCCTCAGTTCCTTGATCTGTGAAATGGGGTGATGAGGGTGCGTAGTGCTGATGGCCACGGGGATGAAGCGAATCTGTGTGAAGCGCCGGGTCTTTCCACTGCTCCCTTGAATACTTATTATGTGCTGATCCAAAATAAGTAAATTAAAAAAAATTCCTGTGGATCATTCCACTGAGAGCTAATCATGGAGAATCTTATCCTGGCATTCCTGGGGTATCTGAAGGTGAGAGCTATTAACTCATTCACTTCTCCACGCACAAATCAATATTGAGCGCTGGTTGCATGTCAGGCAATAAAATAGTAAACATATAAGAAGAAAATGCAGTGAAAGGGATCTATGGCAGACAGGTCTTGGGGCTCCCGTGGGCCTCCCTGGAGACTGTGGTGCTGGGTGGGGTGGGGTGGGGTCGAGGCAGGCAGCCGGCCCTCTAGGTGGATGGAAGCGCCCAGGCCACAGAAGAACCACAGAGGGGCCCAGGTGAGAGGCAGGCCGAAGCTGGAGGCTGTACTCAAGGAGGCTGGAATGGCACCTCCTTGCTCTGGGGTCAGGGCGAGGCTGCCAGTCTACACGCATCCCTCCTCAAGTCATCCTGGAAACCGGGTCAGGGCTTTGGACTCAGACCTGGACGCAAACCACGCGCCCCTGCTCTGCCTGGGGAACGTCAGTTCAGAGCTCTGGGCCTCAGCGTTTCCATCTGTAAAATGGTGGTAATTACATCTCGTTGTTCATTCCACTTGGGGGAACCAGATGGGATTGTAAGAGGAAGCGCTTGCAGGACGATGGCATCTCATAGTTCATGTCTACCAGGTGGCAGGACAGAGTGTCAGCCCGCAGCAGTGATCTCCGATGGACTTCTGTATTTTTTGTTTTTTTGAATCAGTAACAAAAGCCCTCAAATGTAACAGTACCATGAAGCAATCTGACCTTTCAGCCTCCTTGTGGTGGGGCATGGATCCTACAGGTGGATGTGGGGAGAGGAAAAAAAAAACCAAATATCTGTGCAGCTGTGCGCCAGAGACAGGAACAGCCAGCTCCCCCTCGGTGGCCAGCCAACCCCAGCATCAAAACCACCGCTCTCGTCAGCTCCCCGCGGCTTCAGCGGTGATCAAGATGCAGGGCTTGCTCAGCCAGCCTGGTGAGCAGCCGCCTCCTTCTAGATGGGCCCAGGGGGCTGCACCAGGACTGCAGACGGCAGCAGCCTGTCCACACCGCCCCCTTCCTTGCCTGAGGCACTCGGGGGTCTCCTGCTCACTACCCGCCCCCCCTAGCCCTCAATCCTTTCTGCAGAACCTTGACCCACAAAGCACAGCCCTGACCGGGGGCACCTTAGAGCAAAGGTCTGGCTCTATTTTTTGCATGCTTGTGAGCTAAGAATGGTTTTCACACTTTTAAACAGTGTAAAATGCTTCTCAAAAGAATAATAATGTTCTCTGACATGTGATAATCATATGAAATTCAAACATCAGTGTCCATAAATAGTAATTTGTTCATTTGTTCTGTAGTCTGCAGCTGCTTTCTGTGCTGCTGTGGTGGAGTGGAAAAGTTGTGACCAAGACTGTGTGGCTTGCAAAACCTAAAATATTTATACTCTGGCCCTTTCACAGAAAGTGTTTGATGATACCTGAGACCCCTTCCTTCCGGGAGCATTTGCACTTTAATTCACACTCATGCCTTAAGCAAAAGAAATGAAGCGCTAATGATGGAATTTAGGCATCTCTCGCTGACAGATGGCTTCCTGTGGCTGAACTTTCCAGGGGAGGGTGTGTCAGGGGGATTAGAGCCAGGTGCAAAGAGTCAGACACGACTGGGAGACTAACACTTCCACACAACGCAAAGGCAGAGGCAGCAGGGTGTCAGACAGCAGGCTGGAACTTCTAATTCCAGCTTCAGCTAACTCCTAATTATGTGATTTTGAGCAAAAAGGCTTTTCACATTCTGGTGCTTTTCTCATCCATCCAAGATCTGCCCTCTCCACCTCACGCAGGAAGGTAATAGCTGTGAAATGTTTCGAGAGCGTCACTCAAATACGAAGATTGGCCAATTCCGGTGCATCCTGAGAAGGTACATTGCTTCCCTCCAAGGCAAGGGGAGCGAAGTGTGCAGGTGTTGTTGTTAAGTTGCTAAGTCACGTCCGATTCTTTTGCAATCCTTTGAGTTATAGCCCACCAAGCTCCTCCATCCATGATATTTCCCAGACAAAAATACTGAAGCGGGTTGCCGTTTCCTCCTCCAGGGGGCATCTTCCTGACCCAGGGGTTGCACCCGCATCTCCTGCGTTGCAGGCAGATTGTGTGCAGATGTAGCCACGCTATTCTCATCCCAGATTGAGACCCTTAGTTTGATGACAAGACTGTTGTAGATCCTTGGCATTTGTACAGCTGGCCTGGTAGCCATTCCTGGAAGGTCCTCAACTGGTGTATTTGCCATTTTGCAGGGGCACAGATCTGAGTTACTCACTTGCTGTGGAGTGAATCTAGTGGACGGTCCGGTGACCTAGTCCAGGATGGCTCACTATTCTCTTGTTATAACAGACAGAGTAACTAATAAAGTGATTAAAAACTGTTCTTTGTAAATAAGTGTTCTGTATTCATGACACTGGCCCTCTCAAAAGTCTCAGGAGAGATTATTCATGAGGAACATGTGTCTCCAGTAAACCGTTTGCAACCAGGAGACTGGCCTGTGACAGCCATCTCTAGAAGCTGCCCAACACGCCTTGAAGAACAGCCCCAGGAAGTGGCGTCCTTTTATGGCTGTCATAGTTTCCGGTTCCCAGAAACAGCTGATTCCAATGGTACCCGATGACCACACATCACCTGAGGGGACCTGAGGCCAGGAGTGGGTGACAGCCACATTTTCCTTGGACACCAAAGGGGGTTGCAGTCTGACTTGCAACCACATGCTGCAATGACCCCAGAGCCTGTAGCAACATTTGCACTGGTTTATTTCCATTCTACCCCGTGAACATGTGTGCTCTTAAAGATGCAGGCCACACCTGAGTCTGTGCCAGAGACAGTTGCAACAAATTGTATCACCTGGATTTTTTGGTTTGGAATAGTTAGCCCATGTTGGCAGGGCCCGTTGGCGAGTTGTGTGCTATTTTGAAGCCTTCCTACTCCTTTTCCCGTTGTGCCAAGAGGGCACCAAGCTGCCCAGAAGGAAGGAATTCAATCAGCATCAGAAGAATGCACTGAAGTCCTACTTTCTGAATTCTAGGGGAGACCTGAGCAGGAGGGGAATACCCAGCTAGTAGGCCACGGTTTGTTTTCTGTGACTTTCCCCCAGGCCAAAGGCCAGGCCCAGCTGACACACATTAGTGGGAGGGCTGTGGGCACGGGGAGGGGGTGGAGGCATTCTTCCTGAGGACTCATTCTGCCCAGAGTTTTCAGCTGCCACCTGCACAGCCCCGTCTGTCTGCCTGGCCTCGCCCAATGGGCCCTGGGAGCATGGCTGCAGGTGGGACCTGTCATCCCCTCCCCTTACCAGAACCCCCCCAGCCCAGGTCAACCTGATCGAACTGAGCTGCTCTCTTTATCTGACCCTCCATCAAGATCCCTGGTGGCTCAGATGGTAAAGAATCTGCCTGCAATAGAGGAGACCCAGGTTCGATCCCTGGGTGGGGAAGATACCCTGGAGAAGGAAATGGCAACCCACACCAGTATTCTTGCCCAGAGAATCCCATGGATGGAGGAGCCTGGCGGGCTATGGGCCATAGTGTTGCAAAAAGTTGGACAGGACTGAAGTGACTAACACTTGCACTTTCTTTTAAAAAAAAAATTAATTTATTAGTTTGAAGGTGAAGGTGAAGTTGCTCAGTCATGTCCGACTCTTTGTGACCCCATGGACTGCAGTCTACCAGGCTCCTCTGTCCATGGGATTTTCCAGGCAAGAATACTGGAGTGGGTTTCCATTTCCTTCTCCAGGAGATCTTCCTGACCCAGGGATTGAACCCGGGTCTCCTGCCTTGTAGGCAGATGCTTTACCATCTGAGCCACCAGGGAAGTCTAATTTATTAGTTTAATTGGAGGCTAATTACTTTACAATATTGTAGTGGTTTTTGCCCATTGACATGAATCAGCCACGGGTGTACATGTGTCTCCATCCTGAACCCCCCTCCCACCTCCCTCCCTTCCCATCCCTCAGGGTTGTCCCAGTGCACCGGCTTTGAGTGCTCGGTTTCATGCATCGAACTTGGACTGGTGATCTATTTCACATATGGTAATATACATGTTTCAATGCTATTCTTGCAAATCATCCCACTCTTGCCTTCTCCCACAGAGTCCAAAAGTCTGTTCTTTACATCTGTGTCTCTTTTGCTGTCTCACATATAGGTCATCGTTACCATCTTTCTAAATTCCATACATATGTGTTAATATACTGTATTGGTGTTTTTCTTTCTGACTTCACTCTGTATAATAGGCTCCAGTTTCATCCACCTCATTAGAACTGATTCAAATGCATTCTTTTTAATGGCTGAGTAATATTCCATTGTATATATGTACCACAGCTTTCTTATCCATTCATCTTTCATATCCATTCATCCATTCATCAACCTAGATGTCCATCATGCCGATGGACATCTAGGTTGCTTCCATGTCCTGGCTATTGTAAACAGTGCTGTGATGAACACTGGGGTACATGTAACGTTGCACTCTCTCTCCATCAAGTCACTGGACTGTGGCACTGAAGGTCGGCTTTTTCTCTGACGTCTCTGCCTGGGGAGTCTCAGAATGGATACACTTTCCCTCTCCTCATGGCCTCCCTTTTGTGAAATGGCGTGTGAGTCCCGCTCTGCGCTCACACAGGGCTTGGCTGGCCGGGCTCCCTGTGTGCTGACAGCTCCGTGCCCAGCCCCCTGCACCGCTTCATTTTGGGGGCAGAGGACCCCGCCCAGCCTGCCTCCCAGCTCTGAATAGTGCTGCATCTAGGCAGGACAGGGGGTCCCCACTGGGCCCTAGTAGGCCTCCAGGATGTCAAAAAGCACAGGGTCTCTCGTGAGGCTGGTGGGAAGGCCGTGGTGTAGAAGGGAGTCTGCCCTGAGCCTCCATTTCCTTCTCCAGGGGCTCTCCCCCACCCAGGGATCGAACCTGGGTCTCCTCTAGTGCTTGAACCTGCCCAGGGGGCCAGCCCAACCCAGCAGGTGACAGAACTTCCTGCCCCGTCCCTGCAGGGCTCAGTGACCCAGAGTGATGATGTCCGGATGTCCGGATGTCCAGGAGAGTCTATTGCTATGAACACTGCAGAACAGACAGGTATTTTTTTTTAATGAAGAAAACATTTCCCACCCAGGGGCTCTGTTTTACCATAATTAATAAAAGCTGTGAATCCAGAGAGTGTTTGGACGCTGCAAATGTCCCGAGGAGAGGGAGGCTCTGGGTTGGCATCATGAGAGGTTGTTCCAACCAAATGTACAGCCTGGTCTTGGCTTCCCCAAGCTTTGCTTCTGGCCTCGGAGCCTCCAGCTCTCCAGTTCTGGATGTTTCGCTGAGTCTCATTTCCTTCTCCTATGCAGAACCAGGTCTCCACCCTGCCTCTGGGACCGGCAGAAGGGTCAGAGATAATATATAAGGAACTCGTTCTGGAATGAATGGAAAGTGAGGCATTGAATGAGGTGCCAGAAGCTCCGCGTGTGTGGACTATGGAGCAGGAAGCCTCTCTCCTTGCTTGGGTCTCAGTGTCCCTTGCTGTACAGTCAGGGTTTTCCCCATCTGTGTCATCTTTCTTGGTCAAAATATGTTTTTTGTCACCCAAGCAGAACTTCTTGTTCCTCTTTTACCTGTGCAGCCTCAGAAGCCCTCAAGAATCAAGAACCTAGCCCTGGGGAAGTCCAGGCACTGGTTCAAATGAGGAAAGGGGTTCCCAGAGGCCCAAGGAAGGGGGCCAAGAGTCATTCACTTATCTCATGATGCAACTTCTCACATGGTAAGAGCGTCAAGGGATCGTAAAGACCTGGATCCCACCTGCCTCAGATGAAGCTATGTGATACGCGATAAAACAGCTTCCAGGCTATCGATTTTACTCTTGGAAGTGTATGCAAGAAGTTTAGTAATTTAAGATATTTTAATATCAAATATCTGGAGAAGGAAATGGCAACCCACTCCTGTATTCTTGCGTGGAAAATCCCGTGGTCAGAGGAGTCTGGTGGGGCTACAGTTCGTGGGGTCGCAAAGAGTCGGACATAACTGAGCAACTGAGCCTCAGTTATCAAATAAAGATGTTTGTAAAATGCAGATTGCTCACAGATCAAGAGTAAAGCTTGATCTGTGAACAAAGCTTCAGGGAGGTTTCGGACTTGCGGTTTAACAAGGCTGGCACAGGAGAGTATGTGGAACACCCCCACCCCCGGGGAACACCCCCACTCCATTGCCTCCGTGCAGCCTCACCTGGCCCACCCCAGAGCCACTGAATCGGGACCTTAAGGGGGAGGTGTGTCTAAAAGGGCTCTCAGGTGGCTCTAAGGTTCAGATAGAATTAGCAATGCCGGGTCAAGGGTGTTTGTTCTTCGATGGAAAGGTCTGGAAGGTACTCCCTCAGTGGTAGTTTTTGGTCTCTGCAGATGAGCTAGTGGTTTCTTTAAGATCTCAGTGATACACTGACAAGTCTATTGGGAAGCTTTGCCGGATCAAAGCGGTGTGAACATCACACCCTTGAGGGTGAGGATGTCCTGCGGGGTCAGCTCCAGACGGCCTTGAAGCTGCACAGCATGCCCGAGATGCTGGGTACAGGTCTGCCGAAGAGGACCCAGGGCTCACGCCTGGGTGGCTTTTTCCATCTTTCGATAATGGGGAGCGAGTGATCTAAGGATACCTCTCAAAACCCTGGTAAAGAAAGGTAAGACAGCATCTCCCAAAGTCCCCCCCTACCTCCCCAACTGAGGCCGGGAGGTGATGCTTCCTTCATGGGACCAGGGATAGATGGAAAAACCACAGAAAAATGAGATTTCCCAGAGAGGTGCAGGTCCTAAGTTTTCAAAAAAAATTCTTGGCACCCACAACATGGATTCTTAGGTAGGCAGCTTAGCTATTCATTGTTTGTTCCACAAAGAATATAGTGTCTTTCATCAGATTTCTGAGGCAGTTTTCTGACAAAGCTGCCAGGTTGATGGACAGCGTGTGCTTGGTGGTGAGGGCGGTCCAGGGCCGACCTGGTTAGCTCTTAAGCCAGCCCTTGGGGAATAGTCGTCTGGGGCCTGGCTGCAGAGAGGCCTCCAGAGGACTGGGAAAGGGGGAGACAGCCCTGTAAGAAGGGGGCCTGAGGCTCAGGAAGGCTGGCCAACTGTGGCGTCTCAATTAGAATGTCAGCAAGGGCGCAAAACAGAGAGGGGTGAAGACCGCGGGCGTCAGAGTCCCACCAACCTGGGCCAAATGCTGGTTCTGGCCCTCGCCGTGTGACCTTGGCAAGTACATCCATCTGAGGTGGTCTTCTCTGTAAGGGGGGGGGGTGTTTCTTCCCCGACAGAGTATAAAGATTAAATGTGACTGTATACAAAATGGGGCTTCCCTGGTGGCTCAAACAGTAATGAATCTGCCTGCAGTGCGGGAGATCTGGGTTCAATCCCTGGGTTGGGAAGGTCCCCTGGAGGAGGGCATGGCTACCCACTCTAGTATTCTGGCCTGGGACATTTGGTAGAATGCTTACCCTATGGAACTCAGTGGGTATTTTAGCCATTTAAAAATGTTTTTTTTTGTCACTTGCCCATAGAATGTCATGCTCAAGTTGACTGGCTAGATGAGGGCTTGGTTGAATGTTTATTTAATAAACTCAAATATTTTCCTAAAGTAGTGGTTCTCACTTTGCTGTACGCCTGAAACTAACTCAGTGTTGTAAATCAACTATACTCCAATAGAATGAAATTATCAACAACAACAAAAAAAAGCAGTGGTTCTCAATCAGGGGCAATTTTGCACCCCAGAGTACCACTGGCAATGTGTGACTGCATTTTGGATTGTCACAACTCTGTGTGTGTGTGTGTGTGTGTGTGTGTGTGTACAACTGACATCTGACTGGCGGGGGGCAGGGCTGCTACTCAACAACACACAGGACAGCACCCCCACCCCCACCCCCTGGTCCCAGTTACCCAGCCCGAAATATCAACAGTGCTGAGGTTGAAAGCTCCTGATGTAAAGGGTGAAGCTGAGGCTAGCCCACTCAGACGAGGGGAGTGGGGGAAGCAAATGGGACCCCCAAGTCTCGGATCTGGCAGCAGATGAAATCTCTTGAACACATCCCTGAAAATGGAACCCTCTTCTCAATTAGGACACTTTTAGTGGTTAACACTCACAGGGTTAAGTCAGAGAAACTGGATTCAGAATTAAAACTCAGTGGACTGATTCAAATAGCTTTTTGGGAAGCTGAAAATTGTGAAAAAGCAGTAAAAATTAGAGGGTCAGAAAGGGAAAGCAACTGGGGGTTGAAATGTGGTCCAGGAAAAAAAAAAAGGCATCACATAGTAGTAAAATAGATGAGACCTCTCTCCCATTTTTAAAAATTTTCTTTCTAGGACAAAATAAATTACATACTAAGAGACTGTAAGTTTACATGATTCTGGAAAGACTAATTCCTCAGAAGGTCAACAGTTGTCTGATTGGACCAGTATCTGCTCATGGCTATGGTCTTAAAGAAGAAATTAAAAACCTAAAGTGTAAATCCTGGTTTTACTACTGCTGCTGCTGCTGCTAAGTCACTTCAGTCGTGTCCGACTCTGTGTGACCCCACAGACGGCAGCCCAACAGGCTCCCCCATCCCTGGGTTTGACTACAGTTTCAGCCAATTTTGACATTCCACGTGCTTGTCAGAGCACTTTAGTGCCCAGCCTGAGTCCACAGATCAGTTTTGAAAGAAGACATGGTGGACTTCCCTGGTGGCTCAGTGGTGACGAATCCCCAGCATAGGAGACATGGGTTCAATCCCTGGTTAGGGAAGATCCAACATGCTGCGGAGCAACTAAGCCTGTGTTCTAGAGCCCAGGAACTACTGAACCCACATGCCGCGATGACTGAAGCCCATGCAGCCCAGAGCCCATGTTCTAAAGCGAAGCCACTGCCATGAGCAGCCCTCACCCCACAGCTAGAGGGTAGACCCGCTTGCTGGTGAGAGGAAAGTCCAAGTAGCAACAAAGACCCAGCACAGCCAAAAAATCCATAAACAAAATTAAAAAAAAGAAAATGTGGAGCCTTAATCCAGTCCAAGTCCTTCATGCTCATGATAGTTTGAGAATATTTACAAATGAACCCAATTATATTAAGAAGTGCTGCTGAAATTTCTTGATTGGCATGCCCAGGAATTAGAGGACCATTGTGTTCTGTGAAGAATGCTCATGCTGCACTTGTAAGAAACTCATGAGACATTTCCCATGAAATCTTCCTGAAAATGCTTTTAGATTTGGGGTTTTTTATCTTTATCTTAAGTCAGTTACTTAGATTCTTAAGCTTCAGCTTTTTTTCCCCTCTGCAAAATGGAGATAATAGTTCCTACCCCTAGGGCTGTGGCCAAGATTAACTAAGATTACGCACCTGCGGTCACTCTGTATTAACTGGGTCACTCAATTAAAGGTTGAGCTTTCAAATCTGAAGGTTCTTTACTTTTACTTCACGTTGCTCTCAGCAGCACCTCAACATTTTCTTTCAGGGTCATGCTGGGTGTTACAAAAAGCCAAAAGAACAAGAAGGATGCTGCCAAGGAGGGAACATGATTTCACAGTGTCTCCAGGTCTTAAGTTTCTTACTTGAATTTCATGTAGGTAAATCATTTCCATTTTACGGAAACAAGGAAAATGAGATTCAAAGTACATAATCTGTCAAGCATAGCAGTAGATGGCCTTTATCGAAGCCAGATAATAAGAGAACTAGAATTGAAATAGAGTCCAAAGCTGGAAAATAGGCTGTGTAGGCCAAGTCCAGAAGCAATTCCCCACGGACCAGGAAAACATGGGGAATGACTGAAAATCAGCCATGATCAGTCAAAAATCACCCCTAAAAGGGGGCACACCCAATTCCCTTCTGTCCTTTAACTTGGATTTAAAGGCCTCTGAGAGAAACTCGCAGTTCAATTGATTCCATGTTTTACCTGGAAGGGTTTACCTCTGTGTGTGTGTGTGTGTGTGTGTGTGCGAGCGCATGCGCAATCATGTCCAACTCTTGTGACTCCATGGTCTATAGCCCACCAGGCTCCTCTGTTCATGGTATTTTTTTCCAGGCAAGAATACGGTAGCGGGTTGCAATTTCCTCCTCCACAGGATCTTCCCTGGGATCGACCCTGGGATCGAAAGCGAATTTCCCAGGTCTCCGGGATTGGCAGGAGGACTCTTTACTACTGAGCTGCCTGGGCAGGGTTTACCTACAGCTGCCCAAACGGCAGGTGCAGTGGAAAGGATCGCAGAAGGATGCTATTTCCTGGGGAAGGTTAAAAAAGGGAGGTGTGAGGGCTGACGGGAGGTGACTGAAAAGGTTGAGGAAAATGGAATAGAACCTTTAGAAAGACTTGTCTACTAGTAAAGAGAGTAAAAGTAAAGGAAACATTTCTGTCATCCTTGACCGCAAATAGAATCTTTGAGTGAGGGCATATTTTCCCCAAAGTACTAGACATCGCTTGCTTGGGAAGACAACACATAAAATATGATTCTGACTCAAGAGTGCTCACCACAGTCACATGAAAATAAGATCTCACTGGTTCTCATGCGGCTCACGAAAAGCCACAGGGAACAGGCCAGGAAAATTAGACACGTTTGGAGTTTGTTCTTTTCACTTCCAGTGAGATGGTGGCTCTCTGAGAACTTTCATCTGTGTACTGAAAAGACAGACTTGGGAAGGTATGTCCAGCTTCAAGATAACTGCAACTACCAGAATTAAAAAGAAACATTCTCAGCCATGCCATTGGGTGACAATGTGTAGTTTCCAAGTTCACATTCAGCAATGTATAGAATAACAAAGGAAAGTTGCTTTTTAATCCATATACAACCAAAAACCCATTCACAGTCCATTCTTGGTTTTTATCAATATAGGAGGAAGAAAAGTCCTTAACTGAGGTGTTCAGTGTGCTAAGTCGCTTCAGTCACCTCCGACTCTTGGGGACCACCCCATGGCCTGTAGCCCACCAGCTTCCTCTGTCTGTGGGGTTTTTCAGGCAAGAATACTGAAGTGTGTGGGCGGGTGGTTGCCATTTCCTCCTTCAGGGGATCATCCCATTGAACCTGTGTCTTTTATGTCTCCTTCATTGGCTGACGGGTTCTTTACCACTAGCAAGAAAGTAGTTTTAAGAGCCACTTTAAAAGAAAACCCACATAATTACTTTCACACCCAAATTTTTAAAATTTACAGTAAGGTCTTATAGTAGACTCCACCAATGTGGAAGAAATGAAACAGTCCATGTCTCCAGTTTTTCTCTGTGATCTTGCTTTCAGAAAATCTTACTTTACAAAGAATTCCAGTAACAATTTCTTAAGGGTAGTTGGTTTGGCTCTTTACTAGTTTTATTACTCATATTTTAAAAATTGTCACCCAATAGTGAACCTCAGAGGCTTTATATCTAGGTAATTTACAAATATTTAACATTAGTGAAGTCCATAAGCTATCAAGTATTCCCTCAACCTTTGTGGAAATCTTAGCTCTCAGTTTTAGATTTATCTTTAAAGTACAATGCCTAATTTCCATATGTTAGCATTTTCCATCTATGACTCAAGTAGACTTGAAACCTCTACCCTACTCAGCTCTCTTGTTAAAATGCCTTTGGTAATTCCCTTGAAATTACAGTAACAGATCCTGTAAAAAATTCCACCGTAATGTCATGGAATAGATATGAGCCTCGGTATTTTAAAATAGGGAAATACCTATAATTTATTTTCATTTTAAATAATCATTATATTCATATAGTTCCAGGATCACATTAAAAAAAAAAACCCTCATATTTTCATTTTGAATAGACTATTGTTGACTTCTCCAAGAACATTCTGTGGTTGCTTCAGCAGCACATATACCAAGGAGAATATTCCACTTTAACAGAACTCATCTGTCTCGGCATAGGTCATCTCTGTATTTTGAGGTTTTGTGCATCCTTTAAGATGGGATTTTTCCCATCTTGGTGTTCAAAGTTAATACATGCGGTAAATTACGCATGACACTGCTAGATGCTTTAGGTGAATATTGAAACGTTGCTGGTAGGCACTGAACAAAGATTATATATTCTTGGCCTTTGTTGTCTGTTTTTTTTAGTTTATTGAAACATTGAAGTATGTTGATTTACAGTATTGTTACTCTCTTCTTTTTTTTTTTTGGTGTTACTCTCTTCTTAAACGAGCAAGATTATTAAGCCAGTTCTTGGCAGCTTTTCACTGCTGTGTTTTCAGTGAGTGTCATAGCTCTTAAGATTTCCATACTTCATAAAGTATTTTTGCATACGCTCTTGCAAAATTGAAGATTTATAATTTTAATCACAAAGGCAGCAAGGACTCCCTCAGGTGTCAGGTGACAAACATCTCCATTTCCCATGAGCCCTCTAAAAACACCTCGAGGGCCTAAAAATGTAGTTCCTCTCCGGCTGTTTTCCTCTTTTGCCTTCCAATCCTGATCTCTGATCACTGAGCTCTGTTTACTGTTAAAGATACCTAGCCAAGAGATACGGAAGGACTCTTGCACTTGTGTGCAAATGCTTCTTATAAACCAGATAAAACATCAATATGGAAACAGTATAGAAAATCCCCAAATGGCAAGAAAATGTAACGTTCATAACTTTCAATTATTTCATGTGGTCAGCTGAAGACACTTACTGGGAATAATTACTCTGTGACACTCAAGTAGGAAGGCAGGCAGTTTAAAGAGAACAATTTTTAATTTTATTCCATGGAATCTCCTTATTAGGTTTCTCAATGTCCTTTCCTATTTCATCAATGCTCTACTGCCTATAGTTACTTACCCACTAATAGAAAATGGTTCAGGTACGGAATAGCCATAGAACAGTATTACTGCAACCACTAAACTATGCTATGAAAGTATACTGACAATGGAAAAGGGGCTCACAAGATACAGGCGTACCTTGTTTTATTGCGTCTCGCTTCTCTGCACTTTTAAAAAATAAATTCAGGGTTGGGAGCAGTCCTGCGTTGTCTGTCAGCACCATTTTTCCAACAGCAGTTGCTCACTTTGCGTGTCTCCTTTTGGTAGTTCTTGTGGTATTTGTTTCATTATTTTATCCGTTATGATGATCTGCAATCCTTGATGTTACTACTCTAATTGTTTTGGGGTGCCATGGCCTGTGCCTATAAAAGATGGCAAACTTAACTCATGAATGTGTTCTGACTGCTCCACCAGTAAGAATGCTTCCATCTCTCCCACTCTTTGGGCCTCCTATTCCTGGAGACATAATTTTGAAATTGTGCCAATTAATAACACTACAGTGGCCTCTTAACTGTTGAAGTGAAAGGAAGTCACTTGAACTTTACATAAAAAGCTAGAAATGATGTAGTGCGGAAGGCACGTCAAGAGCAGAGATGGGCTGAAAGCCGGCTGTCTTGTGCCAGTTAGTCAAATGTGATTCCCAGCGAAAAGTTCTTGAAAAACCAACCAGTCACATTTCCTTAAGTCAAAAAGCCTAATCCAGAGCAAGGCCCTAACTTTCTTCAATTCTATGAGGGTTAAGACAGTTACAGAAAAAAACTCTGAAGCTAGCTAAGGTAGGCTCATGGGGTTTAAGGAAAGAATCTGTCTCCATAACATGAAAGTGCAAGGTGAATCAGCAAGTGCTGATGTAGAAGCTAAATAGCAAATTTATCCAGAAAATCTAGCTAAGGTAACCAACGTGGGTGGCTATACTGAACAGACTTTCAATGTAAACAGCCCTATATTGGAAGAAGATTCCATCTAGCACTTTCCTAGCTAAAGAGAAGTCAATGAATGCCTGGTCTCAAAAATTTTCAAAGGACAAGCTGACTCTCTCAGGTACTAATGTAGTTGGTGACTTTTAAGTTGAAGCCAACACTCATTTACCATTCCAAATATCGTAGGGTCCTTAAGAATCATCTACATCTACTCTGCCTGTGCTGTCTAATGGTAGCACATCTATTTACAGCATGGTTTACTAAATATTTTAAGCCCATCACTGACAGGTAGGGGAAAAAAAAAAGGTTTCCTTTCAAAATATTACTGCTCATTGAAAACACATCTGGTCAACCAAGAACTCTGATGGAAGCTGTACAATGAGATGAACACAACATTCACTCTGCAGCCCACGTGTCAAGGAGTTTCGACTTTCAAGTCTAATTTTTTGACAAACGTATTAGGACTATAGCTGCCATGGATAGTGTGTTCTCTGATGGATCTGGGCAAAGTCAACTGAAAACCTAGAAAGAGTTCTTGATGCCATCAAATACATTCATGATTCATGGGAACAGGTCAACACACCAATATTAAGAAATTGGAAGCAGGTGAATCCAACCCTCATAGATGATTTTGAGGGGTTCAAGATTTTAGTGATGGAACTGCCTGCAGATGTGGTAGAAACAGCAAGGGGGTAGAATCAGAAGTTAAGCCTCGAGATGTGACTCAGTTGCTGAAACCTCATGATAAAGACTTGAGTGGAGGAGTTGCTTATGGATGAGCAAATAAAAAGGTCTCTTCAGATGGAACCTACTCCTGGCAAAGATAACGTTAAGGCTGGTGAAATGACGACAAAGGATTAATAGGGCATAAATTTAGTTGATAGAGCAGCATGGGATTTGAGAAGATTGACTCCAAATATGAAGGAAGTTCTACTGTGGGTAAAATGCTACTAAACAGCCTTACATGCTACAGAAAAATCTTTTGTGAAAGGAAGAGTTAACTGATGTGGCAAACTCTATTAGTTTTTAGAAAATGACACAACCTTCAGCAACCACCACCTTGGTCAGCAGCTATTCACATCGAGGCAAGACCCTCCAGCAAAGAGATAATGACCCACTGAAGGCTCAGGTACTGGTTAGTATTTTTTAGCAATGAAGTATTTTAAAATTAAGGTATGTACACTGTTCCTTTGATACAATAGCAATTGCAGACTTAACAGACTACAGTCCAGTATAAATAACTTTTATATGTGGTGGCCTTGAACTGAACTCACAGTATATCAGAGCTATGCCTGTATTATAAATATCACTATCCTGCATTATTTGTACAGTTTTGGAATGAGAAAGGGAGAATATTTGAGGGGAGGTTGGTAGCAGATTGAGAACGTGTCTTTTTATGCTAACACACCCACTGATAAGAATAATTTGAAGTATAATAACATTCCTGTACCTATTTTCTAAACCTAACTCTTCTAGCCTTTCTCACTCTTGCTAAAAACCTATTTTGCAAGGGGATACTTTTGATAAATTCCTTTATAGAAAGAGTCACATATCATTATAACTAAGCTGCTATCTGAGCCTCACATTTGCAGCTTAGCATCTAGCCTCTAAGGCTGTGTAAATGAATAATGTCAAGTTTTCAACAGGTTTGTCTAATCCTTGATTATCCACACTGCAGATTATCCAGTATGGTGCAACAATTCCCTGGTAACACTGGTCCACGGGGTTCATGGAGCCCCACTCCTGGTACTTTCTTAAACAAGAAAACGGATGTAGGCATATGAGGAAAGGCAGGTTCAGATGGAGACCTTGGATAAGTATCAGTTTTGCTAATATTAATTTCCGACAAAGTCTTGGCTTCCTCTGGCAAGGAAAGCCTTGGAGATTATTTTCAAGGTCCTCTGAAAGATCTTGACCTTATACTATGTGCAAGTTAAAATTCATATTCACCTCTCAGTCTATGCTGGAATTGTAAAACTACAACATAGTCGAATAATTTGACTTTCATACTTCTGGAGGCTAATCCTAAAATGAGTGAAATAATTCCACAGGGCAATGATCCTGCCCATCACCAAATCCATACATTCCAGAGTTATCTAGCACAGCCTGGGAATTTGTTCAAAACTTACAATGGAAAGATTTCCTATGGCTGTGTAATACCTCTAAGTATTAAGGACAAAATTTTGGTTTTAGTAAAACAATCTAAAAGTGTCTTTATTCTTGCTTTTTACCAAACAGCAACAATTTATTCTAGTCTGCAAAGTTATTTTCATTAATGGAGTAATATTTTTTTTTTTATCAACCACAAAGTCTTTCAGAAGGTACTTCAGAATTAAAAATTAAAAACTTGCACCTTCATACTAGAAAAAATTAGTTTTATAGTTTTGGTGATAAAAGGACAATCTGTAACAAAGGATAAAAACTAAGTCTAAGCTGAGTTCAGGATGTTAGTTAACATTAAATGTGTAAATCACTCACTATTTTATTCATATTAGATTAACTGTGACTATGTGGTCAACTATATAAACATGCAATTATATAATCTAAAACTAGCCAAATCCCTAGATGTACTATAATGTGACACTTATTTAAAGAAAAAAGCAACATTCAGATAGGAGCATAAGCAACACATTTCACACCTAGAACAGGGATCACTGGCTAGGGAGAGGGGAAGCTCTTGTTAAAGGAAGTTTTCAATTCTGGCAAGTAGCAGTCTTCCAGTGTAAACTAATGAATACATGAAAAACACCAAGGAGAATATATTCAAGTTAATGGAAACAAGTCTTTATTAAGTAACTTTTAATATCAGAAAAATAAAACTCTTATAATTCTCTTTACAGCAAATATATAATATCAGTGCTTTGGCCATCTTAAGTTAAAGGCCCTTTATCATAAAATATATGGTTTTAAACTTTACTCAAATTGAATTTATAATCCCTATGACTTCCCTACATATACATAACAAAAAGTGTAGTAAAATTAGCAAATACTAAACTATATTGATAATTTATCATTCTTAGTTTGTGGTTTTTAGAAACAGTACACGCACCTAATATATGTCGATTCCTTGGCTTATTAGTTGCAGTGTACAATGCAACGAAATACAAAATACATGCTTGGTGAACATTCGTTTGTATCTACAAGACGGCAGCTAGAGATTAGGTTTCAATACTGACATTTAACTATTCTACAAGCAATTAGCATTACATCATAATATGCCATCAAGGCAATTTTTTATACTGAAAAAATCAAAATAAAAACCGTTATTTGTAAACTTTTATACGAAATGTAACTCTTCAAGTGGAAATAAAAAATAAAATTTGTCTATTTACTATTCAATACACATAGGATTTCAATTTTTGTTATACCGAGAAAAAAAGCTCTTTTGTGTTGGGAAAATAACGCTTCAAAAAATAATTAGTAGAAAAACCCACCAATATAATGTTTTATCCGTTCAATGCCAGCAGATTTGGGAAGATACTGAGGATGAAAAGTCACAGACATCCACAGGTGAAATGTAAAAAGTGTATCTTAAAGAAATCTTTCCTTGTGATTGGAAACAAGTTTTGAAATGAAGTAAACTGATTGGAGGTCGTCACAGCTGCTTCTGTAAATATGCTAAGGGCATTGTTACCCCTCTCTCCCTCCCCCTCCCCTAAATTACTAAAAAATAAAAATACATTTATAATGTGCAAGACAAATATGGATTGAACATAAAATGTTTCACATTTTGATCTATAGTCTAAAAATTACTCAACAGCTTGATCAGACTAATGAATGGAATGTTCGTGTCCTCAATTATTAGCCAATGCAGGTGCACCCCAAAGCCTTTCCTGGAATGGAAAAACCCAGGTGGCCATTTCCACATCCACCGAGGGAGGCAATGGGTAGGAATTCACGATCAACACAACTGCATTCCTGCTCCACTGATCAGACCGGCCGGGAGCACTCTGGGCGAGATGAAGGTCAGTGTAGCAGTTTTTGTCCCAAATTATAACCAGTGATCGAGTAAACCGCCACCAGCCCTATTATTACCAATAAGCAACCACAATGCATTAAAAAGTTACTTGCAATCCTGCAGAATTAGGCATAAGTTGTTGTAAAATAAAAAAACAAACGGACCTGTTTTGTCAAAACTGGCAGTGTAAAGAAGGCAGCCCTGGAAGTGTCTGAGTCATCTGTAATGCCGCGTACCCTCCATAAACTCTTAATGTGGTTAGGCTTTGGGACCCATCATTTGGAAATCTTGGACGTATACACTTTTCTCATAGGTTCACACAACCTATGATTATCTTCACTCAGCCGAGTTGAACGTCAGCTTTAGCAATTCTTACACAAGCTATGTCTCTGGGTCTACAGGATAAGATTAATAATTCAAACCAAACTAAGACAAGAGACCACTTAGGTTTAGTGTTACCATAGCAGCCTTTTATAAGTTTACTAACAACTTTAGCCTAATCCCAATAAAGCCTGATAACAGTCATAAGAATTCATTAGGAAGTTTACTGGGGGTACCATTATACCCATGCCTTTATGAGTCCATATAGAGATATAGTATTTATGTATATATATATAGTTAAGAGTGAATTTGGATTGCCTGAGTAACAGCTGTCTGGCAAACTGGACATGATGGCGTTCTCTTTTCACAGATCTTGTTGGCACATTCCATGCAGAAGAGGTTGTGGCCACATGGAACTAGGGCAGCAATAACTTCATTCTCAAAGCAAATCACACAGTCGTGCTTTCGTCTTGATTCTGGAGGTGAGCTAGAGGTGGAACCACCATTGGAAGAGGAGTAACTATTGGTACCATTAGAAAAAGCAGGGATGTATATTGGAAGGCCAACATGGTTGCCTGTACTAGGTGGGTCGCTCCTAACCCTCCGAGCAAGTGGGTGTTCAATGCTCTCAGGAAAGGTAGGAGACAGACGAGGAGTAGATGGCTGACTTCCTCTACGCTGAGTCTTCATGTTACCAGGAGGATCACTCCCAAAGCCAGAGAGTGCGTTAACTGGTTCAAACGGAGTCCAGATAGTTTGAGCAGATGTTGGTAGAGAGTCAAAGGCAGGAGAATCAACTGCAAGGTCTTCTGAGCCTACAGAAGGTAGTGTATCTCCAAACCAAAAGTTTCCTGTGCTAAATGGGCTTGTTGGACTAAAGTCAGCCAGCCTATTGCTTCCAAAGTAGGAATCTGTGGAACCGCTTCCCAGGGAACTGGAACTATCATTTCGATAATTGGAGATCATTCTGGCTCGGCTAGGAGGAACGGGATTGGAGGAGAGCCACGCAGAGCCCAGAGTGCCGCCTTCAAAGCTGACGTCGGTACCGTTGTAATGGAAGTCATTCTCTTCGTTGAGCTCAATGTAGTTTCCCGTGCGCATGGCAATATGCATTTCAATTTCTTCTCGTGCTCGGTCAACATTCTCAGGCATCCCTGTCACTTCAAAGACGGGCTCCTTGTCTCTGCTCGGAGTTACTATGTACGTGTGGGTCTGCTGCTGGATTCTTTTGATGGTCGCTCCTTTGGGTCCAACTACCAGCCCTACCACGCGATAGGGCACTCGGACTTGAACGGTGGTCTGACCCGGCAGATTAGGACTGCATGACAGCCCTCCCAGGGCAGGGCCATTTTTGTTTCGAGATGCACGAATCATGGAGAAGTGCTCTGCAGCTGACAGGATTTCTCGTTTGGCCATGGCAACATCTTCCTTCCGTCCAGTGACAACAAAAATGGGCTCTTCACCACGAACCGGTGTTTTGATATACGTGTTCGTCTTGGCTCTCAGCGCTTTAATTTTACAACCTGTTAGAAAGAAAATATTTCTTAAGTATCAACATCTACTTCAACAATACTGATAAAGACAAATTATAGAAAGCTCCTTTCAAGATAACAGGCTGTTTTTGGGCAGTTTTTCTTTCCCTCTTTTAGTTTAAGAGTATTTCTTTATCACAAAAACTTATCACTAAATGCTGATACAGCTTTCCTAGTTCCACTATGACTCCTGGATCCTGAGAGGTACTTTCCTGGTGATCTCTCATTCTCAGCAAAGAGGTGATGCCTCCATTGAAGGCCTTTAACTCAGAGGACAGGCTTATAGTTTTCTTCCTCTTGTTATTAGTCATTGCAAACGAAGCATGAAATAGGCCAGCTATACTATGAGTGGATTTGACTTTCAAAACACTAATAATTTACTACCTTGCAGGGTGTTGGTGACAAAGAAAAAGAATGTACAATGTGAGACGATACCTATCATCTTATTTAATCTGCATAACAACCCTAAGGATGAGACTATTACACTCCTTTTATTGCTAAGGGAAATAAAGTGCAGAAATACTGTGTTATATGCCTAAGTTCACACAATAAAAAATAAAGCAAGTAAGAGGCAGAGCCAGAGTTAAACCTAGGCTGACTTCATAGTCTATAGTCTTTTTTGTTGGTCCTAGAACCTCAAATTCCACAGAACTATACTGCATGAGAAAAGTTCTTCAACTGACTTCCACTTAGCTGTCTTGTCATTTTACCTCAACATCATTCTCTCCTCTGTAAAACTCGATGACAATAGCAAAGTGCTCAAAGTTAGCACATCATCTCATTTCTGTTTCATCAGTTGGATTTCAGGCTTAACTACGAATCAGTTGTCTTTATCCCCATCTGTTTATGCTAACTGAACTCATGCATTAACTAAATTAATAATTACATAAAGCAGTTATATATAAATCCAAGACATGGAACTTGTATCAAAATTGATTATTTTAAAAAATTTCAATAATGATGAGTACCTTAAAGAAAAAAAAAAGATGCTGTTTAACTATGGGTGAGACAACTGTAAAATCCTGGGGTAAAAAAACTAACCCAGAGTAATTTTGTATTCATTGTGAAGTTCTTGCTAAATTCAAAAGAAATATATTGGAAATTGTATGGAGTATGGTCATTGGATATGGTTTTATTGAAGGACTATAATGGTTGGCAGTCCCATTCTCAAATAAAAGGCTTTGGTTCTAAATCCTAAGTATATTTAAGTTAAATAAAATATCTAAGATACATATGTATAACTACCCAAAGATTACTTTTTGGAGTAGTTAAATAAAATATCTAAGATACATATGTATAACTACCCAAAGATTACTTTTTGGAGTAATCAGCCATTACCAGTGCCAACTGTGTAACATTGGAGGGTTTCGAACAGTAACTTAAAGATGCCAAATATACGCTAAGGCATAAGACTCGAGGGTTATGCTTTTCAAAGATCTTAATGTGAAGCTTGCCAGAACAGATTTCTTCTCGTGACTGTATCGTGCTATTCCTAGTTTCTCAAAATAAAACAGTTAGATGCTACTGAAAAACACACGCCACAACCTGAGCAGATCATTTTCTTAAAACTTTTTTCCCCTGCCCTCACAAATTCATAATGTACAAAAACTAATTCTTTCTGGACATCATTCCTAACCTGCGTGACTGCACTAGTACCCTCCACCCCACACAAAATAGGCCTCCTTTCCTCCATTCTTGCCTCACTCCAATCAGCGCTCTACCTCCACTTTAGGTAGATGATGCTTTCTAAAAAAGCACCGATCGAAGGCTCACTTCTTTGCATAAGGCTTTGACGACTTCCTCTTACCATAAGGATAAAGTCCAGACAGTGCGGCACGCAGGAGCTGGCCCTGTGCCTGGACCTACCTCTCTCTGGCCTTATCTCATACCCCTCCTTTCCTCTTCCTCACTCCTTAAACTCTGTGGGGTGCTTCCACCACATTCATTGCCTCTCCATGCTCCTTGCTTCCACGATCAGAATGTTCCCTTAACCATGCCCCTCTGCTACCAGCTCTGCGTAATTCCTGGTGGCCCTTCAGATCTTAGTTTATTAGGTGCCTTATTCTCTGTGAAGCTTCCGTTCCTTTCCCTGAGTCAGATTTACTTTAACTGAAGGTTATATCTGAGAAGACCAGGGGGGTGGGGGTGGGTCGAGTGGTCCAGCTAAAAGCAAGACCGCAATGAATGCACTCAGCGGAGGAACTGCAGGAGCTGAGAAGGGCAGAGTGACAGGGTGGGTTGGGGGCTATCAAGAAATTACCACAATTAGTCTAATTTATGCTACTTTAAAACACAAAGTTACTACAGAGTGCTGCTATAAGTTTATATCTACAATGAACTACAAGATTAAATTGACAGTGTGACTTCTCGAGTATAGGAAAATCTATTCCTACTCTGCTCCACCACAGAAAGTGACTTGGAAGACCATAAACCTTCCACATCCACTTATCATTCACGCAGGCTGAATCTAGGAAACTCCCTCATGCAGCAGAGGTGGTGTTGCTTGAGGCCGAGAACTACAATCATTTCCACTGGCCAGTGTCTGACTGACGAAGAGACTCCTAGGACAGTCTGAAGGGGTGGTGAGAACGCCTAATTCTTCCTATTGCACCCTCAGAAGAGTTCCTATCATTATCTGGATATATGAGCTTCTTCTCTGCACTATAACCTAACAAGAAGGCAGTCTGCTAGAATCACACATTTCTAACAGAGAGGGTCCTGATCATCCTAGAGAAAAATGCTTGGCAAACTCTGTTACGGACGAAGGGAGAGTTAGCTTGAGGGTCTAGGGCTGGCCCTTCTCAACCCTTACTATAGTGAACATTAGAAAGCTAAATTAAGAAACTTCTCAAAATGCTTCTGAGACAATAAGCAGCTGTCAGATGAACCTCAGTAGAATATAATATTGGAGGAGGGCATGGCAACCCACTCCAGTATTCTTGCCTGGAGAACCCCCACAGACAGAGGAGCCTGGCAGGCTACAGTCCATGGAGTTGCAGAGAGTTGGACACAACTGAGCGACAAATACGCACATGCCTAAATCAGATACTACTGAGCCTATGGTTGTTACTAATGAGTATGTGTTTGATAGTCTCATTAGGAAGACAGAGAAGACAGAATGTGGACCACCTCTGAGATAGGGATGTAAGATAGCCTACCCTGCCCAAAAGGCCTACTTACCAAAAACAAGCTAAAAAAAAAACAAATTATTTACAATTCACATCACAAATGGCTAATTTCTCTTTTACAGGTACCCATATGCTATGCTATGCTATGCTATGCTATGCTAAGTCACTTCAGTCGTGTCCGACTCTGTGAGACCCCATAGACGGCAGCCCACCAGGCTCCGCCGTCCCTGGGATCCTCCAGGCAAGAACACTGGAGTGGGTTGCCAATTCCTTCTCCAATGCATGAAAGTGAAAAGTGAAAGTGAAGTCGCTCAGTCGTGTCCGACTCCTAGCGACCCCATGGACTGCAGCCCACCAGGCTCCTCCATCCATGGGATTTTCCAGGCAAGTGTACTGGAGTGGGGTGCCACTGCCTTCTCCGCAGGTACCCATATACTTGCCCTTATATCTCAAAACACCAAAAACCACAGAAAAAATAGGTAAAATAGCTCATAGAAAAGGAAACATATAAATAGCTCTGAACACGAATTTAGGTGTCATCTCCCACCTATCATCTCCCACCTATAAGACTGTCAAATATCAAAAACAAACAGTGCTAGTAAGAATGAGGGGAAAGCCCTCATATTTAGCTGCAGAGTAAACTGCTCGAGGGCAGTTGGCACTATCCATCAAAATTACAACTTCCTGTATCCTTCTGCCCCTGCAATCCCACTCACAGAACCAAGTCTGTAGGAATACTTGCCCAGGCACGAATAACCTCTGTATTCCTGTCTGTATTAGTGGGAGTTGGTACAGTGATGTAAGGGAATACTCGGCAGTCACAAAACTGGAAAACTAAGGGAGATAGGTAGGAGGGTGACTTAATTTCCCTGGTACTTTTAAATTCTTACAAATTTTGGAACCATACAAATGCATTATTTATTTTTTTAAAGAAATGTTGTTAAATTAGAAAATTTTAAAAATTAGAGATGAAGAAGTGACAGATTTTACTAGATTAAGCACATCAATCAGACTTTTGACTAGTTCTGAGATTTAGAAGAAAAAAAATTATGAACAGCAGGGTAAATGATTTCATAACCTCAAAGTTGAATAAAGCATTTTAAGTCTAAGAGGTAGGGACTAGCAATTGTTTTCTCATAGCTACAAATAAATATATGGCAAGCTGTATACCAGACTGTGTAGAGATTAAGAACCAGGACAGCACTAATGACTTTCATGGTTACCATTTTATTTTGATTTGGAAGTAAATTCCCCCAATAAAGTCTCTAACTTACCTCCCTCCTGTAGGAAACCCATTTTCCCCTTTCTGTATCACTATGGCTAGGGCTGTGATTCACCTTAAAACTCTTTAGTTGCAGCCAGAATTCTGGTCTTCTCACTTCCTGGTACAGTAAAAGGTTGGGTCTGGCTTCTCCAGGGTAAAGAGTCTCTCCCACCAGCTGCCTGAGCAGTTAAAAGGGAGAGGGCCTCTGTTTGTTGCTGGGAGAGGAGTTTAAAGAAAAGGAATTGAAATGGTCTTCAGTGTTTCTCAAACCATGGTTTGCAGGATCAATTTAATAGGCTCCAAATGTTTTGACGAAATATGTGGACATTGACTGCAAAATAAAATGTTCTTTTGATGGGGAAGGGCAGGGGGTGTCACAGAAAAGCTTAAAAGCACTAGACTAGACCTTTAAGGCTGCTTTTTAATTCCACGAAACGTGGAATGATATACTTAGAAGAATCAGATATAGAATTACAGTCTGCAATGTAGATATAATTACAGTCCAAATCAATTCACCTTAAAACAGGAAGATTATCCAGATCACAGGGGTGGGCCTGACCTGATCACAAGTTCTTTAGAAGAGCTTTCTCCGGTGGGCTTCACAAGTCGTCAGATGTGCTCTGGCTTTTCTGGAAGAAAGCAACCTATGCTTGACCTGCCTGTGGAGGCCTCATGGCAAGGAACTGTAGGTGGCCTCTGGGAGCTGAGAGCTAGGAGGAAAATGGAGGGCTCAATCCAGAAACTTTGTTCTGTTCTTTACTTTTATTATCTGCTTTAGTTTTCTAATGCTGCCATAACAAGTTACCTCACATAGTGCTTTCAATGTCACAAATTTTTTATTTTACACTTCTGACATGGGTTCTGACATGGGTTTCAACAGGGCTAAAATCAAGGTGTTTGCAGGACTGTGTTCCTCTCTGGAAGCTCCAGGGAAGAGCCTGCTCACTTGGCTTACTGGTAGAGTTGAGTTGCTTATCATCACAAGACTGAGCTCCCTGTATTCTCGCTGTCTGCTCAAGGCCATTCTCTGCCTCAGGAGGCCTCCAACATAGCTTGTGGCCCTGTCTCTCCATCTTCAGAGTCAGCAATGGGGACTGAACCCTTCTTGTACTTCAAATACCTCCCAATCTCGTATGCGACCCAGCTGGGAAAGTTCTTCTGTGCTGAAGGACTCATGTGATTACACCGGACCCACCCAGCTGTTCTCAGATAACCTTTTCACCTCAAGGTCCATACTCTACATCTACATAGTCAGAGTTTCCGGGGATATAGGGTGTAGGCATCTTCAGGGAAAGGGGGTTTATTCTGCTTACCACAACACAAATGTCCCGTTCCTCCAATTATTTCTCCATTCTTCCAGGCCCCTGGGCTTTTGAGCAAAGGAAAGTATTGGATTCAGAAAAATCTTAAACCCTAACCCAAGAATAGTGACCCACTGTCCGGAACAGTAGCGAGATACAAGAACAAGAAAAATTTGGGGATCACGGGCACTGAAGTAGGGTGAAGGGATAAACCACCGATAAAAATCAAAATAGGTCAAAAAGAAATATATAAGCCAGGGTGTTGATGAAGACAGGGTGTTTATGTCGAGAGATGAGTGATTTGGTAAGAAATGGACAAGTGAACCTGGTCTCCACTTGTCCTGTGGAATGTGACTAAGTGTTCCTAGCTAAACCACTCCTCCTTTGGCCCAGAACATCCACCAGCCTGATGCTTCAACTTACCAATTCAAGTATCAAGTTCCCTATAAAGGTGCAGGTGGCTAATTCCAGATGATATACAGAAACTACAATAATCTCTGCTCTCCAGGAGCTGACAGTGTAGAAAGGAAAGTCATGAAAACAATACTGGTATAAGGTAACTGCTTTAATGAAAACAGGCGTACAAAGCAGTGGGAGCACAGAAAAGGGCAGGGCTTTACTGCTTACAGAAGGTCAAAGAAGGCTTCAGATGCATCTGAACTTAGGTTTGAAGAAAGTAGTTCTGCCAGGTGGAAAGGAGAGTCAAGAGAACTGGAAGTGCCAAAGCAGGAATCAAGAGCCCAAGACAGCAGCCTGGATACCACACCTGGCTCAGTGCTACAGGAGCTTTAAGTAACTGGAGGGCAGAATGCCAGGGGAGCAGGTCAGGTGGGGGATGATTTAGTTTAACAAAGGCAGGGGAGTTTAAATTCTATCTGGGAGGTGCAAAGAACTTGTTTTGTTTTTTAAAGAAAGGAACCCCAAATGCTATGTGAAGTATTGCTGATTTTCGACAGAGGGTTTTGTTTTCCAGAAATTAAATTCATTATATTTTCCACTCATTTCATAAACTAGCTACAAATATAAGGTGATTTAAGAAAGCTAAAACCCTTATAAACACACCAAAACTAAGGTCTGTATATTTTTACTTTGGGTCATCTTCAGGTATATCTTTCTTCAGAAATTCCTTCCAAGAGGTTTTATTTTCAAAGAGAAATCAGTGTACATGCACATACACAAACATACCTGCTTTAACAAAAAATAGGGAGGGGAGTGAAGCAGTTCTTTTTATCTTCAAGAAAATTAGAATGCTGGGTTTGATATTAAAAATTACCTCCCCATCCCACCTCCCTTTTCCCATCCCACCTCCCTTTCCCCATCCTTCTCCTAATTAAGTGGCCATCACCTACCTTCTCCCAGACTTCATCATCTCCTAAACATGCCTGGTTCCTCCTGTCTCTACTCAGATATTTCCCTAAATAACCTGGAAAATCCTCCTAGCACTGCCCCCTCACCCTATATCTTCTGAGTAACAAACATAGTCATTGGAAAAGATGAGACTGTGTGTTGAAGGCTCTATGAACCCAAGAGTAATACAAATATAGATATGACTATTAATATCACAGCTACAGCTTACTAATTCTATTTCAAGGTCTAGTTTAAAGGAAATGTAAGGATCAAAAAAACTGGTTATCTGCTGGACTGGGCTCTAATCTACCATCAGTTGGCTTGTGGTTTTAATGTTAGGTCATTCAACCTCTAGGTCCTTTCCAATGCTTTTATTTTTGACCAAGTCTCTCTTCTCCTGGGACATACAAAATCACTTATTTCTGAAAACTACAAAGCACGTGGGACAATCTCACATGTATACACATTTATTCTTCCTTTCCTCAAGAAAAGCAGGTTGAGTAACAGCTGGAAGCACAAGACTTTGAATAGACCATCACTAACCATCTTTGTGAACATCTTTGTGACCTCTGTGAATAGGTCACTAAACCTCTCTCTCTCCTTCTTGAGGGTGTGTGCTCAGTTGCTTCAGTCATGTCTGATTCTTGGCAATCCTATGTACCATAGCAGGCCAGGCCCCTCTGTCCATGGGATGTCCCAAGCAAGAGTACTGGAGTGGGTTGCCCTGCCCTCCTCCAGGGGATCTTTCTGACCTAAGGATTGAATCTACATCTCTTACGCTTTCCTGCATTGGCAGGCGGGTTTTCTTTACCACCCGCCCTGAAGCCCACCTGGGTGTCACCTGGGAAGCCCAGAAACTATAATGAAAGTTACTTCTCTCACTTGGTTGTTGCAAAGATTAAATGAAATAACATCCTAAAAATACTCATCACGGTGCCTGTTATTCAAGTAGGTGCTCAGTAAAGAGGAGCTTTTTAAGCTCTCTAGCCCCTCTCCCCACTCCACCCCCACCACTGCAAGTATTTCATAAGTAAACTGAGCCAATAGGCTTGCCTTTGAAATAATAAACTTGTAGTGCATTTTTCAGTTTTCAAAACTCTCCTATATTTTCATTTAATCATCGTAACAGAGTGGTGACTAGCTTAATAGCTTTAGGAAGGATAGGAAACAAACTGAAAGAGGTTGGAAAGGTCTCCCAGCTAGAAAGCCCGACCTCAAACACAAGCTGTCTCCACACTCCTCTCACTACTCCATACTATTTTTCTCTAAAAGCATTAGAGAAACACATTATTTTATATGTATATTTCATGATATATTAGAATTAACAAGGGGGGATCATATTCTTTAATGATTGTACATATAAATAAGACCCTTTCGTCTTGGAATAATCTCAACAGACTATTCAAAAGTTCCTACAATTTTATAGGGACTCAATTTTTCAGTATTATTAGCTTCAAAGACTGGTGAATATCAGATAAACCCAGTAAGAGAGTGTTTCTCACACACACAACTTAACTCAACATTTAAATAAATTGCTTAGATTAACAATGTAATAGATTCTTAAATGTACAATACAGAAATAGCTTTCCTTTCCCTGCTCAAGGGTCCTTCTTGCAGCTCCAGTCAAAAATCGCTGAAATTTTCTGTTAAGAATATGGTTTCACATTAGACATCACTTCGTCAACACTTCAAACAGTTTCATTTATGTGACTTTTTAGTTTTGCTTATTACCAGTATTCATACAGACATATAATACCCTAAATCAAGTAGCATCTAGAACAAACAGATCCAAACAACTTTTGGTTGACTGACTCCTCAGGTAAAGGGTTAGAGATAAAGGCAAGAGGGAAGAAAACCTCACAATATAAAAACTATAATGATAAATACTAAAATGGCAAGTCTCTAGTCCAACAGTTCAGTTCAATAAAATAAACAGCAAGTATCTGCTACATTTCAGGTAATTTAACCGAGATTAAGACTGAGATTCAGTTCTGCCCTCACTGACCTGTATCCAACTTCAAGCATCAAAAGGATTTGTTGTTTATAGGTGTTCATGTACAGATATTGATCAATCATTTTCTTTTCTTATACCATTGGCTGGTGGTGGTGTTCAAGTCTTTTATATCCTTGCTGCTTTGTCTGCTTGTTCTACCACTTACAGAGTTGGGAGCACTGAAGTCTCTAATTCTATTAGCTTGAGACCCTGGGTATGTTACTTACATCTCCATAGACTTGTTTCCTTATCTGTATGGTTGCAATAAGAATGGATCAAATGAGATGACATACTACTTGAAATATTTAAATGTTATTATTTTTAAAGAAAAGCAAATGAGTCAATTTTCTCTAGGAAGTTAAAAACATTAAAAAACCCTTAAGTCCTAAAGATAAAACTTATATTTAGATTATGAAAAATATGTTTAAGATATTAATTTTACAAAACTGGGAGGAGATATGTTGAAGTCAATCTAATTGGTAATTTTAAATCTGGTTTACTTTTACATGATTTTAGGAACTCTTCTTGGGCAAAGATAAGAATATAAGGGTTACAAGAGATATAATCTAGTCCAATGTCACTTTATTTGTGGAGAAAACTCAAGCCAAGAATTGCCCAAAGTTATAAACTAACGACTCTGAAATGCCTCAATTCCCTAAACACGCCACTTTCTCAACCTGCCTTCTTTTTCCAGTTGATTCTTAGAAGTGGAGAATTCCCAAAATATATGATGTATTTTTAAAAGCAGAGGTTAAACTAAATTTTAAATCCCCCCCTCTCCTTTTTGACTTAATTTAGATAAGAGGATCCACATACGCAACAAAAAAGGGTTCCCATTTGGCCTTTCACTAAACCTGTGACACCCAGAGGTGGGTGTCAATTAGAGATGAGAGGCAGAACAATTTTCCTAACTGGGGATTTTAAAATTATGTTCATGTCCATTAGAGGATGTTAATAGAAACTTAGAATTACTTCTATTTGGGAACCATATAATGGAATCAGATTCATCTGTAAATGATTCTCTTTCAGACTATAGACTGGATGGATCAAGTTTTTCCCCCAAGAGGAAACTGAGACTCAGTGAGGTTAAGTGATTTGTCCATGGTCACAGGCAACAAATGGTAAAACCATGTCTCTAACAAGTTTAACTCCAAGTTCAATGTCCTTACTGCAGGTACTGGTGGAAAGGTAGATGATAAGCCAAAGGCGAGGGGACAGTGGTATAGAAAGAAGGTCAGCCCAAAGGCCATTTTACACTGGTAATCTTCTAGAAGTTTGGAACTATTCCCTCCCCACTCTTCTCTGTGTTTAAGATGAAGCTTTATGCTTATCTTCAACTCTATCTGCAGTTCATTAAATAATTTTCTTTATTATTTTAAGGCCTAGTCTTATTTTATTGCATGATACCTACCACTTTACTTATGGTCAAACCAGGTTTCCCTACATACAATGAACTGCAGTTTCTGCTTATTGGACAAAGGCAACAAGCCATGCCCACATGAATTGTTCTTAAATCCTGAACCCTGGCATGAAAGAGGCGGTACAACTATGCAGTGTAACTTAGAATTCTCAGAATCAACCACTGAAATAAAGACTCAAAAGGATTAAAAAAAACACTGCGCTGTACATATTCAATTTAGTATAGTTTGGCTTGGTATTACTAATGTTAGAAAATCATTTAAAAAGCTTAAATATCAGATGTAATCACTATAAATGTCTATAGAGTACCTAATGGTAGTATGGGGAGAAGAGTTAAAGACTAAACATGCATCATGGTATATAAGCCATTTGGGAAGGATTAAGATGCAGTTTGATTAAACATATCATTTTAGAATCACCTGAAGATCAATGAGGTTTTAAAATAGATTATTCATAATCTCTTTGGAGTTTCCTAAAGGAGTTGTTTTTTTTTTTTTTTTTTGACCACAGCATGTGGGTTGTGGGATCAGATGAGCCCTCTGTAGTGGGAGCCCAGAGTCTTAACCAGTGGTCTGCCAGGGAAGTTCCTCAAGGAGTTTTAAATTGCAAACACCCTTTCCTATTTAGTATCTTATGAACATTTTTATCTCTCTTTTTTTTTCATTTTGAGTTTAAATTACAAATGCTATTAAGGCAGAAATTACACTAAAAAAATTCGGCCACAATCCCACAGACTTTAAAATAATACTGTGATAGTCATCATGGCTGTTCATGAATATTCTGGCTCTCTCCTGTGGACACATGATTGTAATGCAATTTCTCACCCACTTGAAGTTAGGAGTGGCCAGATAACTTGTTCTGATTAATGAAATATGAGTGGATGTGATTACCATGCTACTTCAGGTCTAACATTTAAAGACCGGTGTGTGCTACGCCACCATCTCATCCTTCAGGCACAGAGAGGAAGACCAGCCACACTTGAGATGGTGGCTGCTTTGTTGGTCTAAGACCCTGAATGACCAAAATGAGCAGAGCCCCTGTGAAAAAGAAATAAATCACTGGTCATTTTAATACTGAGATGTTGGGGTTCTTTGTTATTACAGCATCATTTATGCCTATCTGGATAGAAGTGCCATGTGTCTAACAGGCATTTAGATATCAGTTCCTTTCAGTTCTGTCACATTAGAAGGATACAGTAATGTGTGAAACTGTCTGCTAAAGCAGAGAAAAGGTGAACAAGATTAACAATTAATTTCAGATTTAACTTAACAACAGTAGTATGTGCTTATCACTTAGTTTCATATATGTCAATTTATTTGTGTACAATTCACAGTCCCTAGAGGTACTGTAGATAACGCCTATACCCAGCTGAAGAAGAGGAATCTGAATCCTAGGGAGTGATTTGTCCAAGGCCACACAGTGACTTACTGGCATAGAGTAATCAGAATTTAGGAAGTTTAACTTCTGATTGCTGTCTCTTTCCAATATATCACAGCTGAGCAAGGACTGCTAAGGGCAATTTGGGACAGCTTTCAACATATATTTTTATAGCAAAACATATATTCTAAAATAATTTTTGTCTTCAGTTTAAGACACAAGCAACACATTCTTCCATCTGTGCAAATATTAATTCAAAATGAGATCCACAAAATACTAAGCACGATCTTATAACTAAATTCCACCTTTCCTTGAAAATGTAAGATTTAAGATCTAGAATTCCAACCCATAGACATTGCTGGAAATCTTCCTTGAGGAAATCTCTAAAGGTCTCAAATACTTGACTCCCTGCATCAGTTTTAGGTCACTGGCATTTTCTACCAGGGGGCAGAAAACACACCCTTGAATTACCACTTTATTTTCCATTTCCTCCTTAGTGAATCAAAATAGTTCATTAGCTGAATAAGGCAGGAAGAAAAGGCAGTGGATTCCCCACCCATCTGCAAAACAATTAAGGTTCCAGAGCTAATATAAACTATTATTTGGATCTTAAAGTCTAAAAAAATGACAATGTTTAATTTTTAAAACTAGCATGTATATACATAGAAATTAACTTTCTGAATTATAAATGATAGCGAATTTCTAGTTAGACATAATAGAAGTAGAATGTTAGAACAATGCTTGTGCCTTCTGGATACCAAAATCTTATTAAGTAAATTAATTTGGACAGTGATGATATTTTAAGCTATGCATATTAGAAACACAGCATCCTAAATCACGTTTAGGACTGAAACGGACTCAAAATATTCTTCCTGAGCAAGATGCCTACTGAGGTAGCAATGTAGAATTGAGAACTTTATCCCCATTATCAAACAATTGGTCTAACCGCAAGTTCCACTACCTGAGCAAGGTATCTATTAGCACCTCAGTTTCTATGTCTGTAAAATGGGGATAACCACCTACCAGAGTTAAATGGCAGGTAATAGAGTACCTGGAAGAGGGAATGCCAACAACTCTCCCCCCAAAAGAAAAAGACACTGTGCTTTAGCATTATTCTGAAACTATTTCTCCTCATGAAATAGATATTTCTTCTTAAACAGGGAATTTATGTACAATACCAAACTTTCTCTTTTTAGAACCTGAAAACTTGTTCCACCCTAGGAAACTGGGGAAAATTTTCCCAAGGATGTATTTAAGACAACCTAAAACAATGTGTCATATTGTCTGTTTTAAAAAGTGGAAATGTATACAATCCCTGGGGATCAGTGGAAACAGAGTAGCTGAATAAAGAAAAAAAATTTCTAAGGAGGTCTAGCTCAGTAATAGCCAAAACAGGGTACAAGAAAAGTCATTGGAGTGCAGGAAAAAAAAAAATCAAAACACTCCAATTTCCATCTTTAACTCATCCCTTTAAACTGTCTACATGTTTTAAAAATGTATAGTATATCAGCATATGTATTATTCATAAATATTCACATATTGAGATTATTAGCTTAAATATTTTTTGACAGAGTGTACAACAAAAAAAGAGGCTTCCCCAATGGTTCAGCAACAAAGAATCTGCCTGCAAGGAAACGTGAGTTCCATTCCTGGGTCAGGAAGATCCTCTGGTATAGGGAATGGCAACCCACTCCAGTATTCTTGCCTGAAAAATCTCATGGACAGGTGTGCGCGTGAACACACACACACACAGAGCCAGAAATAGCTTTTCTCAACTAGGTTAGAGAACACACATATACCATCAAGGAAATCACTCATGAAAATAGTTAAAGATGTACATTAATCTTAAACTGTACTATAAAACCTTTACAAGTCTTTAAAACAACTGAACTTATGACATTCAATATTTATTTATACCATCGTTAAGTAGACTTGTATTTTAATTCATTTTTCAGTCTAACTGGTTCTCAACGACTATACAAATTGGAGCAAAGTCCATTGACTTAAATTAAACGTCCTGTTAACCACTGTGAATGTATCTTGCAGGTACTACATTTTTAAAAAGTTAGGTCATATATCTGTTGTCAGGTTTACTTTTGATGTCTATATTCCAGAACTTCTTTGATTATCAACAAGCCTCTTTAGTTCCTGGCTTTATTTTACAGTATTGTTGGTTTCAAAATGAGATGCAAACTTAAAAAGGGGGACCAATTTAACATTTGCAAATGACCATATGCTGCTGGGGAGTATAAGTATGAGGTCAACACTGCCAACTTAAAGCAGTAGTTTGTTTTTCTGAAAGACACTGGAACTAGAGGCCATCTACATGAGTTGCTAGTCTATATGACTCAGAATTCCATTTGTCCTACTCTCTGCTTCAGAGCTGAAGTCACAGATGTCTCCATCTGTGACATAATTATTTCCAAAACCAATTAAGAGATGTCAAACAGAAAAGTATGACTTCAGGTAATGAGTAAAAATGGCAGGAAGGGATAATTCTTAAGCAGGAAAATTTTGTTCCAAAGCAAGAAGTAAATTAAATGATTTGCCCTGTTTATTCACTTAGGGAAAGGGGAAATTATCACACTGTAAAAGGATGCAAACATTAGAAGTTGCCTGGTTCTCTGTGCAAGTGGGAAAATAACTACAGGCTTTATAATGGTGCTGCTGAGGGTGGGGGTGGCAAAGGGGCCAATGATCCACTAGTTGAATGGGTCGGAACAGGAGAAGGGTAAAACTTTTTGCTCTTAAGATAATCTTGAGAATGATGACATACTTTTAACAGTACTGTCAACTCTGGGAAAATAAGTGCAAAAGGAAGAGTCAGCAACTTGTCTCTATGTCCTAAGACATAAATAGATTCACATTTCCTTATTAACTAATAAGCTCTGCCCTAAGAGGAAAAACTAAAGACTTTATTTCATTGCTATAATTTGGTGCAAGATTAAAACCTGGAATTCAGTTTACTTTTAAATAATAGAGTGGTATAAAGGTAACAGTCTGCCTAATTAAGGGCTATTTTACCATGCTTCAAAGGGTATAATACAGAAGACAAAAATTCGTATTAACTGAACAAAAGCTATCAGTATCTCGTCCCTTAGTAAAACTAGCCTCTAAGCGTTCTTTTCCTTTGTTATCCTAAACTGTCACCATAAGCAAACTGAAGCAACTTGTGCTGAGGAAATACCAGCCTAGAAGGGCCTGAACACACCTTGCCATCGCCTTTTCCCCACTCTGCTAAGTATCAAGACTCTAAGTATCAAAACAGTCCCCCTCACAACTTTCCAACTGTACCTAGAGATTATTTCTCCACACCTTTCCTCACTGTGTCCCTCAGTCTTTCTTCCACCTTCCATTTGTTAAAGTCCTATCCATTCTCCAAGGCCCCCCACAGCTGATACATGTACGACTTTGTCACACACTATAGTTAATGACATTAATTACAGATTAGATTAGTGCCACTCCGCTGTTTATATTTGACTGTTGGCTTCTTAAGGGCAGCAAGTTAGTTGGAACTAACCTCACATTCCCAACTGCCATAAACTCAAATGCCTGGCAGAATGTAAGCTTGATATATAGCAATTCCCAGATGCTGTTAATGGAATAACCAACTCATTCTGGATCTATAACTTGAGATGTTATAATTTTATCCTATGTGAGGTGAAACAGTTCTCTCCTGGACTAGCATCTTCAGTATTGCAAAAACAAAACAAAAGCAAAACAAAAAAACAAAAAAGGAAAGCAAAATTGATTCACCAAACTATGGGAATAAACTCTTAAGGGAATGGCATCAGCTTTGAACACTGTCTTTAAGTACCAGGCAGTCTGAAATAGGCTATCTCCTCCATCCAGATTTCAGATGGATGGATTTTTCATGTTAAAATCCTAGAGGTAAGAAATGAGCCAACTCTGATATTTGAAACCACCATTTCGACAGACCTTATTTATGTGTACTTTAGACCACTTGGGAAAGATGAGATCATTTAAGCAGCAGCGCCATCATTTCTTTTTATTTGACCCCAACAATGCTCTCAACCTAACAGCAGAGAGACATGCATCAACCAGGCTCAATCATATTGTAATAAGTCAGCTGCAGAGAATATTCACTCCTTCAATAAAGGGGGCGAAGCTACACTAAAGAGCATACGACCTTCCCTAAAAATGTCGGATAGAGAGGTACTCTGGGCATCCCCTTCCCCCACCTTCACAAATCTACTCCTGGAATCTGAGACATAGGTCCTTTGTCTGAACAATGTGGGAGGAGTCTGTCTGCAGTACTGGTGTGCTGGCAAGTGAGGAGAATCTACTGAAAACTGTATAAACGTAAAAAGTTCCTTAACTCAATTACTTTACTGTCCAATTTTCCTTCATCGTGTACCCTAAAGCGTTCTAAAAGGTAGCCACTCCGTCTTTTCGAGAGTTAAAATATATCGGAATACCGTAAGATCGATCAACAGAGTTAGCTAAGAAGCTAAGTTTCTGAACAGCAAAGGGGTGGAGGGGGGGTGGCGGTAAGAACGACCACTTGAACATCTCCTCTTCCCTCGCGAATGAGCTTCCCGCTCCCCACCCCACCGACAAGCCTCCATTTCTGTCAATTTCTTCTTCCCAGAAAGCCGCTGTAACGCAGGCTGAGAGGTTTTTACTAAGACAGTAGTCGGCTGCGCAAACTTGCGTTCTCGAAGCTTTTCGTGCACAACACCGAATCCACAACCGACCCCGACCTTTTACCACCTCAGGTTGTTTCTGGTGCCACGCCAGCTGGGGTGTTCCAGGAATACAGCCGGAGTCAAGGGGACACCGCCGGGCTGGGTGGCTCAAGAAACTTATCGCCTTGCATTGTGCAGGAGGAGAGGGACACCGTCGGGGGGGGGGGGGGCGGGGGCGGTTCGCAAGGTGACCCATCTTCTCGTCTGATAGCCCCTCGGGTTCCTCCCACACCCCTTCCCGGTGGACCTAGGGCCCTCGCCAGGTTCGCCTTTCCAGCCCCAAGCTCCTTTCTTTCGTCTCCCCACCCACGCGCGGGGCCCAGCCCGGCTGGACACCCCCCAACCCCCCACTCGCACTCACCCTGGCGACCGACAATCTCGGCGACATGCTCGGAGCTCGGCACCGGAACGCACTCGGTGGTGTTAACGCTCTTTCTCCGGAGCAGGGCCGCCTGCTCCCCGTTCAGGGCGGCCGCCGCCGCCGCCGCCGCCCCGCAGCCGCCGGGGCCGTAGGCGTGGGACAGCATCGCCGCCATCATGCCCTGGGCATCGTCCCCTCCGTAGAGCACCCCCGCCGCCGCCGCCGCCGCGGCCGCCTCCCGGGCATCGAAGCCGGCGGCGGGCAGCAGCACCGACCCCAGGGACCCGCCCGGGATCGGCTGGGTCTGAGAGGCGGCGGCCGCGGGCGGCGACAGCAGCAGCAGGGACGGCCGGCCCTCCTCCTCTGCCTCCTCCAGCTCCTCCTCCTCCAGCAGGTCTCCGTCCAGCTCCGCGTCCTCCCCCTCCTCCTCGTCGTCGTCGTCGTCGTCGTCCTCCTCCTCCTCCAGCTCCAGCTCGGCCGCCTCCGAGACCCCGGGTCGGCCGGGCGGCGCCCGCTCCTCGGGTGATGGCCCCGCCGCCCGCCGGGCCGGGCCCTGCGCCGCCGCGGCCCGGATCGCCGGGGCGCCGGGCTCCGCCGGGCTGGGGTCGTCGAGGCCCAGCGCTGCCAGGCGTTCCCTCAGCAGGAGCCCGTCCCCCTCGAGCTCCGGGCCACCCGCGGGGGGCGGCGGCGGAGGAGGCAGCGGCGGCGGCGGCGGGGGCGGCTGCGGCAGCGGGGCCGGGGCCGCCGCCAGGGCCAGGGCCGCGGAGCTGCCGCTCGGCATCGCGGCGGCGCGCTGTCAATGGCGGCGGCGGCGGCGGCGGCGGCCGCGTCAGGCGCGGCGGGCGGCGAGCCCCATGGCGGACAGGGCCCCGGCCCTGCTCAGCGCGCAAACACTTTTCCTCGGGGGAGGCGGCGGGGCCGAGCGACCCGGGCCGAGCAGCGCCAGGGCCGCCCGGAGAGCGGAGAGGGCGGGGTGGAGGGGCAAGGGAAGGAGGCAGAGGCAGGTAACTAGGTGGGTGGGTGGGGACGGCAGCGGGGCGGGCTGACGGAGGTTCGGCCGCGGCTCCCCTCTCAGGGATTCTTTTGTTTCATGGCCTCAACCAGGCCCCGGCGCGCGCGGCGGCGGCGGCGGCGGCGACGCCCCACGCCGCTCTCCTAAGGCAGCCGGCGCGCTCCGATTGGCCGCTTTTAATCTCCGGGAGCCCGCCCTCTCCTCCCCGCGGCCTTCTAACTCCTGTCCCTAGCCCCACCCCCCCACCCGCTTCTTGGGCCCCGCCCTGCTCCTCCCCAGAGCTTTCTGATTGGGTGACTGGGACGAGCCCGCCTCTCAAAGCCTTCTCCGTCCGTCCTCTGCCCTCCCCCCCCACCCCCCCCTCCCCGTTCCTTACCGGCTCACGAGGAGAGGGACTGTGATTGTTCGCTTTATACGTCACTCTTTGTGACGTAGCCGGGTGGAGGCGGGGCGAAAGCAAGGCCGAGGAGGGCTGAAGCTGGGAGCCTTCTGGAGGGGGTTCTCGCGCAGGCGCGTGCAGTCCAAGCGCACACCTGGCCGTCTGCGGTCCTGGGCATCCTTGGGGCCCACCTGGGTGGGGTCTTTCAGTTCCCAGTGGGGGCGGCTTTGGAGGTGTAGCGTAGGCATGGGCCCGGAGGGCATGGTTCAAGAGGTGATTTCCCTCTTTCGGAGTAAGGGCCTAGGGAGAGAGTCATTGCAGGAGGGGCCAGTGAGGTGTCCTCCTGTGCAGCCGCAGGGGTGGTTTCCTAGCCGCGTGGCTCCTGGGCCTTCCCTGCACCACCCCTGGAAGCTCCTCCTTCCCGGGCGGGGCCCTCCCACGCCCTGCCGGCTCGCCTTCCAATACCAGCCCGGTAGGTTCCATCAGGAACCTTCAATGCTGAACTCCAGTTCTTTGGGGGCTTTTCTTCCTCCAAGACGTTCTTCCCACAGTATTGTCCGGGAGGTACCACACAGTGGGTATATTTTAGAGGGGTTTATTTTTAAATGGTTTGTTAAGAACAAATCTTATTACTTTCCTTCATCTCGGGCTGTGACTGTCATCCCCCACTCCCTTGCTCCCCTTGCCCTCCGCCCCGGTTAGAATCTCCTCAGGGAGTCTTCCCCAGGTTAGTCTTAATCATCAGCGTTGTCTTATGAAGGTGAACAGCGTAATGTAATTTTAAGGTTTCTAGTGTCACCGTTATAAAAGAAGCAATTTTAGTAAATATAACGAGTTCAGTATATTTCAAATATCATTTCAAGATGCAATCAATATAAAGTTATTAATATATTTTATAGTTTTTTTCACCCTAAATCTTTGGTATTTTGCCTTAGGATAGCTCAATATTTACTTCACGCTGGCCATATTTCAAGGACAAAATAGTAATGTTAGACTTCTTGAATTCTGAATTATAAATTGATACCTTATTTTGGATTTATTATATCTTGCTCCCTGAAACTTGTTTCTTATGATGAACTTGAATGAGTGCCTACTTTTCTAAATTGCCTGAGGTGCTACAGAGACACTCTAAGAGAAGGCTAAGGTATGTCTTCTCTTGCTCTATTTTATGCCCTTGTAGCTGTGCAACGTTTCTACTTCAATTTATGCACCCCTCTGAGAAATGGAGTATTTCCTGCCATATCAATAAGCCAGGATGTTAATAGTTCAGTTCAGTTCAGTTGCTCAGTCGTGTCCAACTCTTTGCGACCCCGTGAATTGCAGCACGCCAGGCCTCCCTGTCCATCACTAACTCCTGGAGTTCACTCAAACTCAGGTCCATTGAGTCGGTGATGCCATCCAGCCATCTCATCCTCTGCCGTCCCCTTCTGCTTCTGCCCCCAATCCCTCCCAGCATCAGAGTCTTTTCCAATGAGTCAACTCTTCACATGAGGTGGCCAAAGTACTGGAGTTTCAGCTTGAGCATCATTCCTTCCAAAGAACACCCAGGACTGATCTCCTTTAGGATGGACTGGTTGGATCTCCTTGCAGTCCAAGGGACTCTCAAGAGTCTTCTCCAACACCACAGTTCAAAAGCATCAGTTCTTCGGCGCTCAGCCCTCTTCACAGTCCAACTCTCACATCCATATGTGACCACAGGAAAAACCATAGCCTTGACTAGATGGACCTTTGTTGGCAAGGTAATGTCTCTGCTTTTTAATATGCTGTCTAGGTTGGTCATAACTTTCCTTCTAAGGAGTAAGCGTCTTTTAATTTCATGGCTGCAGTCACCATCTGCAGTGATTTTGGAGCCCCCAAAAATAAAGTCTCACACTGTTTCCACTGCTTCCCTATCTATTTCCCATGAAGTGATGGGACCAGATGCCATGATCTTTGTTTTCTGAATGTTGAGCTTTAAGCCAATTTTTTGACTCTCCTCTTTCACTTTCATCAAGAGGCTTTTTAGTTCCTGTTCACTTTCTGCCATAAGGTGGTGTCATCTTCATATCTGAGGTTATTGGTATTTCTCCTGGCAATCTTGATTCCAGCTTGTGCTTCTTCCAGCCCAGCATTTCTCATGATGTACTCTGCATAGAAGTTAAATAAGCAGGGTGACAATATACAGCCTTGACGTACTCCTTTTCCTATTTGGAACCAGTCTGTTGTTCCATGTCCAGTTCTAACTGTTGCTTCCTGACCTGTATATACGTTTCTCAAGAGGCAGGTCAGGTGGTCTGGTATTCCCATCTCTTGAAGAATTTTCCACAGTTTATTGTGATCCACACAGTCAAAGGCTTTGGCATAGTCAATAAAGCAGAAATAGATGTTTTTCTGGAACTCTCTTGCTTTTCAATGATCCAGCGGATGTTGGCAGTTTTGTCTCTGGTTCCTCTGCCTTTTCTAAAACCAGCTTGAACATCTGGAATTTCACGGTTCATGTATTGCTGAAGCCTGGCTTGGAGAATTTTGAGCATTACTTTACTAGCATGTGAGATGACTGCAATTGTGTGGTAGTTTGAGCATTCTTTGGCATTGCCTTTCTTTGGGATTGGAATGAAAACTGACTTTTTCCAGTCCTGTGGCCACTGCTGAATTTTCCAAATTTGCTGGCATATTGAGTGCAGCACTTTCACAGCATCATCTTCCAGGATTTGAAAGAGCTCAACTGGAATTCCATCACCTCCACTAGCTTTGTTTGTAGTGATGCTTTCTAAGGCCCACTTGACTTCACACTCCAGGATGTCTGGCTCTAGGTGAGTGATCACACCATCATGATTATCTTGGTCGTGAAGATCTTTTTTGTACAGTTCTTCTGTGTATCCTTGCCACCTCTTCTTAATATCTTCTGCTTCTGTTAGGTCCATACCATTTCTGTCCTTTATCAAGCCTATCTTTGCATGAAATGTTCCCCTGGTATCTCTAATTTTCTTGAAAAGATCTCTGGTCTTTTCCATTCTGTTGTTTCCCTCTATTTCTTTGCATTGATCGCTGAGGAAGGCTTTCTTATTTCTTCTTGCTCTTCTTTGGAACTCCACATTCAAATGCTTATATCTTTCCTTTTCTCCTTTGCTTTTCACTTCTCTTCTTTTCACAGCTATTTGTAAGGCCTCCCCAGACAGCCATTTTGCTTTTTTGCATTTCTTTTCCATGGGGATGGTCTTGATCCCTGTCTCGTGTACAATGTCATGAACCTCAGTCCATAGTTCATTAGGCACTCTATCTATCAGATCTAGTCCCTTAAATCTATTTCTCACTTCCACATCAGCAATTCCAGCTCTTCAGGGCAACCAGGAAGCAGAAAAATACCTCCCATCTGGCAACTGTTAGGCTGCAGCCACTCGCTATGGTGAGCACTGAGGAAAAGCTCAGGATACTAGCTCCAGATAGGTAAGATGCACGAATGGAATGATTTCAGTGAGCCCAGACTTGCATTTTCCCATACATAGAAAAGCGCTAAATTCCTTAACTTGAGGTATCTGGTTTTCTTTAATTCACAAAAATACTTTTGATGTTCAGACTACCTGCCCTTTGTTGCAAACTTCTATATAACCTGACTCCTCCCCGGCCCTCTCCCGCCTCCCTGGAGCAGTTCTCTCAGGGTCACTTGAAATGACCTGTCTCCTAGGCTTGAAGTCCTAAAATTTCCCACTGAATAAAATATAACTCTCAACTTTTAGGTTGTGACTATTTTTCAGGTTGACACTTCCAATCAAAGGCATAGAACATTTTATCTAGCACCAACCTTTTCTGTTACTCCACTGTTGTCCTATAACCCTATAAAGTTGCCTCTCTAACAACTCATTTATAACAGTGGCCTCTGGAGCAGAGATTTCAATCTTGGTTATATAACAAATTCAAGAAGGGCTTTTAAAAATGGCAAGTGAAGAGCAGGAAGAGGAAAGTCTTGGATTTTGTTATTAAGTGCATCTAGAGTGGGAACCTGGACATGCTTTTTTAAAACTACACAGAGTTGAGCATACTGATCCAGGGTGTGAGTTTGAGGTTTACAGAAGAAAATCTTGCTATTTTCTGAAAAGTGATCTTTTTGTCCCTTACCTTCCCAATTTGGAGACAGAAATGGCAATCCACTCCAGTATTCTTGCCTGGAGAATTTCTTCGACAGAGGAGCCTGGTGGACCGCAGTCCACAGGGTCGCAAAGAGTCAGACACAACTGAAGCGACTTAGCCATGCACATACCTTCCCAATTAGGTACTATTTTCACGGATTTACTATGTTTATACCCTTTTGGGGATATATCCCAAGGACATAATATTTTGTGGCATCTTAATAAAGGTACTGAACATATTTTTAAAAAATTTACCAGTGAATAGCTTATGTAACTAGATATTTACTTATAGACTATGCAACAATGTTTGCTGTCCGATATTTCTGTATAAGCAATAAGCATTATTTGAAGGATTTTTCTAGCACAGCAAATCTCATTTCAAGGGAGAAACTAAAACACACAGTGGCTACTCCCAGGATATTTTTGTCATGAGGAAATGCATAGCAGAATTACAAATGAAACTCAGAAGTTCCTTTCCCTAACCTCTTTCCATGACTTGTCATTTATTGCTCACCCCTTGGCCCTACATTCACTTCCCGAGAACTCCAAGCAAAAGCTGTAGCAAAAGCGATAGTTCCTCATATAGCTTTCTTTCAAGGGGGGAGTTGTAGCTAAGATCCATTCAGCTAAGATTTTTTAAAAAATGCTAAGTGGTTTAATTTATGTGTTTTTAACATAAAAATTGCTTCCTGCTTCAGTCTCATGTAATAAATGAGGTTTCCTAAGTTCCTATACACAAATGTATACTTTCATACATTAATTTATATTTGATCAATATTGTGATTTATGAACAAAGTAGGAATTATTGAAGTTCAGAGACCTTCCCATTTGGGTCTGAATTTATTGTCTTGTATTAAATTTTGTTTATGAAGCAAGTTTAAGATTTGGTTTTGCTCTAAATACATGACTGAGTTTCTTTCATTTAAATCCACTAAACACGCTGTTCCCCCCCACCATCCCACAACCACACAGCATTAATTTGCACCTGATTTAGTTTTCCCTTTCACTGTCTGCTGTTGTTTAGGACATAGGTTCATACACTAGGACAAAGGGATTGCTTTAAGATCCCAGGACTAAAAGAAAGTACAGAAATGGCTACATTTTATCAGCTAGTAGGCTTACTGCTAAAACCTGATTGTAAGGATATTAAGGTGGGAACAACTGCAAACTAAACAGACCTCCACAAAGATGTTTGTTCTAGTAAGGAGAAATTTAGATAATAACTTTGAAGCCATGCTGTAAAAACAACCACAAAAAGCCTGGTGAAAGACGTGGCTGACACTCTCACCTAGAACCCCCAAAGAAACATCTGCTTTGTTTTAATCAGAATGAGTTTCTTTAGGGTAGAATGTTCCCTAAAGAGCCTCTTCATGAAAGTGAAACAGGAGAGTGAAAAAGCTTGCTTAAAATTCAAACATTCAAAAAATTCAGATCATGGCATCTGGTCCCATCACTTCATGGCAAATTGAGCTCCAAAATCACTGAAGTTGGTGACTGCAGCCACAAAATTTAAAGATGCTTGCTCCTTGGAAGAAAAGCTATGGCAAATCTAGACAGCATATTAAAAAGCAGAGACATTACTTTACTGACAAAGGTCCATGTAGTCAAAGTTATGGTTTTTCCAGTAGTCATGTATATGGATGTGAGAGTTGGACCATGAAGGAAGCTGAGCACCAAAGAATTGATGCTTTTGAACTGTGGTGTTGGAGAAGACTCTTGAGAGTCCCTTGGACTGCAAGGAGATGAAACCAGTCCATCCTACAGGAAATCAGTCCTGAATATTCATTGGAAGGACTGATGCTGAAGCTAAACTCCAATACTTTGGCCACCTGATGAGAAGAATTGACTCATTTGAAAAGACCCTGATGCTGGGATAGATTGAAGGCAGAAGGAGAAGGGGATGACAGAGGATGAGATAGTTGGATGGCACCACTGACTTGATGAGCATGAGTTTGAGCAAGCTCCAGGACTTGATGATGGACAGGGAAGCCTGGTGTGCTGCAGTCCATGGGGTCACAAAGAGTTGGACATGACTGAGCGACTGAACTGAAGAAGCTAAGGATGTCCCCTGGGAACAGGAATACTCAGCTCCATGGTAAGTCTTACTCAATGAACATGTCATTCTTCTGCTTCAATAGCTTCCAACTGTTTAGGAATAAAGTTTCATACCTGGAATTCCTAGGCCTTCCACACGCTGGGACATTCTTCTAAGTGCTTGAAATTGTTATATAAACATACTCAAATCTCTCATATTATTCCTTGATGCTGCATTCACCTTTTGTGACCACTTGGTTCTCTCCTCCAAATCAACTTCTCCAATAGCTGCCTGTTCTCCTTTACTGCATAATGCAGAGTGCCTGTGGCCTCTTGCTGCTTCATTGAAATTATCCTCATATTGTCATTGTACCCAATGAGCACTTGTCCTTATTCCACTTCACCTTTCCACATCAGGATTGGACACCAATGACTGTTCCTCAAAGCACTGTCTTCCTTTGCCTGCCTTCTGCCTTCCTTTCTGCTCCATATTCCTGCTTCAGTCTCCTTCACAGGCTTAGTGTCCCAATCTCTCTTGAGGTATTTATTGAGGATTTGTCTTGGGCTGGCTTTCTGCTTACATCATACTCTCCACCTAAACATCTTATCCTTTCCTAAGACTTCTGCCACCTTATTGACAAATTCCAGACTTCTTGTCACTCCTGATCTCTCCATTGAGCATCAGACCTAGAAATCCAGTGTTTTAGGTATGTTTCCAGTTGGCAATTAAAATTCAACTCAACTTTTCAAACTGAAATCTTGGTTAAAATGCTTTTTAGCTTCGTTTTGGAGAGCACAACTCATCCGCTCACTTCTTCTGGCCCTGAGCCTGTGGCCATTCTTGACTTCTCTTTTAACCTCCATAGCCAGTCAAGGCCAGATCTTGTGATTCACATCTCTCAACTCTCAAAGACATCTATCTTTCTCCATCTTTACCACTATTACCATGGTCTAGGCCACTATCATTTAAACCATGAACTGTTGCAATAGTGCCCCAAACAATATCCTTACATCCAGCCTTGCTTTCCTCCAATGTACTTTTCATGCTGCAGCTGGAATGATTTTAATTCAAGTTTACTCCACCCACTTCTCTGTTGTTGTCCTTAGGATTAACATCCCAGTTTCTTAACATCACTTAGAAAGTTTCCTGCATCTGGGCCCTGTTTAACTCTTTAGCCTCATTTCCTGCTATTCTTCTTGCATTCTTGGCCTCAGCCATAGAGACATTCTAGGAGCCGTTGATGTATTCTGTGTACATACTCCTATTTTGCCTCAGGGCCTTGAGTATGGCTCTCTTCTGCCCACTCTCAGCTTAGCTAACTCCTACTTGTCTTTCAGAGCTCAGCTTATGTATCACTTCCTCTAGGATGTCCTCCCTAACCATCTAGGTAAGGTTAGGTGGTCTTGTAATAGGCACCAATTGCATCCTGCATGTCTGGAGCCACACTCTGCATATCTTACTTGTCTCTTTTCTATTTTCATCCTAATAAAGCCAGTACCTACATCATCCCTGGTGGATAAGAGAGGCCAGTATGTACTTACTAACTGAAGATTCTTCCAAATAAACTCGCTACTTTGAGCTTTTGACCATTTTCAAAGATGCAGTGTGGTCTCCCATCTTTGGGCCTTTGCTTGTGCTATTTTTTCTGCCCCGATTGCTCTCACCTTTTATCTCCACTCTTCCCATCTCTACCTGTTTTAAGGCCTCAGCTTAAAATGTTGACTTCCTTTGACATATTTTCCTAATCACTACAATCAAGGGTAGTCCTTCCCTCCCTCTCCCCTGGAAAATGCACACGAAGGTGATGTTTTGCTTATGTCTTCTGAATGCTTAAGCAACTCCCTTTACAGTCTATCCATGGATCTTTTGGGGTTGCATAGACCTGTGACTCAGACTAGCTAGATATTCATTAACCCACTTCCTCTTCTTCCTGAGCACACAGCCAGACTACATTTCCTGGCTGCTCTTGCACGCTGGGGTGGCCATAGACCCAGTTTCACATAGGGTGTGCCAGTTGCAGCCCTAGCCCTGAGGAATCCCTCACACAGTCTCTTCCACATCCTCTTCCCATCTGCGACGTAGATGAGCATGATGACCACATGTGAGACATGGCAGACTCACGAGATAAAAGGTACATCACCACATGGGAGGAAAGATGCCCTGCAATCTGATTTGGTGTTTTAAAGTTTGTGTGAAAAAAAAAATTATTGAGTTTGAGGTATTATACATTTTTGTGTACATTTGTTACACTGGTTAACCTATCTTAACTTATATAAAATGCTTGGTTAACAGGGAACTCAGCTCAATATTCTGTAATAACCTAAATGGGAAAAGGATTTGAAAAAGAATAAATACTTGTATGGGTATAACTGAATCACTTTGTGGTACTCCTGTAACTAACACATCATTGATGATCAACTACAGTCCAATATAAGACAAAAATTAAAGACCAAAACTGGATGGAAAACCTGTGGTTTGCTGTATACCATGGAGCTCAACCTGGTAATCTGTGACAACCTATAGGGGTGGGATGGTGTGGGGAGGGAGGCTCCAGAGGGAGGGGTTATATGTATACTTATGACTGATTTGTGTTGTTGTATGGCAGAAATCAACATAATATTATAAAGTGATTATTCTAATTTAAAAAAATCAGAAAAATATCCTGTGGTTTGTAAGGAAAAAGTAAAATGATCAGTGATTAAGGGGTTAAGAGGGGAAAAGGATAAACATGTGGGGCATAGAGGATTTTTAAGGCAGTGAAGCTATTCTGTATGTAATCACAATGGTGGATACACGTCATAATACATTTGTCAAGACGCACAGAAGATACAGTACCAAGAGAAAACTACTGGCTTCGGGTGATGACGATGTGTCAATGCAGGCTGCAGATTGTAACAAATGTCCTGGTGCAGACTGTTCATAGTGAGGGAGGTTATGCTCTGTGAAGCCAGGGCATGTATAGAGCTCTTTGTACTTTCTGCTCAGTTTTGCTGCGACCCTAAAACTGATTTTAAACAATAAAATCTAGTTAAGCAAAAAATGCACAAAAACATAAATGTTTTTTACATTTATGGTACTTAATTTGAGCTATTCATTTGCTCTGATCACAAACTGCCTGGGAAAATCCCACTTTGTAGCCTTTGTGTGTGTGTGCTAGGTCATTTCAGTTGTGTTCAACTCTTTGCGACCCTATGGACTGTAGCCTGCCAGACTCCTCTGTCCATGGGATTCTCTAGGCAGGAATACTGGAGTGGGTTGCCATGCCCTCCTCCAGGGAATCTTCCCCACCCAGGGATCAAACTTGAGTCTTTTATGTCTCCTGCATTGGGAGGCAAGTTCTTTACCACTAGGACCACCTGGGAAGCCACTTTGTAGCCTAGAGCCTGATAATATTTATTGTCAATCCACCAAGATGACATAGCAATCCTAAATGTATATGCAGTAAATAACAGAGCTTAAAAGTATATGGAAAACAAATGAATTAACAAAAACAGAAAACCTAATAAGGCTAAAAGGAGAAATAGACAAATTTACAATTGTAATTGGGGCCTTCCCTTTCCAGCAATTAATAGTATTAGACAGAAAATTATCAAAAACATAGAAGGACTGAGTAATACCATCAGCCAACAGGATCTAATTAATATTTCTAGATAGATGCATATCATATCTAGGTATGCATTGCTTTCAAGTGCCCATACAACATAGACTATATCCTAGTCTGTAAAACTAATTTCAGCAGATTTAAAAGAAATGAAATCCTATAGAGCATGCTCTCTGACAATAATAGAATCAAACTAGAAATCAATAACAAAGAAAACAAAAGATTATCAAAATACCTGGAAATTATACACTTCTAAAAATGCATTGAACTGGAGGAAAATGAAAATCAAACATACCAAAATTTGTGGGACACAGCCAAAGCAGAGATGAGAGGATAATCTATGGCACTAAATGGTTAAATTAGAAAAGAGATCTAAAATCAGTAATCTAAATTCTTATCTTAAAAAAAGAACAAAATAAACCCAAACAGCAGAAAGAAGGAACTAGTAAATAGCTGGAATCAATTACATTGAAAATAGGAAAACAGAAAAAACAATGCAAGAAACTGATTCTTGCCCCAAATTCAATAAAATTGATAAATCTTTAGTAAGAATGACAAATTTGAGAGAAAACACGAATCAACAATATCATTAATGAAACAGACAGTAGCACTATAGATTCTGCAAACATCAACAGGATAACGGAGAATACTGCAAATAGTTTTATATTTAAAAATTTGACAACTTGGAAGAAGTGGGCCAGTTCCTCAAAATCCACAAACTATCAAAATGCAACCAAGACAATTAAGGTAATTGAACTCTTGAAAAGGAAAGGAAAAGCTCCTTTCAGGAAATTTCCCAAACCTAATGGTTTCACTGGAAAATCCTACTAAATACTTAAAGAGGAATATAAGACCATGTTATACAATATCATCTACAAAACAGAAGGGGAGGGAATACTTTGCAATCATTTATGAGGTCAGTAGAGATGCTAAAACCAAAGACAACACAAAGAAAACAAAGCTACTGACAAAATCTCTCATGAACAAACACACAAAAGTCTCAATAAAATATTATCAAATAAAATCTAACAACACTTGAGAAGAATAATATACCAGCACCAACTGGCATTTCTTTCATGTATTTACAGCTGTTTCAATATTTAATGGAGCAGTAAAGGTGGCTCAGTGGTAAAGAATCAGGCTGTCAGTGCAGGAGACTTGGGTTCAATCCTTGGGTCAGGAGGATCCCTTGAAGGAGGAAATGGCTACCTATTCCAGTATTCTTGCCAGGGAAATCCCATGGACAGAGGAGCCTGGCTGTCTACAGTTCATGGAGTCATATAAGTGTCAGGCATGACTTAGCGACTGAACAACAGCAAACATATGTTCACACAAAAACTTGTACAAGCACAAAGAGAATAAAATATAAAGAAGATTAAAAAAAAGAACTTGTACAGGAATGTTTGTTGCAGCATTATTCATAATGTCTATAGAGTAGAAACAACCCAAACATTCTCAACTGATGGATGGACAGACACAGTGTGGTATATTCACACAATGGAATATTATCCAGCCATAAAAAAGAATGAAGTACTGAGATATGCTACAACACAGATGAACCTTATAAGCATTAGGCCAAGTTAAAGAAGTCAGTTGCAAAAGGCCACATATTGTATAAATCTATTTATATAAATACTCAGAATAGGCAAAGACATAAAAATCAGAAAGCAGATTAGTGGCTGCCAGGGACTAGAGAGTGAGAAAGGGAGTGACTGTCGAGGAGTCTATTTTTGGAGTAATTAAAATGTTCTGAGATTAGTGGTGATGGTTCAAAAATCTTGTGAATGTACTAAAAACCATGAAATTATATGTTTAAATGTATGGATTATCATACTGTAATTTATATCTTAAAAAGTCAATCAATGTAATCTACCATATCAACTGTCCAAAGAATAAAAATCATATTATCCTATCAATTGGAGCAGAAAAAGCATATCACAAAATCCCATACCCATTCATGATAAGAAAAACTCGCAGAAAACAAAGAATGGAGGGAAACTTCTCCTTGATTTACAAAAAGCCTTTAGCCACCATTATAATTAACGACAAAAGACTGAATACTTTTAACCTAAAATAAAAAATGAGGCAAAAATATCTACTCTTACCACTCTCATTTGCCATAGTACTAGGAATTTTAATCAGAGGAATAAAGCAAGAAGAAGAGATTTAAAAAATATACAGACTGGAAAGGAACAAATATTTATTTATATGTTTGAATGATCAAATATAAATAAAAAGTGGAAGAGAAATTTCAGTGAAAATTTTCAAGTTTCAAAATAAAAGGAGAAAAATCACCAGAATTGATCTCCATATTATATGGAATTGATTCTGAAAAGCTCAATGTAAAACAGTAGCTATCACAAAAAAGTACAGTCAAGAAAAGTCAAAAATATACAAGCAACTCCTGCAGCTCAATTCCAGAAAAATAAACGACCCAATCAAAAAATGGGCCAAAGAACTAAATAGACATTTCTCCAAAGAAGACATACAGATGGCTAACAAACACATGAAAAGATGCTCAGCATCACTCATTATCAGAGAAATGCAAATCAAAACCACAATGAGGTACCATTTCACGCCAGTCAGAATAGCTGAGATCCAAAAGTCTACAAGCAGTAAATGCTGGAGAAGGTGTGGAGAAAAGGGAACCCTCTTACACTGTTGGTGGGAATGCAAGCTAGTACAGCCACTATGGAGAACAGTGTGGAGATTCCTTAAAAAACTGGAAATAGAACTGCCTTATGACCCAGCAATCCTACTGCTGGGCATACACACTGAGGAAACCAGAATTGAAAGAGACACGTGTACCCCAATGTTCATCACAGCACTGTTTATAATAGCCAGGACATGGAAGCAATCTAGATGCCCATCAGCAGATGAATGGATAAGAAAGCTGTGGTACATATACACAATGGAGTATTACTCAGCCATTAAAAAGAATACATTTGAATCAGTTCTAATGAAGTGGATGAAACAAGAACCTATTATACAGAGTGAAGTAAGACAGAAAGAAAAACACCAAAACAGTATACTAATGCATATATATAGAATTTAGAAAGATGGTAATGATAACCCTGTATGTGAGACAGCAATAGAGACACAGATGTATGGAACAGTCTTTTGGACTCTGTGGGAGAGGGAGAGGGTGGGATGATTTGGGAGAATGGCATTGAAACATGTATAATATCATATATGAAACGAATCGCCAGTCCAAGTTCGATGCATGATACTGGTTGCTTGGGGCTGGTGCACTGGGACGACCCAGAGGGAGGGTATAGGGAGGGAGGTGGGAGGGGGGTTCAGGATGGGGAACACATGTATACCTGTGGTGGATTCATGTTGATGTATGGCAAAACCAATACAATATTGTAAAGTAGTTAACCTCCAATTAAAATAAATAAATTTATATTTAAAAAAAAAGCCAAAAATCCCCCCAAACCAGGGACTTCCTGGTGGTCCAGTGGTTAAGACTTCACCTTCCAATGCAGGTGGTGTGATTTCAGTCTCTGGTTGGGGAGCTAAGATTCTCACACGCTTGGAGATGGTGGGGTGGAGAGGGAAGGAACATAAACAATAGAAGCAATATTGTAACACATTCAATAAAGACTTTAAAAATGAAAGTGAAAGTCGCTCAGTTGTGTCTGACTCTTTGCGACCCCATGGATTATACAGTCCATGGAATTCTCTAGGCCAGAATACTGGAGTGGGTAGCCTTTCCCTTTTCCAGGGGATCTTCCCAACCCAGGGATCGAACTGAGGTCTCCCACATTGCAGGTGGATTCTTTACTAACTGAGGTATGAGAAAAAATGATCCACATCAAAAAACAAACAAAAAATAGCCAAAGAAGAAGAAGAAAAAAAGCCACAACATATAGGCACCAAAAAGTTGAGAAAAGTAGGGAAGAATCTAATTGGCCAAATGGTTAAGCTCATTGAAACAGAAGGATATGCTATGGCATATACAGCACAAAAATATGTAAAACAGTAAAAATTCATTAGAAAAGTAAAACTAGAGAAACTAAAGAAGAAAATGAAGTGCAAATTGTATAAAACAGGAAAAGAGAAAAATAATAAGATGAATCTGGAATCGATAAATAAATATTAGTTGATCGAGAAGCTAAGGAAAATGTCTATAAGATTAAAAAAATCCGATAGTACATTGCAAATTAACAACATGATTTGAATACATCTTAAATTTATGTTTATTAATAAACTATGTAAAGAAATTTGATTGAATAAGTATATAAGTAATTATTCTTTTTTCTTAAATTTCTGCTCTTAGTTTGGATGGCATCAACATGACTTAAGATTCTTTACTCTCTTGTGGTCTCCACTTTTGATTATCTATCCATTTTAAAAATGGGATCATTCTGAAAGGATGCTTTTTCTAACTTCCACAGTTTGTCAATTCAGTTCAGCATCTCACCACTAAGTTCTAACCCACTGGAGCACAACGCAGTTTTGAATAGGGTGGTCAGGGTAGATCAACTGAGAAGGTGAATGTCTGAGTAAAGACTTAGAGGTTAAAGCATTAGCCAACTGTAAATCTGGGGGCAGCATGTTTCAGGAAGAGTCTCATGTCTAGTTGTTCAAAGGTCTGAATTGGGAGTCAATCACACAGACCTTTGCAGGCTGTTTAATAGGCTTTAGTTTTTTATGTGAAATGAGAAGCCGTTGCTGAATTTTCAGCAAAGAAGTGATATTTTTAAAGGTGTGGAGGATCTTTACTGTAGGAGGCATGAATAGGAGTGGAGTCATAAGGAACAGTAGGATTTGGGACATATTTTTGAAGAAAGTGCGAACTGACTCCAAGATCTTGACCCGAGAAACCAGAAAGATGGTGATGCCATCAGAAGGGATTGTTGCAGGCAGATCAAGTCTGGGCTGAGTGTAGGGTTTCATGACCCGGGTGGCTTCTCTTGTGGCTTGAGTCCAAAGGCCTGTTCTCTGATTTGATGTTTCTCATGATCCTTCCTGCCAGTTCTCCTCTTCAGCTTTGCAACCTTCGAAGTCAGCTTTAGGGAGAAGGAGCAGCCTAGTTTTCTAGGCAGCCTAGTGGCTGGTTCCTCTTCCTCAGTATTTCATTATAGATCTGCTAAACATTCTCCCTCTGGGACAGTGGTCCTGGAGAGGATATAAATGACTCCTAGTTGGAAAAGAAAAAACCCTACTAATACTTTCAAATTTTCCTTAAAATGTTCTCATAAGATTAATTTAAAAAATATTTTTCTTAAAATTGTAGTTTGCAATAATTTAACTTTTATTTTTAATATTTAATATATTTTTTTTGGCTGTGCTGGGTCTTCATTGCCACACACAGGCTTTTTTCTAGTTGCGGTGAGCAGGGGCTCTACTCTCTAGTTGCAGCGTGCGGGCTTCCCCTTGCAGTGGCTTCTCTTGTTGAGAGCACAAGCTCTAGGGCATGCTAGCTTCAGCAGTTGCAGCATCTCGGCTTCTAGAGCACAGGCTCAGTACTGGTGGTGCATGGGCTCCGTTGCTCTGTGGCATGTGGGATCTTCCCAGATCAGGGATTGAACTGGTGTCTCCTGCATTGGCAGGTGGATTTTTTGCCACTGAGCCACCAGGGAAGCCCCTAATTTAACTTTTAGAAGCAATTTAAAGCTCATTTTGCAGTACTAGAGGGTTAAATTTCTGTAGATAAAGAGAATATGGAAGCATCACTTCTTCCAGTTCTTAGCAGAATATTTGAATCTTGATCATGAAAAATTCCTCTTAAGGATGAGCAGGAAATACACTTTTCTTATCAATCTAATCTCTGACTTCTTTTTTAAAAAAAAATTGCAAAAATGAGATGTTTAATAAAAATTAATATATTTAATAAGATAAAAATATTCATTTTACTTTTCTGTTTTTTCCTTTAAAAACATTTTATTTATGTATTTTTAATTGAAGGATAATTGCTTTACAGTATTGTGTTGATTTCTACCAAACATCAAGATGAATCAGTCATAGGTTTTAGCCAAAGGTCCGTAGCCAATGGTTCATAGCCTAAGGTCTGTCTAGTCAAAGCTATGGTTTTTCCAGTAGTCATGTATATGGGTGTAAGAGTTGGACCATAAAAAAAGCTGAGTGCTGAAGAATTGATGCTTTTGAACTGTGGTGTTGGAGAAGACTGTTGAGTGTCCCTTGGACTGCAAGGAGATCCAACCAGTCCACCCTAAAGGAAATCAGTCCTGAATATTTATTGGAAGGACTGATGCTGAAGGTGAAACTCCAATACTTTGGCCACCTGATGCGAAGAACTGACTCATTGGAAAAGGCCCTGATGCTGGGAGGGATTGAAGGCAGGAGAAGGGCACAACAGAGGATGAGATGGCTGGATGGCATCACCGACTCGATGGACATGAGTTTGAGCAAGCTCCGGGAGTTGGTGATGGAAGGGAGGCCTGGGTGCTGCAGTCTGTGGTATTGCAGAGTCAGACACGACTGAGCAACTGAACTGAACTGATTGCGTTGATTTCTACCAAACATCAAGATGAATCAGCCATAGGTTTACCCATGTCCCCATTGACTTCTTTATTTTAGGTCGTGTGCAGGAGTTGTTGAGTTTACAGTGGACAGAATGAATTTTGAAATACACCAACTGTCCACTAGGCTCTGGGTTGAAGCCATGAACTTATTTTTTCAGGTCCCTGTGTAATCGTGACAGAGGCGTTGGTCCCCACAGCCAAATTTGCACTGAAGTCATTGCACAGCAAAACCTTCCCAAGGCTACATTTTTATATTTCATTTTCAGACTGTTGGTGCCAACGGAGCAATTAAAATTTGTGAATAATGCCTGTTTCTCCCTTGATAAATAATGTGGATGGCCTGCAGTCTGTTCATATTCATGGCAAGGGATTTAACAGGCTATTGTGTTAGTAACAATGTGGATGCAAATTATAAACATTTATCATCCCAAAGTTTCATACAGTTTTCAAAGCAATATCAGTTGAAACAGATGCTCTAAACCCCCTAAATAAAACAATCTTTAGATGATTTTCCCATACTCTCCAAAACCATTTTGTCTCTCAGTGACTTCTATTTATTATATCAAATGAAATTGTAAAATCTACTAAAAAGTGATGAGTAAAGGATAAAAAGTTTAATGCAATGTCCTCTAAAATTGATTTCCTATCTCTGTAGATGCTATGAGCTATTACTATATCAATAACACCATCCATATGCTGGAATATAATATGTTCCCTCTGCCTATTTATCAGCGTGTTTATTAGGAGGTGAACTACTTATAACTTGTGAAATTTTCCTGATATAATTATCTATTTATTTCAGAAATTTACAACTGATACTATCTTCACTCCTGAAAATCATTGATCCTAACAGGAAATTCCAAAGATTTGGAAATCTTAAAATTGAATGGATATTTTTCCAAGGGGGAAAACTCCTTAAGAATCATTATTTAAGTCTCCTAACACAGCAGGTTGGAGGAGACAGACATGGATCAACAAGTTTTTTTTTTTTTTTAATAAAAAATTTTATTATTGGCTGTGCTGTGACTTGTGGGATTTTAGTTCCCTGACTAAGGATTGAACTTGTGCCCCGCCCTGCCATGGAAGTGCAGAGTCCTAACTACTGGACCACCAGGAAATTCCTGTCTAATTTCTTCTTATGAGGACTTGGACTGAGCATGTGGGAATACAAAGAAACATAAACTGTGGCCTTGACCTCAAGAGGCTCAGAATCTAGTCAGGATAGTCAAAAGTTAAGAATCTGGCAAGATAGTCAAAAGTTGAAACATGCTTGGGCAGAGAAGATGGTAATCTATTAAATAATAATTAAATGGATGTTGGAGAAGCATATTTTAGGTATTTTGAAAAGAAATATTATTTTTGTGATAATCAAGAAAGACTTTATGGAAGAAGTGGAATTAGGTAGAGATTCAGGAGGTGAATTCTGAAGAGTCTTAAAGGAGCAGGTAGGCAGTGTGTTGGTGAGAAACACCCCACGTGAAGGAGTAAGAGAAGCCCGCAGTCTTGGGAGTAGGGGTGGCAGGACTGTGAGGTGAGTAGACAAGTCTGATTAAAGTGAGGGATAAATCTGTGGCTGTGAGAAAAAGCACAGCCTGGTCACATGGAAAAGGTGAAGGCATTTAGACTCTACTGTGAGGCCCTTCTACTGTGGGGAGGTCAGTTTCTTGTGTTAGGATTCAGGCAGAATGGAAATAAAGTCCCAGCTCCACCACATATGAACAGTATTTTACTTAGTGATTTAACATTTTTGAACCTCAGTTTGCCTTCTTGCCAATGGAGATTATATCCACCACACAGAGCTCTCAGGGCTGCGTAAATAACATTTCACCGTCACATTGGCTGTCAGCCCTCCCCAGTAAGTGGTGGAGGGGGGTGCTGGGAGGCCGCAATAAGCGCTTGTGAGGAGGAAAATGACATCATTAACGGGACGGACGTGGTGTTTGGGAAATGCCAGTTTTGTGACGGTGTGCAGGGTGAACTGAAGAAGAGGGGCGTGCGTGTATTGCAGGTGAGAGGAAGCAGGAAACCAATTTTATCAGGCTATACACAAAGAGACAGGGTCCTAACTAGCCCTCCTGGCTATGGCCAAGCCAGCAGAAATGATGAAGTGACTGTCAGAAGGGAGGAATGAAGGGATTTGCTGAAAATAGGGCCAAAGGTAAAAAATGAAATCCAGAAGAAAAATTGATTTCAGGATGGACAGAAGTATCAAACTAGTAGCAGAAAGTATTGTTTTAAAACCTTCCAATGGATGTTTGTTTTTGCTTTGTTTTGCTTTGTCCAGTATCTGCTCTTTCCTTTGGGTTAGCTGCTTTCTTCTCTCTCTAAACACGTCTTTATCTGGAAAATCAGAGCCCTTTATTGTCTTGGCACAATGGTTGGTCTGGAGATCAGGCCAGCCAGAGTCTTTCCTTAGGACTTTTCTACCTGAAGATAAATCCACTTGACCTCTCTGAGTATAGAAACTAGCAAGATTTCTAGAGAAATCTGATGGTAGGAATGCAGGAAGCCAAATGGAAAGCATAGGAAATCAGAGGAGAAGCAGAAGGATGGATCGGAGGTTTGGTAATGTTGGTACTAGTTTCACTTCCCAAGATCCACAGGGTTGCCCTGATTTTGGTAGGATCTCTTTTAAAATTTCTGTGAACTACAATCCTTCTAACAAACGCTTTTCTGTTTAAGCTAGGTTATGCAACAGAAACACCAATAGATGTGACTGCGCAAAAGTTAATGTTTCTGCAAGCCTAAGTATTTTAAACAAAATCAAGTCAAATAAACTAGATAACATTTGCAACAATACAATATGTCAGAAAAGGTAACTATTCTTATTGCGTGGCGAGAGATTACATATCAATAAGAAAATGTTACTATTCCAGGAAAAAAGTGAGCAGAGGTCATGAACAGACCATTTGCAGAAGAAATACAAAAAGTCAATAAGTAAGAATCTGCCCCAATAACAAGCACAGAAATATAAATCAAATCAGCATCCACTGACCGATGACTAGATAAAGAAGATGTGGCATATACAGGGCAAAAATAGAGACGCTGAGGTAGAGAATGGGCTTAGGGACACGGGGAAAAGGAGAGGGTGGGCTGAATTGAGAGAGTGGCATTGACATATATGAAAGTGAAAGTGTTAGTCACTCAGTCAAGATGGACTCTTTGTGACCCCATAGACTGTAGCCCGCCAGGCTCCTCTGTCCATGGAATTCTCCGGGCAAGAATACTGGAGTACATTGCCATTCCCTTCTCCAGGGGATCTTCCCAACCCAGGGATCGAACCTGGGTCTTCTACATTGCAGGCAGATTCTTTACCACTGAGCCATCAGGGAAGCCCGAATGTACATGTTTACACCACCATGTATAAAATAGATAACTAATGGGAAGATACTGTATAGCACAGGGAGCTCAGTTCGGTGCTCTGTGATGACCTAGAAAGGTGGGAAGGGGAGTTGGGAGGGGTTTAGGAAGGAGGGGATGTACACACATTTATAGCTGATTCACATTGTTGTACACCAGAAATTAACACAACATTGTTATACACCAGAAACTAACACAATGTAAGAGAGGACGTATATATGCCTATGGCTGATTCATGCTCATATTTGGCAGAAACCAACAAAATTCTGTAAAGCAATTATCCTTCAATTAAAAAATAACCTAAAAAATAAATCAAAAGAGCAAGATATGCTGTTCATTAATCAAATTGCAAGGTGAAAAATATGGTAAAAATGCTTGTATACAATGTATGTGTTTGTGTTATTCTACTTTTCTTGAGGGCTTTTCTGCTTTATGTGTTAAGAGCCTTAAAAATGTTCATAACTTTTGTTTGAAATATTCTTCTAGGAATGATCCTAAGGGTATACTTAAAGGTATACACAAAGATATACATATCCATGTTGTTAATTGCAGTGATATTAGCCTAACTGTAAATGTCTAACTGGTGATGGTTTGATAAATAATGAGGAATGGGAAGTCACATGATGAAAAATTATGAGCCAATGTAAATCCCATTTTTGGAAAATATTCCTTGACATGGGAAATGCTCCTTATATAACATTAATGGAAATCAAGTAGAATGCAAGATGATGATATGGTCCCAATTATTATTATTTTATGTATATGTGTATGTATATATGTTTTAGGATGTGAAATGAGACTTTTCTATTATCTGGAACTTTCTCCACCAAAGCCCAAAGTTGAGTTATCGATACAAAGTATCCTTACATTCTCAAGAAGGGGGTTAGACAGTCCCACAGTATTTACATTAAAAAACAAAAGCAAAAAGGAATGAAATGTAGTAGTCACTGTTACTATAAGGAACAGTCTATATGAGATTTCTCAGAAAGGATGATTTGAAGTGAATTTTTTAGGGTAGCATGTGCTTTTTGGCAGAGGCCCTGGTGCCTGATGCTACCTTGGAGGTATCTGAAGGTGGGAAGTTCGTTGGAGCAGTCTGCAATCGTAGGCTAAGAGAGGGGAGTAGCAGTGTCCACAGGCCTTCCTTTCCTCCTTGGATTCTTCCATGGGGTGAGTGGGGTGGGACGAGGAGAATGAAAGATCAGACCATTCATTACCTCCTTCTCTGCTCCAATTCCCTGAACTACAGAGAGGCCTGGGCTTAGGGAAGAGAGAAGCATTGCCTTGATGGAGAGTGAATGAGACCTTTTCATTTGTGCACGAGAAAAACAGTTCCCCTACCTGAAGGTGACAGAAAGAAAAGCTATGGTTGTTTGGATCATGGCTAAAGGCAGAGAATGGAGAAATGCAAACTGGAAGGAAACAGTAGGAAAAAATGTCAAGCCGCTTCATCTTTGTACTCCACTGTGTCCATCCTATGAAGTCATCACTCCTAATCACATCCATCCATCTTGGAAAAAAAAATTTTGTCAATATGTTGTCTGAAATCATCTCTAAGTGGTGAAAGCAGAGGGCTTTCTTAAATGCTTTCTTTATATTTTCTTCTGTATTTTTCAAATTTTCCAAAATAAAACATGTATACTTTTATAAGAATAAGGAAAGACATTAAAAAAGATTGAGAGGAAACGGCTCAGAAGAGAAGAACCAAGACCAAAGTTTTAAAAGGAGATGAATTATCTCCTACTTAGTCTAATGAGTGTGTTATTTCTGGATTTCTCTTGAGATGTCTTTATATCTCTCCCTCTTTTCACAGTCATGTCATCACATGAATGCTGAACCTTCCTCCTCCACATTAGAAAACTGCAGTGACTTCATAATTGCTGTGTTTTCCTCCTAGCAACCACCACATGACTGATGGACCAAAATCTCTAAACATTTTTTCTCCTCTTTGGAATCTCTCATTGCGTTCAGCAATGGCAACCCACTCCAGTACTCTTGCCTGGCAAATCCCATGGATGGAGGAGCCTGGTAGGCTACAGTCCATGGGGTCACTAAGAGTCAGACACGACTGAGTGAATTCACTTTCACTTTTCACTTTCATGCATTGGAGAAGGAAATGGCAACCCACTTCAGCGTTCTTGCCTGGAGAATCCCAGGGACGGGGGAGTCTGGTGGGCTGCCGTCTATGGCGTCGCACAGAGTTGGACACGACTGAAGCGACTTAGCAGCAGCAGCATTGCTTCCTGACTGTTCCAAGATGGCCCTCTAGCTTCAATCAAGAACAGTTTATTTACACTCCCTTTACAGTAGGACAGTTTCTTTACAGTAGGCTAAGCTAATCCCTACTTGCTGCTGCTGCTGCTGTTAGGTCGCTTCAGTCGTGTCCGAATCTGTGCGACCCAATAGACAGCAGCCCACCAGGCTTCCCCGTCCCTGGGATTCTCCGGGCAAGAACACTGGAGTGGGTTGCTATTTCCTCCTCCAATGCGTGAAAGTGAAAAGTGAAAGTGAAGTCGCTACTTGGGCTCTTGTCCATTTCTGACATCCAAAGTGTCCTTTCAATGTATTCAAATTACAACCGTTTCCTGGAGCTCATCTTAGTTCCCACCATTTCAGTCATTTCAGGAGGCAAGGGACACTTGCTTTGGAGGTTGGTTAAGTGGTGAATAGAATTTTCTACTTTTCTGTGCGTGTAAATTGGATTTACCTGAAGACATAAATTCTACAGGTGATGGGGCCATGCAGTGTGCTTTTGTGTGTATGTCCTTATGTCATTTACCGCATTGTTTAGCACATAATAATTTCAGAAAATATTGTTGCATTGATTGAATTTAAGTAGTCATCACAAAACTAATCTGTTAATTCATCACCAGAACTACTAGAATCTGGTACTTAAAATAGCCCATTCAGTTAGTTCCTTTCTTGAATTTTGGAAACAACTTTCTAAATAATCTTTCTTTTCATCTGTGATATATGGTCATATGAAAGTAATTTGACATCATAATACCTAAAATATAAAATACGAGAGTAGATTTAGAGAAAATAACCAGTATTTAGACCCATTTGTATTTGTGTTTGAAATTTAAAATGAATTAGTACTTTCGTATTACAGTTGTCATTTAAAAATTACTTTTTTTGAGCCTCCGAACAATAGTCACTAAAAACATAGAAAACTTTTTCGCCCTTTTCCTTGCTTGATCACCTAGGAAAAGATTTTTCTTTTGAACTTTCTGAATAGATCCAAAGGAAAAAAATAGAGGCCCCTACTTGTTTTCTCCACACTTACTGTTTTATTTGTAAGTAAATTTGCCCTTGGATTCCCAGGTGCCTCAGTGATAGAGTCCATCTGCCAGTGCAGGAGACGCAGGATATGTGGGCTCAATCCCTGGGTAGGGAAGATCCCCTGGATGAGGAAATGGCCACCCACTCCAGGATTCTTACCTGGAAAATGCCACGGACAGAGGAGCCTGGAAGGCTACAGTCTGTGGGGTCCCAAAGCCTCAGACATGACTGAACAGCTTAGCACACACATTTATCCTTACTCAGTGCAAGGCAAGGGCTAAATAGCTTGCAAAAAAGAAAACGAAATTGAATCTAGACAAAGGTCAAGTTTCCTCCTAAGTCTACAAGACAGCCATGTCCAATGGGACTGACACACAATACTTTTCGTGGGCTGAGTATTTCGGAAGCCATGATATATAGTATTAAATTTGATTTGACTTCATTAACATAGTACTGATCACAACATTGATCTACGTTAGCTTTTTCAAGTTTTTGTTTTTAATTCCTTATTTGACCTCACATTGAAACCCATGACACATTTTCTTTAGTTCCCACCCTGTTCTACTGGAATCCCCAACTCCATCGTCCTCAGAGCGGCAGTGCAGTAGACCAGGCCTGTCAGCTGGGTTGAAGATCTCTGGAGGACCCTAAACCCAGAGGCAGCTTGACTCTCGCCCCCGCCCCCACCCTTCTGAGCTCTCCTCCCTGTACAGCCTGGTTTCACCTCCCAGAGTCACATCCTTTCTACTCCCTTTCCTTAAAAGTTAAGCTCTCTAGACTTCCGTCGTATCCCTACCATGGGGTTGGCAGGCTGCAGAAGGTGAAAGCCTGGCTGTTGCTCCTGATGGCTGAGGCAGAGATATGTTCACAGCTGGAACTCAGAACTCATTTAACCATGGAAACCAAGGTGTTTTGTTAGCTAGGTTCTAGAGTACACACAGAGCTCCAGATGAGGTACGGAAGTGAAATGCACTCATGTGAGTTCTCCTGGGCATCTACCTACTCCTTTAGGGTTGTTTCCTTAGGAGAATGGCTTTGCGCTCCAAGTCGACCATAAACTCTCTTTGTGTAGAGGGAGTCCAAGGGGCAGAGGTTGAAATTGTTAGCTGGCTGTGAACCCAGGCAAGGGTGGGTCCCTCTGAGGGACTCAGCCCTCTTTACCATGACTCCAGGCCCAAGACTTCTGAGCAACTAGGGAAATGAGGAGGCGATTTAGAAGGAGCACCGGAAAGGGAAATAAGACATGAGTGGGGAGAGGGCACCCAAGAACGTCGTGCAAGGACCATGGGCGGGGCAGGAAGGGCAGGCGGTTTGGGAAAAGTAGGGGTGAAGTTTTCCAGAAGGGCTTTTGGCCCGGTCCCTAGAGATGGTAACAGTGTTATATTGTTAAGTTAGTTTTTATGGACTTGAGTCAGACATTGGTGGGAATCTTATCACAAAAACACAAGTGGAGCAAAGAATTCTATCTTCAGTTCTCTAAGAAATGGAGGCCAGGGGTAGAGTTATCTTGTATATGGCAGGCATTCTGCTTTTCAGTTGGAACAAAATAAATTTGTAGCTACAGTCAAGGCCACCCCAACCTGGAGGCAATAGGAGGTGAAAGCAGGAATCCTTATAAAGTGATGAAAGAGCTAGAGCCACCAGAAAGCAGGAGGAAGAGTCATGACGGTCATTTATGACTCTGACTTGCCCCATAGGAGGAAGAGCGAGCCAGGGCACTGGGATCCAGATATTGAGATGCAGGTCTCTGATCTGCTGCTGCTGCTGCTGCTGCTGCTGCTGCTAAGTCGCTTCAGTTGTGTCTGACTCTGTGAGACCCCATAGACGGCCCACCAGGCTCCCCCGTCCCTGGGATTCTCCAGGCAAGAACACTGGAGTGGGTTGCCATTTCCTTCTCCAATGCCTGAAAGTGAAAAAACAAAGTGAAGATGCTTAGTCGTGTCCGATTCCTAGCGACCCCATGGACTGCAGCCACCAGGCCCTTCCGTCCATGGGATTTTCCAGGCAAGAGTACTGGAATGGGGTGCCATTGCCTTCTCTGAGGTCTCTGATCTAGGTTTAGCAAATAATTTACTCATCTGGTGACTCTTTTGATTGTGTCCTGGGGGAACCTGGGTGCTTTGATATACCTCTTGGTGTTTAGGAGAGGCAGAGATATGTTTATGTTAGTGGTAAAAAACCTGCCTGACAATGCAGGGGAAACGCAAGAGAGAAGGGTTCCGTCCCTGAGTTGGGAAGATCCCCTGGAGAAGGAAATGGCAACCCAGCCCAGGATTCTTGCCTGGAAAATTCCATGGACAGAGGAGCCTGGTGGGCTACAGTCTACGGGGTTTCAGAAGAGTCAGACACGACTGAGTGCACACACACATGCACAGCATATCAGCCCTCAATGAGTGTTACTGATAGCCTGAATAAAACTAAATAAAATAGAATTAATATATAATAAGACTATACTTTGAGGTTCAGACAAAAGGCAGAAAGAATTGTTGCTGTAAAACTGAAGACACACTGTGTTGGTTTCGAAGCTGATTTTAGCCTTTGTTTATCATCATAGCTGTTGAATGTGCCCATCCAGTCTTTTCCTTCAGGGGAACTGAATAGAATTAGGAAGACACACCAACCTTTGCTGTGACAGTTTAGTATTTATTTTATGGTCTTTCAAAGTGGTCTTCTGGGGGCTTCCCTAGTGGTCCAGTGTTAAGAACCTGCCTTGCAGTACAGAGGATACCGGTTCGAACACTGGTCTGGGAAGATCCTACATGCTGTGGGGCATCTAAGCCCGTGAGCTACAACTACTGAAGCCCGTGAGCCCTAGGGCCCGTGCTCCACAACAAGAGAAGCCACTGCGATGAGGAGCCTGCACATCACAACTAAAGAGTAGCCCCTGCTCACTGCAGCTAGAGAAAGCCTGTGGGCAGCGAGGAAGACCCAGCACAGCCAAAAATAATAAAACTGTTTAAAAAGCGGCCTCCTGGGGCTCTGAGCCTTCTTTCCTGAGTGTGGTGGGTATTAAGGTAGAGGATGAGTTGATGCCAGAATCTCGAAAGTGATGGAGACAGCGGTGGTGGTGGTGGTGGTGATGGGTGTGTGCATCCCTGAGTGCTAAGCCGGGAGGGATTTTTGAGGAGAGGTATAATGCTTCTTCTAGCCATTGACTCCTATAGCTGGAAGGAGTTGTCCCAAGTGTTGGGAGTGGAGTATGGCTGTAGAAATTGGCCTCACTATCCTCTCCAAAATTCAGCCTATGTGTTACCTTTTGGCACATGAGTTGGAGGTGGAAGGCAGACTAGCTTGCTCAAATGTATGCAAACAAAGTATATGCTTTATAAATGCCAAATGCTCTTACTTACTGAAAGCACCACTTATCACTGTTTATTTGTTTCTGGCTGCACTGGGTTCTGTTGCTGCACGTGGGTCTTCTCCAGGTGCACTGAGTGGGCACTACTCTCTAGTTGCCATGCGCAGACTTCTCATGGTGGCTTCTTGTTTCTGAGCCTGGGCATCAGTAGATGTGATGCACAAGCTTAGTTGCTCCACGGCATGTGGGATCTTCCTGAACCAGGGATCGAACCTGTGTCCTTTGCACTGGCAAGCAGATTTTTAACCGTTGGACCACCCAAGAACTCCCTCCTTTTCTTCATTTCTACTGTTGCTACCTTAGTACAGGCCCTCGTGAACTTCTGCCTGGGATTTTGCAGTGGCCTTCTGCCTGAGCTCATTCCAGTTTCATCGTAAAATCCATCTTCCCTGTGGCAACTACATAAGATATTCGCAGTGCAAGCCTAGCTGTATTATTATGATAAGTTCCACCCACCCTGCCCTCCAGTTTCTCACTTTTCTTTTTCCACTGCATTGCTCAACAAAAGCTTATTATTGCACCCACAGACCAAGTCCAGGCACTTGCATCAGTAGCTAAGACAGATTTGATAATGAGAAAGAGAGATGGTCAGTGTCCACTGATTTAATCTTTAAGATCGTCTTCAACACTTTATTTCCTACAAGATGAAGCAGAAGTTTTGCAGGTTGTCATTCACTGCCTTCCTTACCTTTTAAACTCCACCCTCCCCTCCCCTATCCCCACAACTAAAACTCCATAAAAAGAATCACTGCTTCAGTCAGATTTTTCTATAATATAGTTACCTGTAAGTCTTTCTCCAATGGTGGTTTGTTTGCACAGATCTTTCTGCCTACAGAGCCCTTCACTTCTTTTCTGTCCATTCACTCAAACCAACCCTCAAGGGATTCTAATTCACACTGATTTTTGCTCTTCTGGCATCTACATCTTTGCACAACTTAAAAAAAATCATCTATCACTTATTGCTTTATATTGATATTTGATTCTTCATGAGTAGGTCCTACCTCTGTCACCGGATTTTAAGCTCTGTGGGGGACGAGGTCCAAGCTTCAAGCCTCTGAGTGCACTTAGCTCATTGTTTTGCCTTAGGTGGGTGCTCTACATGTGTTTGTAGATTTCTTTCTACAGGATCCATCTCTTGAATCATAATAGCTCCACATTTTGGTGATTTTTCAATAAAGGGTTCAAAGAAGACAAAGTCAATAAATTTAAGCTTCCGCATGTAAAAGTTAATTGAGGTTAGATTCCTCAATTCCCACAAAGGGGATAATCACATTTGTAAGGTGCCTAGCAATAGTCTTAAGTTCTCCTGAGCAAGTCCAGGGAATTTGTAACTTTTGTGTCAATGAAAATTATAATTACTCAGTACAATAGCAATGCCATGGAAATAATGAATATTACAATTCATACATCTGTAAAATTGCTATTTCAAGGTGCTGAAAGATACAAGCTCAGAACAAAGGAGAACAAGAAAAACTTTGGAACTAGATTTCTGGTGGCAATAAAGAAGTTACTGAAATTCCCTGGAGTTCCAGTGGTTAGGACTCAACACTCCCACACTGCAGGGAGCACAGATTTGATCCCTGGTCAGGGATCCTACATGCTGTATAGTTTGGCCAAAAAGGAAAGGAAAAAAATAAAAGCAGTTACTTTAAAAGTCTGGGATTTTAATTTTTCTTTCTCTATATATTCTTATTTATTTTTGAGTGTTTCACCTTAAATTCGAGTTCATGAACACAGAAACTCTTCTATTATTTTCATATATTTTATTTTTCTGCTTCCAAGATTCTGTCTCCCATCTGTTTTCATGGCTTTATTATGATTTTAATGAACATTTCAGTCAATTCCCTGATCATCTTGACCCATTAGACATTTTTCTTCTAGAGGTTTTAGACAAAAGTTCCATTTCATTTATCTTCTCATAAAATTTAGTATTCTTTCCATTGTAGGTGGTGTTTTGGACTTGTCTTATACAAAAAAGGAATTTATTGGCTCATCTCAATTGAAAGTGTAAGGCTAGATCAAGTTTCGGGCACAGCTGAAGTAAGTGGCAAAGAGATGTCGTAACTGGTTTCTCACCATCTTTGTCTTCTGCCAAGTGTTGCCTTTACTTCTGTGTTTAGTCTCTCAGTCGTGTCTGACTCTTTGTGACCCCATGGACTGTCGTAGCTTGCCAGACTCCTCTGCCCGTGAGGATTCTCCAGGCAAGAATACTGGAGTGGGTTTCCATGCCCTCCTCCAGGGGATCTTCCCAACCCACAGATTGAACCCCAGGTCTCCTGCATTGCAGGCAGATTCTTTACCATCTGAGCCGCCAGGGAAGCCCTTACCCCTAAGCTTAATGTAGTAGCAAGGGAGTAGCAACAGTTTGGGTCCTATATCTCCTCTAGTTTTAAGACAGTGGGAACGAGTAATACTCTCTTAGAAGTCCCACGGATGGGTCTCATTGGCTTTCAGTGGTTTTGTGCCCACCCATAAATCAACTGTCATGACCTTGATTTACTTGAATGGGATGAAGAGGCATGGTAGGCACCACCTGGCCTCAAGGGTGTAAACTGCTCCACCAGAATCTGATGGACTGACAATGTGGGTGAATTGACATTAATCTTTGTAGAAACCCATCTACTGAACTGTCAGGAGCCGTCAACCTTGGTGACCACTTCTTTAAATCATTGATATCTTTGACTTTTGTGATGCTTCAGTCTCTTGGTCCCTCTTTTACCTTGTCACTCTCTCTCTGGCTGTTAAATGTTCAAGCCTCTCAAGGGTGGGTCCTAGACACTCTTCTAACTGGCCTCTATTTGAGGTGATTTCATTCATAAGCAAAGCTTCAATGACCACCCCAAACTTGAAGACTTGATATTTCCTCTGAAACCCAGAGGAAACTTTGCACCGCCTTCTATGTCCAACTGCCCACTGAATTTTCTATTTGATTCTCTTAAAGTCATTTCAAACCACAATGTTCAAAACCACATCCGCTGTCCCCCAAATAAACCTGTCCTGAGCACAGGTTTTCTGTTGTGGTGAATTGAATCTATCCAGTTGAGCAAGTCAGAAATCTTTAACATGGCCCTCAACCTCACTCCTTGTTCCTTAGCTGATCTATCACCAAATCCTACAAGTTTTGCTTCCTCAATATCTCTCAAATCCTTCCATTTTTCTCCATCTTTATTGCCACCTCCTTAGTCCAAGCCGTTATCTTCAATCATCTAATTACTATACATTTTCTCAACTCACGTTCAATGTGTTTCTGCCTCTTTTCAGTCTATGTTTTAATTTTGTAGTTGCAGTACATTTCTTCAAAGTGCAAGTTCAGTGACTTTCCATCGCCTCAAGATACAGAACAAAATCCTTTCTCTGGTCTACAAAGCTTTGCCGGTATGCTTCCTTCCCAGCTCCTCACCTGACTTTCCGTACTCCCCTCTTGCCCTTTCCATGCCATCATAGTAGCATTCTTTTACTTTCTTGACACATCGTGGTAGACACAATAAGGGTCCTCCAGAGATGTCCATAGCCTACTCACCAAGACATGTGAATGTGACTTTATATGGAAAAGGAACTTTGTAGATGTGATCAAGTTAGGGGTCTTGAGACAGGAAAATTACCCTCTATTATCCAGGTAGTCCCAGGATAATCAGAAGGGTCCTTATAAGAACAAAGGAGGAGAACTGAAGGCAGAGAAGGACATGTGCTGGTGGAGGCAGAGGTCAGAGTGGTATGAGGAGGGGACTGTGCATCAAGGAACACTGGTGGGGACTTCCCTGATGGTTCAGTGGTTAAGACTCTGTGCTTCCAATACAGGGGTTGTGGGTTCTATCCCTGGTTGGGAAACAAAGATCCCATATGCCCTGCAAGCACAGCCAAAAAATAAATATAATTACAATAAGAATAATAAAATAATTTTTTAAAAAGGAACACAGGTAGTCTTTGGTAACTGGAAGAGGCAGAAGACAATACTTCCTCTAGTAGGCAGACAACCTTATTGACAACTCAATTTTAAGGGTTCAGAACTGTAAAATAAGAAATTTGATTCATTTGAAGTGACTGGAATGGTGATAATTTTTATAGCACCAAGGATAAACTGATACACACACCCCTGAGCTGAAGATCTTCGGTTTGTCCTTCCAGATTATTCTCCACCCTTCTTTGTGCTCTTCTATGCCCCGAGGCTGAGCTGCATGTTCTGCCTCAATGAGATTTCTTAACTTCTGCTGTGTCTGGGCTTGACCAATGGGAGATACCCCCAGGAGGCTGGAGGGCAGAAGGAATGGGAAGTTGAGCTATTTATCTCCCTTCCTACCACCCTGTCGGGTCTCTGTGGGCTGGTTGCATCCCCTCTACTGAAGGCCACAGCTCCTGTTACATGGCCCTACCACGTGTCTGTCTATTCTAGGTTCCAATAACTGCCTTATTCTCTTGTGCCTTTAAGCTGGGGTGGTGGTGGCATGGTGGTTGCTAACAGTTCTCTGCAAGTGACTAGCCTAGGGTACCGTACCATTCTGTATTATCTTCCCTATACCCTGGCCTCATCTTGTAAACACTCCTTAAATTTCCTGGTTCAAAAAAGCTGTGTCTTTCCTCACGGGAGGCTGACTAAAACAGGCCTTATTATCTTCTGCTATGCCTCAGGGCCTTGGTACATGCTTCTGTCTTTGCCGGAAAGCCTTTCTTCCTATCTGTGGTCTCTTCCTGGATTAATCTTCAGAGCCTTAAACAGCAGTTACCCTAGATGAAGTCAGATGTTACACCATCACCTAACACTATGTATCTATACTTCTTATCACTTACTGTTGCTTATGAGTTCTTTTGATTACTGTTTCTCTTTCCTTCTGGAGCCACATTGCCCTATATGGTGGTCACTAGCTACATGTGGTTATGGAGCACTTGGAAATGGCTAGCTTCACTGACTAATTGAATTTTAATGATTAACTTTGATTAAATTTTCACATGGTAAAGAATCTGCCTGCAATGAAGAAGACCCCAGTTTGATCCACGAGTATGGGAGATCCCCTGGAGAAGACAATGGCAACCCATTCTAGTGTCCTTGCCTAGAGAATTTCATGGATGGACCATAGGGTTGCAAATAGTCGGACACGACTGAGCTACTAACATTTTGATTAATTTAAATTTAAGAACTATTAATAAAGTTATCAGAAAGCTTTTAAGAATATTTATAAAATCTTAAGGCATGGGGACCTACTTTATCAATGAACATTTATACAGATACAATTTTTCCTGACAAAAATTTAGTGTCTAAATAGATATGGGCCATTAAAAAAAAAACAAAACTAGATTTCAAAGACTTAATACAAAACAATGTAAAATATATAATTAATAATTTAAAATATTGATTACATATTGAAATGATAATATTGGGATCTGTTGAATCAAATCAAATATATTACCAGAATCAATGTCACTTGTTTCTTATTACCTTTTCTAAACATGGCAACTAAAAAATTTGGAATTCCATATGTGACTCACATTGTTATTTCTCTTGGTAAGTGCTTCTCCAGACTAGAGCATAAAGTTCAACAGGGCCGTTTTCTCACCTCTCTTTCTCTTTGCTACTGCCTGATGCTTCTTAGATGATGCTCCTCAAATATTTAATGCACGAGTGAACAAATGGAAACATGTCCTTAGGCTAACAGTGCAGAGGAACCTTAGGGAGCACCTCACCTTGAGCAGGAACAGATTTCTGGTCTGCATCCCTATGTAGCTTAAGAGTCCAAGTTTTAGGGGCAACGCTGGCAAGACCTATACATGTTTCTGTCTTCTGGAAGTTAAGATCCTACAGCTTGATAAGGATAGCTGTTGCAAAATGTACCTTATCTAGTGATGAGATGGTGTGTGGATTAGTAGCAGTGGAACAAACTTTGCTGCACTTGATAGGAAGCCAAGTTTTAAGGTGGTTTTGAGAGAGACAGGGCTTCCCTAGTGGCTCAGATGGTAAAGTGTCTGTCTGCAATGCAGGAGACATGGGTTCGATCCCTGGGTTGGGAAGATCCCCTGGAGAAGGAAATGGCAGCCCACTCCAGTATTCTTGCCTGGAAAAGCCATCCCATGGACCACGGAGCCTGGTAGGCTATGGTCCATGAGGTCGCAAAGAGTCAGACACAACTGACCAACTTCACTTTCACTTGATAGAGATGAGAGTGAGCTGTACCAAAGTCTCCTGGCACTCATATTCAGGAATAAACCAGGGACTTCCCTGGTGGTCCAGTGGTTAATAATCATCCTGCCAGTGCTGGGAACATAGGTTTTATCCCTGGTCCAGGAAGATCCCATGTGCTTATGGAGCAACTAAGCCCATGCACTTCAACTACGGAAGTCCACGCTCTGGAACCTGGGCTCTGCAACAAGGGAAATCACCAAAATAAGAAGTCTGAGCACTGCAACTAGAGAGTAGCCCCCGGTTGCCACAACTTTGTTGCCAATGCATGGCAGCAAAGACCCTGCAGAGCCTAAATAAATTAATTAATTAATTAAAAAAAAGAATAAACCAGGGCTGCTCCCTGCCAGCCATGCTCCCTTCCCCACTGGGGCCGTGTTTCCTTTTTGTGATTCTCCCTACTTTCCCCACAAGTGTCATCCTTATCACTTTACTCTGGTTTCTCCCAGCCTAATCTCATAGGGTATCTTACCCAAGAGCCTGCTTCCAACCAAGGTTGCTTATTTTGTGGACAGTAGACTTTTACTTCTCTGAATGGACTCTTCAAAGGGAGATGTGGCAACTTGCTGGGATGAGAAATAGACCATTTGATTTTTGTCGGAAGGAGATCAATCATGTTAATCAGACCTCTGCATTGTGGGTCATACATCTCCATCTTTTCAGCCCCAAGCACCTCTTTTCAACTGGAAAAATGTCATCCTGCCAGGCAAGCTGGTCTCTGATGTTGAGTCCTTCTATCTTTGAGAAAATAGACACAGACAAGATAGAAACTTCATGTCTTTATGCTTAAGGTCCCTTGAATGTTCATTCTGCCTGTCTGACTGGGTATTTTGTAAGTTCTGAGTCATAGGAAGGTTTGGAAGGGGACTTCCCTTGCTGGTCCAGCCCTGCTGCTCTGCCATCTCCCTGCATTTTTCGCAGATCTCACACAAGCTGAATTCATCAGCTTATTTTCATTCATTCCATCTTTACGCTTCCTTCAGAGCAATGACCTACTTAAGTTAAAGGGAAATACAAACCTCCAAGGACATTTGCTGACAGCTGTTTGCTGGGTAGAATTAGGTTGGGCATGTGTCTGAGAGAAGCTTATGAACTCTAAGAATCATCTTGGCTGAGGATGGAAGTGGGAAAGAAGGAATTGAAGGTTTTAAAGAAAAATGTTAGACACAAGTATTCCTGGGGAGGTGATGGGAGATTGGCGATGGCAGGGAGGGTTGGGTAAGAGTTTCTCAAGGACAAGTCTAAGCTGGAGTCTCCATGTTCTCTTTAGTTCCCTCCCTCAGTTTCTTGCTCAGAAGCTCTATCTACTCCTCAGGTCATAGAACTTCAGTGTCCAGACAGCAGATAGAGCCAAGCCAGTATCAGAAATAAAACACACTTTTGGAAGGCAGTAAATCATAGGGCAGTTTGGGAGGTAATTTAAAGACAAAAGATCACAACTGGAAACAGCTTTGGATCAAGAGTGGAAACACTGGAATTTTTACCATGAATTTGCCAGGGACTGGCTGTGTATGTTAAACAAGTCATTTTGACTCCTCTAAGCCTCACTTTTCTCATCTGTGAAATCTCTGGTTCAGACTAGATCATGACTAAGATGTCTTTAGTTACTAAATTCCTTGAGACATATAAAATGATTTACCTACTGGCTCACGTAGCTAATAATCACTTTCACTTAGTAAAGTTGTTAAAAAGTAGATTGACTTATGTTTCATCCTCTTTCTTTCTTTTGATGGAGGTATTTAAAGGATGGCCAAAAGATCAAAGATCCACATAAGCCCCAAACTGGACACTGGCTCTGATTCATGGATGGCTGATAGGCTGTGGATGTACACTGTCCTCTGGTATGAGTCTTCAGCCTTATTGTCCCAAGCAGCCGATGCCATGAGGTGATCATTTTCTCAAATGTTTGGTGCATGGGAGAACCAACTAACAGCCCAGAATCTCCTGGTTGAAATGTAAGGTGCAGTTTGCATGTCGTTTTCGTTCAATTGTAATTGCATGAGTAGAGTAATCTCTGTATAATATTTGATATTAAATTCCACACCAAATCATCTTGTGTATATTAGAGCAGCTGACAAAACTGGTTATAGAAGATCAAAGTAGTCTTAGGTCAGTTTATAAGCTTAAAATTAAGTGTTACAGAATTTAGCATTAAAAGAGACTCAGTTCAGTCGCTCAGTTGTGTCTGACTCTTTGCAACTCCCTGTCCATCACCAACTCCTGGAGTTTACCCAGCCTCATGTCCTTCGAGTTGGTGATGCCATCCAGCCATCTCATCCTCTGCCGTCCCCTTCTCCTCCTGCCCCCAAACCCTCCCAGCATCAGGGTCTTTTCCAATGAGTCAACTCTTTGCATCAGGTGGCCAAAGTATTGGGGTTTCAGCTTCAACATCACTCCTTCCAATGAACACCCAGGACTGATCTCCTTTAGGATGGATTGCTTTTATCTCCTTGCAAGGGACTCTCAAGAGTCTTCTCCAACACCACAATTCAAAAGCATCAATTCTTCGGCACTCAACTTTCTTCACAGTCCAACTCTCACATCCATACATGACCACTGGAAAAACCATAGCCTTGACTAGACGGACCTTTGTTGGCAAAGTAATGTCTCTGCTTTTGAATATGCTATCTAGGTTGGTCATAACTCTCCTTCCAAGGAGTAAGTGTCTTTTAATTTCATGGCTGCAGTCACCATCTGCAGTGATTTTGGAACCCCCAAAAATAAAGTCTGACACTGTTTCTACTGTTTCCCTGAATCCACCTAATCTAATACTCACACTTTAGAGATAAAGTGAAGATGCAATGACTTGCCCAAGGTTAGAAGTGAATAGTATAAAATCAAGACTTGATTCTCCAGTCTGTATTCTTTCTACTATAATCTATTGCTTGCATAAGAACCTGAGTATATGTTAAATATGATTAATCTTTTGTAAGATGAGTATTTTTAACACATTTTTGTTAATTTTAAATATGCAGTGCAGGCACTACAAAATTTAAAAGACACAAAGGGTTTACAATGAAAATTCAGTCTCCCATCCATTACTGTCTCTAACCACTTAGTCTCTTCCCTCTTTGACCAATCTGGAGTTTATTTTAGTATAAGGTGTGAGGTAGGGATCTAACTTTATTTTCTTTCAGATTATGATCCAGTTATCTTAATGCTGATAAGGTATGTTTCCCTTATTTGTGCTTATGTTTTGGAATTTTCATGTTTATTCTTGCTTGTTTTTTTTCTTGTGTATGAACTTGAGAATCAGTTCTCAAGTTTAGTTTAGTTTGAGAATCAGTTTAGTTTGCACACTAAAAAATGAAATACTGCTTTTAAAAAAATGGGATCCTATTAAATTTATAGATTAATTTAAGGGAGATTTGATAGTGTTATACAGTCTGCTGTAGAGCTTCAAGACATATTATCCTCTCTGATAAAAACAAACATGGTAAGAGGTACTTTCCTTTCTGCCTTTTGAGGTGGTTCTGTGAGGGTGTGGTGGTCACACCTCTAAACAGCACACATTACCTCACAGTTTATACTCAAATAAGTTCCAGTTACACTGGCCTCCTTGCTATTTCTTCAACTCAACTGGCGTGTTCGCTCTGCTTGGAACACGTCCTTAGTTCAGATATCTGCACGCCTCACTCACTTCCCTCAGGTGTTTGTGCAAATGTCAACACCTCATTGAGCCCACCCTTCGACTACTCCATTTAAAATCATTGTTGCCTACATTCCCAGCTCTTCCAACTTTCCATTCCGCTTATCACCTTCTCATATCCTAGATAATTTTTGTGTATGCTCAATTGATCAGTCGTGTCTGATTCTTTGCAACCCCATGGACTGTAGCCCACCGGGCTTCTCTGTCCATGGAATTTTCTAGGCAAGAATTCTGGAGTGGGTTGCCATTTCCCTTTTCCAGGGGATCTTCCTGACCCAAGGACTGACCCCAGGTCTCCTGCATCTCCTGCATTGGCAGGTGGATTCTTTACCAGTGTGCCACCTGGAAAGCCCTTAATTTACTTAATCATTATGCTTATTATTTATTGTCTGTCTTCATTACTAAAATGTAAGCCTCAAGAGCACAGAGATTTTTGCCTATTATATTCGCTGCCATATTCCAAATGCCTGAAACTGTGCCTGGCATATAGCAAGTGTTCAATAAATATTAATTAAAGTAAAGAAGGTATCTATCTAGTAAGGGATTTTATTAAGACTAGACATTACATTTTTATCAGTCTGAAATATTTCTTCAGCATCTATGGAAATAATAAGACTCTTTTCTCTTTTCATTCCCAGACATGGTAAATTATATATTACATTTCCTAATAGTAGACTATCTTTGCATTCCTGAAATCAGTCCCAGCTTAGTCATGGACACCCAGGGATTGAACCCAAGACTCCTGCTTGGCAGCTGGATTTTTACCCCTGTGCCGCTATGTTTCAAAGAATAACTGAGTTAATAAAAACACGCAAATTGCCCATTTGAATGCAGTGTTCCAAAGAATAGCAAGAAGAGATAAGAAAGCCTTCCTCAGTGATCAATGCAAAGAAATAGAGGAAAACAACAGAATGGGAACGACTAGAGATCTCTTCAAGAAACTTAGAGATACCAATGGAATATTTCATGCAAGTTCAGTTCAGTTCAGTTGCTCAGTCGTGTTCGACTCTTTGCGACCCCAAGAATCACAGCACGCCGGGTCTCCCTGTCCATCACCAACTTCCGGAGTTCACTCAGACTCACGCCCATCGAGTCAGTGATGCCATCCAGCCATCTCATCCTCTGCCGTCCCCTTCTCCTCCTGCCCCCAATCTCTCCTAGCATCAGAGTCTTTTCCAATGAGTCAACTCTTCGCATGAAGTGGCCAAAGTACTGGAGTTTCAGCTTCAGCAACATTCCCTATAAAGAAATCCCAGGGCTGATCTCCTTCATAATGGACTGGTTGGATCTCCTTGCAGTCCAAGGGACTCTCAAGAGTCTTCTCCAACACCACAGTTCAAAAGCATCAATTCTTCGGCGCTCAGCCTTCTTCACAGTCCAACTCTCACATCCATACATGACCACAGGAAAAACCATAGCGTTGACTAGATGGACTTTTGTTGGCAAGGTAATGTCTCTGCTTTTGAGTATGCTATCTAGGTTGGTCATAGCTTTTCTTCCAAGGAGCAAGCGTCTTTTAATCTCATGGCTGCAGTCACCATCTGCAGTGATTTTATAGCCCCAAAAAATAAAGTCTGGCACTGTTGCCAAGTTTCCCCATCTATTTCCCATGAAGTGATGAGACCAGATGCCATGATCTTCATTTTCTGAATGTTGAGCTTTAAGCCAACTTTTTCACTCTCCTCTTTCACTTTCATCAACAGGCTCTTTAGTTCTTCTTCACTTTCTGCCATAAGGATGGTGTCATCTGAATATCTGAAGTTATTGATATTTCTCCCGGCAATCTTGATTCCAGCTTGTGTTTCTTCCAGTCCAGCGTTTCTCATGATGTACTCTGCATAGAAGTTAAATAAGCAGGGTGACAATATACAGCCTTGACGTACTCCTTTTCCTACTTGGAACCAGTCTGTTGTTCCATGTCCAGTTCTAACTGTTGCTTCCTGACCTGCATACAGATTTCTCTGGAGGCAGGTCAGGTGGTCTGGTATTCCCATCTCTTTCAGAATTTTCCACAGTTTATTGTGATCCACACAGTCAAAGGCTTTGGCATAGTCAATAAAGCAGAAATAGATGTTTTTCTGGAACTCTTTTGCCTTTTCCATGATCCAGCGGATGTTGGTAATTTGATCTCTGCTTCCTCTGCCTTTTCTAAAACCAGCTTGAACATCTGGAAGCTCGTGGTTCATGTACTGTTGAAGCCTGGCTTGGAGGATTTTGAGCATTATTTTGCTAGCATGTGAGATGAGTGGAATCATGCAGTGGTTTGAGCATTCTTTGGCATTGCCTTTCTTTGGGATTGGAATGAAAACTGACCTTTTCCAGTCCTGTGGCCACTGCTGAGTTTTCCAAATTTGCTGGCATATTGAGTGCAGTACTTTCACAGCATCATCTTGTAGGATCTGGAATAGCTCAACTGGAATTCCATCACCTCCACTAGCTTTGTTTGTAGTGATGCTTTCTAAGGCCCACTTGACTTCACATTCCAGGATGTCTAGCTCTAGGTGAGTGATCATACCATCATGATTATATGGGTTGTGAAGATCTGTTTTGTATAATTCTTCTGTGTATTCTTACCACCTCTTCTTAATATCTTCTGCTTCTGTTAGGTCCATACCATTCTGTTCTTTATCGAGCCCATCTTTGCATGAAATGTTCCCTTGGTATCTCTAATTTTCTTGAAGAGATCTCTAGTCTTTCCCATTCTGTTGTTTTCCTCTATTTCTTTGCATTGATCGCTGAGGAAGGCTTTCTTATCTCTTCTTGCAATTCTTTGGAACTGTGCATTCAGATGCTTATATCTTTCCTTTTCTCCTTTGCTTTTCGCTTCTCTTCTTTTCACAGCTATTTGTAAGGCCTCCCCAGGCAGCCATTTTGCTTTGGTCTTGATCCCTGTCTCCTGTACAATGTCATGAACCTCATTCCATAGTTCATCAGGCACTCTATCTATCAGATCTAGGCCCTTAAATTTATTTCTAACTTCCACTGTATAATCATAAGGGATTTGATTTAGGTCCTACCTGAATGGTCTAGTGGTTTTCCCTACTTTCTTCAATTTAAGTCTGAATTTGGTAATAAGGAGTTCATGATCTGAGACACAGTCAGCTCCTGGTCTTGTTTTTGTTGACTGTATAGAGCTTCTCCATCTTTGGCTGCAAAGAATATAATCAATCTGATTTCGGTGTTGACCATCTGGTGATGTCTATGTGTAGAGTCTTCTCTTGTGTTGTTGGAAGAGGGTGTTTGCTATGACCAGGGCATTTTCTTGGCAAAACTCTATTAGTCTTTGCCATGCTTCATTCTGTATTCCAAGGCCAATTTGCCTGTTACTCCATGCAAAGATGGGCTCAATAAAGGACAGAAATGGTAGGGACCTAACAGAAGCAGAAGCTATTAAGAAAAGGTGGCAAGAATATGAGAAGAACTATACAAAAAGATCTTAATGACCCAGATAACCACGATGGTGTGATCACTCACCTAGAGCTAGACATCCTGGAATGTGAAGTTGAGTGGGCCTTAGGAAGCATCACTATGAACAAAGCTAGTGAAGGTGATGGAATTCCAGTTGAGCTATTCCAGATCCTACAAGATGATGCTGTGAAAGTGCTGCACTCAATATGCCAGCAAATTTGGAAAACTCAGCAGTGGCCACAGGACTGGAAAAGGTCAGTTTTCATTCCAATCCCAAAGAAAGGCAATGCCAAAGAATGCTCAAACCACTGCATGATTCCACTCATCTCACATGCTAGCAAAATAATGCTCAAAATCCTCCAAGCCAGGCTTCAACAGTACATGAACCACGAGCTTCCGGATGTTCAAGCTGGTTTTAGAAAAGGCAGAGGAAGCAGAGATCAAATTACCAACATCCGCTGGATCATGGAAAAGGCAAAAGAGTTCCAGAAAAACATCTATTTCTGCTTTATTGACTATGCCAAAGCCTTTGACTGTGTGGATCACAATAAACTGTGGAAAATTCTGAAAGAGATGGGAATACCAGACCACCTGACCTGCCTCCAGAGAAATCTGTATGCAGGTCAGGAAGCAACAGTTAGAACTGGACATGGAACAACAGACTGGTTCCAAGTAGGAAAAGGAGTACGTCAAGGCTGTATATTGTCACCCTGCTTATTTAACTTCTATGCAGAGTACATCATGAGAAACGCTGGACTGGAAGAAACACAAGCTGGAATCAAGATTGCCGGGAGAAATATCAATAACTTCAGATATTCAGATGACACCATCCTTATGGCAGAAAGTGAAGAAGAACTAAAGAGCCTGTTGATGAAAGTGAAAGAGGAGAGTGAAAAAGTTGGCTTAAAACTCAATATTCAGAAAACTAAGATCATGGCATCTGGTCTCATCACTTCATGGCAAATAGATAGGGAAACATTAGAAACAGTGTCCGACTTTATTTTTCTGGGCTCCAAAATTACTGCAGATGGTGACTGCAGCCATGAAATTAAAAGACACTTGCTCCTTGGAAGAAAAGCTATGACCAACCTAGATAGCATACTCAAAAGTAGAGACATTACTTTGCCAACAAAGGTCTGTCTAGTCAAAGCTATGGTTTTTCCAGTAGTCATGTATGCATGTGAGAGTTGGACTATAAACAAAGCTGAGTGCCGAAGAATTGATGCTTTTGAATTGCAGTGTTGGAGAAGACTCTTGAGAGTCCCTTGGACTGCAAGGAGATCCAACCAGCCCATCTTAAAGGAAATCAGTCCTGAATATTCATTGGAAGCACTGGTGCTGAAACCAATATTTTGGCCACCTGATGCAAAGAACTGACTCATTTGAAAAGACCCTGATGTTGGGAAAGACTGAAGGTGGGAGGAGAAGGGGACAACAGAGGATGAGATGGTTGGATGGCATCACTGACTCGATGGACATGAATTTGAGTAGGCTTTGGGAGTTAGTGATGGACAGGGAAGCTTGGTGTGCTGCAGTCCATGGGGTCACAAACAGTTGACATGACTGAGTCACTGAACTGAACTGAAGTGCTTTGAACAGCTCCTGGCATGCAGTTAGCACTCAATATATAAAGAAGGATGAGCTCTGAAGAACTGAAGTTTTTGAGTTATGGTGATGGAGAAGATTTTTGAGAGTCCCTTGGACTACAAGGAGATCAAACCCGTCAATCCTAAGGGAAACAATCCTGAATATTCATTGAAAGGACTTATGTTGAAACTGAAGCTCCAATACTTTGACCACCTGATGTGAAGAGATGACTGGGAAAAAACCCTGATGCTGGGAAAGATTGAAGGCAGGAGGAGAAGGGGGTGACAGAGGATGAGATGGTTGGATGGCATCACTGACTCAATGGACATGAGTTTGAGCAAGCTCTGGGAGATAGTGAAGGACAGGGAAGCCTGGCATGCTGCAGTCCATGGGGTTGTAAAGAGTCAGACATGACTGAGTGAATGAACAGCAACAAAAATAGCAGCAACATGTTAGCTATCTTTATTATGACTTTATACCACATGTTCTGTGCCTGACTTTGTAGAAACAATAAGTATCACACCAATGATAAGTATTATTCCTTAAATTAGTCATGGTCTGTTTGGAGCATCAGAGAAACAAATATACAGTTCTATCTGTGTGCTAGGAATGTGGTTGGAGGTGTGCTTGGGGACATAGGCGGTTCAGGGGAGCACAGTGTTGGTGCTGAGAACCCTGAGTGATTGGGGCCAGGAAAATCCATGGACCCACCCATGACGGCAGAGGGAATGACCCTTGGGGAGGCGGGAAGCTGAGACACTGTGTATTCGAGAACTGTTTGCCTGAAGTGAAGGGTGTGAGGCTGAACTGATGTGAGATGAGGCAGATAAGGCTGGGTCTGGATGTTGGAGGCTTTTGTTGGCCAGAATAAGAGATGATCTGATCTGTATCTTTCTTAAAGTTAAGAACCCCATTTCCCCAAGGTTTAAAGCCTTTTGAGGTATTCTAGAAGGGGAAGCCACATAGTGAAACCAACACGTACATGCATGAATGAATGAGTAAACAAACGCCTTAAAAGTCTTACTTTAATGGGAGAAGGATGAATTGACCTGAGTTTTCTGAGAGCGGTGGCTCTCAGATGCGTGATTCTGCCCTCCCTGGGGACATTTCTCAGTGTCAGGAGACATGCTTGGTTGTTGTAATTGGGGTGGGAAGTGCTACTGGCACATAGTGGGTCGAAGCCAGGGATGTTGCTAAAAGTTCAAGGACATACAAAGGACAGTCCCCAATGACACAAAACCACCAGGTCCAAAGTGTCAATAATGCTGATACTGAGAAACCTTGCTTAAAACCCGAGAAATAAGGCTGGAGGAGAAGGAGGTTCTGAGCACCTTCATGCATATCTTTAACAACATGACAAGTATTTTGGAACTCATTGCACAGGCCATTAGGAAGCTAATAAGGTGTTTGAGTAGAGAGTGATGGTGAAGGTTGTGTTCTGGAGGATTAATGTCTGTGTGGAGGGAACTCAAGGATTTCAGGACATTGTGCAGCCAAATAAGCCACTTTGGTGTACTGATTATTTTGAGCTTAAGGTACTTGAAAAATGTCCAATGAAGGAAGAGGTTTGCTTTGAACTCCTCTTAGCCACCTCAAGACAGATCCTCCAAGAGAAACTCAGTAGTGATAGATCCCCTGAAGGGAGTTTTGTCCTCCAGGGCAGACTGAGTCAATGCAAGAGAGGAAACAAGAAGTTGACACCACACTAGACAAACTTTATCCCAAACTACCATACTTCCCATCATGTCAGAGCAAATAGAAGGGGAAGAAGTGGAAACAGGGAGAGATTTCCTTTTCTTCAGCTCCCAAATCACTGTGGACAGTGACTACAGCCGTGAAATTAAAAGACACTTGCTCCTTGGAAGAAAAGCTATGACAAACCTAGACAGCATACTAAAAAGCAGAGACATTATTTGCCAACAAAGGTCTGTCTAGTCAAAGCTATGGTCTTTCTAGTAGTCATGTATAGATGTGAGCATTGGACCATTAACAAGGCTGAGCACTGAAGAATTGATGCTTTTGAGTTGCAGTGTTGGAGAAGACTCTTAAGAGTCCCTTGGACTGCAAGGAGAGCAAACCAGTCAATCCTAAAGGAAATTAACTGTGATTATTCATTGGAGGGACTGATGTTGAAGCTGAAGCTCCATTACTTTGGCCACCTGATGTGAAGAGCCAACTCATTGGAAAAGACGCTGATGCTGGGAAAGACTGAGGACAGGAGGAAAAGGGGGTGGCAGAGGATGAGATGGTTGGATGGTGTCATTGACTCAATGGACATGAGTTTGAGTCAACTCTGGGAGATAGTGAAGGATAGAGAAGCCTGGCATGCTTCGGTTCGTGGGGTCACAAAGAACTGGACATGACTTAGCAACTTAACAAAACTATGCTCATACCTCTCATCTATTCTTCGAAGGGCCCATTTATTTTTCTTAAACATCATTTGCTCTCCTTTAAATTGCCTGCATTCTCCTTCCCCTTTTGCTATTAAGATGATATAAAGCTCTTGAATCTCACTGCTTCTTTGAATATTCACTCTCCCCCTCCCCGTGATGTCCTTATGCACATAATATTAAGAATTAACATATTTGTATCTTTTTCTCCTGTTATTCTGCCTGTTGTCAGTTTATTTAGTAGATCCCCCTAATGAAACTAGCAGGATCGAGGGAAAGCCTTTCCTCCCATACAGGACACCAGAGGGTAGGAGGGATCAGAGGCAGAGAATTGTGTAGGAGGTTATTGCCATTGTTAAGACTCTAATGGTAAACCTAAGTGCTTGGGAGAAAATGGAGAGGAAAATAATGAAAATTGATGGACATTAAAAAAAAACTTGGAAAGGAAATTTCTGTGGGAGAAGAGAATGTGCTTTTTTTTAAAGAAAACATTCATTTTAAGGTTAACAGTGCAATTCATGCAAAAATATCTCATATGCAGAGAGTTGTGTCAACTGAAAAAAACAAAACAAAACTGCACACCCTAAAGCTGAGAATTAGGCTTAAAAAAATATTTATTTATTTTTGGCTGCACTGGGTCTTCATTGCTGGGCTCGGGCTTTCTCTAGTTGTAGTGAGCAGAGATGCTCTCCAGTTGGCGTGTCTGGGCTTCTCACTGCTGTGGCTTCTCTTGTTGCAGAGCACAGGCTCTGGGTTAGTAGTTGGGGTGTATGCACTTTGTTGCCCCACGGTATATGGGATCTTGCTGGGCCAGGGATCAAACTCATGCCCCTTGCTTTGGCAGGCAGATGATTCTCAACCACTGGGCTACCAGGGTACTCCAGGAATTGTGTTTTATTTAGGAGACTGTCTGAAGATTTAAGCCCAGGTGGCCATCTCTCCGGTAGCTCTGAGGGACTGCTCCAAAGAGTAAGGGAGAAATCAGGATATATGGGAATTTTTGCAACAAAACCCAGGTAGTTGGAATATCGAAAGATTACTGTTAATGAAAGAAAAGCCAGACATTTTAAGTCAATGATTTTAGCACTTTCTTACGTATGCGAAGATGCAAGCGTCTGGGTTCATTGAGATTATTCCTCTGATAGGCACGTAAACTATCTGGACCAGTATTCTGTTTTGTCTGTCCTGAATCTCCTGGGGGGTTCACAGTGGTGGGGGAGGGCTGAGGCTACAGTGGCTGAGGGTTTGATGGCAGCAGCCTCTTTTGTTTCTAGATATGGCAGGTGACATTCTCATCTTTAGATATGTGCTTAGCAAAGAAGGTTATAGGAGTCATCAGGGTTGAGGTTATAGGAGTCATCAGGCTAGAAGTGACCAGCAAAATAGCAAAGGGCTAATTCTTTGGGTGGAAAGGGGTGGCAAGAGAAAAGCAGTAGCCTGAGAACTGAAGGCCATTCATGATGTCTCTTCTCTTTCCCTGTTTTGTTTATTTTTTCCTTAAAGCCCCCGTTTCTCACCAGTGTTGTAAATGAGAAGAATGGAGACAGGTGCTATTTCCAGCTAGCCTGACTCCACTGGTATTCAAGATCCTTAAGTGACTGTTCATTACATTGATTAGCCAGGTGTTTCCTTGAAGGTTGACTCCCATCTGAGGACTTATCACTGAAAATTAGCCTGATCATCAATGTTTCTAGTTACTTTGGTCCTCCTCCAGTCTAGATGGTAGATTTGTATTCACAAATGGAACATGGCCTGGATCCTTTCCTTTCCCACTGTGTGCGCCAGCACGCCTGAGGTGTTGGCATTCTGTAGATTGTTTTTTTTTTTTTTTTTTTTTTTTTTTTGCTTTATAAGTCCAGTTACCTTGGAGTTTATTTAAACTAAGAGGAAAAGGTCATAATGTTTTCATGCAATACATACTTCGTTCTTTAAATAACAATTATTGTGACAAATAACAGACATTATTAAGGAATGCTGCACTTGCGATCCGTACAAAACGCCAGCATTTTGAGTTGCACACAATTTAAAGAAATGTCCTGAACACTTTTCGAAATGCTGTAATAGCCGATACATAGAGGCATGCCTTAGGCGGCCACAGGAATGCAGTTTAGAAAATAAAGAAAAAAAAATCACACTGGAACTACTTGATTTCTTCACAACAACTGAGCAAGAAAAGCATCATTGAACTTCCATGCTGATTTTACATTATGTCTATACAATGAAGTGAAGTCAAGTTGCTCAGTCGTGTCCGACTCTTTGCGACCCCATGGACTGTAGCAACCAGGCTTCTCCCTCCATGGGATTAGACCTTGACTTAAATCCAAGAGTAAAAGTTAAGACTCTCCTCCTCCTCTACCTCCTTTTTGGTAAACAACTGCATGGTAAACTTGGATGATTTTTTCCCCTGGATTTTACCTGGGAGTGGCCTTTTTTTTTTATTTAAAAGAGGGCAGGTTTGGCACTTTTATACTGATGTCACCAATGTCAATATTTCTTGGGATCTCAGGAAGATTCATATTCTTTACAGCTGATACAGCACGGGCTGGAGCTCCCGCTAAGCCAGCCTCAGATTTCTCCAGTTTATTTTATGTATCAATTTGTGTAACAATCTCATTCATGTTGGTCTCCAACACCATTCCCCCATCACCATTTCTGCAAGCATATTGTGAACCTTGTCTACATGGAAAATTAAATCCAGTTCACAGATGTTTTCAAAACACTTGTCTAATGTTTCCACAAATACTTGAATTAGATCTAAAATGCCAAGTTCACTTTCTGAAGAATCCACACAGAAGACAAAATATAATGTTGCATAAGGTCTATAAATCATTTTGTTGTCAGATCCTCCAATTAATAATCCTCCTTCTAGGAAATTGCAAACATTTTCATCTCTCTTAGATACCAAATGGAATGTCTCCCTGATGATTTGCTGTTGTGTATCTTCACTCTGCAATTCCGAGTCAGGGTTGGGTTGGGCTCTCCCCCACCCCTACTCCAGTGCCTCTCTAGAGATGCTTTGTAGATTGTATTTTTTAAAATCGTATTTGGCCATGTCCCACGGTTTGGAGGACCTTAGTTCCCTGACCAGGGACTGAACCCTCCTCTTAGGCAGTGAAAGCATGGAGTCTTCTTAACCACTGGACCACCAAGGAATTCTTTTGAATCTTGGTTACTGCTTCCCTGTGGTATCTCCTGTGTCTCACCAGTATTTTTCTCTCCCACAGAGCATATTAACCACAGAATTCTACAGTCTCTGCAAATCAAAAACTTGATCTGGGTGGATAGCAATGCAAGGAAGAAGGAAAGGGTATTAAGGAAAATAAAAAGCCAAATGTATTTGGTTAAAAAAAAAGCGAGTGAGTGAGTGATAGTCTCTCAGTCGTGTCTGACTCTTTGCAACACCATGGACTGTAGCCTTCCAGGCTCTTTTATCCATGGAATTCTCCAGGCATATTGCCATTTCCTTCTTCATAAAAAAAGAGCAAAGCCATTAAAATGACTTTTTAGTCAAGAATTACACAGAACCTTAAGAAGGAAGGAAATCCCACCATTTGTGACAGCATGGATGGACCTGGAGGATGTTATGCTAAGTGAAATAAGCCAAACACAGAAAGACAAATATGTATGATCTCACTTATAGGTGGAATACGAAGTAGTTAAACTCACAGAAGCAGAGAGCGAGCAGTCATCACCAGGGGCTCAATGCAGGGGGAAACAGGGAGGTGATAGTCAAAGGGTACCAAGTGTCACATTTGAATGGCTGTTACTTATTTACTCAGAATTTAGTTTTCTTGTTTAAAAAATTCTTTCTGAGAAACCACTCTGCAGTGAACAACTTTCTGTGTAGATCATTTTGCACATATGTAACAAGTACCACCAGAGAATACATTCTTAAAAAAAGAATTGTTGGGTCCAAGGGTGTGTGCATTTGGAGTTTTGATAGATAGTGCAAACAATCTTCCATAGGGATATACTCAGATTAACCTCCCACAATGTACAGGGTGGTTCTCATGTTTAAAATTTTTTGTTCTTCTGATAGAGAAATCATAGCTTGTTGAACTTTTCTTTTTACAGTGTGACTGAACATCTTTTCATATGTTCAAGAGACATTTTTTTTTTTTCAAGAGACATTTTAAGACATTTAAGACATTCTTGGACTTTCCTGGTGGTCCAGTGGCTAAGACTCCGAGTTCCCACTGCAGGGGGCTCAGGTTTGATTCCTGGTGGGGGACCTAGTTCCCACAGGCCACAGTAAAAACTTCGCATGCCCCAGCTAAAAATCCTGCACGCCACAACAAGGATCAAAGATCCTGCTTGCCACAACTAAGGCCTGGTGCAGCCAAATAAATAAATAATAATAAAAAAAAAAACTTTGTAAAAAAATTCACATTCTTAATGCTCCCCAGTCTTGTGAATCCTTGGCAAGATCCAGTTTGTCCATAGGTCAGCTGAGTCAGTAGCTTTCTCTTGTTGGGCTGGACCTTAGCTTTCCTTCCTCTTGATGATGTTTACTGAACCCATGGGCCACACGTTCCCTCTTTCTGTGGCTCTGAAAGAGCTCTCCCTGCACAGAGGGTAGCTTGGCCTCCCCTGGCCTTTCTACCATCCTTTGCTGATGCAGTCCCTCCTCCCTCACTAGCATCAGCTGCCTCGGATGGCTGATCTGTGGACGCCACAGTCGCAGCCCAGTCCTGGCCTCTGCTGCACTGATCCAACCTTTACCTCTGACTTTCTTGGCTGCCTGTTGTCATCCAGGCCCATCTGGAGTCCATTCTTTCCTAGCCTGACTCCGGTCACCTACTCTCAATGCAACTGATGCTCTGACTAGCTCCCCGTAGTGATGACCTCTATCCCTTCTTTGAGAATATGCTCTATCTACCCAGCACTGTTGTCTTAGTCAGTTGCTGCTATAACAAAATACCATAGACCAGGTAGCTTATAAATGACCAAAGTTTATTTCTCATAATTCTAGAAGCTGGAAAAATCCAAGATCAGGCCCCGACTGATTTGGGGTCTGCCAAGGGCCCATTTCCTGGTTCATAGATGGCTGTCTTTCCCCTGAGTCCTCAACATGGCAGAAAGGGTAAAGGAGCTCTCTGAAGTCTTTTTGTGAGCCCATGAACTATAGTCTGCCAGGCTCCTCTGTCCATGGGATTCTCCAGGCAAGAATACTGGAGTGGGTTGCTGTTCCCTTCTCCAGGGGATCCTCCCAAACCAGGGATCAAACCCTGGTCTCCTGCATGGCAGGCAGACTCTTTACTGTCTGAGCCTTCAGTGCCCTTTATGAAGACGCTAATCCCAATTATAGAGGGCTCCATCCTTGTTACCTATTCTCCTTCAAAGGCTTCACCTCCTAATACCAGCTCATGGGCGATTAGGTTTCAGCATCTGAATTTTGGTGGTAGACAGGGTGGGGATGGACACACATATTTAGTCTATAGCAATTGTGCTGAATGTTAAGTGTTTTGCAGGAATTATCTCTTTAAGTGTGTGTGTGGGTGTGTGTGTGTGTGTGTGTGACTCAGTCCTATCTGACTCTTTGCAACCCCAGGACTGTAGCCCTCTAGGCTCCTCTGTCCATGAAATTCTCCAGGCAAGAATACTGGAAGGAGTTTGCCATTCCCTTCTCCTAAGGATCTTCCTGACCCAGGCATCAAATCCACATTTCCTTCATTACAAGCGGATTCTGTACCCCCTGAGACACCAGGGAAGCCCCCCTTAAGTCTTTCAGTTCAGTTCAGTTCATTTCAGTTCAGTTGCTCAGTAGTGTCCGACTCTTTGAGACCCCATGAATGTCCATCACCAACTCTCGGAGTCTACCCAAACCCATGTCCATCGAGTCAGAGATGCCATCCAGCCATCTCATCCTCTGTCAGCCCCTTCTCCTCCTGCCCCCAATCCCTTCCAGCATCAGAGTCTTTTCCAATGAGTCAACACTTTGCATCTGATCGCCAAAGTATTGGAGTTTAAGCTTCAGCATCAGTCCTTCCAATGAACACCCAGGACTGATCTCCTTTAAGATGGACTGGTTGGACCTCCTTGCAGTCCTAGGGACTCCCAAGAGTCTTCTCCAACACCACAGTTCAAAAGCATCAATTCTTCAGCGCTCAGCTTTCTTCACAGTCCAACTCTCACATCCATACATGACCACTGGAAAAACCATAGCCTTGACTAGACGGACCTTTGTTGGCAAAGAAATGTCTCTGCTTTTGAATATGCTAGGTTGGTCATAACTTTCCTTCCAAGGATTAAGCATCTTTTAATTTCATTGCTGCAATCACCATCTGCAGTGATTTTGGAGCCCCCCAAAATAAAGTCTGACACTGCTTCCACTGTTTCCCCATCTATTTCCCATGGAGTGATGGGACCAGATGCCATGATCTTCGTTTTCTGAATGTTGAGCTTTAAGCCAACTTTTTCACTCTCCTCTTTCACTTTCATCAAGAGGCTTTTTAGTTCTTCTTTACTTTCTGCCAAAAGGGTGGTGTCATCTGCATATCTGAGGTTATTGATATTTCTCCCAGGAACCTTGATTCCAGGTTTTGCTTCTTCCAGCCTAGCGCTTCTCATGATGTACTCTGCATATAAGTTACATAAGCAGGGTGACAATATACAGCCTTGACGTACTCCTTTTCCTATTTGGAACCAGTCTGTTGTTCCATGTCCAGTTCTAACTGTTGCTTCCTGACCTGCATATAGGTTTCGAGAACTCTATTTTAAGGAGGAGGAAACTGACACTCAGAGAAGGTACATAAACTCCTCCAGGGCAACAGGTGGAGATGGAGGAAGATTGAGGAGGGCATTGGTGGAGTGAGAACTCTGTCTCTCCTTTGCTCTAAAGTGCATGCTGTCCATTGCCCCAGTGGCGGTGCTAACCAGATCTTGAGTTCTGGGGTTTGCTCTTGGTTGCTCTCTGGGGCTTGCCACCATGTCTCTCCAGTTCATGTACACCTTTCTCTCTCTCATCTGTTAAAAAATGTCTTCCTCTGCAAACCGGTCGGATCTATTTTCAGGAAGATGAGTGGGAGGGGAGAAACCACTTCACGGGCCTCTAGCACAGGGGCTGTAGCCCAGAATGACTCAGGTCTTGAGGTTTACCCTTCAGACTTCCTCTTCCTAAGGCACCTAGGCGCTGGGGTCGAAGTTTGAGGAGGGAGTGGAGAAAGATGGGGAAGGGTGTCGCATCGTAGAGAACCCATCACTCCATTCTGCACTCACTCCCTCTCCTGCCTGGGCTGGCGTGCCCCTCTTTCCCAGACGCCTCCCTCCCTCACCCGGGATTATTCTCTCGGGAGCCTCTTTATTCTCCTTGCAATCAATCTGGCGTCTGTCAGGCACCCAGGGCATCAGATCCATGCATAGGTAGATCCCTTATACCATGTAGTCCCAAAAGGCCTCCTCACCTCAAAAGGGTCTATCAAGTCAGGGACTGCCCCTAGATCATTGTTTAAGGGTCTCTGAACCTTGCAGTGCACAAGAGGCTCACTCTGTGCTGAATATTCTGAAAGGCCAGCTACACATACAGATATGCCTGGGCCTTAACTATGGCTCCATCAGACCCTGCCTTAACATCATCTGCCCCTTCCTCTAAGCCCTGTTCTGTGGTCTTGCCTGGACAATGGACTAAACAGTCTCTTAAAGTTGAATTAACTTTAGCTTGTATTTCTGTCTTTGGTCTCTTAGTATCACTGTTTCCTTTCTTTACTTTTTTTTTTTCCATTTCATTTTATTTTTATTTAACTATTGTTGATTTATAACACTGTGGTGGTTTCAGGTGTACAACTTCAGATTCTTTACCATTATAGGTTATTACAAGATATTGAATGTAGTTGCTTCTGCTATATGGTAGGTCCTTGTTGTTTATCTATTTTAGATATAGCAGTGTGTTTCTTGGAGAAGGCAATGGCACCCCACTCCAGTACTCTTGCCTGGAAAATCCCATGGATGGAGGAGCCTGGTAGGCTGCAGTCCATGGGGTCGCTAAGAGTCAGACACGACTGAGCGACTTCACTTTCACTTTTCATTTTCATGCATTGGAGAAGGAAATGGCAACCCACTCCAGTGTTCTTGCCTGGAGAATCCCAGGGACGGGGGAGCCTGGTGGGCTGCAGTCCATGGGGTCGCATAGAGTTGGACATGACTGAAGCGACTTAGCAGCAGCAACAGCAACAGCAGCAGTGTGTTTCTATTAATCCCATAATCCTAATTTACCCCTCCCCCTTGCCTTTTCCCTTTGGTGACCATAAATTTGTTTTCTTTGTCTGTGAGTCTGTTTTTGTTTTGTAAATAAGTTGATTTGTATTCTTTTTTAAGATTTCTCACATAAGTGATACCATATGTTGGTCTTCCTCTGCTGGACTTGATTGACTTTGTATGGTAACCTCTAGGTCCATCCAACACAGTCTCTTAATTGTCCATCTGGTCTCAGTGCCACTGCCTTGGGCAGCTGCTACTTCGCTGGCTCATTCCAAAAAGCTGGATTCAAACCCTTCCTTCCCAGTGCCCTTCTCAGACACACATATACATGCACTATTGAAAGATCCAAGATTTTTGGAGACAAAAAAGTCCCTTCCAATAAAAGCTTTATTTTGTAACTTGTGGCATTAACAGTCCGGCTGGAAATGAGGTGCTGTGGAAGAGCTGGTTCTAGTGGATGGACACAATGTGGGATCAATAACCTTGGGGACTCGATAGCCAGGTTCTACTCTGCTCATTTGAGTTCTTCAGGGAAATCACTTTGCTCCCAGAGCCTCATGTTTTCTCATCTGTAAATGATGGGACTGGACTAGCTGGTCTCTGGACTTGTGAGGAGAGGGAGACTGTTGTCAGTCTTTAGGAAGGCAGGTTAGCAGGGCCACCAACTTCCAGCCACAGAGGGAAGAGAACACATCTTTTCCTTACACAGTCTAGCCCAGGCTCTCAGTCTTGACCTTATTGACATTTTGGATCAGATAATTCTTTGTTGTGGGGGGTAGTGGTTCCTGTGTATTGTAGAATGTTTAACAGCACCCGCAACCCGTACCAGTAGAATCCCCTCTCCAGTCATGACAACCAAAAATATTTTCAGGCATTGCCAAATATCCCATGGGGTCAGGACAAGATCCCTTCCAGTTGAGAACTACTGGTCTACCTTATGCAAGGCTTCCCTGGTTGGCTCAGGCGGTAAAGAATCTGCCTGCCATTGAAGACCCGGGTTCAATCCTTGAGTTGGGAAAATCCCCTGGAGAAGGGAATGGCAATCCACTCCAGTATTCTTTCCTGGAAAATTCCATGGGCAGAGGGGCCTGGCAGTCTACAGTCCATGCGATTGCAAAAAGAGTTGGACACGACTGAGAGGCTAATACTTTCACTTTCGCCCTATGCAACTTGTATAGATTTTCTTCCTGGAATAAAGTCTTTCTTCCAAGTGAGCCAGCGTGTAGACCACAAGGGTACTACTGCCTTCCTCTGTAGGTTGTAACCCGAGGGCTGTGGACACTGATCACAGCAGGTTTAGTTGTGGTGGGCTTATTTTCATTTCTCTGTATTTGCTCTGATCTTAAGCATCTTTACACTGGCTACGTGGGAAGCAGTGATGTCTAACGAGTGTTTGAAGCTCTGAAAGAGATGAATGTTGGCCCACAGAAAATACGTTTCCTCTAAATTCTTTTTTTAATTTTGGAGAGACAAGGAGACTGTAAACTGACTCCAAGAAGCTCATCTTAGTTGACACTCCAAAACATCTAATCATTACTCTAGGCTGCCTGTGATATGATAGGAGAGCCTTCACTTTGAGGGGCCTGAGTGCTTGATGGGGCTGGTTAGACAGAGCATTAGCCACAGAGCAGCTGGATTTTGAAGCTGTGTTCAACAATGGAAGCCAATGTAACCAACCCATAGACCTAGGTCACTACAGAGGGCAGACCTATGAACCAGGAGGAAATCAGTTTGCTCCTCGGGGTGAGGTGGGGGGGTGGGAATCACTCAATGCAACCTAAACAGATCCAGCTTCCAAGGGGTTCCAAGAAACACCACCCTCATGGGATGCAGGTAAACTGTGGGACTGGCCCCCATCCCTGCACAGTGCGCCTGTCAAGAGATCTGAGGTCAGGCTGCCCTTCCGGGGTCAGCCTTGAGGGAGAGGGGGCTGGGAGGAGACTTCATGCCAAGGTCAAGTGCAGCTTGAGGGGTGAGTCGGGAGGCTGGTGGGGAAGACACCAGATCTGGGTGTGAAGCCCAGTCCTCTTTCCCTTGGAGTTACTGATTCTCTAGGGGAACTTCATATATTTTCAGCAAGAGCTCACAGTACCATCCCATCTGCATTCATCTGGTTCTTCCCTTAGTAATTTCTTCTCCTTCCCCAAATTCTCACCCTAGACCTGCAGCCAGTCTGGTTTGTGATTCCCCTGGGCTGACATTGCAGGTCAAGAGGAAATGGGGGTGGCAGTGTCTGCATATACAGATGCTAGGAGTGTTAGAAGTGGGGCGTTTCTGTAGCTTTTATTCCCTCATTTGCCTCCTACTCAGTCTCTGTACCTCACTTGTAATAACTACTATTATGAACTCTGGATTTTTCCTATAGCATTGCTCTCCCCACCTACCTGAACCTCTTTTTTTTTTTTTAAATTTCTTTTGGCCACACTGTGTGGCATGTGGGACTTCAGCTCCCCTGACCAGGGATCAAACCTGTGCCCCTGAACCCATGCCCCCTTGTATTGGCAGCAAGGAGTTTTAACTACTGGACCACCAGAGAAGTCCCCACGTCCTCGAACTTCTGATTGTCCTTTAAAGCTTAATTCAAATCTACCTCCTCAGGAAAGGCTTCCTATCACCTTAGTCTGACTTGGAGTCCCTCACGTATGCTCCTATAACATCAGTACTCCATCTTTGAAGTCTGATCCTCTTTAGTCTGTGTCTGTTTTCATGTTTGTCTTTCCTCACCATTTGCTGGACTCTTTAAAGACAGAAATAAAATCTCTGTCTCTGTATGCTTTAGACATTTCAGCATTATCCCTAATTTATTAATAAATAGTCCTACTATTTATTCAGTAGGCTATAAACAAGTATCTGTTGACCAAATCAATAAAGATAATTTAGAGAGCCCATCAGAATTCCTGGGTGGAGTTTTCAAAATATACATAGCTAGATCCACCCCTGGGCATACAAATCCTCCAGGTCTGGACTGGGGTTCATGGATCTGCCTTTTGAAAAAGTCTCATAATAATTTTGAGGTTCACTCATGGTTAAAAACCACAGACTTCATTAGATCTATTCTACTTACTCTGAAGCTAGAGGGGGGAAGGGACTTATCTAATATCATGCGGAATTGAACTAAATATCCAAACATCCATACCAGCAATCATGCCCTTTCTTCTACTTTCTAAAAAAAAAAAAAAAAGAAAATAGAAAAGTGTTAGGAAGAAGAGATTTGATGTGAGGCAGAAACAAAATATCGGGATGAGATGAAAGTTCTCTGGCTCTTCAACAACAATAATTATCATTAATGATAATAAACCCCATTGTGGTTGGAAGGATAGACATTACTAATGATGGAGCAGATGTTTGGGAGAAAGACTGCGGCACCACTCAGCTGGTGACAGTCAGGGGAGTGATACAGCCCCGATCGCCCCGCTTCCTTGTTTTTGAGGCGTGTGGACCGCATTTGCCTAGATAAACATCCATACACAGAGCCATTCTTGGATTGCTGGAGGAGGGAGGGGTGCAGAGTGCCTTTAGTCCTGTGATCCCATTTTAGAGAAGAGGAAACTGAGGCTGGGGATGGGAGTGGGGAGTGACCTCAGAAGCTGCGGCCAGTTAGTGGAAAAACTGGGCCTGTAATCTAGTTCCCAACTCTTTGCCAAGTATGTGTACACTGGTTATTCCTGAACAATGCAGTTAAATGTTTTAAGGTTGATTCCCTCAGGAGTCCCCGAAAGTGTCCACTTCAACCTGATTTTTTAACCTAGCAATTCAGATTTGATGGAGCCAAGGTCTCTATCATAAGGAATTCAACTTCCTCTTAGGTATTCTGCCTGTCCACTCAATTGGGCCTCCTTGGACCACTTGAGGGGAAAGTGAAAGTGAAAGCTGCTCACTCGTATCCAACTCTTTGTGACCCTATGGACTAGACAGTCCATGGAATTCTCCAGGCCAGAATGCTGGAGTGGGTAGCTGTTCCCTTCTCTAGGGGATCTTCCCAATCCAGGGATCAAACCCAGGTCTCCTGCATTGCAGGTGGATTCTTTACCAACTGAGCTATCAGGGAAGCCCCAACTTGAGGGGATGGCTTTTGAAATTCCACAGGACTTTGTTAACAAAGATCTGTCTAGTCAAATCTATGGTTTTTTCAGTAGTCATGTATGGATGTGAGAGTTGGACCATAAAGAAAGCTGAGCACCGAAGAATTGATACTTTTGCACTATGGTATTGGAGAAGACTCTTGAGAGTCCCTTAGACTGCAAGGAGATCCAACTAGTCAATTCTAAAGGAAATCAATCCTGAATATTCATTGGAAGGACTGAAGCTGGAACTCCAATACTTTGGCCACCTGATGTGAAGAACTGACTCATTAAAAAAGACCCTGATGCTGGGAAAGATTGAAGAGAGGAGGAGAAGGGGACGACAGAGGATGAGGTGGTTGGATGGCATCACCGACTCAATGGGCATGAGTTTGAGTAGGCTCTGGGAGTTGGTGATGGACAGGGAAGCCTGGTGTGCTGCAGTTCATTGGTTCACAAAGAGCTGGACACGACTAAGCAACTGAACTGAACTGAACTGAGGCATTCTCACTTGTTTTGACCCTAGTCTTCATGATTGGAAGTGGACATTACCATCTGTCACCTAAGTCTGGAGGAACAAACTCTTTACTCCGATCATATTTACCCGCACGCTTCCAAAAACTCACTTTCTCTGCTGCTTCCAATGATTTCCTCCACTTTGAGTTCTTCTTCATGTCAGCATCTCCACTTACCAAAATCCTTCCCAAACTTACAAACCTCACCCGTGTTCCTGTCCCCTGTGAGGCAGCCTTGTCCATTCTCTGGGGTCTTCAAGCTCTCCTCCCTTTCAGCGCTTGCAGGAGTGTGTATCATCCACACCAATCCCTCGGTGTGTGTCACATTACCTTGTTTTAGGCTTGAGGACACAGTTTTCCCGGCTGGGTGACAAGCCCCTGGGACCACAGTACACGTGAGTTATTAATTCTCTGCAGAGTACGTGCTGCGGGGTAACTCAAATCAACAAACGTTTATTGTGTTTTGTGTGGTGCTACCTTGGGACTTCTTGTTATGGGGAAAATAAATGTACTTATTGTTCAAAGCTCTTTTTATTTGGGTTTGCGCTTCCCTGTAGCCAAAAGCTGCATGACTGATATATACACCGCTTAAGTAAATAGATGTGAGGGTGGACACAAGGTTTTTCTAAGGTCTACTTCAATTTGAAGGGTAAATGAAGGGGAATGAGGGAAAAGGGGGAGTTAAGAATCAGTGTGTGTGTGTGCATGTGCTCGTGTGTGCGCGTGTAAAAGCACAAAGCTAAAGGAAGCATAGAGTGAATGTGTGCCCGTGGGAGAAGGCAGGAGAGAGGAGGACATTTGTTTAGAAGCAGATGAAAATAATGAACTCCTCGTGCAGAATGACTCCAATATGGAGTGTTAAAATCTAGGTATTCTTTTTAAAAATAAGCATTTCTCGAGTGCCCTGGGTTGGCTAGGTGTGGCTAATAACACTCTATTTTTTAAAACTTCAACTCACCTCATCCAAACCAGTGCTTTCTAATATGGAATTTGATTTTACTCTCAATAGATAAGGAAAATAGTTTTTATTCTCCATTTAGGTTAGAAGCAATTCTGGCAGCAGTTCAGACACTCCTCAGGGCACCAAGAATAACCAGCAGCTTATCTTTGTGAAGGTCTTTTGGGGGCCCGTTTCTCATTTTCTGGGATTTTTCTTTTCTAGCCTTCTGAATTTTCTTTCTTTTTTTATTTCACAGTTTTCATTTATTTTTCATCACGTCTGTCTTCTTTGACATTCCTCCATGGTTTCCTTTTTGAGGTCTCACATTTATTCCTCCCTGGAATGAGCATCTCATGTGAATGGAGGGGGTAGATTTGGGGTCCTCAGAGTAGGAGGAGAGCAGTTTGGTAAAGTAGAGAAGTTCTTGGATGAAGGCGCGGGAGTCTGGGTTTGCGTGCAGGGTTTTATCACTAACAGGCTGGGTGACCTTGGGCAAAATTGCAAATTCTTGGTATTGCCTTAGGGCCCTTATCTCTAAAGAGAAGGATTTGACCAGTATGATCTCCAGGCATTAACTTTCTGTGCCGTTTATAAAAATACAGCTGTATTTAAGAAGTGAGATTTGCCCTGGTACTTGGAAATATGGGTCTTTGGTGATAATTAGCGCTGGATTTAAAAGTCGTTTTGTGTTCTGCAACTTTGTGGTTACTCGAGCTTTCTAAATGAGGGCTGGGATTTGGGACCAGCATTTCCCAGGTTGTTATCCATCAAACACAGGAAACTTTTCCAGATAGGAGCCTACTCTGAAGGAAACAGGGAGATAGAATAGTAACAGTCCTTGATTTGTGCGTGTGTTTTTAATTGTGGTAAAGACACAAAACAAAATATACCCTATTAACTACTGTTTAAGTGTACAGTACAGTACTGTTAGCTCTCAATGCACTTGAATGTCCGGAACTGTTTCATCTGACATGATTGTAACTCTATTCATGGTATAGCAACTCCTATGCCCTCTCTTTCCCCCAGCCTCTGGAAACCACATTCTACTCTCCATTTCTATCAGTTTAGATACTTCTTATCAGGGCAATTCACACAGAATTTGCTTTTCTGTGATTGCCTTATTTCGCTTAGCATACTGTCTATAAGGTTTATTGTGTTATAGAATGTCATAGACTTCCTTCTTTTAAAAGGCTGAGTAATGCTGCGATTCATGGGGTCGCAAAGAGTCGGACACGACTGAGTGACTGAACTGAACTGAATATTCCTTGACTTGTATTCTAAACTAGACTTTTTCCTGAGTCTTATACAAATAAAATTAAACCAGATATTTTGTCTTAACACACTTTCCTGCTCCTGTGGGTGGTTCATGGTGCCCTCACCAATGTAAAAACTTTTTGGGCAGATTGGCCTAGTACCCACTCACATATAAGGATGGTTCTCTTTACCCCTGATGTATTCTCAATGTTGCAGGATTATTTTTTTTTTAACTATTTTTCATTAGAGTTGTTGTTCGGTCACTAACTCATGTCTGACTCTTTGTGACCCCCATGACCGCAGACACTGTCCCGTGATTTTGGAGCCCAAGGAAAAAAAAAAAAACTGACACTGTTTCCATTTTTTCCCCATCTATTTGCCATGATGTGATGGGACCAGATGCCATGATCTTAGTCTTATGAATGTTGAGTTTCAAGCCAGCAGTTTCATTCTCCTCTTTCACCCTCATCAAGAGGCTCTTTAGTTCCTCTTCACTTTCTGCCATTAGAGTGGTATCATCTGCATATCTTAGGTTGTTGACATTTATCCCGGCAATCTTGATTCCAACTTGTGATTCATCCAGCCTGGCATTTTGCATGATATACTCTTCATAGAAGTTAAATAAGCAGGCTGACAATATACAGCTTTTTCTAGAGTTAGGTTTATATATAGCAGAAATCTTTGTCTATAAACATGGCTTTTTAAATAGAACGATCCGACTTTTTGGGACAATCTAGATTCTTGTCTTGACTCTGCACATCCTTGGGCAAACGTCTTCCCAATGTGGGGCTCAGTTTCCTCATCTGTAAAATGGAGAGGTGAGAGTAGATCACTTGTCCTCATCGAGAGTCATTTTTCCCTTCAGTGGACATTTGGCAATGTCTGAGGACAGATGCTGCTGGCATCTACTGAGTAGGGGCCAGGGATGCTGGCCTCCAGGGCTCAGGAGAGGCCTCCTCCCTCCTCAATGAAGAACTATCCAGCCCCAGATGTCAATAGTGCTGAAGCTGACAAGTCCTGGGCTAGCTAATGTCTACCATCTCTAAAATGCCACGATGCTTTCCATCTCTTCAGCTTTCCCCTTCATACTCTCATTGGCTTGGGCCCGAAACACAAGTATAAAGTAGGAGAATTTGTCGACCCTCTCTCTTCTCCTTTCATACACTGTCCTTCCCAAGCTTTCATTCTCTTTTCCTTTCCTTCACTGTTTCATCATAATGTGGGCTGGGTTTAAGAGGCGTATTCTTTTGAACAGAGTTTGAGACTCTAGGTGGCATCAGCCTGGCTCAAGAGGGGAAGACATCTGATCAGCCTAGGTCTTTGCTCCCACATGACTTCCTTCTCATTTTTGAGTCCATGACTACCCCTCCTCCCCCCTTAATCTGCCCAGTTATGTCAGCTGGGGAGTACACTACAGTTTAATTTCAAAGCAAGATGATGTTTAGTTTCCAGCTGCTGTTAGATTTTGCTCTTTATGTTTTCCTACCCTCACAGTCCCTGTCTTACCCAGAATTTTAATGTGTAAAAGTAAAATCATCGGTCTATCTGCCTATGTGTACTTACTCCAGAGAACTAAAGATACTCCTTGTATATGACCTTGTCTTTAAGGGAATCTTTAATGATCTCTGGCATGTCTTCTATAATAGAAATACATGAACTATTCAAGCACATAAGCCAGAGTCTATGTATAATCTTTGATAACTCCCTATCTCTCATCTCTCAGACTGAATCCATCTCCAAGCCCTATTGATTTTGCCTCCTAAATATCCTCCAAATCCCACCACTTAATGCCCCCTCTGTCAGTAACTCCAGGGCAAATTCCTATCACCTCTACCTGGACCACAATCATCTACTCTTGACCACTCCAAACAGATCCTTCTTAGCCCCCTCCAGTCTTTTCTTCACATTGAGACAAGAGCCACCATCTCAAAACAGAAACAAGAGCACATCAACCTCCATTGTAAAATCCTTCACTGGCTTCTTACCCCGCTGAGGACAAAGGCAGAGCTCATTTCCAGGGCCCTTATGATCGCTCTTGGATCCTGCAGAATCCTTCTCTACTCTCTTCCCTCTGCCCCCAGCCGCTTCTCTGGACACTTCTTCTCCCACTTCTTCTCCTTTTTTTGGTAATATTTATTTATTTGGCTATGCCAGGTCTTGGTTGTGGCACTGGGGACCTTTGCTGGTCTTTGGAACATGCAGGATCTTTACTTGAGGCACGTGGACTCTTAGTTGTGGCGTGTAGGATCTAGTTCCCTGACTACAGGTTGAACCTGGGCCCCAGCACTGGGGACATGGAGACTTAGCCACTGGACCACCAGAGAAGTTCCTCCTACCACACTTTCCTCATTATTTTCTGTTCTAGTGAGAGTGGCCATCTTTCAGTCCCTGGAACTCTTTGTGCTCCTTCCCATCTCAGGGCTTTTGCACAAGGTTTTCTCCTATTCTTTCCTCCCTCACTCCAACTTCTGGTCTTAAGGTGGGTTCTCCAAGAAGTCTTGTCCTGATGCTGGAACATGAGTTTGTCTAGTTGCTGTGAGAAGCGGTCCAGAAAGCTCTGGTAAGGGAGTCAGGGAAGGGAGATGAGCTGGGGATGAAAGGAAGCCAAGACTAGATGCAAGGACGAGGAGGTGCCTGGTGAGGACGGTGAAGCTCAGTTTCACCAGGGCCTTCTAGAAGGTGGTGCAGATCCTGCTTGGAGTCGTCCAACCTGGGGGCTTAGGAAGTTGAGATGTTTGTGCTTCTGGGAGTGCCAACTTTCTAGTACTCCTGGCTTGCCCTGTTAAGAATTGAGACCACCCTATGGCCAGAGAAAGCCCTTGGGCAGAGCACTGACATCATCTGCTACACCACGTGCCCTTCTTCACCAAGTTAATTTCTATTCATTCTTGGATTGCAGTTCAATCATCACTCTTTTAAAAAGCCTCTCCAGACCTTATTGAGGAAGTCAAGCGCCCTAATTATTAGCCCTTCTGGCACCATGGTCCTTTGTAACATCCGTGATTATTTCATTAATCACACTGTAGTCTAGTGTAGCCTCTACCGCCACACTGTAGGCAACACAAGGACAGGGGCTTGGTCTGTTTCACTCATCTCCGTCTATACTGCAACCACAGAGCTCAGCCCAGGCTTGTGAGATGAATGTGAATGCTCTTTAATTGTATTCTTTTCCCCCTGTAACTAAATATACAGATTCTCTTTTCTTTACACTCTTTTAAACACATCTGGTCCCATCACTTCATGGGGAATAGATGGGGAAACAGTGGAAACAGTGTCAGACTTTATTTTTCTGGGCTCCAAAATCACTGCAGATGGTGATTGCAGTCATGAAATTAAAAGACGCTGACTCCTTGGAAGGAAAGCTATGACCAACCTAGACAGCATATTGAAAAGCAGAGACATTACTTTGCCAACAAAGGTCCGTCTAGTCAAGGCTATGATTTTTCCAAGTGCTCGTGTATGGATGCGAGAGTTGAACTGTGAAGAAAGCTGAGCGCTGAAGAATTGATGCTTTTGAACTGTGGTGTTGGAGAGGACTCTTGAGAGTCCCTTGGACTGCAAGGAGATCCAACCAGTCCATTCTGAAGGAGATCAGCCCTGGGATTTCTTTGGAAGGAATGATGCTGAAGCTGAAACTCCAGTACTTGGGCCACCTCATGCGAAGAGTTGACTCATTGGAAAAGACTCTGATGCTGGGAGGGATTGGGGGCAGGAGGAGAAGGGGACGACAGAGGATGAGATGGCTGGATGGCATCACCAACTCGATGGATGTGAGTTTGACCATCACTGGGAGATGGTGATGGACAGGGAGGCCTGGCGTGCTGCAGTTCATGGGGTCGCAAAGAGTCAGACACGACTGAGCTACTGAACTGAACTGAATTGAAACACATCTAACAATTCCTATTTTTGTTTGGATTATATTTTTTTGTGAAATCTATTCTTTTTTATACTAGGATTTGTCTAAAGTTACAGAAAAATCATAAAGGTAAAAAAATTATAAACAAGTGCTGAAACATTGCTGTATAGACATAGACAGAAGTGTTTAGATACAAAATTATTGATTGCTAGGCTGTGTTATCTTAATATGGCTCAGTTTTGTGTGAAAGATGATTTTGATGTGTTGCTCTTGGAAAGGAGTGTGAGTTCTACAAAATTCTAATGAGTGAAAGTTAAGGGCTGAACTGTGTGTTCATTGATCTACTCTGTGATTCAGAGTAGAACCAGTCCATAATAACTTTGCAGCCCATGATAACTTTGGGGGTATGGTCTATTGCTTTTAGAGAGAAGCTTCTGTTGCTTTGGTGAAAGGTAGATGCAACTGCTTCTTGGGAGTACATTAGTTGGGTCTCCAACAAAGACTACTATAAATGGGAAAAATGGGGCAAAATACAGGAAAGATGGAGCGGGGAGTCTGTTCAGTGGATTAGATTAAAAGAAATATAACAGGTCACTTTCCATCACATTCTTTCTCTCCTTAATCTCATTTCCTTCCCCTCTCTTCTTTGACTGGGTTTTCCATATTTTCTTGGGTTATACCCAGGCTACTTCCATGTCAAAGAAAAGATGACCACTGATATCCTCATGGGCTTCCCAAGTGGTGTAGTTGTTAATCTAGCAAGTCTCAGTAATAAGAGAACACCTTTCTCCTAGTACCCAAGTACCAGGGGATTAATTGGTTTTGTCCAAGTCATGTATCTGTTGCTCGGACCAATCCCTGTGGTGTGTGATAAAGAATACCATGATTGGTGAACTTCGATGGAGGGTACGGGAATTATGAGTGGCAGACCCACCAGAACTACATGGCAGGAAGAAAGAAGGTTGCCATTACTGAAATAAGGGGAAAATGCTGGGCACAGAGGTACAACAGATGCCCCTGTAAAAAGGAATGAATTTGATTTTTCATTAATTTATTCATTCAGACACTAATCCATTTATTCAAAAATCACCTAGTGATTCTCTTATTAGGACCGAATACTGTCAGATATAGAAACCAAAGATCGTTTCCCATCTCAAGTAACTCAATATGGTGGAGGAGATGGATAAGGAAAGAGTTATAATAGGTATCAGCTTTCATCTATTAGAGTAACCCAACTGCAAGACATTAAAAAATTTTTTCTTAGGTCTATCCAAAGAAGCTGAGAGCTACCCTGACAATGAGAACCATATTTATTCCTTCTGATTCCAGCCATGACAAAGCTAATTGGTTGCTCTACTATTCTGTGGGTGAGGTAGAGGGAACAGTGACGAGAAGCTCAAAAACTGAACGTCTACTCAGAGTTCTGACACTAAGGGGAAATTATCGAGATTCCAAGGATTCTTTGAAGAAGAAAAGCTCTTAATCATCTCACCTGGACTTTGAGAATCAACCCCTATGTCTAGGGCTATAAGAATCAACACCTTTCTGGTTTGTCTGGAGAATTTCTTAGCAAAACTTGATGATATGTTAAGCTTGTCAACCATTGAGCATTTACAACACTGCAGTTGTTTGAACAGTGTCACTTCTAATAGTTTCTCAATCAAGTGTCCTCCTACGGAATGTCCGTGACCTTGGCCAATGTTCTATGAAGACGTCATTTTCTGAAATTCAGTTTCGAAGCTCCTCTAGTCTCACCTACTTGAGAGGTTAAAAAAAAAAAAAAAGTGATCCATAGTAACAATAACCAAAAGCGATCACTGCTAAGTGACTTTATTTCCCACTGAAAACCAACAGGGATTTAGGGTGAAGCTGGCCAGAGCTGTTTGATTTAGCAATAAAGGACTGTTTTCTCTAAGTTCTACACGGCCTTTAATTTACTGTCTTACTGTTGTCTAACCCCCACATAGACCTCCCTAAACACACATTTCCAGCACTCTACTTGTTACAGCCCTCAACACACGTCTGAGAACTTCCCAGCAGAGAGATAAAGGGCTATAACTCACACAAGTTCTGAAATTTCATGCAGAGAAGAAGCCTTCAGCACTTCTGCCCCTGCAGCAGGCTTCCTAACACAGCTTGCACTTTGACACAAGGTTGCCACACCTGTCATCTCAAGCTTCCCGAAACAGGTCAATCCTCAGAGTGGTTTCAAGGAAAGTCAGTGGCAGGAAGAGAAAGTACTCCTTTCTTTTTTTTCCCTTAAATTAATTGTTTTTTTTTTATTGGGATATAGTTGATTTGCAAATGTTGTGTTAGTTTCTACTGTATAGCAAAGCAAATCATTTATACATATACAGATATCCACCCTTTTAAGATTCTTTTCCCATATAGGCCATTACAGAGTATCAAGAAGAGTTCCCTGTGCTATACAGTAGGTCCTTATTGTGTGTTAGTTGATCACTCATGTCAGACTCTTTGTGACCCTGTGGACTGTAGCCCTCCAGGCTCCTCTAGCCATGGGATTCTCCAGGCAAGAATATTGGAGTGGGTTGCCATGCCCTCCTCCAGGGAATCTTCCCAACCCAGGGATCGATCCCGCCTCTCTTACATCTCCTGCATTGGCAGGCGGGTTCTTTACCACTAGTGCCACCTAAGGAGTGTGCCATCCTCATCTTTGCATGTTATCTCAGAATTGTCTGTTATATTGCATAAGCTCAGTAAATATTTGCTGGCAATTGAAAGTGAAAAATGAAGTCTCTCAGTTGTGTCTGACGCTTTGTGACCTCATGGACTGTAGCCTATCAGGCTCTCTGTCCATGGGATTTTCTAGCAAGAGTACTGGAGTTGGTTACCATTTCCTTCTCCAGGGAATCTTCCCAACCCAGGGATCAAACCTGAGTCTCCTGCATTGTGGGCAGATGCTTTACCATCTGAGCCACCCGGGAAGCCCTGGTAATTGAAAGAGCAAACTAATTACCGTCTGGAGACATTTGGTCAACCTTGTATTGATGACTACAATTTCACTCCTTGTTCTTTTAAAGCACAATACATCTGAATTTTGAGAAATGGGCAGTTTTCTAATTTTTTATGAACTTTAGTTTAGTTATAGTGCAGTCTAACATTTTATGTCTAAAGTATACATATATCTTTATATTGCAGCATGCATTGTCTTTCCTCATGGATAACTGGGTCAACTCCTTAACTAAATAGATACTATTTTCCCTTTTCTTTTCATATTCCTTGACAGCTGGTAAAATATTACAGCTGTTCTTAAAATGTCTTAATGTGGCTATAATTTCTCTTATTGACTCCTGGTGGAGACAAGATGGGAGTCTATTCATTCTGTGGTTTTTCTTCCCTCCTGGTAGAAGCCCTTGGGCAGCTGTCTGCTTTACTGGGGCCGGGGTGGAGGCCTGAGCTCCTGTCTGTTTTGCTGCCTTCTTGGCCAGTGATCAAGCCCTGAGTTTCTTCTGAACCTGGGGGAGTGGCTTAGGCAAATCTGGTCTGTTTGGCGATTGTCAGGTTCTCTGGGTAAGAGACTAGCAGCCTCTGGTGATTAGAGGGGAATAGAGTCCTCCACAAGCTGGCTAGGGGGAGGATGCTGCAATGAAAGTGAATCTTTGACAAAATTCTGCCAGATACACAAGTGTAAAAGAAGATACGCAACCTGATCTTGGAAATTCAGAGGTGGCTCTTCTCATTGACTTCATGAGCGTGTTACTTCAAGGCGAGTGCCATGGTTTCTGATGGTTTTGGAGTCAAGTCAAGCTCACAGCCCATGCTTGCCTATCCTTGCTGTCATAAAGCATTGCGTCACCACATGGATAGAGTCGTACTGAGTGAAGTAAGTCAGGCAGAGAAAGACAAATGTCATATGATATCCCTTATATGTGATATAAAGAAATCTGAAAAGAAATGATACAAATGATCTTATTTACAAAACAGAAACAGACTGACAGACATAGAGAATGAACTTACAGTCACCAGGGATGAAGGTGGAAGGGCAGGGATAGTTAAGGAGTTTGGGATGGACAGGTACGCACTGCTATATTTAAAATGGATAACCAACAAGGACCTGTCGTATAGCATATGAAACTCTGCTCAATGTTATGTGGCAGCCTGGATGCGAGGGGAGCTTGGGGGAGAATGGATACATGCATATGTATGGCTGAGTCCCTTTGCTATTCACCCGAAGCTATCAGAGTAGTTATAGTTAGTTAGCTATACTCCAATATAAAATAAAAACTTAAAAAATATATAGATCACTGCATCCATATTGGGTTAACATATTCACACAAGGTGCTTGTTGGAGTCCCTTGCAGTGGTCCCCAACCTTTTAGGTACCAGGGACCATTTTCGTGGAAGACCATTTTTCCACAGACCACTGAGGGAGATAACGGTTTAGGGCTGATTCAAACACATTGCATTTATTTATTATTTAATTTATTTATTTTAATTGGAGGCTAATTACTTTACAGTACTGTGGTGGTTTTTGCCATACACTGACATGAATCAGCCACGGGGTACCTGTGTCCCCTCCGTCCCGAGCCCCCTCCCACCTCCCTCCCCATCTCATCCCTCTGGGTCGTCCTGATGCACCGGCTGTGAGCACACTGCATCTATTGTGCACTTCATTTCTGTTGTTATTGCATCAGCTCCACCTCAGGTCATCAGGCCTTGGATCCCGGAGGCTGGGGACCCCTGCCTTAAAGTACACGGATAGGATTTCTCTAAAGCATTCCCCCCAAAGTTATGAAGTCCTGGGCTTGCCTGATCCTTAAACTTCATTTACGTAGGTATGGAAGGGTATGGATAATTTCCAAAGAATTTAGTAGAATATATATAACATAAATTTTTTCCTGTTTTAGTCATTTTTCAGTGCCACAATTCCATGGCATTAAATACATTGACATTGTTGTGCAACGATTACCACCATCATCTCCAGAACTTTTTCATCATCTGAAATGGAAACTCTGCACCCATTAAACATTCAACCTTCTCCCCAACCCCCTAGCCCTGGCAATCATGATTCGACTATTTCTACCAGTTTGACTACGCTGTGTACCTAATACACAGAATCATACAGTATTTGTCCTTTTGGATTTGCTTATTTCAATTAGCATTAATGTTTTCAATGTGAACATGAAGTCACTCAGTTGTGTCAGACTCTTTGCGACCCCATGGACTGTAGCTCGCCAGGTTCCTCTGTCCTTGGGGATTCTCCAGGCAAGAATTCTGGAGTGGGTTGCCATTTCCTTCTCCAAGGAGACTGGATAATTTTTATTTCTCAAATACCACTTATTTCACCCCAAATAAATTATTCCTAACATCCTTTATGCTATTTAACAAACCTGTGGAGTAGATTTAAGTCACAATGTCTGAGGGGCTCAAGCAGCCACCTCTGAACTGTTGAGTCTTGTTCAGGGTTTTTCATATGATAATGAATCACCTTTTACACATTACATAGTTCACAGTCTTAAAAATCTTTAAAAAGTAAATTACCACATTGACCTTATGACCTAGTTAAAATTCAAATATCCTGACAGAGGTAATGTTGAGTATTAATAAGGAAAGGACTGTCTAAATTGAGTAGCAGATCACATTTGATTCTGTGAGGCGGCAGGGTTTCAGAGATGGGCTTCAGAATCTAGAGTTCTGCACAAAACTCTCTCTGTGTGTGCTTCTGGGGTAAGAGCTCAGGATTTTTACCAAATTCTCAGAGAGGTGTTCGTGAGCTTCCTAACAATGTAATGAGCCACGTTGAAAGGGAAAATTTAATATTTTTGCAGTGTTTTTGAGGAAACAAAAGGTTCAGATAGCCACGTGGGGTGGTTTTTGAGGATGGCAAAAGGTCCAGTTATCTATGTGGGGTGGTGCAGTGAACTGAATGCTCATGGCCCCTTAAAAGTCATATGTTGGTACACTACCATATGTAAAATAGGTAGCTAGCGGGAAGTTGTTGCATAACACTGGGAGCTCAACCCAGTGCTTCGTGACAGCCTAGAGGGATGGGCTGGGGTGGAGCGTAGGAGGGAGGCCCAGGGTGGTGGAGGGGGACATACCGATACGTATATTAATGGCCCATTCACATTGTTGTATGGCAGAAACCAACACAGCGTTGTAAAGCAATTATCCTCCAATTAAAAATAAATTAAAAAAAATTCACTTGTTGGAATCTTAACCTTCAATCTGATGGTATTAAGAGGTAGGGTCTTTGAGAAGTGATTATGTTGTTTCTCACGAGTGAGATTCGGGTCCTTATTAAGAAGACCCTAGAGAGCTCTCTCGCCCCTTCTGCTGTGTGAGCACACAGTGAGAAGGAATCCATCAGTGAGCCAAGGAGAGGTTTCTCACCAGATATGAAGTCTGCTGATACTTTGATCTTAGACTTTCCAGCCTCCAGAACTTTGAGAAATAAATTTCTATGGTTTATAAACCACTCAGTCTAGGGTGTTCTGTTATATCAACTGAACTGACCGAGATGGGGAGGTGGGAATGTTGAGAAACTCAGGTTTATTGCTGCTGAATTCTCATGCTGCTGAGCCCTGTAGTTGACAGTTGCTCTCAGCCCCAGGCTGAACTGAAGAGAGCAGCTTTTTTGGCCTTCTGATCACCTCCTTTAAACAATAAGTCTTTGCTTTTACTGATGTCTGTGCCTCCATAAAGTTACACTGGTTAATAGCTCTAATTGTCACTTGGGCTGTGTGTGGTCCCTTAGCCTTAATTATTTTATGGTCCTCAGTATGAGTGTTCATGTTTTGTAATTTCTCTTATGAGAGCCAGTCATCTCTTATCGGACCTGCAGCCTCAAAGCTTTTCCTTACTCATGAGGGTAAGAGCATCACATGACTTCAGGGGACACTGTTCGTCTGCATCCCCTGTGAACGGCAGCTCCTTGAGTTAGACAGTGAGGCAGCCTTGTTAATTGCCAGTGCTCTCTTGTGTGTGTTGATGCCACTGAGGTCTTCACCAACACCCCTTTTTCCCCCATGGTCTGTCTGCTCTTTCATATGTGTGTTTAGTGTGGACTGTGTGGAAAAGATCAAAGAAGAATCAAGAATAGGACCCTTGCTTCTGTGTTCCAAATTAGCAAAGTAATTGTTGGGATTTTGAAAAGACTTTTACAGTGATCAGTTAATGAGGGCATTCAGGGAGATAAATAACATCAAGAATCTTTCACAGCTAATAATTCCCTGATTTTCTGTTTCAGCCTTTCCTCCCCAGATTCTCAATGCTATGCCAATTTGGCAAGCTGATATAAATCATTCTTTCCTACCTGGAATGTTCTTCTTCACTCTGACTGCTTGATTTCTCTACATTCTCAAAATCTCAGCTCAAGTTCCATGAAATCCATGAAGGCTTCGCTAATCTCTTCCACCCACCATGTTCCCTCTTCCGAATTTAGTACCATTCAGGGTGTGCACGTCACTATTAGCACTTACCACGTATGGTCACACTGCATTCATTTCCTTTTTAGACATGTGTGATGGGACAATATTTTGGTACATTATCTGGGATAATTCTCCTTGCTGGTAACTTTGGTTGCTCTGCAACCCTCTCTTTCCAGGGAGGCTGAGGCATCTACTGAATTGGGGGTGCAGATTTAGAGAAACAGTTCCCAAGACCATCCTCAGGTTTAATACCTCTCGAGTATTCACAGATCCCACTGAAAGCCATTATGCTCTCAGCTATGGTCTGTTACAGGGGAAAGATGCAGGTTAAGACCTGCCATGGGAAGAGGTGGGGGGGAGAGTCCAGGAAAGTCCCACTTGTGGAGTCTTTGGTTATCCTCCCCACCGTGATGGACAGGGTTACTCTTCTGCCAAGGCTGTGTGATAATGTATGTGGGGGATTGTCAACCAAGAATGTTCACCTGAGCCTTGGTGTCCAGAGTTTTTGTTTGGGTTCCATGGCTGACGATGGCTCATGTGGCTGACCTCAGGCTCCAGCTCCGTCTTCAGAAACTGAGCTGATAGCGCTTGCCTCAAAACCCCCTCCATAAATCACATGTTTGGTGTGGTCCAATGCCTCCAGGTAAGCAGGGACATTCCTATAGGGCAGGACATTCCAGGCTTAGAGGTAAGCATCCCAGGAGCCAAGGTCAAAGACCAGACCTCTTTTGAGGCAAAGTTCAATTCCTCTGACACAGGGAGCTTTGCGGTATCTAGCTGAAGGGTAGAGACCACTTTCATTTCCTGGCTTCCAAGACAGGCTCTCAAAGTGCACATCAAAGACAACAGCTGTGATTTCCATCTGCAAGGTTTTAGTGTGAGGAGTCAGATTCTTTGAGAGAAGTGAGGTTTGTGTGTTCTCTGGGAGCCAATGCTGAAGGACTAGTGTTTGGCATTTATGCAGGTGAACAGTAGAACAGGGGATGAGGTAGGCTGTGACATAAGGTGCTTTCCCATCCCACAAGGAGGCAATGAGAATGCCTCCTGGGCTAGGAGGTGCTCAGGAGATGGAGAAAGAGAGAGAGAGGGGCGTTGACTCGACCCATCTATGGGGCTGAAACCAGGGGATGGAAGTGAGGGCAGAAACTCCCCAGATGCATTTGAGGATCTGCGTGCAGAAAAAACACCTACTCTTCCTTCTGCCTTGACATCTTGGAGGAGAGCAGCTCATACAGTTATACCAACAAACTGCACAGATGGAGCACACATAAAGCTTTCTGGGTTATAAGCAAACAACGGTCCCGCATCAAAATGACACATGTAGGACCACGTGCATATCCAGGATTATGTTGCACAATCCACAGACAAACGGAGGTCTGCCCACACTGATGGTAAGAATTAGTGTTATTATTTCAAGCACAATAAGCAATTTACATCTTTCTTGTCTTTCTTCGTTAGTTGTATAATCTCTGAATAAACATTGTTTTGGGCAATTTATAGCTGATTGTATCTGACTGTGTTTTCCTTTCTCAGATGTGGTTGACGAAACTCCCTGCCCTTTGGCCAGGCATTCATATCTCCAGTTTGACCTCAGCCCTCCTGCCGGCCTTTATCTTCTCTTCCTCCTATGCAGGCTGCCCACCCTCCACTAAATGAAGCTCAGGGGTTCCTAGAAGTGCTTCCCTCACCATGTCTTTAGTTGGACTGTTGTTCCTTTCTGGCCTGACTTCCCCCATCTCCACTGGGCTGAAATTTCACTTCCTCTGTGAAGCCTTCCTTAATTTGTGGTGGAGGCCACTCCTTTTGAGCTTGAACCACAAGTTTAAATTGCTACAACCTTGGGCCTTTTGGTTTGGCTCTTTTAAAAGCCTTAAAAATGCAATTCTCCTTAACCCAGCCATTCTACCTCTGGAAATTTATCTTCAGGAAATATTCATGATAGTGCACAGAGTCTGGCAAACATGTTCACAGTGATTCATTTTTTAGTCAGTTCAGTAGCTCAGTTGTGTCCGACTCTTTGCAATCCCATGAATCACAGCACGCCAGGCCTCCCTTTCCATCACCAACTCCCGGAGTTCACTCAAACTCACATCCATCGAGTCGGTGATGCCATCCAGCCATCTCATCCTCTGTCGTCCCCTTCTCCTCCTGCCCCCAATACCTCCCAGCATCAGGGTCTTTTCCAATGAGTCAACTCTTCGCATGAGGTGGCCAAAGTATTGGAGTTTCAGCTTCAGCATCAGTCCTTCCAATGAACACCCAGGACTGGTCTCTTTTAGGATGGACTGGTTGGATCTCCTTGCAGTCCAAGGGACTCTCAAGAGTCTTCTCCAACACCACAGTTCAAAAGCAGCAATTCTTCAGAGCTCAGCCTTCTTCACAGTCCAACTCTCACAACCACACATGACCACTGGAAAAACCATAGCCTTGACTAGACGGACCTTTGTTGGTAAAGTAATGTCTCTGCTTTTGAATATGCTGTCTAGGTTGGCCATAACTTTCCTTCTAAGGAGTAAGCATCTCCTAATTTCATGGTTGCAATCACCATCTGTGATTTGAGCCCCCCCAAATAAAGTCTGACACTGTTTCCACTGTTTCTCCATCTATTTCCCATGAAGTGATGGGACCAGATGCCATGATCTTCGTTTTCTGAATGTTGAGCTTTAAGCCAACTTTTTCACTCTCCTCTTTCACTTTCATCAAGAGACTTTTTAGTCCCTCTTTACTTTCTGCCAAAAGGGTGGTGTCATCTGCATAACTGAGGTTATTGATATTTCTCCTGGCAATCTTGATTCCAGCTTGTGCTTCCTCCAGCCCAGCGTTTCTCATGATGTATTCTGCATATAAGTTAAATAAGCAGGGTGACAATATACAGCCTTGACGTACTCCTTTTCCTATTTGGAACCAGTCTGTTGTTCCATGTCCAGTTCTAACTGTTGCTTCCTGACCTGCATACAAATTTCTCAAGAGGCAGGTCAGGTGTTCTGGTATTCCCATCTCTTGAAGAATTTTCCACAGTTGATTGTGATCAACACAGTCAAAGGCTTTGGCATAGTTGGTAAAGCAGAAATAGATTTTTTTCTGGAACCGTCTTGCTTTTTGATGATACAGGGGATGTTGGCAATTTGATCTCTGCTTCCTCTGCCTTTTATAAAACCAGCTTGAACATCTAGAAGTTCATGGTTCACGTATTGCTGAAGCCTGGCTTGGAGAATTCTGAGCATTACTTTACTAGCGTGTAAGATGAGTGCAATTGTGCAGTAGTTTGAGCATTCTTTGGCATTGCCTTTACTAATAAAGAAACATCCTAAATGTATGACAATCAGATTTAGGTAAATTAAAAATAGATAAGCAAATATATATACATTTTTTTTAATCACAGAATTCTCTGAAGTTAGTAAACATGATATTGAAGATTTGGGACCACTTTCCTTTAAACTCTGCTCCCTGGGACTTTTCTGGTGGTCCAGTGGCTAAGACTCTGTACTCTGAATGCAAGGGACCCACGTTTGATCCCATATGCTGCAATGAAGATCAATGATCCTGTGTGCCACAACTGAGACCTGGTGCAGCCAAATAAATAGATACATAAGTAAATATTAAAAAAAAAACAAACCCTTCTGTTCACTGATTTGGGGCTGGTTTATGTAGATGTACTGTCCCCAGCAGCCATTTGTTTTCTACCTGTACGTGCTAAGTTGCTTCAGGTGTGCCTGACTCTCTGCGACCCTATGAACTAACTGTACCCTGCCAGGCTCTTCTGTCCATGGGATTCTCCAGGCAAGAATACTGGAGTGGGTTGTTGCCATGTCCTCCTCCAGGGGATCTTCCCAACCCAGGGATTGAAACTGCTACTCACGTCTCCTGCATTGGTAGGCGGATTCTTTACCACTGGGTGGCACCTGGGAAGCCCCCTGCAATGAGGCACAGATCCCTTGATCTTTGAGACTGTCCCATAGTTGCTTGAGTTAAACCTTGCTGAAGCCAGAGCAGAAGGTAAGAGTGGGATGGGGTTTCCCAAGACCCTATTTTGCGGGCTGGAGGTGTGCACAGGTGCTGAGCTGTGGGCTGCCTGTGTGTGATGCTGTGTGATCAGTCTCTCCCAGGAGGGCACAGCTTGGGAGGGAGTCTCATCTTCACATTTGGTGGCTTCTTTTTCTGTATCTAACCGATGGAGAAAAAAGCTGACCTGCCCGACATTAGAAGGAATTTCTTGACATAGAAAGAGGCTCCGGATCCTTTGCCAAAGGAAGTAAGCAGTTCACAAAACTGCATCGTGCAGTATTATTTCATTTTTTAAAAACAGAAGCCTTATTTCTTTCCATATTTATATTTACATCTACACCTCTATCTCTATCTATATGCATGTAGAAAAACATCTAGAAAGAAGGCTTACCAAAATATTGACATCTGTTAGTTTGGGGGATAGAAACGCAGTTAAGTTTTGTTTGGGTGTATTAGTCTTTAAAGGTTTTGTTTTCTTTCTTTCTTTCTTTCTTTTATGTCTCCCTCTCTTTTTCTTTACCATAAAGATATATATTACTAGTGTTCAGTTCAGTTCAGTTCAGTTCAGTTGCTCAGTCGTGTCTGCCTCTTTGGGACCCCATGGACTGCAGCACGCCAGTCCTCCTTGTCCATCACCAACTCCTGGAGTTTACTCAAACTCATGCATTGAGTCGGTGATGCCATCCAACCATCTCATCCTCTGTCGTCCCCTTCTCCTCCCGCCCTCAATCATTCCCAGCATCAGGGTCTTTTCAAGTGAGTCAGCTCTTCACATCAGGTGGCCAAAGTATTGGAGTTTCAGCTTCAACATCAGTCCTTCCAAGGAATATTCAGGACTGATTTCTTTTAGGATGGACTGGTTGGATCTCCTTGCAAGTGTAATAAACATAAATAAAGATCTACCTCTGACTTCTTCTGCTTACTAAACCATAGTAAGGAGCTCCTGGTTTGAGGTGCAAGAGGCCCTCGTGGAGAGTCTGGTGGAAGGAGCCATTCATTCTGACTGGGGGCTTCTGGGAATGTTGTGGAGGAGATGGCCCTTGAGGGGGTGGTCCTACGAATGAAGGGGGAGAAAGGTCACGCTGTGTTGAGGGAGCAGTGCCAGTGACAAAGCGAGTGGCTTCATCATGGTGATGGTCACCTCTGGGTCTCTGAGGACATGGGTGCCCCAAATGGCCGGGGGACAAGGGGACTCATCAGACACTCACATTTAGGTCTTCCATCTGGACCTCAGGGCTGCCTGCAGTCATTCTTTGACCTTTTTCTGCTCAAAAGTCTTGTCCTGAAAGGACCTTCAGTTTCATGGGGGCAGACCCTTCTTATGAAGTTCCCTCAGCATGTTCCTCAGTGCTGAGCAGAGGGGAGGTGTCCAGTGAGTCTGCATGACTTGAGTTGACATGAAGTCCATGAAGACAGCTGCAGAGAACCCCCCAGCCCACGTGATCAGTCTGGAGGAAAGGTTGAGGGTGACCTATTTAAAGAGTGTCCTTCTCTAGGGCTGTTCTTGATAGAGACGTGAGGGATATTACTAGTAATTTGGTACTCTCAGTAGTTAAATTTAGCTTACAAATTATTCCCTTTTTGTTCGCTAGAACGGATTCAGGGATATGCATGTGATAAAGTAATTCAAACTGGCTTTCTGGGAGGCTGCCTGCATGATGAACATACCTAGTCTCCTGCCTTTATGATCCACATGGCGTAGTGAGCCATTTTCCCTGCTGGACCCTTTCTAGTGAATTCCCTCTCAGGCTTATGAAAGCGTGATTACAAGTCAGGGGCGAAGCAAGCCAGCTGTACTACTTGGGGTCTTGTGAAATCTGCCTCTGACATGGACATGCACTCGTGGTCCCCTGACTCGCTTCCCTCGGTGAGCGGAAAGCTGACCCTGGTGACAGCTCTGAGGTGAGGGAGGTGAGAACGCTAGAGAGGAGCCGTGAGGGACGCTGGCTGGTGAGCGACAGGGGAGACCCAGGCCCACAGGTCGGAGGAGACCCCTCCCCTCACTCTCCAGAGCATCCCTGTGGCCCCTGAGGGCAGCCGACAAGGGAGCCAGGCTTATCAGTAGCGGGTGGCTCCCAGGCACTTGAAACTGAACACGGACTCCAGGTGAGGTGTCCCAGGGGTGAAGGCCGCAGCCCCGACCCCATCCCCCACGATAGGCCCTGGGGAGCATACTGTCAGCAGGAGCGCTCACTCCAGACAACTGGGCAGTCGCACTAGCTGCCGTTCAACTTCCTGAAGTGAAATGAATCCCACTTGTCCCGCGGTGGAGTCACTTTGCTGCTCTCCTTTGTCCTACCCTGACTGCCAGAACCTGCTGGGTGCACCTGGGAGGGTTTTGAGAAGGTTTCTTGCTTTACAGACACCAGAGAAGCCTGTCTTCCTATAAAATCATGACTTAAGGCTTTTGTTAGTGATTGACAGGTGCACAAAGTCCTGAGAGCAAAGCTGTATTCACCCGCTAACCCACATATAACCAAATTCGAGATTAATTTGACTCATAGTCTCAATCCCAACCTATGTCAAGTGAAGAAGGATGCCTTACTTAGAAGGAAAGGCTTGTTGAGAAGCCCTTCAGTGGATTTCTGCTCAGGTTCCATGGATGGGTCATAGGCTTGTGCCCCAGCTGCGGGGGAAGCTGAGAAAGCAGGTGAATGACATGTTCACATCTGCAGTGTGATGGGCTGTTCAGCGAGGAAGAGGGTTGGGGAGATGGATGCTTGTAGGCAGCCTTGAACATCTGACATATTTCCCAGATGTCTGGTTCTCCAAATATCTGATCAGGCCATTGACAATAAAGTCCAAAAATCCAACAAACCCCACTCTTCTAGCTCAGTTTGTTTCTTCTCTAGCTTGGAAGCTGTTGCTGGAATTGGAGGTCCTGGTTCTTGCCAGTGACACTTCATCTCATGACACCATCTCTTGTCATTTTGCCGTGTTGCCCAGAAACAACGAGAATCAGTGTTGCCATTCTGCTGGTGGTCTAACCAGTGACCCCAACGCTTGTTTCAGCCTTCTCACTGTCTCTTTAAATAGTTGTCTTCTTACTACATCTTTGTCCCCACAGCTCCATCCCCATCAATATAGCCAGTTCTGTCTTCAGGCAGGGGGACGAGTGACCCATGGCAACCTTGTTGAGTCAACCTTAGCAGGGTCTTCCAGCACCTGATCTGGTTCTTTTTTCAGTCCTCTTACTTAGAGGCTGGGAGTCCGTAATTTATAACAAGAACTCTAACTCGTGGGTGTGCACCCTTGAGGAAACATCATTGTGTTTCTCCTCCCACTGGGTTGGTTTCCAGAAGAACTTGTGTCCACGTTATGTCTCTGATTCACTAGTTATAATTGTACCTAACAGCTTATAGCACAAACCTGATTGTGATGAACCAAACAGAAATTTTGTTTTTCTCATGTGAAAAGAAGTCTGGAGAAAGGCCGTCTAGAACTGATGCAGAATATACATAATGCTGTCAGAGACTGTCTTTCTCATGCTTCCTGCTTTATTGTCTGTAGTGTGTGGCTTTTGGCCTCAGGAGAGCAAGATGACTCCTTCACGGAAAGAAATCACATTTCATTCCAGGCAGGAAGAAAGGAGGACAAAGAATAGTAAAAAGGGAAAGACTTTATTTATTTTTTTAAAATGAGGAAACACATTTTCTGAGAAGCTCTAATCTGTAGGCTTCTACTTACATCTTATTGGCCGGATCTGGGTCCCATGGCCGGGGTTTCCCAGGTGGTGCTAGTGGTAAAGAAGCCGTCTGCCAATTCAGGAGATGGGGTTCGATTCCTGGGTTGGGAAGATCCCCTGGAGGAGGGCATGGCAACCCACTCCAGTATGCTTGCCTGCAGAAGCCCACAAACAGAGGAGCCTGGCGGGCTACGGTCCATAGGGTTGCAAAGTGTTGGACACAACTGAGTGACTGAGCACAGCAGTACAGGTCACGTGGCTACTTCCTTACCAACGAGGGGATCTGAAAGAGATAAGCTGGCACATTTACTGAATAAATCAATGTTCTCTTAGTTAAAGAAGAAGCAAGGCTGGATACTGGGTGGGTAGCCAACTGTGTCTGTCACGGGAACCCATCTCTTCAGGTCAGGTGTGATCTGGGGGAAGGGCAGAGTACCTGAACCACAGAAAGTTCCCTTTGTCCATATTCCCACAAGGCGCTCAATCTCCATTGGTGAACAGCTTGCAAAACTCCCACATTCCCTAGAGGGCTGGTGCATGTTTGCTTACGGCCATTTGTAGGGTCCCTGCCTTCCTCTCAGGAGAGTCATTCCATTCTACCTTCTGTCTCACTCCCTCCCTCTCTGCTTTCCTTCCTTCTTTCATTCCACCCTTCCTTTCCTCTCACCCTCCCTCCCTTCCTTCCTGAGTCCCTGATCTGTATTAGACAATGTCCTGGGCACTTAGAGACACAGGCCTATGTTGCCCCATTCCTCTGTTGAGCAAGATGCCAAGTGAGACTCCTGGATGCCACACAAGAATCATGGCTCTCTACTGAGCATCACCTGCTTGGAACTAACCAGGCAGGGGACATGTGTTTGCAGCTTGTGAAAGGTTAAAGAGATTTCTGGAAAGTGTGTTCCAACAGCCTACAAACCTTCTGAAAGCTTGCTCTAAGAGGGAAGACACAGGCCCCACCTCTCCCTGAAGGACTGAAGCCATCCCCAACCCTCCATCTGTTGACTTCATGCTCGTGTGTGGGAAGCTTGTTTTCCCTGTTGCAGATGGCTGGACGAGCCAAGTCAACTAGACACAGCTGTGGCACAAGATGTCCCCCCTCCCCACTGCTCACTCCTACTCACATCGGTTGGGAATCTTGCTGGTGATGGACGCAGTGGGTCAGCCCCTGGAGAGGCCAGGCTTAAAGAGGCTTATGGCAATACAGCCACACATCCATATCTAGGACTCAAGACTGTTTTGAAAACTTCTTAACCTGTCAGTGAGAAAGATGTGCAGGATTTTCAATTATCCATGAAGTTGGACAGTGTCTGCTGGGGAAATGCTGAATTAACCAGGAGATACCCCATGCCCTTAAGCCCGAGGCCAGTGGCGGTGGGTGGGAGGATCTACCCTACCCCGCTAAGCCCAAGGCCAGGGGCGGCTGCCGGGAGGACCAACCCCACGCCATGGCTGCATGGGCACAGGAGGGCCTAGAGGAGCTATCCCACGTTGAAGGTCAGGAAGGGCGGCAGTGAGGAGATAACCCTCATCCAAGGTAAGGAGCATTGGCTGTGCTTTGCTGGAGTAGCCATGAAGAGATACCCCATGCCCAAGGTAAGAGAAACTCAAGTAAGAGAGTAGGTGTTGCAAGAGGGCATCAGAGGGCAGACACACTGAAACCATATTCACAGAAAACTAGTCAATCTAATCACACTAGGACCACAGCCTTGTCTAACTCAATGAAACTAAGCCATGCCCGTGGGGCAGCCCAAGATGGGCGGGTCATGGTGGAGAGCTCTGACAGAATGTGGTCCACTGGAGAAGGGAATGGCAAACTACTTCAGTATTCTTGCCTTGAGAACCCCATGAACAGTATGAGAAGGCAAAATGATAAGATACTGAAAGAGAAACTCCCCAGGTCAGTAGGTGCCCAATATGCTACTGGAGATCAGTGGAGAAATAACTCCAGAAAGAATGAAGGGATGGAGCCAAAGCAAAAAGAATACCCAGCTGTGGATATAACTGGTGATAGAAGCAAGGTCCGATGCTGTAAAGAGCAATATTGCATGGGAACCTGGAATGTCAGGTCCATGAATCAAGGCAAATTGGAAGTGGTCAAACAAGAGATGGCAAGAGTGAATGTCGACATTCTAGGAATCAGTGAACTGAAATGGACTGGAATGGGTGAATTTAACTCAGATGACCATTATATCTACTACTGCAGGCAGGAATCCCTCAGAAGAAATGGAGTGGTCATCATGGTCAACAAGAGTCCGAAATGCAGTATTTGGATGCAATCTCAAAAACAACAGAATGATCTCTGTTCGTTTCCAAGGCAAACCATTCAATATCACAGTAATCCAAGTCTATGCCCCAACCAGTAATGCTGAAGAAGCTGAAGTTGAACGGTTCTATGAAGACCTACAAAACCTTTTAGAACTAACACCCAAAAAAGATGTCCTTTTCATTATAGGGGACTGGAATGCAAAAGTAGGAAGTCAAGAAACACCTGGAGTAACAGGCAAATTTGGCCTTGGAATACGGAATGAAGCAGGGCAAAGACTAATAGAGTTTTGCCAAGAAAATGCACTGGTCATAACAAACACCCTTTTCCAACAACACAAGAGAAGACTCTATACATGGACATCACCAGATGGTCAACACCGAAATCAGATTGATTATATTCTTTGCAGCCAAAGATGGAGAAGCTCTATACAGTCAGCAAAAACAAGACCAGGAGCTGACTGTGGCTCAGATCATGAACTCCTTATTGCCAAATTCAGACTTAAATTGAAGAAAGTAGGGAAAACCACTAGACCATTCAGGTATGACCTAAATCAAATCCCTTTTGATTATACAGTGGAAGTGAGAAATAGATTTAAGGGCCTAGATCTGATAGATAGAGTGCCTGATGAGCTATGGAATGAGGTTCGTGACATTGTACAGGAGACAGGGATCAAGGCCATCCCCATGGAAAAGAAATGCAAAAAAGCAAAATGGCTGTCTGGGGAGGCCTTACAAATATCTGTGAAAAGAAGAGAAGCGAAAAGCAAAGGAGAAAAGGAAAGATATAAGCATCTGAATGCAGAGTTCCAAAGAATAGCAAGAAGAGATAAGAAAGCCTTCCTCAGGGATCAATGCAAAGAAATAGAGGAAAACAACAGAATGGGAAAGACTAGAGATCTCTTCAAGAAAATCAGAGATACCAAGGGAACATTTCATGCAAAGATGGGCTCGATAAAGGACAGAAATGGTATGGACCTAACAGAAGCAGAAGATATTAAGAAGAGATGGCAAGAATACACAGAAGAACTGTACAAAAAAGATCCTCACGACCCAGATAATCACTATGGTGTGATCACTGACCTAGAGCCAGACATCCTGGAATGTGAAGTCAAGTGGGCCTTAGAAAGCATCACTATGAACAAAGCTAGTGGAGGTGATAGAATTCCAGTTGAGCTATTTCAAATCCTGAAAGATGATGCTGTGAAAGTGCCGCACTCAATATGCCAGCAAATTTGGAAAACTCAGTGGTGGCCACAGGACTGGAAAAGGTCAGTTTTCATTCCAATTCCAAAGAAAGGCAATGCCAAAGAATGCTCAAACTACCACACAATTGCACTCATCTCACACGCTGGTAAAGTAATGCTTAAAATTCTCCAAGCCAGGCTTCAGCAATATGTGAACCGTGAACTTCCTGATGTTCAAGCTGGTTTTAGAAAAGGCAGAGGAACCAGAGATCAAATTACCAACATCTGCTGGATCATGGAAAAAGCAAGAGAGTTCCAGAAAAACATCTATTTCTGCTTTATTGACTATGCCAAAGCCTTTGACTGTGTGGATCACAATAAACTGTGGAAAATTCTGAAAGAGATGGAAATACCAGACCACCTGATCTGCCTCTTGAGAAATTTGTATGGAGGTCAGGAAGCAACAGTTAGAACTGGATATGGAACAACAGACTGGTTCGAAATAGGAAAAGGAGTATGTCAAGGCTGTATATTGTCACCCTGCTTATTTAACTTCTATGCAGAGTACATCATGAGAAACCCTGGACTGGAAGAAACAAAAGCTGGAATCAAGGTTGCCGGGAGAAATATCAATAACCTCAGATATGCAGATGACACCACCCTTATGGCAGAAAGTGAAGAGGAACTCAAAAGCCTCTTGATGAAAGTGAAAGAGGAGAGTGAAAAAGTTGGCTTAAAGCTCAACATTCAGAAAACAAAGATCATGGCATCTGGTCCCATCACTTCATGGGAAATAGATGGGGAAACAGTGCCAGACTTTATTTTTGGGGGCTCCAAAATCACTGCAGATGGTGACTTCAGCCATGAAATTAAAAGACGCTTACTCCTTGGAAGGAAAGTTATGACCAACCTAGATAGCATATTCAGAAGCAGAGACATTACTTTGCCCACAAAGGTTCGTCTAGTCAAGGGTATGGTTTTTCCTGTGGTCATGTATGGATGTGAGAGTTGGATTGTGAAAAAGGCTGAGCGCTGAAGAATTGATGCTTTTTAACTGTGGTGTTGGAGAAGACTCCTGAGAGTCCCTTGGACTGCAAGGAGATCCAACCAGTCCATTCTAAAGGAGATCAGCCCTGGGATTTCTTTGGAAGGAATGATGCTAAAGCTGAAACTCCAGTACTTTGGCCACCTCATGCGAAGAGTTGACCATTGGAAAAGACTCTGATGCTGGGAGGGATTGGGGGAAAAACGAGAAGGGGACGACGGAGGATGAGATGGCTGGATGGCATCACTGACTCGATGGACATGAGTCTGAGTAAACTCCAGGAGTTGGTTATGGACAGGGAGGCCTGGCGTGCTGCGATTCATGGGGTCGCAAAGAGTCGGACACGACTGAGCGATTGATCTGATCTGATCTGATCTGAACTATAATATTTTATATTGGTAATAATCACTTACATTTGTCTAACATGTTACACTTTTCAAAGTGCTAATGTATACCTGATCTGTATGCTTCATATTATATATTTAAACATGGACAGCTCTTTCCCACCACCTAAGGGGTTTCCTGGGTGGTGCTAGTGCACAATGCAGGAGACGCCGGTGACATGGGCTCAACCCTGTGTTGGGAAGATCCCCTGGAGGAGGGCATGGAAACCCACTCCAGTATTCTTGCAGGGAGAATTCCAGGGACAGGGGAGCCTGGCCGGCTCTAGTCCATAGGGTTGCAAAGAGTCAGACACACCTGAGCACGCACACACTCCCAATCACCTAACAAAGGCAATAAAACTTCCACAGACACTGAATATCAATATCTCAGGAGCACTAAACCCCAAATGTTTCACTTTCTTTTACTTGCCTCATGAACCTGTTTTATTTATTTTTTAAAGTTTGTTTTTTAGCATGGACCATTTTAAAAGTCTTTATTGAATTTGTTACAACATTGTGCTTGTTTTATGATTTTGTTTTTTGTCATGAGGAATGTGGGATCTTAGTTCCCTGACCAGGGTTCGAACCTGCACCCCCTGCATTGGAAGGCAAAATCTTAACCACTGGACCATTGGGAAAGTCCCATGATCCTGTTTTATAACATGCGTTTTGTGTTCCTAATTCTTTTTCTGACATTTTCACATTTCTGTTACCCCAGAGTGTCCTTATTCCTGACGTTGGATCTTTGATATCCCACACTAACCCACTTTGTTTTTGCTGTTTGAGTTTAAAAAAACAATTTATTGAGGTGAAATTTACATACAATAATCTGTACACATTTAAAAGCATTAATTTACTAAATTTTGACATATGTATAAATCCATAAAACCATCACCACAACCAAAGTAGTGAACGGATCCATTTATTTCAAGCGTTGGCCTTTATTGTTTCCAATCAAAGGAAGCTTATCTAAGATGCCATTTTATTGACATTTTCTGGTTCTTGAATATGTTTAGGGAGCGCTTTCATTCCAGTTCTGTACTCATGGGGCTGTCAGTTCAAGCGGGATGTCAGCCTTAATAAATGATATTTATACATATTCTGTGTCTCATTATCTCTAGTTTCTATTTCAGCAAATTCGGTCCATCTAATGTGGTAGTTGAAAGAGGACATTTCAGAGCTGGAAGATCTGAGTCCATGTCTCTTCCTTGCTTCTTTCTAGATGCGTGACCTTGGACAATAATGACTATCACGACACACACCTTACTGGATCACATGAGAACCTCCTCACGCAACAGGATGTGAAAATGGAAGCTTCTATTCAGTCCACGATACATGTCATATTCCAACACCAAATCATCACATGGACAGTTTACACAGAAAATGTCCCTAAACTGATTCACGATCTCTTGAACTTCTCACCAGCTTTAAGATAATAAAAAGAATCAAGAGGTGGAGAGGACCGAGAATATGTGAAGGAATTTTATTTTATTACTATTATTCTTTAACAACTGAAGTCTAGTTAATTTACAAAGTTGTGTTAGTTTCAGGGGGATTTTCTTGAGTGAGGACTGTTTTCATAATGTGAATCTCCTGCCCTCTGAGGTCCCCTGGTGACAGGTGACTCCCAGGGGATCGTTCAGAGAGCTTGATGTGCGTTGCTGCAGTTGGGGAAGAGCTGACTTGGGGTGGGGGGACCTGATTCACCCCGAGAAAGATACAGAGGACTGGGAGCAGCAGGTAGGTGGGTTGCCTGCACTCCTGGGGACTTGTGGGATGAAGGGAGTGTGAGGACTTCTTGGAAGTCAGAGATTGGTTGACCTCATGCCATTTAGCATCTAGAGAAGGTAAGGAGAGAATGAGGGATGACCTGATGGACTCCGTGTGGGCACTGCACGGGGCCATGGGTCATGGGGAGCAGTGCCCAGAGGAGCAGAATTCAGGGTCCGTGTTGTGGGAGCATGGCCAGAGGGGCCAGCAGAATGACCTCCAGTGGGTCCAAGAAAGCACCTGTGCGGGAAGAGGTGGCTCTTAATGTCCACCTCCTGGCCAGGAGAGCAGAAGCTGTTGGTCACGGGGGAAACTCCTTGTCCCTCCTTACCCCTTCCTCTCGTCTCTCCCCACATGCCACTCCATGGGGGACATCATGCCACCTCCCAGAGGTCTGGGAGGGCAACAGAGAAGTCTTATCCTGAACGTGTCTTATAATTTCTGAATTGGGAGATTTTGCCTCCAAACCAGCAGAAGGGTCATAGGATCTGACCGTATTCTCATCTAGGAACAGGGGAAATGTACTCCTCCATATTAAAAGGGAAGTGAAAGACAAAAATAAAGTTACATTTAAATTATATCACAAATGATGCTTGCTTATCATACAAGTAACACCCTTACACAGGAAATGCTATGTAAATCTTAGTGACTGTTCAATACATCCTTTACCGTTACCTCTCACTGGTCTCACAACACCCATTGCACTGGGTCTGGGGTGGGGGTGGGGACCAAGAATTTGCATTTCTAATAAGCTCTTGGGTGTTGCTGATGCTGCTGATCTGATGCCTGCCCTTGGAGAACCACAGTTCTTAAACCCTCGTTCTCCACCTTGGCTCTATACTGGAATTACCTGGGGGAGAAGTAAATACTGATGCATGGGTCCCAGCCCAGAAGTTTGATTGAATTGGTGAATCTATTTCATGGATTAAAATTGGTGTGACCAATTCATAGACCAATTCATGGATTAAAAGCTTCACTGGGAGTTAGAGGAGGAATATTTACTTTTATTTTAAAATTCTGATTTACCTAATTGAAGATGGAGACCTTAATTTTCTGCCTTATACATTTTGGAATTATCTGAACTTAACAAAAAGCCTATGTCACTTTATGGGGCTTCCCAGATGGCACTAGTGGTAAAGAATCTGCCTGCTAAAGCGTTAGACATGAGAGACGTGGCTTCAGTCCCTGGAGGGGGAAGATCCTCTGAAGGAAGGCACAGCAACCTACTCTGGTATTCTTGCCTGGAGAATCCCCTGGACAGAGGAGCCTGGTAGTCCATAGGGTCGCAAAGAATCAGACACAACTGAAGCCACTAAGCATGCACTCATGTCACTTTATAATTAGCAAACAAACATGTGACTTTATTTTTTCCATCATTTGTGCCCATTTTAACATGTATCACAACTCTTTCAAATCTTAGAGGACATTTGGAACTCTTCTCCATCATTCCTTTAATCATTGAAAAAATGCCCTCTGGGTCTAATAAAATCTAGCTCATTCCAAATTCTGCCCAAATGTATTTTATTCTAATTTCAGTGATTACTATGGAATGTTGGAAAAACTTTATCCTACACCTTATACTTCATAGAGATTAGAGATCTTTTGTTCTCTCACAATCCAGAAAATTCTATGGATCCATTTCCCTTTCTGGTGTTCCAGGCTCCTGTATGCAGTGAAAGTGAAAGTTGTGTCCGACTCTTTGCAATCCCATGACTATACAGTCCATGGAATTCTCCAGGCCAGAATTCTGGAGTGGGTAGCCTTTCCCTTCTCCAGGGGATCTTCCAACCCAGGGATCGAACCCAGGTCTCCTGCATTGCAGGTGGATTCTTTACCAGCTGAGCCACAAGGGAAGCTCAAGGATACTGGATGGGTAGCCCATCCCTTCTCCAGGGGATCTTCCCAACCCAGGGATTGAACTGGGGTCTCCTGTATTACAGGTGCATTCTTTACCAACTGAGCTATCAGGGAAGCCTGTATGTAAGTAAACACGTTTATTTACTTATATTCTCACAAGTAAGTAGAAACACCTACTGAGGACTTATATTGAGAATTGTTTCCGTTTTACAGATCTGGACACAAAGGCTTAGAAGATTTCCAAATTCATTATTACAGGATTATGTGTGTAGCTTTATAGGTGTCTTTCCTACCCACATATTTATTGACTATCTATCATTTGTAAACAGCAGAAATGTATTTAATTTCTGACTTGATGGGTAGCTCAGTTGTCATGAATTCTTCAATCAGCCTTCCCAAATTCTGCCCAGAGACCCTGTTTATTGTAGATTGATTTCTGATGATTTCTCATATGTCTGTCTTTTTTAAAGACACAATTGAAATATTCTTACATGGAGGAAAGATTACTTTTGGGAGGCAGTTACACATTTTATTATTATTCCCAGGCTCCCATTCATATGCAGTGTCATAAATATACATCTGGCAGCTGAGGTTCTCTTTCTTTCAAACATGCTCATTCTGTATATTAAACAAAATTTCACCTCTATATGATTCCCTTTTCCTATTACTGACTTGTGGGAAGATGCCTGAAACCCACTCCCTTTATGTACAGTAAAATTCTCTCTAGGTATTACTCTTTATTTCTTGTACTAAAATCACATCCAGTTTCTTCTCTCTCAGGGCCATGCCAACTATGACTTTAATGTTTTTCATTTTACTACTTTTATGTATTTCTAAACTGTGCCTTTTCTATATAGATGTAATTTTATTAAGACCTACATATTTCCTTTGATTGCTGTCTCCTCACGGCTCCCGATCTTTTTTCTTTTAGGATCAGGGCCCATTCACTCTGAACCCAGCATTTTTTTTTGGAAGGGGAGTTCTCATTTAATTTCTTTGCTGTCTTCTTTTTTCTCCTCTGTTGATTCATTTCAATGTAATTGACTATTTCCCTTCTTTTCCATGAATTAGCCATCTCCCAAAGCTTTTGCCTATAAGATTTTATGACAAACATTTTCAAAATACAAAAAAGTGTAAAGGATTTTATAGTGAACATCCACATACCTTCCACTCAGATGCCACCATTAACATTTTAGTGCGGTTACTTTATCATATGTCTATCCATCTATCTTGGAGAAGGCAATGGCACCCCACTCCAGTACTCTTGCCTGGAAAATCCCATGGATGGAGGAGCCTGGTGGGCTGCAGTTCATGGGGTCGCTAAGAGTCGGACACGACTGAGCGACTTCACTTTCACTTTTCACTTTCATGCACTGGAGAAGGAAATGGCAACCCGCTCCAGTATTCTTGCCTGGAGAATTCCAGGGACGGGGGAGCCTGGTGGGCTGCCGTCTGTGGGGTTGCACAGAGTTGGACATGACTGAAGTGACTTAGCATAGCATAGCATCCATCTATCTGCTCCTCTTTTTCCATCTATCACACCATCTTCATTTGGATGCATTTATAATTAAATGGCAGGTGTCAGAACCCATCAGACCAAACACGTCAGCTGAACATTTTTAAAGTTCAGTATTTGTTTATCATTCTTTTGTCCACTTTGAGGTCAAATTTATATACAACGAAATGCATAAATCTTCAATTTACCGTGTGGTGTGTTTTGACAAATACTGGTCACTTAGACTGGTCACAGACTGGGAACACAGTTCAGGGTGCAGGGTGGCTTTCCTGACCTTGGGGCTCAGTGATTGCCTTTTTGGTCTGGTCATAAGGCCGTTCCTGCCCCTAACATCAAGGCCACACTCACGCTTCAACTATACTCTCTCTCTTTCTCTGCTTCTTTGGCTTCTTCTGTCCTTCTCTCCACATGCTTCTCTACTTCCACTACATGTTGGCCACCTCTTTGTGTGTGCCATGACCAGACTTGTTATGAAAGAATCTGGTCGGTTCAGTTAGTTGCCAGCCACTATTGGCCATCCCTGTTTGGTAAAACTTGCCAGATTTCAGACGGCTGTTTTTGGAGTCAGGTGCCGGGGGTGGAGGGTGTGACCTGGCTTTAGAGGCAAGTTATTACTCTGGCTGCTGTCTCCTAAGGGGACTATGGAACTGACAGGCTCAGAGCATCTTTCCAGGACACATAGTGAATCTGGCCCTCACAAGCTAAAGACGTCACAGTCCCCAAATGAGAAGTCCCAAGCACACGGGTGGTTAACCCTTTCCTTCCTTTGCTAAGTTGATTTCATAATAAACTATATGTCCCTCAAGTCAAACCCCTTTTGTGTCTGTTTCTTTGCTGGCACTGTTAGTCTTCCTTAGTATATAATTCAAGCAAATTTTCCTGGAGGAGGCTAGCCTTGATCTGCAAGGGCCTAATCTTATTTAACTTATATGCAGAGTACATCATGAGAAATGCTGGGCTGGAAGAAGCACAAGCTGGAATTAAGATTGCCAGGAGAAATAGCAATAACCTCAGATATTCAGATGACACCACCCTTATGGCAGAAAGTAAAGAGGAACTAAAAAGCCTCTTGATGAAAGTGAAAGAGGAGAGTGAAAAAGTTGGCTTAAAGCTCAACATTCAGAAAACGAAGATCATGGCATCTGGTCCCATCATGTCATGGGAAATAGATGGGGAAAAAGTGGAAACAGTGTCAGACTTTATTTTGGGGGGCTCAAAAATCACTGCAGATGGTGATTGCAGCCATGAAATTAAGAGACACTTACTCCTTGGAAGGAAAGTTATGACCAACCTAGATAGAATATTGAAAAGCAGAGACATTACTTTGCCAATAAAGGTCCATCTAGTCAAGGCTATGGTTTTTCCTGTGGTCATGTATGGATGTGAGAGTTGGACTGTGAAGAAAGCTGAGTGCCCAAGAATTGATGCTTTTGAACTGTGGTGTTGGAGAAGACTCTTAAGAGTCCCTCGGACTGCAAGGAGATTGAAACAGTCCATTGTAAAAGAGATCAGTCCTGGGTGTTCATTGGAAGGACTGATGCTGAAGCTGAAACTCCAATACTTTGGCCACCTGATGTGAAGAGTTGATGCATTGGAAAAGACTCTGATGCTGGGAGGGATTGGGGGCAGGAGGAGAAGGGGACGACAGAGGATGAGATGGCTGTATGGCATCACGGACTCGATGGACATGAGTCTGAGTGAACTCTGGGAGTTGGTGATGGACAGGGAGGCCTGGCGTGCTGTGATTCATGGGGTCACAAAGAGTCGGACACGACTGAGCAACTTAACTGCACTGAATCTCTCTAATATATAAAGAACTTCTAGAAAGCATCAAGAGAAAGACCTACAAGCCAATAGAAAAACAGGCAAAGGTCATGAACAGCCAGATCATAGAAAAGTAAATTAAAAGAGCTTTAACATGTGAAAAGATGGTCTATTTTGTTTTTAATAGTAAGCAAATATATAAAATATAATATGAATAACATAATATATAAATATATAATTACATATAACAAGTATTATATAATTTTAATATTTCAGTTCAGTTCATTTGCTCAGTCGTGTCTGACTCAGCAACCCCATGAATTGCAGCACGCCAAGCCTCCCTGTCCATCACCAACTCCTGGAGTTTACCCAAACTCATGTCCATCGAGTCAGTGATGCCACCCAGCCATCTCATCCTCTGTCGTCCCTTTTTCCTCCTGCCCCCAATCCCTCCCAGCATCAGAGTCTTTTCCAATGAGTCAACTCTTCGCATCAGGTGGCCAAAGTATTGGAGTTTCAGCTTCAGCATCAGTCCTTCCAATGAACACCCAGGACTGATCTCCTTTAGAATGGACTTGGACTTGAGAGTCCAAGGGACTCTCAAGAGTATTTTCCAAAACCACAATTCAAAAGCATCAATTCTTTGGTGCTCAGCTTTTTTTACAGTCCAGCTGTCACATCCATACTTGACCACTGGAAAAACCATAGCCTTGACTAGACGGACCTTTGTTGGCAAAGTAATGTCTCTGCTTTTCAATATGCTATCTAGGTTGGTCATAACTTTCCTTTCAAGGAGTAAGCATCTTTTAATTTCATGGCTACAATCACCATCTGTGATTTTGGAGCCCCCAAAAATAAAGTCTGACACTATTTTCACTGTTTCCCCATCTATTTCCCATGAAGTGATGGGACCAGATGCCATGATCTTCGTTTTCTGAACGTTGAGCTTTAAGCCAACTTTTTCACTCTCCTCTTTCACTTTCATCAAGAGGCTTTTTAGTTCCTCTTCACTTTCTCCCAAAAGGGTGGTGTCGTCTGCATATCTGAGGTTATTGCTATTTCTCCTGGCAATCTTGATTCCAGCTTATGCTTCTTCCAGCCCAGCGTTTCTCATGATGTACTCTGCATATAAGTTAAATAAGCAGGGTGACAATATACAGCATTGATGTACTCATGGGAAATAGATGGGGAAACAGTGGAAACAGTGTCAGACTTTATTTTTTTGGGCTCCAAAATCACTGCAGATGGTGATTGCAGCCATGAAATTAAAATGTTTACATGTATAATAAAATAATAAAAGGAATAATAAGGGACACATCCATCAACTCTACCACTAATAAGATGTTATTTCTAACCCAGCAGACCAGCAAAACCCTAATCCTCTAACCTTTAAGAATCCATAAAGATCAAGTTTGGCACACAAGCCCACTTCATGTGTCCCCCTTCTCCAAGGTATTAGTTAATATAGAAAATATTTCAGAATGATTAGAGCAATGATTAGAAAGTCCTCAAGGAAAGAAAAAAAAGTGTTATACCCAGATAAACTACACAAAAGTAAATAAGCAACTGACAGATATTTTCAAATATGACAGAAGCTGAAGAATGTAGTCATTTAGGAGCTTGAAATTAGCAGATACAAACCACTATATATAAAAGAGATCAACAAAAAAGTCTTACTTTATTGCACAGGAAACTGTATTTCATATTCTATAATAAACCATAATGAAAAAAGAATATGTGTATATATGTTGGCATAGGAAACTATTCAATATTCAGTAATAAATCATAATGAAAAAAGAAAATGTGTATATGTGTATGTATATATATATATACACATATATACACACACACACACACGACTAAATCATTAAATCACTTTGCTGTACACCAGAAGCTAACATGACATTGTAAATCAACTATACTTCAATAAGAAAATAATAATAAAAAAGTAGTCATAAAGAAAATGTAATCAGAGCTGCCACATGTGGTATACATGAATATGGCATTCCATAGACTGTAACATGAATGCTGCTCCCTGGAATTGTGCAGAGCACAACTGCACAGATGTATGTAGCAGTGCTGAATATAGTTCATATTTCCTATAAGACCTTGAAACACTAATAAAGGATAAAATTTAATTGCATAAAAGGTAAGTGGAAGAGCTAAAACAAAAAAGACTGGCAGTAGGGATTGAATCTATCTAAATGCAACAATAAAACTAACATCAGTGGCAATTATGGCTCAGAATATAATGTGAACATTACAAAGAAAGATAATGTACAAAAATAATTAAAAACCTCAGACAGTAGAGAGACTGAGACGGAGAAGGAAATGGCAACCCACTCCAGTATTCTTGCCTAGATAATCCTGTGGACAGAGGAGCCTGGTGGGCCGCTGTCCATGGGGTCTCAGAGTCTGACACGCCTGAAGTGACTTAGCAGCAGCAGCAGAGAATGAGAAGGTGGGTAATGTAAGTGTATGGATCTTCTCATTTCTCACAGAGGGTGGTCCAAAGATACCGTCTAAATCTGCTAAATCAGGTAACAGGCTATCAATACATATAAAGCTATGAAAGTAAAAAAGTATCCGAAAAGAAAATTGGGTAATAGGAGAGAAGGAAGGTAGGAAGAAATTTCATTTTCATTCATAATGTGAAGCCAATAGGTTTCCTAAAAATTAGAGAAGCTGGACTTTTTTTTACTATATAGTTCAAAGAATTCATAAATAAAAATGATAAATACCTTGGTTTGAAAAGCAAAACTATTATGATTAAAAGAATGGGGTTTGAAGTCAGACTCCCTAGCTTTGAATTCCAGTTGATTTGCTAGTTGTAATATCTTGAACAAATTAATGAAATGCTAATCTTTAGTTTTTTCATTTGTCAAGTATGATTATAATAGTGCTTATTTCATAAGGTTATGAGGAGTAAATGCAATAATGAATCTAAAAGTCTTAGCAATAAATATTAATTATTATTATAAATAAATGCTATTATTACTTTGCCATTCATTATTTTCATTAAAAAATGCTTGCTCCCTGGAAGAAAAGTTATGACCAACCTAGACAGCATGTTAAGGAGCAGAGACATTACTTTGTCAACAAAGGTCTGTCTAGTCAAAGCTATGGTTTTTCCAGTGGTCATGTATGGATGTGAGAGTTGGACTCTAAAGAAAGCTGAGCACCAAAGAATTGATGCTTTTGAACTGTGGTGCTGGAGAAGACTCTTGAGAGTCCCTTGGACATCAAGGAGATCCAACCAGTCCATCCTAAAGGAAATCAGTCCTGAAAATTCATTGAAAGGACTGATGCTGTAGCTGAAATGCCAATACTTTTGCAATCAGGCCACTGATGTGAAGAACTGACTCACTGCAAAAGACCGTGATGCTGGGAAAGATTGAAGGTGGGAGAAGTGGGTGACAAAGGATGAGATGGTTGGATGGCATCACTGACTCAATGGACATGAGTTTGACTAAACTCTGGGAGTTGGTGATGAACAGGGAGGCCTGGTGTGTTGCAGTCATGGGGTCACAAAAGTCAGACACCATTGAGTGACTGAACCGAACTTGTCTTGACTATTGTAAATAGTGCTGCAATGAACATTAGAATGCATGTGTCTTCTTGAATTATGATTTTCAGGGATGGAACTGCAGGATCGTATAGTAACTTTATTTTTAGTTTTTAAGGAAACTCCATACTGTTCTCCATAGTGGCTGCACCAATTTCCAATCCCAACAACAGCATAGGAGGGTTTGTAATTTTAAATAGAATGGTCCAGAAGCCATCATCAAGAAGCTTCCCTCTGAGAAAAGTCCTGAAGGAGGTGAGCAAGTAAAACATGTGCCTGTTTGGGGAGGAGCAAGTTCAAAGGTTCTGAAGTAGAAGCATGCCTGGTGTGTTCAAGGGACTAACTATAGGGAGATCAGTTGTCTGGAGTGCAGAGGTCAAGGGGGAGAATGACAGATAAGGGAGGTCAGAAAGGTAATGAGGAGTGACGGATCATGTAGGATCTGCTGTGTACATATGTGATAGTAGCTCAGTCATGTCCAGTTCTTTGAGATCTCACAGACTATAGCCCACCACCATCCTCTGTCCATGGGATTCTCCAGGCAAGAATACTGGAAACAGTAGCCATTCCCTTCTGTAGAGGATTTTCCAAACCCAGGGATTGAACCTGGGTTTCCCACATTGCAGGCAGATTCTTTACCATCTGAGCCACCAGGGAAGCCCTGTAGGACCTACTTCAATTACGATTACTACTACTATTATTACTACCTTCACTATTATTACTACCTTCACTATTATTACTACCTTCACTATTATTACTACCTTTACTATTATTACTACCTTCACTATTATTACTACCTTTACTATTATTACTGCCTTTACTATTATTACTGCCTTCACTATTATTACTGCCTTCACTATTATTACTGCCTTCACTATTATTACTGCCTTCACTATTATTACTACCTTCACTATTATTACTACCTTCACTATTATTACTACCTTTACTATTATTACTGCCTTTACTATTATTACTACCTTCACTATTATTACTGCCTTCACTATTATTACTACCTTTCCTATTATTACTACCTTTACTATTATTACTACCTTCACTATTATTACTACCTTTACTATTATTACTACCTTTCCTATTATTACTAGTAGCACTATTATCACCTCTACCACCATTACCACCACCAGTGCTACAGCTGTTACTACTGCCATAGCTATTGCTGTGACTCCTAATCCCACTATTATTCAGGGTATGAGGATACAGGAGAGGGATATGGTATGACAAAATTTACAAATAAGTTTGCTTTTAGAGTAGAATTCTTAAAATTTTGCCATTGACTCTAGTGGCCCTTGCAAACCATAAACCCTGCATGCTGCTTAAAAATCCACTGCACCAAATTCACCCCCTAAAAACAGGTGCTATGTCAATGAGGGATAATGGAGTAAATGAGAGAACGCATACTGGCCACTGAGGCAGGCCTGTCTCTCTACCAGCTTCTGTGCAGAATACAAAAGAAAGATGACTTGGTCCCGGCCTTTAAGAAATCTGTAGTCTTGTTGGAGTTAAAAAAAACAAACAAACCAGATAGACAGAAGTTCTCAGCTGGTAGTGCTGGCTTCAGGTGGGAGGCAATGAGGACTCTAGAGAGGATGATGAGGGAGCTTCCTGAAGCTTCACCTTGAAAAGTGATTAGACAAGAGAGAGAATCCCAAGCAAAAATAAATACACAAAAAACCTGTTCATGATAGCAGTGAGCTTGAGCTGGGAGTGCAGTGCGAGGTGAGGTTACACGGTTGAGGGTGAGGGAGGATCTTGAAAGCTCAGCCAAGAAGTGTCAAAGGTAAAAGATTAATGTAGCTCTCCACAAGTGCGAGCAGGAAAATGTACTAGTCTACTGTAAACCCTGATGGAGAAGAGATGGGCCAGAAGCCTACCTGGATATGGTGCGAGAAGAAATTCACTTGGAGAACTGCCGGGGGAGACTTATGCTGATTGAGCTCCCTTAATGCTTTGTGAAGAAGAAGTAAAGAGCCTCTTGATGAAAGTGAAAGAGGAGACTGAAAAAGTTGGCTTAAAGCTCAATATTCAGAAAACTAAGATCATGGCATCTGATCCCATTGCTTCATGGCAAATAGATGGGGAAACAGTGGAAACAGTGTCAGACTTTATTTTTTGGGGCTCCAAAATCACTGCAGATGGTGACTGCAGCCATGAAATTGAAAGACTCTTGCTCCTTGGAAGAAAAGCTATGACCAACCTAGATAGCATATTAAAAAGCAGAGACATCACTTTGCCGACAAAGGTCCGTCTAGTCAAGGTTATGATTTTTCCAGTGGTCATGTATGGATGTGAGAGCTGGACTATAAAGAAAGCTGAGCGCCGAAGAATTGATGCTTTTGAACTGTGGTGTTGGAAAAGACTCTTGAGAGTCCCTTGGACTGCAAAGAGATCCAACCAGTCCATCCTAAAGGAGATCAGTCCTGACTATTCATCAGAAGGACTGATGCTGAAGCTGAAAGTCCAATACTTTGGCCACCTGATGCGGAGAACTGACTCATTTGAAAAGACCCTGATGCTGGGAAAGATTGAAGGCAGGTGGAGAAGGGGATGACAAAGGATGAAATGGTTGGATGGGATTACCGACTCAATGGACATGAATTTGAGTAAACCCCGGGAGTTGGTGATGGACAGGGAGGCCTGGCATGCTGCAGTCCATGGGGTCGCAAAGAGTCTGACACGACTGAGCGACTGACGTGAACTGAATGCTTTGTGCTCTTCAAAAATTCCCTTTCCTACTTGCTGGCAGTTAGGGGAGCTCTCTTATCAGACTCCTGTCTCCAGTTGCAGCAAGATGGACTGAAGTCTGTTACATGAATGCATTTTAAATGCATTATAAGACTAGAGATTCCAGAAATGGCAGGGATAAAGGCTGCACTCGTCCTGATTTCAGCAGATAGAGGGGAATTCAGAGCGCAGAGAGATGAGAAAATCTGTTGTTGAAGGCAGGAACCAAAGGGAGGGGCTTTAGAAATCGGCCCTCCTCACACCATCCTCGAATCAGAGTTGCCTCGGAAGGTAACCTCACACCCACATTCTGCTGCTTCTCTCCCACCTCCAGACCTTTCAGGGCCCAAAGATGGGACACCGTCACTTTATCTTCTCCTGGGTCGGATCTTTAATCTGTTAAGAGAAATGTAGCCAGACAACAGAGGCACCATTTTGGGAGAAATTTCCAGCTGCTGCCTGATCTACAGGTCCCAGGTTGGCTTCTTTCAAGTAGTTTTTTGAGACTTAAAGTGCACATCATTAGCAAAACGCAGCATCTCAGCCCTACCCCATCCTTACTTACTCACAGTTCCCTGGTGGCTCACGTGGTAAAGAATCCACCTACAGTGCATGAGACCGGGTTCGATCCCTGGGTCCACAAGATCCCCTGGAGAAGGGAATGGCAACCCACTCCAATATTCTTGCCTAGGAAATCCCATGGACAGAAGAGCCTGGTGGGCTCCTGGGTTCATGGCATCACAAAGAGTCAGACACGACTGAATGACTAACAGTTTGACTTCCCCCACCTCCCTGCCATCCTACTCTGTCGGTGAGAATGTAAACTGGTACAGCCATATGGAGAACAGTATGGAAGTTACTTAGAAAACTGAAAGCAACTACCATATGATCCTGCAAGCCCACTCCTGGGCATGCATCTGGAGAAAAAGCATAATTCAAGAGGATACATACACCCCAATGTTCATTACAGCACCGTTTACAATAGCCAAGACATGGAAGCAGTCTAAATGTCCATGGACAGAAGAATGGATAAAGATGTGGTACATATATACAATGGAATGTTACTCAGCCACTAAAAAGAATGAAATAATGCCATTTGCCACAACATGGATGGACCTAGAGATTGTCATACTGAGTGAAATGTCAGACAGAGAAAGAAAAATATCATATGATATCACTTATATGTGGAATATAAAAAGAAATGATATAAATGAACTTATTTACAAAACAGAATACAGCCTCATGGGCTTAGAGACTGGAACTAATGATTACCGGGGGAGGAAGGGACAGCTAGGGAGTTTGAGACTGACATGTACACACTGCTCTATTTAAAATGGCTAACCAACAAGAACCTACTGTACAGCTCGGGAACTCTGCTCAATGTTATGTAACAACCTAAATGGGAAAAGAATTTGAAAGGAACAGGTACTTGTATACGTATAACTGAATCACTTTGCTGTACAGCTGAAACTAACACAACATTGTTAATCAACTATATTCCAATCTATTGGGTTGGCCAAAAAGTTTTTTACAAAGTCCCCTTTCTACCCCCGCTCCTTTATATCCCCCACTCCCCGAGGCTACTTCTTTGGAATGCTAGACTTTCCCCCTGTAACTGATTATTCCTGTTCTTCAGTTTTCTTAGTATAGTCCCTTTCTACTCACATTAAGTCCTCTGCTAATTCTGGAACTTGTCTCCTTGTCTCTAACTTCAATACCGTCAGCCTGATCCAGGACCTTCGTTTTATCAAGAATTATCCACCGTCTTGTCTGTGGATAACTGGCCTTCTTGTCCTGTGTCTTGTCCTGTGTCTTGTCCCTGTCAAATCCAACCTCTACAGTGATTGATACACAAAAGTGAGGGCTCCGTAAACCCTTCACAGTCTGCCTGAGCAGGTTAGCTCTAAGGACCTTACTAAACGCCTTTAAGGCTTCCCTGGTGGCTCAGATGGTAAAGAATCTGCCTGCAATGCAGGAGACCTGGGTTCGATCCCTGGGTCAGGAAGATCCCTTGCAGAAGGGAATGGCTACCCACTACAGTATTCTTGCCTAGAGAATTCCATGGACAGAGGAGCCTGGCGGGCTAGGGTCCATGGGGTCCCAAAGAGTCGAATAGGAATGAGTGACTAACTTTCAAGGGCCTTTCACCATCTGTCTTCTGATGGTCTAGCCTCCTCTCCCTTGACTGTCTCTTGTCTCAACTACTATAAACTCTGGCATCTGGGTTCTCTGTCCCTCTGCGCACGCACTCGGGCTCATCCTTGGGCTCCAAATGGTGTTCTTTCCTTCTCCACCAGGTGGATGCTGTTCCGATTGCTGCACCCGGTCCTGCTTTCCTCTTCTGCAGGTTTTCCAACCCTAGCTGCACATTAGAATCAACTGCCAGGAGCTTTTTAAAAAAGTACGGAAACCCAGGCCTCACCCCTGGGGAATCTGACTTTCTTGATGTGGGGACAGATGTTTGGACATTGGTACTTTTAAACAGTTGCCTAACTTGGTGCTTCTTGAACTTTGCTGTGTCTACCCACCCCCTGGGGATGTTTCTGAAATGCAGATTCTGATTCAGTAGGTCTCATGCGGCCTGAGATTCTGCTTGTCAGATGTTATGAGGTTGTTGGTTCACAGACTGCACTTGGAATAGTGAGGGTCTGGCATGGATGGTTCTGAAGTGCCTGGAGGCTGGCTGCCCTTCTTCTATAGGACACTTTCAGGCCTTCTGATCATCACTCTTCCTTAGCTGCTCCATCTTTCTGTGTCCTGCCTTCTGATTTTTTGACATTTCTTATCATAATAAGATTTTCTCTGATTTTCTGTGCAACCTACAGTGACTAAAAACTCCAATAAAAAATAAATTTAGGTGGGAGGGAGGTCCAAGAGGGAGGGGACATATGTATACCTATGGCTGATTCATGTTGATGTATGGCAGAAACCAACACAAATTTGTAAAGCAATTATCTATCAATTAAAAAGTAATAAATTAATCAAAAATTTAAATATTAAATAAACAAATTTTAAAAGTAACCTCCAAAATAAAATTCAATGAGCTGTTTCATGAGGGAGAAAATTTCATATGTTTTTTTACTAGCAAACACTTTGGCATCAAGAGAAACAATTTCTCTTTAAAATGCTTACTAGGAAATTGGTAAGACATCAAAGAAAGACATTTCCCACAGAAGCAAAGAAAAGCTTGTGTGTTCACTTAAGAAACACAGTTTAAGGGCTATTTGAAGTATTTGATATGAAAAGGAAATATGAAGAATTTGCAATAATAATGATAGTAATAATGATAAGAGTTAATACTTTTATCATTAGATAATAGTTACATATTATTATAGTTATATATTATATTAGTTATATACTAGATATATATACTAGTTATATATTATAATAGTTATATATTATATTATAAGATAATCATTAAACATTTATTATCAAGGTAATGTTCTAAGTGCTTTGTAATGACTCTACTAAACCTAAAATTAAAAATCCTAAAATTGTCTTTTGAGATAGTTCCTATTAACTATCCCCATTTTTTTCAGGCAAGGAAATGGAAACTCAAAGGTGTTAAGTACTCAGCTGTGTGAACTAGCAGGTCACTTAACTGAAACAAATGATTTAACACTAAAAAATAAAGAAAAGAACTAGAATCATCCAGAGGTTAGAGACATCATTTAACACCTGTGAAAGAAGATCACTGAAAAAGTTTTCCAGGGAAAATACCCCTTACCCAGCTTATATCTACAACTTATACACTTTCAGTGGTGTTTGTAAACATCAACGAGGCAAGGAAAAGTTCTTGAGACGTGTGATTCATGATTTTGAATGCAGTTTGAAAACCTGGGGAGCGATGAAAAAAATGCTTCCTTTTGCTTTAGGGAGTTTTTGTCATCTTTTGTTTAACCTTCATTGTATTCTTACTGTGAAATTCTTCAGCCAAGTCAGTTTGTGCTGTAAAATTCTCCCAAAAGAGTATTTTAAAGATTAAATATTTAGATTTAATGGTAAAGAATCCACCTGCCAATGCAGGAGATGCAGGACACGCAGGTTCAGTCTCTGAGTTGAGAAGATCCCCTGGAGAAGGAAAGGGCAACCCACTCCAGTATTCTTGCCTGGGAAATCCCATGGAGAGAGGAGCCTGGAGGACTACAGTCTATGGGGTCACAGAGAGTCGGACAGGACTTAGTGACTAAACCACCACATCTGCATTTAATACTTAGTAGATATCTAGAAAAGCAGATACCGGCAGTTGCATAAAGCATATGTGGTATTTCTCTGGTGTGAAGGACTCTCTAGGAATGAAACCTACATTTGTATAAATACATCTGTAGGAGATAAGCATTCTTACGACGGCCTGACAGCTCTCTGATAGGTTTGTGCCCAGGTGGATTCTTTAACACTTAATGTGTTTTCTCAAGGGCCAGAACTGGATCCATTCAGCTTTGTATCCAGCTCCCTGCCGGGCTGCTCACTGCATTTACTGAACTAAACCAGCATCAATAGTTAGTGTATACTGAGTGCTTTCTCTGATCCAGGCACTGTGCTGGGTGCTTTTGCAGGGATTAGCTCATTAAAGCTCTCCATAAAGCCACGTGGTATGCACACTAACCCAGGCCTCTGAACACAGCTACCCTCCTGAGAAGTGTGTGTTGGCGCTTCTTCACCTGTGGGTTTGGGCTGCCCTGAGGCCATGTGCCCTTGGCAGCTGCCACGGTGCATACGACAACTTTCAGCCCAACTTCTCAACAGACATTTTTCTCTTCCTGAATTATTATTATTTTTTCTTACTACCCAGCTCACAAACTGGGCAGTAAAGCTACTGACACAGCCTCCAAAATAAAAATTCCATTTTATCTGCATTCTGAGATTCTCGCTGAATCCCAAATCAAGTATACTTTTCCCATTTGAATTTTTGGAGAGCTAATAAGCTGCAATTGCATTCCAAGATTTTCTCAGAATCCTAACTCAGATATTTTTCCCAACTTGACTCTTTAAAGAATGAACACTACTAAAAGCTTTACATTCAACTCCACATTTAATTAGAAGCTGTCTTAAATATCATGGCTGCAGTCACCATCCACAGTGATTTTGGAACCCAAGAAAATGAAGTCTGTCACTGTTTCTATTGTTTTCCTATATATTTGCCATGAAGTGAGGAGACCAGATGCCATGATATGAGTTTTTTGAATGTTGAGTTTTAAGACAGCTTTTTCACTCTCCTCTTTCACTCTCATCAAGAGACTCTTTAGTTCCTCTTTGCTTTCTGCCATTAGAGTGGTATCATCTACATATCTGAGGTTGTTGATATTATTTCAGGTAATTTAACTAAAATGACTTCTCAGCACAATTTTATAGGACAGTGATCCTAATAGATATATTTTTGGATGCTTGTCCTACCTGTAGCCTCCTTTTCAAAATTGCTTCCCCCCTACCTGTAGCCTCAGTTGAAGGAGTGGTAGAATCAGGGAGCCATGTTGACACCAGCTCCCTTCGCTGATTGCACCTGAGGTGGATACCTGACCAAGGTCCGGCCAATCCACTGCCTGACCAGCACCCAATCAGAGTCTCTCTTTTGAGAATTTGAAACAGGAGACACAAAGAGTTCTGAAAGGCCTAATGGACATAGACTTGTGGATATAATGCCAAGGAATCCTTCAAAGAGAAGTGGACAAGAAAGAGAAAGAGCTGGGAAAGAATACATAGTTCTTGAGAGTGGAATGAGATCTCTCTCCAGAGTTGTAATTTCTGACACACTCTTTCCTGCATGAGTGGACCTCTGTTCCTTGAAACACATTGATTCTTCACAGAATGGATGTAACCATGTGATTTTGTCTGAGTATGGAAGTTTATATGGGTTTATATGTGTATGTTGGTCGTTTAGCCGTGTCTGACTTTTTGTGACCCCATGCACTATAGCCTGCCAGGCTCCTCTGTCCACGGAATTCTCCAGGCAAGAACACTGGAGTGGGTAGCCATTCCCTTCTCCAGGGGAATCTTCCTAACCCCGGAATTGAACCCGGGTCTCCTGCATTGCAGGCAGGATTCTTTACCTTCTGAGCCACCAGGGAAGCCCATTGGTTTATATGTGGCTTGCTAATTGATATAAATGGAATGTAAAAGTTGTTTTTGTTTGTTTGTTTGTTTTGTGTTTGCTTTTGCTTTGTTATTTTTCACTGAAGTGAAGTTGTGTTTTCATGGCAAGAGAACGTGAAGTTCCCAGAGTAGAATGTCCAATTGTTTGGGAAATATTTGAGTACCTGCCATGTGCCCAAGGGGATCATAGGGCTAGACACATCAGTACTACCTTCAGACAAGTTTTCGTCAGCCCTTTCTTCATAGCCAAATGGTGATTAATAGCGACGATCAGCCAGCGTCTGGAGAATACATACTGCTTGCTTTTCTGTCTTCCTGCTCTGACTGCAGTTTCCAAATTCACTGCTCCTAGGCACCTCGACCCCCGGATAGAGGAAGGAACAGAAGAGATGCAGGGAAAAAAAGAGAAAACTAGCCAGTCTTGCTTTGTACTTTGAGTTCTAGTGCTACACTTGGTGGAGGGCCAGGTTTATAGATTGACCAAAAGGATGTTTCATGAAGAGCCCTTTGCCTCTGAACCCTCCCCCACACCTCCACCGGGTTCCCTAGATTCCTTGTAGACAGGGAATTCTCTGGAGGCAGCAGACAGGTGGGAAGAATCCTGGCCTGGGGGCTGTGCCCTTTCTGGTCCTGGCTTTGCCTGGGGGGTGGTGGGGAACTGGGGCAAGGGCCACTTACCATCGCTAGGCTTCTGCTCCCACATCTGTAAAAAGATAATCATCAATGCCAGTTTTGTCTAGCTCACAGGGTGGCTGTAGGATCAAATGAGAAAATACATGGGAAAAGATTTCTAAGCCGCAAGGAATAAAGAATGTGTGTGGGATCATTAGTCAGGCCATGGTGAAGAAATGTGTGCAGGCAGCAGAAATTCCAACCTGCCCTGACTTGTAGCCACTCCAAGATTCCAGTCTTGTGGCCAACACCCGCCCCCACCCCGCCCAGACCCAACCCTCTGATTTTCTCAGGTTTCTTCCCCTCTCGACCCTTTCTCTTTGTAGGGGGGACAAACATGTTGCCAGTCAGGGCTATGGAACATAGAAACCAGTCTTCACTTTGGAATATTTAATTGAGTGTTCCGGATTCTTGATCAAAGGTAGATGTTTTTATATATCTGTCAATGCGAATAAGTCATTGTACTTCCTTCCCCCACGGTTTTGTTCATAAGAAGATGAAAAAGCGGAATCGTCCAAAGGCCGGAAGTTTCCCTGTGTGCCTGTTAGTACTACTGGGGGCTGTCCACCAAGACCCGCCCCCTCCCCGCCCCGCCCCCGCCGCTCACCCCCGCCCGCCCCGCCCCCCACAATTCTTCCTTAATTGGCCTGGGGTGCGGCTTGGACATCTGTCCTTTCAGAAGGCACCAGGAGATTCTAATACACAGCCAGGGTTGAGAACTTAACTGATCTTGTCTAAATTCAATTTACCCTCGAGGATTTGGAGACTGATGTCTCCCAAACTACAGTCCTTCATTTAATTTCTTGTTGGCCTCCCTTGTTGGGAGTTTGCTACTGCTGCTAAGTCGCCTTGGTGGTGTGCGACTCTGTGCGAGCCAATACCTAAATCTCACACATCCTAAAATGGAAAACATGTTCCTTTCCAACCAGCTTAAGCTATTTATTTATTATATTATTTTATTTTATTGAAGTATAGTTGATTTACAATGCGTGTTACTTTCAGATGTACAGCAAAGTGATTCAGTTATGTGTATATATATACACACACATATATATACGTATGTACACACACACACACACACACGTACATATATATATATATACACTTTTTCAGATTACAAGTTGAAACTCTTAATGCCATTGCCATCATTATCCTCAACGCCTCCCTGGAAACCTCAGGCAGCTTTATATTCTCCTTATCCCCAAGAACTCTGAAACTGGAAAGAAATTTCTTGTTATATTTCTTGTCTATTTTTTTCTGTTTCCACTCTGCTCATGACCTTGTCCATCAGCTGGTAAACTGGTCTCCTCGCTTCTCTCCGTTGCTTTATTCTACCCCAAATAGGAGGCTCGGTGGAGGATGGGCTCTCAACTCCTCAGCCTGGTCTTAAAAGGCTCTGGTTCTTTGTTTTAAATTTCTTTACTCATTTTTGGCTGCGCTGTGTGCGGGTTTTCTCTAGTTGTGGCCAGCAGGGGCTACCCTCCAATTGTGATGTGCGGACTTCTCATTATGGTGGCTCTTTCTGTTGCAGAGCACAGGCTTAGTTGCCCCAAGGCATTTGGGATCTTCCTGGACCAGGGATCAAACCCCTGTCCCCTTTATTGGCAGGCAGGACTTGTAACCACTGAACCGTCAGGGAAGTCCCTGGCTCTTTGGTTTTATTCTCTCTTGCTGCCAGGTAGCAGACCTGGACCCTGGACCCCTACTTGCTGAACACACTTTTTTTTTTAAGTGTTTGCTCAGGTTCTGCTCATAATTTTCCTTCTCCTTTTCTGCCTGTTGAATCTCACTTACCCTTCAAAGTCCAACTCCACTGTGGCTGCACCCACTAAATTTTTTGCGATCACCTCCTTCTAAAGGGATTTTTTTCTGAATTCCTGCAGCATTTTCTTTGCGTTTGACATTGAGCACTTGGCAGATGCTGAGTTTCACATGGAGACTTTGCGCTCCATGGGGACTGGGGCCCTCTTCCGTGTGTCTCTGTCTCCCAGCTGATACCCAGCACAGGCTTCTCTGTCATGGTGAGAGTGTAGTCAGTATTTGTTGTGTGAGTGACTGCACGGTTGAAAGACAAACAGCTAAATGACTTTTGCAAGATCATCCAAGTTGTTTGATGGTCTGAGTAGGATGAGAATCTGTATCTTTGATATCTACACTTTATTCTGCTTCACGGAGCCTGTTTTGCTTAGACAATTCACAAATGGTGTACTTTACAGAATATTAATTGTTTCATTAAGGACACATGTTTGTTAATTTTGAGAAGAATCACAAGTTAGAAAAAGCTGAACAGTTTGAAAGAGGAAAAAGTAATCTTGTAAGTGGCTCAACCAAAACAACCAGAAAACCAAACATTAAAGAGGTGTGGAGTATGACATTTTCCTGTCATTCCTGGGGAGGGTCTGGGAAACCTGGATGTCAGAGGAGGAAGGGACAAGAACAAGTTGAACAAAATGCTTCTATTAAGAGAAGATGAAGAGCCTAGGCTTTCTAACAGCACCCGAGGGCCCTGGATGCTCTATGATGCTGCTGGCTTTTGAAGGGGTGCAGTGGTGTGCACAGTGGACTCGGGTGCAGCCTGGGGTGGCAAGGGTTAGGGCAGTTTCTTCCCCATTATCACCTCATTAAACTTCTGAATGCTGGAGCTTTGCTAGCAGACTAGATTAGGTTTAATCTCTCCTGAATTCCACACATTGCATTTAAGCTGCACAGTTAATTGCCTAACGGGTAATTGAAAATGCAGCATGAAAAGTGTGGCCAGAGAAGGTTATTATACAGACCTCAAAGTTCTACATTTCTGATTAACTCTGTGAGCTTAGCCCACGTTAAGCCTCATTCCCTTTGATGACCGGCATTGGGTTCAGGCCAGTGAGTTCCTGCTAAGCGCGTGCGTTTGAGAATCTTAACTGCCGCCTTGATCCTCGCCCCGCCCCTCTCTCTAGTTCTCTCTCCCTCCCTTCCTCTCTCTCTGTCTTTTCTATTCCTGGGATACTGGATTTCTCAAACTGTTCGCTGTGGAAGGAAACCGACTCTGTTGAAGCCTACAAAGCAATCACGTGGTGCCCAGTGATGGCTTGTGGAGAGCGTGGGGACCCCCCCGGCTTCCCTCAGGCGCCTGCCCAGCGGCCCGCGGAGGTGCCCTGGCTCCCGCCCGGGTCCCTCAGCTCCCAGGGCTGACGATGGGGCCCGAGTGTTCTGGACATGCTCCCTGCCTCCAGGGTTAGTATTCAACCTCCACACAAGGCTTAATATGCACGCAACCTTCTTTCCCCTCCCCAGGCAAGGTGGGAAAACAAATCCTTGTTTCTATGTTCTTAGAAGAAGGGTCTCCCCTCTGTGAGGCCTGGGTCCCAAGGTGACTCCGGAAACCCAAGAGATGCATCTGCTTTTCCTCAGAGGTGGCCTGTGCGTCTCTGCTGGAAACACCTGGAAACGTTTATACAAGCCGGACCGAGAGGTGTGAACACACACACGGAAAATGGTTGATGAAGGACCACCCTAACGGTCCAGTGGGTAAGACGCTGCTCTCCCAATGCAGAGGACACAGGTTCGATTCCTGGCGGGGGAAGTAAAATCCCACATGCCACGTGGAGTGGCCACAAAAGAAAAGAAAATGGTTGACGAATGATTGCACCCACCTTGAGCCCCTTGTGGAGAGTGGTGGGACACATTCGCCTGACACTGATTTGAGGGATGTGTGATATTGGATGCTTATGCAGGTGAGGGGTGTGTCGGTCGGAAAGAAGGTGTGGCTGGGAATCCTGGGCCTCGCCCTGTCACCGAGCGTGTCTGGCCTCCTGGAAGTTACTCACTGTCTCTGAGCCTGACTTTCCACATCTCCAAGACCATCTCCTGGGGCCCTTCCAGCTGTGGGAGACTGATGTTTAAGAAGGTTCTCTGGGCATCATCTCCAGTGCTATATCAGATCTGATCAGATCAGATCAGTCGCTCAGTCGTGTCCGACTCTTTGCGACCCCATGAATCGCAGCACGCCAGGCCTCCCTGTCCATCACCAACTCCCGGAGTTCACTCAGACTCACATCCATCGAGTCAGTGATGCCATCCAGCCATCTCATCCTCTGTCGTCCCCTTCTCCTCCTGCCCCCAATCCCTCCCTGCATCAGAGTCTTTTCCAATGAGTCAACTCTTCACATGAGGTGGCCAAAGTACTGGAGTTTCAGCTTGAGCATCATTCCTTCCAAAGAAATCCCAGGGCTGATCTCCTTCAGAATGGACTGGTTGGATCTCCTTGCAGTCCAAGGGACTCTCAAGAGTCTTCTCCAACACCACAGTTCAAAAGCATCAATTCTTTGGTGCTCAGCCTTCTTCACAGTCCAACTCTCACATCCATACATGACCACAGGAAAAACCATAGCCTTGACTAGATGAACCTTTGTGGGCAAAGTAATGTCTCTGCTTTTGAATATGCTATCTAGGTTGGTCATAACTTTCCTTCCAAGGAGTGAGCATCTTTTAATTTCATGGCTGCAGTCACCATCTGTAGTGATTTTGGAGCCCAGAAAAATAAAGTCTGACACTGTTTCCACTGTTTCCCCATCTATGTGCTAGAAACTACATGGAAATAAAGTAGCAAGGGGTGGGCTTCTGATGCCAAGAATCAGAGAAGGGAAGGGAAGTGAAGTCGCTCAGTCGTGTCCAACTCTTTGCGACCCCATGGACTGGGTGGGGCCTACCAGGCTTCTCAGTCCATGGGATTTTCCAGGCAAGAGTATTGGAGTGGGTTGCCATTTCCTTCTCCAGGGGATCTTCCTGACCCAGGGATCGAACCCGGGTCTTCGGCATTGTAGGCAGATGCTTTACCCTCTGAGCCACCAGGGAAGCCACCAGGAAGAATCAGAGAACCATCCAGCAAACAGTAACACAACCCAGGAGGGTCTCCCTATCAGCTGATGGTCAGCATCAGTTCAGTTCAGTCACTCTGTCATGTCCGACTCTTTGAGACTCCATGGACTGCAGCATCGCCAGTCCTTATCCATCACCAACTCCTGGAGCTTGCTCAAACTCGTATCCATGGAGTTGGTCATGCCATCCAACCATCTCATCCTTTATTAATCTGTTGCCTAATTTAGTTGAGTCCTAGCCCTTCTTTGCTAACCAACCTCACTCAGGATTGGCCATTATGGATTTATAGATTTTTCCTCTTCTCCCCTGGCTCAAGTGTCTATAGCAATTGAGGTCCTTTCTGGGTTGTGATGGGGAAATAAGAATGAAATTAACAGCGCTTTCCAACGAGGATAAACTTAATGGAGGTAACAGATAAAATGTCTAATTAAACAGGGGTGTATCACTGTCTACTTTGAGTCTAAATAAATTCGGCTTTTAACTTGGGTGGGGTAAGAGGTTAATTAAAAATCAGTGGATGTGTAGCCACACCTGGGTGCTCCCTGATAAAGGCAGTGTCTGGGTTTGAGAAGGCGGGGGATGGTTCCATCTAGTATAATCTCCATGCAGTGTAATGCTTTTGAAGTACACAGACCTAGTGAGGGTCAGCTATGTCTCCTTTCTCCTCTCCCCCAACACACACACACACACATACAAGCATGCATGCACACTCGTGAGTGTGAGTGAGTGAAAGTCACTCAGTTGTGTCTGACTCTTTGTGACCCTGTGGACTATACAGTCCATGGAATTCTCCAGGCCAGAATATTGGAGTGGGTAACCTTTCCCTTCTCCAGGGGATCTTCCCAACCCAGGGATCGAACCCAGGTCTCCGCATTGCAGGCGGATTCTTTACCAGCTGAGCCACAAGGGAAGCACACACACGAGGAGTATTTATTTCCTGTGGATGAAGCTAACTCAAACATTGAACTGAAAAGAGAGACAGGAAACAGAAGGAAGACTGTCAAGTTCAGCCACATCGTGCATCATTCTGGGGGAAGGGAAAACTCACCCCTAGTATTTCTCCTCCTCCCACCTCCAGGCAACTAACATTTATTTAGCCCTTTCATGTGGTCTACTTTAATTTTTTTTTGGTTGTGGTTAAATAAGCATAGGTCTTCTCAGGTGGCACAGTGGTAACGAATCTGCCTGCCAATGCAGGAGACACAAGAGACACTGGTTTGATCTCTGGATTGGGAAGACCCCCTGGAGGAGGAAATGGCAACCCAGTCCAGCATTCTTGCCTGGAAAATTCCATAGACAGAGGAGCCTGGTGGGCTGCAGTTTGTGGGGTCACAAAGAGTCAGACATGACTGAGTGACTGACATAAATGTGTATAACACAGAATTTACCATCGTCAGCATTTTAAGTGTGCAATTCAATAGCATCAGGTACTTCTCATTGTTGTGGTATTCTCACCACCATCCATCTACAGAATTCTTTTCATCTTGTAGAACAGAAACTCCATACCCATTAAGCACTAACTCCTCATTCTCTCCCTCTCATTTCTGACAACCACCCTTCCACTTGATCTTTATGAATATGATTATTCTGAGTATCTCATATGACTGGAATCATATACTATTTGTCTTTTTGTGGTTGGCTTATTTCACTCAGCATAAGCGTGTGTCAGAATTTCTTTCCTTTTTAAGGCCAAACACTTTTCCACTGTATGTATAGACCACACTTTTTTTTTATTCATCTATTGATGGACACTTGGGTTGCTTTCTCTTTTGACTGGTGTGAATAATACTGCTATGAATATGGGTGGGCAAATATCTCTTCAAGCCCTTGCTTTTAAACTTTTCTGGGAATATACCCGGAAGTGGAATTGCTGGATCATATGATAATTCTGTGGTTAATTTTTTGAGGAAGAGCCTTACTGTTTCCCAAAGCGGCTGCACTGCTTTACATGTATACTGGGGTTCCAGTTTCTCTACATCCTTGCTAACATCTGTTATTTTCTTTCCTCCATTCCTCCCTGTCTTCCTCCCGCCTTCCTTCCTTCCTTCCTTTTTCTCTCCTTCAAGAAAGAGAAGAAGAAGGGGAGGCAGCTTGCTTTAATCTTTGTCCTCGCTTGCTGCTCCTTTGCCCCCTCTCCTGGGTCCTTTGTCTCCCTCTGATAGTATCCCCTCATTTCCAGAAGAGGGGGCTTCATGGCAGAGCTGATTGGGATAGAAATCTAATGGTTTCTGGGTTTACGGTACTAGTTGGAAAATCATCCAACTCTCTTCCTCTGTCCCCACAAAGCCTGTCTGTGCACATGGATGCCCACACATGTGTGAAGTATAAGTGAACGATGAAGGACAAATCTAGGCTCTGTGACTGCTGAGTTATTTCCGTCCAGTTTATCAAATATTGAGTGTTCTAGCTTGCACTGTGCTCTAGAGAATGAAAAGTAAAAAGTTAAGAGATAATCCTGCACCTGGAAATATGGGGGGAGACAAACTTCACTGACGAAGAAGAATCAGAGAACAATACTGCTTAGTATAGAAGCAACTGCTAAATCAAATATAATTTTTAAATTCTAGCATAATCAATGAGAATAATGTACTGGAAGTCGAAGTGTTGTTATAGGAGGCTTGCTGTGAGCCAGGAAGGAGGAATCAGACTGGGACAGAGGAAAAAGGGGCTGCAGGTACGAAGGATTGTACTGTGTGGAGTCCTATTCTACTCTTGTTCCTGAAACAGCGATGGGTTTATTAGCTCTGTTTACCATCTTGATTGAACCCCATCCTCTGTCACCAAGGTTCCTTCGGCTCTAATGGGAAAGCGCATGTGTAGACCTTGCGATTGAAGAGATAATGTCCTACCTTGGCATTGACCTCATCTTCTTTCAAACACTTCCCCTTCTCTCTCTTTACATTTCCCAATCAGAACTTGAATTTCTGGGCTCCTGTTTGTCAGATCTGCCCCCTGGGGGAAAAATATGAATACTTTCAGGAAATCCTTTTTTTCCAAATGATTACAGGTGGCGTTGGCCTCTTTAGGGACCCTCTGCTAACATCCAGCCCTAGACATGAAAAAGGAAGAAAGATGTGGCATGTTCACTGTAGAAAAGCCATTTGTTACAGAATTAAAAGCGTTGGTCCCATGATCACTTGTTCTTAAAACCCAGGATATGTGACTACTTCTCTCCATCTCTGTGGAAAATTATCTAATCAAAATTCAGAGATACCAGCCCTGTAGGCTCCTCTTTGCTGTGGTTTGTGAGCAAAGAAAGCTGAGAATGAGAGATGGAAATATTCTCTAAAGGTTATAAAGGTCTTCATTTTTATTTATTGTCCAAAATGCTCTTTTTTTGAGAAGGTGGCAACTTTGCCTGTAACATTTGCTGTTGTTTTATGGGAAAGGCATCTCTTGACAGAAAATGGGGCAAATTGATTCAGGACCCACACACACTTCCATCCTAGTTCAGTGTGGTTGTTGATTGACCTATTGTGTACTAACTTGGCCGCTGAAATTTGGGTCCTGCTAGTGGGTCCAAAACTTATCTGACTCCTGTTTGTTTTGTCTCTGCTTTTCTTGCCTCTCAAGATGTTTTGTTTGAAAATGCAGCCCAAGGTTAACAATGGATAATTTGCCACTGGTTGCCCAGAGCAGCTCTTTCCAAAGGCTGCGTTCCTGTGTGTGCAGCGGAGGCTAGATAATGATACAGCTTTATCTTTGAAGGCAAACGTCCTCTCTACCAGTGGGTGCCCCAAATCCTTTCCAGGGTTAATTAATGCAGCTACAAAGTGGAAATAAAAAATGACAGTGGAAGGGGAAGGGAAGAGCAGCTTGGGGCTGTTAGCAAAGGAAAAAAAGATAACACCTCATATTCTAAAGCATGCTCAGCAAAGCTAGTCCTCCCAGCTGCAGGACAGATCGTGTCTGGGCCAACTGAACACCTATTAAAATAAAGGTGAAAGAAGCTATGTGCAGTTATCCATGTGTCAGGGTCTCTTCTGGTGTTATATTACAGCAGTGGTCGTGGTGATCACACGCCAGGTAACTCAGAGGGTGGGGGCCATGCACCAGGCCCCGCAGTAGCTGCTTCTCCATTAGGGTTTCTCGGCTCGTCACTATTGACATCTGGGGCACGATAATTCTGTGTTCTGGGAGGCTGTCCTGTGCATTTTAGGATGTTCAATAGCATCTCTGGTCTCTGCTCATTAGATGCCAGTAGGACCCCACCCTCAATGTGTGGCCAAATATATTACAATGTGTGGCCAAAAATATCTCCTGCTATTGCTGAATGCTTACAGGATCATGTTATTTAACCCTTCCAACATAGTGTGAGGGACACTATTATTATCTCCATGTGATGAAGCAGAAACCTGAGAGAGAAGAATGTTAGATGGCTTGCCCAAGGTCATAGTATATATGATTCAGGGCAGTGAATGTCCTAACCACAAAACCAAGCGGTCTTTTAGGACACATTTGTGTGCTCTGCTGGTGAATAAGTAGCTATTTTCAGCGGTGAGGTACTTTATTACTTACTCAAATACTAATCATATAGGATCCTTTATCATACCTTTCTACTCTACAAATGTTACTACTTAATACATCAGGTGTCTTCAACTGTTGTTCCATTCATACTACCTAAAAGAAAACATTACGAGCATATCAAAACAAAGAATGATACGACAGATGCTGGATACAGAGCACATCATTAGTTTAACTTATCTTAATGTTTTATCTTATTTGCTTTAGATTATTTTAATTAAAAAAAGGAGATATTCTGATGTCTTCCAGTTTCTGTTCTGCTCTCTTCCAGCCCAGAGATAATCCCTATCCTGAATTGAGTATTTATCATGCCCATGAATATTTTCATATCTTGTTACGTATTTGTGTCCCCAAATGATACATTATAGTTTCCCATGCTTATTTGTGTTATTTGAATGCTATTATAATGAAGTTATCACAGTGTATGGGTTTTGCTTACCATTTTAAAAGTAATTTTAAATTTTGGAATAATTTTAGATTTATAGAAAATTCGTAAAGAGTTCTTATATACCCCTTTCACAGTTTCTCCTATTGTTACCAATTTATTTTATGGTGATACACTTGTTAAAACTAAGAAACCAATATTTTTACTATTAATGAAACTATAGTTTATCCAATTTTACTAATTTTTCCACTAATGGTCTGTTTCTCTTTTGGGATAAAGCTTATTGCATTTAACCTCATCTTTAAAGAAAAGTAACAGATTTATTAAGATATAATTCACACACCATACAATTCACCAATTTAATCAATGATTTTTAGTATATTCACAATCAATTTTAGAATATCTTCATCATGCCAAAAAGAAGCATTTCTTAAAAATCATGTCTCATTCCCTTCCCCGCACCCCTCCCCCCAATCCTAGGCAATCACTAATCTTTTTCTGTCTCTGTAGATTTTCCTGTTCTGGACTTTTCATATAAATGGAATCATACATCATGTGGTCTTTTGGGACTGGCTTCTTTAACTTAGTGTTCAATGGTCATTCATGTTGTAGAATTAAATAGTACATCATTCCTTTTTATTCCTGGGTAATATTCATGGTACGGATTTACCACTTTTTGTTTATATGCTCATTGGTTGATAGATTTTTTTTTTTTTTTTTTTGGCCGTGATGGAAGATGCTGCTATGGGTACTCACATACAGATTTTTGTGTGTACGCTTTATTTTCTTGGGTACATATGTAGGAGTAGGGTTGCTGGGTCATATGGTAACACTATGTGTAATGTTTGGAAGCATTGCCAGACTGTTTTCCAAAGCGGCTGCACCGTTTTACATTCCCATTCACAGTGTATGAGAATTCCGATTTCTCCACATCTTTGCTGAACACCTATCATTATCTAACATTTTTTGATTTTAGCCATACTTGTTTGAGTGAAGTGGTATCTCACTGCAGGTTCTCTTTTAAAGCTTGACATTTATTTATTTATCTTTTGGCTGTGTGGGTCTTTGTTGCTGCACCTGGGCTTTTCTCCAGTTTCGGAGAGCTGGGGCTTCTCTCTGGTTGCACAGCTGCACAGGCTTGTCTTTGCAGTGGCATCTCTTGTAGCAGAGCACGGGCTTTAGGGCTCATGGGCTTCAGTAGTGGTAGCTCCTGGGCTCTAGAGCACAGGCTCAATTGTTGTGGTGCTGAGGCTTGGTTGCTCTGTGACTTGTGGGATCTTCTTGGACCAGGGATTGAATCCATGTCTCCTGCATTGGCAGGCGGATTCATTACCACTGAGCCACCAGGGAAATCCCTCATTGCAGTTTTGAATTATATCTTCTGATGCTTTATGATGTTGTGCATCTTTTCATGGGCTTATTACTCACTTATATATCTTTGGAGAAATGTCTGTTAAAATCCTTTGTCCTTTAAAAAATTGAGTTGTCTTTTTATTATTAACTTGTAACAATTCTTTTTTAAATGCCTTTACTGAGATACCTTTGACATATAAATACTGGATACATTTAAACTATATAACCCGATGTTTTGATATATGTATAAATTGTGAAGAGATCATCACAATCAAGCTAACTAACATATCTATCACCTTCACATAGTTACAATTTTTGTACATTTGCATATGTACTTTGAGAAGACTTAAGATCTGTCTTAGCAAATTTCAAGTAAATAATACAGTATTGTTAACTATTCTCACCATGCTGTACACTGAATCTCTAGGCCTATTCATTTTCTATAACTGAAACTTTGTACCCTTTGAAGAACACCCATTTCTCCCTCCTCCCAGCCCCTAACAATCACCCTTCTACTCTCTGCTTCAGTGACTTTGACTACTTTAGATTCCACATGTAAATGAGATTGTGGAGTATTTGGTTTTCTCGGTCTGGCTTATTTTGTTTAGCATAATATCCTCTAGATTCATTCATATTGTTGCAGATTGACAGAGTTTCCTTCTTTTTTAAAGGTTGAATAATATTCTATATATATATATATAACATTTTCTTTATTCATCTGTTGAAGAATATTTTGAAGGGCATTTAGATTGTTTCCATATCTTCGCTGTTGTGAATCATGATGGAAATGAATGTAGGCATGCAGATACCACTTTGAGATAGTCCTTTGGTTATACAGCCAGAAGTGGGACTGCTGAATCATATGAAGGTTCTATTTTTAACTTTTTGAGGAAGCACCATACTGTTTTCCATAATGGCTGTGCTAATACACATTCACATCAGTAACACACAAGGATTCTCATTTCTTAACATCCTCATCAGCACTTGTTATCTTTTCTCCTTTTGATAATAATCATCCTAACACGTGTGAGAGGACATCTTGTTGTGGTTTTGTTAACATTTTTCTATTTATCAGAGATGCTGAGTATTTTTTCAGACATCTGTTAACATTTGAATTTTATTCTTTTGAGAAGTGCCTGTTAAAGTCCTCTGCCCGTTTAAGAAAATTAGGTTGTTTATATTTTTGGAAATGAATTATATGGATTTCTTATGTATTTTGGATATTAACCCTTCATTAGATATATCCTTGCAAACACTTTCCCCTATTTTGTAGGTTGCCTTCTCATTTTGTTGGCTTTTTCCTTTGCTGTGCAGAAGCCTTTAGTTGAATCCAGTCTCAGTTTCCTGTGTTTGCTTTTGTTGTCTGTTCTATTGGTGTTGTCATATCCAAAAAAATTATTGCCAAGGCCAACGTCAAGGAGGTTTTCTCTTATATTTTATTCTAGGAATTTCATAGTTTTGAGTTTTACTTTTAAGTCCTTAATCCGTTTTGAGTTAATTTTGTATGTGGTGTGAGATAAGGATCCAGTTTAATTCTGTTGCATGTAGATTTTCAGTTTTCCCATCATCATTTGTTGAAGAGACTATCTTTTTCCAACTGTGTGCTCTTGGCACCCTTGTCAAAGATTCAGTTCAGTTCAGTTCAGTTCAATTCATTCGCTCAGTCGTGTCCGACTCTTTGTGACCCCATGAATCACAGCATGCCAGGCCTCCCTGTCCATCACCAACTCCCGGAGTTTGTCAAAGATTAGTTGACGGTAAATGCATGGGTTTATTTTTGGGTTTTCCATTCTGTTTCGCTGGTCTGCATGTCTGTTTTTATGCTAGTATCATGCTGTTTGGATGAGCATAGCTTTGTAAGATAGTTTGAACCAGACAGTGTGATGCCTTCAACTTTATTCTTCTTGCTCATAATTGATTTGGCAATTTGGGGTCTTCTGTGATTCCATATGAATTTTAGGATTTTTTTTCTACTTATGTAAAATATTTGGGAAATTTTGATAGAGATTGATTTGAATGGGTCTTTAAGCAATATTAGTTCTTCTAATCCATGAACATGGAATGTCTTTCTATTTATTTGTGTATTTTAAAATTTCCTTCATCAATGTTTTATAATTTTCAGTGCAAGTCCTTGACATCTTTGGTTAAGTTAGCTCCTAAGTATTTTATTCTGTTTGCTGCTAATGTGATATTGTTTTCTTAATTTCTCTTTTGGACAGTTTGTTGTTAATGTGATGTCATTGATTTGCATATGTTTAATTTGATCCTGAAACTTCACTGAATTTATTAGTTCTAACAGGTTGCTTGTATGTGTTTATTTTTTAGGTGCTCTGAGGTTGGGTGCAAATATATTGATAATTGTTATATTTTCCTGTTGAACCAAACTTTTAATTATTATACAATGCTTTTTTTTTTTCTAGTGACAGTTTTTGACTTCACGTTTACTTTTTCTTGTTACAAGTACAGCTCTCCCTGCTCTCCTTTGGTTACACTTGCATGGAATATCTTTTTTTACATATTTGCTTTGAGCCTATGTGTGTCTTGATACTTAAATTGAGTCTCTTATAGACTGCATATTCTAGATCTTGTTATTTTTGTTTTGAATCCATTCAAGTAAAATGACTCTGTGTCATTTTAACCAAGTTTTTGATTACTGAGTTTAATTCCTTGATATTTATAATACTTATTCATAGTTAAGAACCTACTATTCTATGTTAATTATTTCCAGTTTTGCACTTCATGTTTTTCCTTTCTTCTTTTCTTCCTGTCTTCTTTTTTTATTTGCTATTTTTTTTTAAATAGTAATTTATTTTGTTCCTTTCTATTTTGTGTATCTACTAGGGTTTGTGTGTGTGTGTGTGGTTACCATGAGGCTCATATACATCTTGTATTTATGAACATCTATTTTAGTTTAATAACAACTCAAATTCAAATGTATATAAAGCTTCTCCAATTTTATTCCCTTCACACTTTGTGTTCTTGAAATCAAAATTTACTTTTTTATGTTGAGACTGTTGCCAAATTTTTCTTGTTATAATTATTCTTAAAACTTTTGTCTTTTAACTTCTCTGATGGGTTATGGCTAATTTTGTACCACCACTATATTATTCTGTATTTCACTATATATTTACCTTTACTGGTGAGATTTATACTTCCACATGCTTTTGTGTTGCTGTTTGTGTTTTGGGTTCCATTTGAAGAAGGCCCCGTGTGGCTCTTATAGCAAAAGCTATGGTGTGTTCCTGATGGCTGTGATGGCTGTCCTTACCAGTACTTTTGGGTCCAGTGGCAAGTGTGTCTGGATAGGCATGGCCAGAGTAGGAGGCAGAAGGGCTGGGGTTGGAGGTATGTGTGTGCAGTGGTGGCCAGCAGTGGGTCCTGGGTCTGGCTCTTTGCAGGCATGTACATGGTTATAGAGGCTAGAAGTGAGGATTTGTGTGGCAGCAGGGGTCAGGGCTGGTTGTGGACACCTGAAAAACAGCTGCTGGATCTCAGGCCTGGGGCACTGCAATGGCGCTGGCTAGGGTGGCTTCCAGGGGGTGGGATGAGGGTGGTTCAGGAAGCCTTAGTTCACAAAGGAGAAGACTGTGGCACCCTCGGTGGTGAAAGCCGTGGGGGTCATCAGTGGCTGCAACGAGCTACGGGGGTCTTTCATGGAGCAGGCTGCTAGTGATTGCAATGGCAGTCACTGGGGTCCTGCAGAGTGAAAGCTGCAGGGAATCCACGGCAGCGCTAGAGCTGATGAGGTGGCAAAGGCTTCTGGAGTTTTCCGCAGAGCAAAAGTGGCAGTCTTCTACAGAGCAGGCCACTGGAGACCATGGTAGCTGTCCACAAATGAAGGAGAGGCAGACTTTCTAGAAGCTGAAGGCGTTTATCACCGCTGGACCTGCCTTACAAGAAATGCTAAAGGGAATTTTTCAAGTTGAAATAAAAGGACACTAGTTAGTAACATGAAAACATATGAAAGTATAAAACTCTGGTAAAAATAAGTATATGGTCAAATTCAGGAAAATCTAATACTATAGTGGTGGTACAGAAATTACTTTTAACTCAGGTATAAAAGTTAAAAGACAAATATTAAAAATAGGTGTAGTTACCATAATAGTTAATGGATACACCAAATAAGATGATGTAAATTGTGGCACTGGTAACAGAAAATTAGGCAGGGAGTAGGAAAAGTGTAGAATTTATGCAGGCAATTGAAGTTAAGTTGCTATTAGCTTAAAATTGACTGGTATAAAATGTTTTATGTGAATCTTGTCATCACAGGGAAAAAGTCTCTAAAAGATATGCAAAATGTAAAGACAGATGAATCAGAGGATATCACTACAAAAAGTCAAATCACAAAAGAAGACAGCAAGAGAGGAAGGAAGAAAAAAAAACAACAAAACTACCAAACAGTGAGAAATCAATTCACAAAATGGGAAGAGTAAGTCCTTATCTGTCAATAATTACTTTAAATGTAAATGGATTAAATTCACTAATCAAAAGACAAGAATGACTGAATGGATAGGAAGATAAGATACAACAATATTTACAACAGACTTGTTTTACCTTTAGGGCATAATGGCCAAGATATGGAAACAATATAAGTATCCACCAGCAGATTAACAGATTAAAAAAAATCACACACACACACACACAGAGAAATATTATTCAGTCTTAAAAAAGAAGGAAATCCTGCCCAGTCTGCAACCATGGATGAACCTGGAGGCATTGTGCTAAGTTAAGTCAGACAGACAAATATTGTATGAAGTAGCTTATTTGTAGAATCTAAAATAGTCAAACCCATAAAAGCAGAAAGTAGAATGGTGGTTGCTGGGGCTAAGGGGGTGGGGGAAATGGGAGGTGTTTATTAAAGGATACAAAAGTTTAGTTACATGGATTGAAAAAATTCTGGAGATGTAATATAAAGCACGATGACTGTAACTGATAATAATAACATATTATATACTTGAAATAGAGTAGATCTTGTGTTCTCACCCCTCCCTCAAATCATAACTATGTGAGATGATGGATGTGTTAATTAACTTGATCATGGTAATCATTTCACAACATATACATATATTAAACCATCATGTTATACAGTTTTAATATATTCAATTTTTATTTATCAAGTACCACTATATGAAATGGAAAAAACGAATCTCATATTGTGCTATAGCTAATTAATTTGTGTTTATAAAGGGCTTTGAGATCTAAAATTGAAAATAGTTATGAAGCAGAAAATATCATTATGATGATTTATTTGTGTACTGTTGTTTGCTGTTATTTTATTACTGAGGTTATGTAATTTATTGTCATAGGCGAAGGAGAGCTCATTGCCTGGGAAAATGAAAATATACAGTAGATACAGTAATATATCTATTACACATATTTTAAAGGGAGCCGCCTTCTTGCATTTATCACCTGTGTTATGTGAGGGTGAGTTATGAGACCTCGCAAAAATGGTGTATCTCTTTTTATGCACTCATAATTTAGAAGTAGTGGCTGAATGGATTTCAGAGAAGTTCTCTCTCTCAAATAAAAATGAGCACCACAGGACTCAGATCAGCTCAGGGATTTGAGTGACTAGAGTCATTTCTCTGCCTAAGGGCGTACTGAAGTGAATGAAGGAGAAAGTACATGCAAGGAAGGGAAGGCTAGAACTTTTGTCTTATTGCTGTACTCGAGCATTGTACGCTGAAGACTACTAAACTAACATGAATATTTTGAGGTGTCATGCTACTTAAATCGGAGAAGGCAATGGCACCCCACTCCAGTACTCTTGGATGGAGTACTGGATGGAGTACATCCCATGGATGGAGGAGCCTGGAAGGCTGCAGTCCATGGGGTCGCTGAGGGTCGGACACGACTGACTGACTTCACTTTCACTTTCATGTATTGGAGAAGGAAATGGCAACCCCCTCCAGCGTTCTTGCCTGGAGAATCCCAGGGACGGGGGAGGCTGGTGGGCTGCCATCTATGGGGTCGCGCAGAGTCGGAAACGACTGAAGCGACTTAGCAGCAGCAGCAGCAGCAGCAGCAGCTACTTAAATAGGGAGGTCATTTTTATTTTTAGTGGTGGATTCATTCGTTATTTCCATTTTATAGGTTGAAAAACTGAGCAGGAGATAGATTATGCACCTGACATCTGGTGGGGAAATAAGTTCTTGTCACCTTAGCACCTAATTATTATTAAGAAAAATAACCACGGCAGTTTACTGTGTAATAACCATGTAGATTACATAGCAAGGAGCCTGGCACACAGGGACCACAGTGTTGCTGTGTCAGACGCTGTGCTGAGGGCTTTACTTGGATTACTACATTAGATTCTCACTTTAGCCATAAAAGGTATCAGCTCCCATTTGAGAGGTGCAGAAACAGTGGAAACAGTGGCTGACTTTAACTTTCTGGGCTCCAAAATTACTGCAGATGGAGACTGCAGATGAAATTAAAAGACACTTACTCCTTGGAAGGAAAGTTATGACCAACCTTGACAGCATATTCAAAAGCAGAAACATTACTTTGCCAACAAAGGTCCGTCTAGTCAAGGCTATGGCTTTTCCAGTGGTCATGTATGGATGTGAGAGTTGGACTGTGAAGAAAGCTGAGCACTGAAGAATTGATGCTTTTGAACTGTGGTGTTGGAGAAGACTCTTGAGAGTCCCTTGGACTGCAAGGAGATCCAACTAGTCCATCCTAAAGAAGATCAGTCCTGGGTGTTCATTGGAAGGACTGATGCTGAAGCTGAAACTCCAATACTTTGGCCACCTCATGCGAAGAACTGACTCATTGGAAAAGACCCTGATGCTGGGAAAGATTGTGGGCAGGAGAAGAAGGGGATGACAGAGGATGAGATGGTTGGATGCATCACTGACTCAATGGACATGGGTTTGGGTGGACTCTGGGAGTTGGTGATGGACAGGGAGGCCTGGTGTGCTGTGGTTCATGGGGTCTCAAAGAGTTGGACAGGACTAAGCGACTGAACTGAACTGAACTGAAACTGAGGTGCAGAAAGGTTCATTTAATCAGTGATGGGTGAACATGCAAATCCATGTCCATCTGACTCCAAAGTCTTTGTCATTAACCATCAACTCTCTACTGCTGTTCAATACAGTAGCAGCTAGCCACTTTTGGGTAGCGAGAGCTTAAAATGTGGTTAGTCAGGATCACAGCACAGAATTTGCTGTGAATGTAAAATACATACAACATTTTGAAGACAGAACAAAAAAAGAATGTAAAATATCTCATTAATATTTAATAATATTGAGTACATGTTGAGATGACAGTGTTTTTGGACTTATTGGATTAAACAAAAATGTATTATTGAAATTGATTTTATGTGTTCTTTTTGAGTTTATTTTTAATGTGGCTATTAGACAATTTAGAATTTGTATGTGGCACACATTGTATTCCTATTGGACTGCACGGCTAGACTCTGTTATTGTTCTAACCACAAGCCTCTGCCCATAGTAAGCCCTCTACATGTCCCGGCATACCCATGATTTATATAATCAGGGTTGGAAGCCAAAGAAGAGGGAAAATGATAAATTGACAAGTGATTCCTTTTGGCATGAGAAGACCACAGCTTGACAGACTCAGAAGACAGACGATAAAGTGGCCATTTCCAGGGCTCAGGCCCCCATCATCCCACCTTCCCAGCCCTTCCTCCCTATCCTTCCCTCCTCTCATTGACAAACATGCTAGAAGCACTTAGAACAGGCCAGGGACTGTACAAGGCGCTGTAAATTACAAAGGTAATAAGGCCCAGTAACAAGGTGTTCACTCCCTAATAGAGATATTGATCCGTATTAGTTTGCTAGGGCTGCCATAGACTGGGTGTTTGAACAGCAGAATTTTTTCCTCATGGTCTGGAGGCTAGAAATCAGATATCAAGGTTTGGCAGTTACATTTTTTTCTGAGGTCTTTTTCCTCGGTGTGTAGATAGACAGCTATCTCCTCCTTCACACTGTCTTCCCTTGGGGTCTATGTCCAAATTTCTTCTCTTGTAAGGGCACTAGTTATATTGGATTGGGGCCCACCTTCATGACCTCATTGAACCTTATTGTCTCTGTAAGGACTGTCTCCATATATGGTCACATTCTGAAGTACTGGGATTAAGACTCCAGTACTTGAGTTTTGGGGGCACAATTCAGTGTGTAACAGGACATATGAAGCAAGGGCAGTGGCCATGTGGGAGATGAAGTACGTGATGCCTTGTGACTGCATGTTGAGTTTTTGTCAGGGAAGACTACTCATGTGAGCTGGGGATTGGTGGGCTCTTTCCTTTTTCTTCAGTCAGATAAACTGCCTGCTGTTCTCAATACAGGTAGAAGTAAAGGCAGATATTGGCAGCTTTGCTTTGTTTCATATGTGTTCTCAAGTAAAAGTATAGCAAGACACATTTTTTTTTTTTTTTTGAGTGGCTTAGAAGCTGCCTCACCCCTTGGTATGTCGAGTTGATGGTCAAGGAGGCAATGATCAGCTTGCTTAGGGGTAGACAGAAACCAGTGATAGACACAAGAATGGGTAACAGACCCCCTCTAAAATACGATTACTTTGAAGAAAAGAATTGACTACCTTTGTGATTAGGCTTAGACCCAGAGGGCCAGGTGTTTTTTAATGGGGTCCTGGTTTGGCCCAGGGTGTTACTGATGCTGGAAGCTTTTCAAGACCCCCTACATTTGAAGGATTTGAGATTTAGGGGCCATGGATGGATGTGAAGGTTGGGACCTGAAGAAGGTACTCGGGAGTCCAAGTGCAGGGTCTCTGAAGGGACTTGGACTAACGAGGGTGGCAGAGCAGAAGGGAAATGTGTCCATGGGATTGTGCTCAGGGGATAAGTGATTGTGAGATGCGTATGGAGTGAACAAGTGCTCAGTGTTTCCAAAATACAGCCTGGCAAGAGGTGGCAGTTGTAGGGACAGGACTCCACTTCTCTCTGTAGGATTTTGACAGAGGACCCTTCTGAGATGAAGTAAGCTCCTTTGATTTGTTAAGAAAAAAATTTAAGGGAAGTGAGAAGGTCCCAAGAGAAAGATGAGTGCTTAAATAATTTACTGGGAAAAGAATAAACAATTGTACCTTGTGTGATGGGAGCTGTTCAATGGGTTCTAGAGTGGGTAGCATACAACTTGGAAGGATGAATTGGAGATTTGTAGAAGGTAAAGTTAAAGGGAGACATTCCAGACAGAGAAAAGAGCAATTGCGAAGCCCTGAAAGAATTTGATTTGTTAGGGAGTGGCTGCTAGCGTGGGGCATAGAGTTTTTAACGGGAGAAAGAGGAAGGGATAAAGCTGGAAAGGTACGGCAGTCTGGCACAAAGCTTTCTGTGCCGTGCTATGGAGTCTGAGTCTTATCTGATAGGTATGATGGAGGGATTTGGTGATGGGGACTGTGTTTCTTTAGCTGAAGAGTGGGTGAGAAGGAAGAGGGGCCCTGAGTGGGGACATGTTGTTATTCAGTCACTAAATCGTGTCCCACTCTTTGAGACCCCATGGACTGCAGCACGCCAGGCTTCCCTGTCCTTCACTAATCTCCCAGGGTTTGCTCAGACTCATGTCCACTGAGTCAATGATGCTATCCAACCATCTCATCCAGCCACCGCCATAATCTGGGTTCACATGATGGGGTCAACAAAGTGGGTGGGGCTGTGGCAAATGACCCTCTGGGCCCATGGAGGAATAGTAGAACTTTTATTTCTTTATAATCTACAAAGCAAATAAGATATTTACTGGCGTTTATCTCTGTAATCACACAGCATCCTGACCTCGCTTGGATTGTAGGGTGCAGCCACGTGCCTTCCAGGACTCACGGATCCTGAGGTTGAGTGGAGGCTCCCCCAAGTGCTGGTGCTGATAATGTGCACTGCACACCTTCGCTTGCTTCCAGTGTATTTTTCTGCTCACTTGCTTGATTGAGTGAATTTACAGATGGTTTTTCTTGGTTATATCTCACTTAACATGCGCAAAATAGATGAGAGGCTCTAAAATGAAACTCTGGGCTTAAGGCGACATGAATAATGCAACCAGCAACCAGAGCCTGGGCAGACGGTGGCGTTACCGCTTCTACTTTTAGGACAAATTCTTTGTCTAACACAATATGAGGTAAAAATAGTTACAGTATAGTCACCCAACAAGAGATGGGCTCCCAAAATTGAAATCAAGATTATTTAAAATATGAATTTATATCACTGTCGCTAATGTCAAACCTTAACTGTACGTTGGCCAATAATATACTTAGCAAGATAGTTAGCAGAAACGTTCTCTGCTTCTTTATTGTATCTTTAAAAAATGCCCTTTTTGGTGTGTGTTTTATAATATACATATTATTAGAACAGTGGTACATGTACCTAATCTATAAATAAGTAAATATATATATATATATATATATATATATATGTATGTATAACTGGAGAGTGAATGTTCAAAATTTTTACCAGATGGGTTTTCAACACCAAAATTTTGCAGTCGACTGCTTAAAATCATGAGAGATTGAAATCATTGTGCAGACCCCCTGTGGATTCCTGATTGCCCTTTGGGAGTCCTGCTAGGGTTTTTCCACACAATACTCATGTGATGATTATTAGTTCACTGTCTCACTGCTCTGGAGACCTTAGAGTACCCAGCATGATCTGAAGATACAGGTTCAGAAACTCCTTTCTGTGATATTTCTCTCCTCAGAGGTGTCAAAAGGTTTCCTTGGCTGAGGCATTGTGGGGAGGGTCTTCACAGCAGTCAAATTACGTAGCTCTGCAGATCTGAGGTCCGGGCAATGCTTGGCTACGTCTCACAGTTGACCTGGGCAGTGGGTAACCTCCTGGATGCAGGCTAGGTAATGCCCCCATCCATTCATGAACCCACGACCATGAATGGTAACCTGGTGAGTATCCCTGGCGTAAGGGGCCAGAGTCAAGTCTTGGGCTTAGCTTGGTTTTAGGCATTTGGGTAATGTCCCTCCTCACAGTTTCTCTCCATGTCTGCCTGTTCAGACTTTCTAAGGCAGATACCTATGAACAAGGGCATAGGCTTTGGGTTTTGACCCAGTACCTCTTTCCTTTGGCTCCTCCCTACTCTATTTGGTTCCAGCCCCAATCTCCTTTATTTTTCAGCATGCAAAATCCCTCTTTTCTATCACAAAAATTCCACCCACCCTCCCTTCCTTCCTTTTGTCCTTTTTCCAGCTTTATTGAGATATAATCGACCCATAACACTGTATGTTTATGGTGTGTTGATCTGATACATTCATACAATTGTAAGGGGCTTCCCAGATGGCTCAAGCTGTAAAGAATCTGTCTGCAATGCAGGAGATGCAGGAGACAGGGGTTCAACCCCTGGGTCAGGAAGATTCCCTGGAGAAGGAAATGGCAACCCACTCCAGTATTCTTGCCTGAAAAGTTCCAAGGACAGAGGAGCTTGGCAGGCTACAGGCCATAAGGTTGAAAAAAGTCAGACATGACTGAGCCACTGAACTGAACTGAATATGGGAAAAAAATTGGAATACAGTCAGATGTGTTTCATGGGAAAAGCACAATAAAAGAAACCCAATGTACTTTTAATTTGGCTCCTAGTAGATAGTTTTTTCAAATGACATCTGGACTCTGCCCAATTCCTCCTCTTCTGCTCTTGCTTGCTGTGGTGACATGTGCTATGGAGTTGGCCAAGATACAGCTGGGATGCTGAGTCTGCCTTGGTTTTCCACCATGCCTTCTCTGTTCCAGATGGAAGAGGGTCTGCCTTGGTGCCCAGGCTGCCAGGTCTGTTCTCATTTCCAGCTTACCCCAGCAACAATCTGAATTAGTTAGGACGCTTGGTTGAAAGTGACAGAAACCAACATTAGCTGCTGTTAGCCAAGCTGAGGATTTATTGGCTTGCCTAACTGAGAAGTCCAAGAGTAGATCCAGATCCCCAGGCAGCTGGACCAGGGGGTCCACCAAGGCTGGGCTCACCTCCTCTTGGCCATGCTTGAATTCTCCTTGGCTTCTTTCTCACAAAGTTTTTCTCTCAGAGCTGCTCCAAGCCTGTATTATAATTTTAGCTCCCAGGTCCAGCAAAACAAAGGCCATCCTTCTCTCTTAGAATCCATATATCAAGTCTCATGGAGGGGATTGAATTGGCTTTGCTGTGGTCACCTGCCCATTCCAGAACCCGTCACTGTGGCCAGGGGACTGGGAGGCTCTTCCTGGGCAGCTATGCCTTTGGTTATATGCCTTCCCTGCAGCTGAAGGTGGTTGTGCTGGTCCCGTCCAACTACCACATGGGTTTCCCACAGGAAAGAGAGGTTCTGTAATCAGAAAAAGGATCACTGGGGATGCCAAAGCAGGAACTCTCCTCTAGAAACCCTATTTAGGGCCCACTTGTGCTGCAGTTTGTTGCTGCTGCTGTTGTTCAGTCACTAAGTTGTGTTCACCTCTTTGATACCCCATGGACTGCAGCATGCCAGGCTTTCCTGTCCTTCACCATCTCCTGGGATTTGCCCAAGTTCATATCCATTGAATCGGTGATGCTATACAACCATCTCATCCTCTGTTGCCCTCTTCTCCTTCTGCCTTCAATCTTTCCCAGCATCAGGATCTTTTCCAATGAATTGGCTGTTTGCATCAGGTGGCCATTATGTAGTTATCCATTTTATTTATTTTAAACCTTTTATTTTGTATTGGGCTGTAGCCAATTAGCAATGTTGTGATAGTTTCAGGTGGCCGGTGAAGGGACTCAGCCCTACACATACATGTGTCCATTGTGAAGGTATTAATGAAAGGGTAAAATGGGATGAAATATATGAATGAGTTTTGGAAGCTGTATTTTCCTCTATAAATGTTTCATAGTATTTTAGTGTAACTCATTATAAATCTTCAGCAAATGTTTTCTTATTAAATGGTTCAATGCAGAAGCACTTCTTTTTGAGTCAGCTCCCGAGCCCTGGAATCTTATCTAGATAGTATTTTCTCTGGATTTTTGCTGATAATGGTTATTTACTTGTCATTCTCAGATAAGGATTCCAAAGTGATATTTAAGTCTTCTTTCCACAGTCTCAAGGAAGGTTACTGGATATTTGCTTGGAAAGGGCACAAGTAATCCATAATAATGAGACCAATATACTTTATAGACCTTTCCTGATTAGAAATGTTAACACATCTGACATGCTGTGCCCTGTCAGTAGCACGATTGTTGGAGCAACTAAATGAGGCAAGTTCATTCTGTTCTTGGGCAGAAGAAGCTAGAACTAAACTCACCTTGTGTGTCCTTTGGGTTTCTGTGTGTCACCAAGAATAATGTGTCTTTCCGACTTAGAGAATGAACTCATGGTTACCAGGAGGGAAGGGTGGAGGGAAGGTATAGTTAGGGAGTTTGGGGTAGACATGTACATACTGCTGTATTTAAAACAGAAAACCAGCAAGGTTCTACTGTAGAGCACGTGGAACTCTGCTCAATGTTATGTGGCAGCCTGGATTGGAGGGGAGTTTGGGGGAGAGTGGACACATGGATATGTATGGCTGAGTCCCTTTGCTGTCCACTTGGAACTGTCACCGCATTGTTAATTGGCTATACTCCAATATACAATAAAAAGCTAAAAAAATAAAGATGAGCATTTTTGAGCATTTTGTACTTTTTGGTTTGCAGGTGGTTGGTACCTTCACATGGCCTTTCTTGTGTGAGCCTGTGTCCTAATCTCCTCTTCTTATAAGGGCACCAGTCATATTGGAGTAGATGCTGCTGCTGCTGCTGCTGCTAAGTCACTTCAGTCATGTCTGACTCTGTGCGACTCCATAGACAGCAGCCCACCAGGCTCCCCCGTCCCTGGGATTCTCCAGGCAAGAACACTGGAGTGGGTTGCCATTTCCTTCTCCAATGCATGAAAGTGAAAAGTGAAAGTGAAGTTGCTCAGTCGTGTCCGACTCTTAGCAAACCCATGGACTGCAGCCTAACAGGCTCCTCCATCCATGGGATTTTCCAGGCAAGAGTACTGGAATGGGGTGCCATTGCCTTCTCTGATATTGGAGTAGGGCCTGCCCTAATGACCTCATTTTACCTCCAAGATCCTATCTCCAAAGGCAGTCCCATTCTAAGACACTATGACTTCAACATAGACATTTTGGGAGGATGCTCAGCCCATAACACCAAACAAGCAACTGAAGGTGTCCATGCATGGGCGGGCACCTGTGTGTAGCCGTGGTGGGGAGGGGCCACAGTCACAGGGCAGGAGAGCACGGGTGGAGGAACTGGACATCTTCACTGCAGCCCAGGATTAAGAATCATCAGCTAGCCCAGGACTGAGTAGGCACAGTGTTGACCATCATAGTGCTGGACCTCAGGTTCTGCTTCCAGTTCTTAGGAGATCAGGCCCCAGAACACTCTGCGGTGAGTCAGGGAACCAATGCCAAAGTTTAAACCTAAGAAGAAGCTTTTCAAAACTCTGGGTCAGCCTAAAAGACACGTTAAGCAGAAAGTCTCTTTAATATTTTCTTAGTGATTGAGATGATGGATGAGCAAGTGAGCCAGTTGAGTTAGCCGATGACGCTGAGGCTGTCGTTAAGTAACAGGTGAATCATTAACTAGGAACTCAGACAGGGGGCCCAAACTTCATCATTTTTATTCCCACCTTTGGGGAAGCCTGGCAGCATAAATGCCCTCACCCTTGCCATTAGGAACTGCTCTGAAATGCAAAGTGTGGCTCAGCCAGCAAAGTCAAAGGAACGGTAAATGGTCTCATTTCTATCTTTTTGAGTAATGATATGCCACTTTCCCCATAAATTGCATAAAGATGAAGAAGAAAAATAATTCTTTGACCTTTCTCGTTTATAACCACACTTAGGTATTTCTTCTCATCTCTTATGCTGGCCACAGAGCTTCACCCTGCTGAAACTTCATTTCCTGCAGTTGCAAGCATTAAAATGGGTAGAACCTCCTTCTCTCCTTCCCTCTCCCTTCTTCTATGCAGCTGTCATTCAGGGCTGGGAAAGACACAGGACCCAAGTGAGGGGTGTTGCGAGTGAAATCCTTCCTTTCTAAGCACACCGTTTCCACAGCACAGTGCTGGGAGCCGGCATATTGCATATTGCATACTGAGTGCAGCACTTTCCACAGCATCATCTTTCAGGATCTGGAATAGCTCAACTGGAATTCTATCACTGCCGGGAGCAGGAGCTCCGCCCATGGCAAAGGTCATGAGGAAGGAGGCTCGGCACTTGCAAAGGCGGGATTGAGCCTCAGGAGTCCCCCTGGAAATTCTCAAGCATCTACCCCCAAACCAGAGTCTGCCTACTTTCTGCTTTGTGCTCTCACCTACACCTCTGACTTTATGGGGGCTGTCCCCCACTACCTCTCTCTGAAAAAAGAGTTAGCTTACAGCTCCAGTTAATAATTCCTGAGTGTGACAGTGTTTCAACCTACAAACTCCTTTGGAAATCCTCTAGCCTGCCTGAATAGGTTTTTCCGGCCACATGTGATTGTTCAGAACCTCCCATCTGTGAGAGGCAGGAGATGTTCTAAACTGTCTAAACACAGATTCCTTTGAGTAGTTAAAAGATTGATTAGAAATTGTATTGGTGAAGGGTTTTTCACTTATTGGGCCAATGTTTGCTGCTAAGTCTCCATACTCCTTACCTACTGTGTCCTTGGAAGTGTATTGATTGATATAATGGGCGTATAGAAATGTAAGTAGTAGCCTCAATGTTTGTAACCTTGGTTCCTTGAGTTAATTCTTTTCTTGATTGAGCCCACCTCACCTTTGCCCTATAGGAATGCAGCTTTGTCCAGTGCTTTTTTGGAGGCTGGTGCCTGACTTTGGAATAATCACCTTTAGAGAAAAATAAGTTTTTTAAAATGTTAACAGGCCTCCGGGCCAGAAGATGATGTAATTCACCTGAACTTTTGCATATGATAAGTTTGAAAGCCTGGCTTTGATTAGGACCAGGAACTGCTGTCCTTGCATAACTCCACTCCTTCCCCCATTATCCTCTATGCACAACTTAAGGTATAAAAACTACTTTGGAAAATAAAGTGCGGGCCTTGTTCACCGAAACTTGGTCTCCCCATGTCGGTCTCTCTCTCAAATTCTGGCTGAGTCTCCATCTGGAGTGCGGAACCCGCCATGCTTGCTAATTATGCCTGGGCTTCTAAGATCCGACCGGGGAGGCCTTAGTGTCTCCTCTCCTTCGGGAGAACGGAAGGACGCCTGCGGCCTACGTAAGTGGTGCAAACTTCTTGTCTTGAAGTTTTATTGGTCTCCCGCGTAAACCAAGCTACTCAGCCTCTTTTCTCCACTGAATTTTCCTACTGAGCTATCCTCATTCTATTACTCTTTACATCTCTAATTAATATCTAATTGAAGCTATTGTATCCTGATCCTCGCCGACGCAGTCCCCGCCTCGAATACCCTGGATCAGCCGGGGCTCGACCCGGCAGCACAGAGCAAATAGGCGCCTGATAAGAGGGACTATGAACGCTGAGCACGTGGGCTGTGGCCGTCACACCCTCCAGGTGATGAATATCTTTTATCCAGATAAATGTACTTATAATTTGTTGGTTTTAATTACTGCAGCCTTGCGAAGTCTTAAGCCAGTAATTCCTTTCTCAACAAATTAGAGGCCTGAAATAATTCTGTGGGAAGACTAATTGCTCACCCTGGTTTTTGGCCATTTGTCTGAAACATTATTTCCAGAACTCAGCTGGGTGTTGTTAACCACTCAATTATGAGGACTCTGGTTGCATTGTGACCTGTAAACCCCCTTGTTGGAGTGGCTTATGCATTGCTAACATCGAAGTGTAAATCTCTGTTCAGTAATTACCTTCCCCAGCTCCCCTTTTAGGAGGGCAGAAAGATTTCATCTTAATAATGTGTAGCTTTTGTTCCAAAAGAAGAAAGTAAGGGAATCCTCCCCCTGTCTGATCCCAGCTCTTAAACGAAAAGAAGAGTCTGGTGGACACGTTACTGGAAGCACCAGCTACTTTTCGCCCAACTCTGTCCCAGGATTGGGTACTGAACCGTTCAAAGTCTGCATTGGTAAAATATGTAAGCTTTCTCCCCTATTCTAATTTCTGCTCATTTTCTCTATTTTGCCAATGTCTGTCTTTCCCCACCAAGGGAGAGCTGGTTTGGCTGGCTTTCTGTCAATAGGAAATCTCTGCTAATTGGCGTTTCTCTGCTTTGCAAGCAGAATGATAACTGATATTCATAATGATATTCCAGACGCTCTGCAAGAACCTGAAGGGGCTCATGAATTCTCAAAGAATGATTGACTTCTGTGCAGAATAATTTTAGTGTCAGGTGTATTTTATGGTTTTCTGATTCACTGCAAATTGGATGTCCTTGTATGGGTATAACTTTCAGTTTACCAAAGTATTAATTAAGAGAGCCCAAGTCTTTGGGCTTCCCAGGTGGCTCAGCGGCAAAGAGTCTGCCCCCAGTGCAGGAGATGTGGGTTCGATTTCTGGGTTAGGAAGATCCCCTGGAGGAGGAAATAGTGATTCACCCCAGTATTCTTGCTTAGGAGAAATGCCAGGGACAGAGGAGCCTGGCAGGCTACAGTCCATAGGATCACAAAGAGTCTTTTAGAGATGGAAAACTGGAATTTTTCTATTTGGCAGCTCCTGGTGGTAGGACGCCAGTCAAGTCTACTTCTTCTTTTATCTTCATTGTACTTAGTAGGTCCTTGGAGGATGCTGTGGGATAACCGCGCTGTGCAGGGACATGGAGAGCTGTGGGCTTAACAAAAGCCCATCCTCTTAGCAAGCCTGAGCCAGAGGCTGGAATGGTCTTGTTAAACCTGAAAGTCAGATGGATGGGATCAGAACAGGCTGCAAAAATATAGAAGTGAGGAAAACTCACATAGAGAATATAAGTCAGAGCAGACGGAAAGATCTAAATCCAGGGAGTTGAGGCGTTGAGTATGTTTCCCAAAGATGGAAGTGCCTACGAGGACCCTAAAGCTCTATTCGTGGGTGACTGAGGGGTCCCTGTCATCACTCAGAGTCACGTGGGACCGAGGATGCTGGATCCCTGAGGTCTTTATGGAAAGGGGAAAATACAGATGGGTAGTTGCCTGTGGTCCAGTGGCTAAGACACAGCGCTCCCAATGCAGGCAGCCCAGGTTCCATCCCTAGACAGGGAACTAGATCCAGCAAGCTGCATTAAGAGGTCTTGAGCCACAGCTAAGATGCCACATGCCATTAACTAAAGATCCTGTGAGCTGCAAAGAAGATCTGGTGTGCCACAACTAAGGCCTGGCACAGCCAAACAAATACATACAAAATCAATAGATAAACAAATAAATGGTAGGAATAAAAGCCACCTTATGCTGTGCTTAGTCGCTCAGTCATGTCCAACTCTTTGAGACCCCCTGGACTGTAGCCCAGCAGACACCTCTGTTAATGGGGATTCTCCAGGCAAGAATACTGGAGTGGGTTGCCATGCCCTCCTCCAGGGCATATTCCCAGCCCAGGGATTGAACCCAAGTCTTCCACATTGTAGGCAGATTCTTTACCAGCTGACTACCAGGGAAGCCCCAAAGCCAATTTAGTCTCCTTAGGAAAAAAAAGAAGGATGCAGGTAACTGATTACTGAGACAAGCCAGCCGTGTCTTCTCACTTTGGGATTCTGACTGCAGCAGCCAGACTGGTGTCAGTCTGCTTTCGTGGTCTAACCCATCCACTCATCTTCGTTGCTGTCTGTCTCCTTTACATGCACCAGGAAGACACAAAGTCAGTGCCATTTGACTCCTGGCTAAACACTCTTGTACTCTGTGGGAGACCAGCTTCCCTTGCATATTATATGCCTTAAATTGTATTAAGTAACCCTGACATTTATTGCTCTCATTGGGTCAAAGCTCCTGTGTAATGGAGAGGAGGTAAGAAAGAGTTCACTGTCTGTCTCTGTTTCACATACTAATTCTGTGTAACAAACTACCCCAAAGCAAGTGCCTTAAAACAGCTATGATTATTTTATTTCTTCATGAGTTTGGGGACTGACTAGAAGTTCTCCTTTGGTCTGGCCTCCTTTGGGGGTGTTCCACGTGGCTGCATACAGGTAGGAGATTAATTGGCAGATTTAAGAAGGCCTCTCTCACATATCTGGGGTCTGGGTGTAGATTGTTGGCAGGAATACCCTTCTGCATGGCTCAATTCTCTCTCTCTCTCTCCTCTTTTCTCTCTCTGTGGTGTCTCATCCTCCAGGGCTTCTCCATGTCTCTTTGTCTCATCCTCTGGGGTTTCTCTGCAGCATGGTAACCTGGACTTCCTTACAGCATGGCAGCTGGGTTCCCAGGCTGCGAAGGGAGAAACTGCCAGGACAAGACTCAGCCTAAAACTGGCCCCGTGTAACTTTTGTCACCTTTGATTGGTTAGAATAAGTCATGGGGTGAGCTCAGACTCACTTGATGCCTTTGAACTATGGTGTTGGAGAAGACTCTTGAGAGTCCCTTAGACTGCAAGGAGATCCAACCAGTCCATCCTAAAGGAAGTCAGTCCTGAATGTTCATTGGGAGGACTGATTTTGAAGCTGAGACTCAAATATTTTCGCCACCTGATACGAAGAGTTGACTCATTGGACAAGACCCTGATGCTGGGCAAGATTGAAGGCAGGAGGAGAAGGGGTCGACAGAGGATGAGAGGGTTGGATGGCATCACCAACTCAATGGACATGAGTTTGAGTAAACTCCAGGAGTTGGTGATGGACAGGGAGGCCTGGCGTGCCTTAGTCCATGGGATTGCAAAGAGCTGGACACAACTGAGCGACTGAACTGAACTGAGCTCAGACTCAAGGGAAAGGGAAGAGTTCTCATTTCTTGTTGAGAAGAGCAACTGATAATTTGTGGCCATTTTTGGAAATCCAGAACAGAGGGAATGTATGTATATGTATGGTGGATTCACTTTGTTGTGGAGCAGAAAATAGTACAACATTGTAAAGCAACCATGCTCCAGTAAAAAAAAGTTACTGATTGTCAGCCAAGGGGAGAGAAATACATTAACGCTTATCCTGTAGGTTGTTCTGTGGTTTAAATGAGGTAACTGCAAACATAACATTTAGGGCAGGTAGATAAACAGTTCTTTTTCTTCTGCCTGATTTAAGGATCCATTCTCATGGGTAGGGACAGCAGTCACAAAATTTTAAGTCAGGGATCGGGCTTCTGGTCGATTGTGGTCTAGTTACTCCCAAACAGGAATTAAGTGAGATGATATATGTGAACTACATAGAAGAGTCGGTGTCTGGGACGTGGTCATCACCCACAAATGTAAGCTAGTGCCATTATCACTGTCAGTATTGAGGGGCAATGATTCCTAAAAACAAAACATCTCCAAGATTGTAGGGAACCCACCTTCCTGATTATGAACATCCTTCCTTTCATTTGAGTTACGTTTAACCTTTGTGTAACAGAATTTTAGAGATGCTTACAATCTCAGAGGTTTAGATCGGAAAGAAATTTAAAGCCAAGTTCTGCCAGGTGACTTGTCCACCTCACATAGCTAATTGGAGGATTACTTCCAAATTTCAAGACTCCCAAGCTTCTAGCCAAGGGCTCTCTTCACTGCATCCTTCAGTGTAGATGTTCAAACTCATTTGCTTTAAAAATAAGAGCTAGGAATACAAAGCTGTATTTGGCAAGTATAACACATTTAAATAAGTAGTTTGGTTTTATACATCAGCATGTACTTTGGAGGAGAGAAGAAAAAACTGGCAAGATAGAGGACGGAGCAAGGACAGAAAGAGATGATAGATACACCCAGAAGAACGGGAAAGAGGGTTAAAAGATTAAAGATGATTTGTTTGATGACTTTTATGAGTTCTAAGTACTGAAAACCTGTCGGGCAAGAATTGGTTCTACTGTCTGTCCCCAAAGTCCTGGCCATTCATCTGGCAGCAGCACCCTCACCACCATTTTTTGAAAATGCCCTCCTCAATTCCAGCCTGCTAGTTCTGATGGTTCTGACAGTCACATCATCTTACTTTCGTGGCCATGAGGATTGGCCAGGTGGGGACCAGTTAGGGTCCTTTTCTAGGCTTGATAGAGCAGAGCAAGAAAAGCATCTTGATTAAGGTTGGCTTGCTTCCAACCACTTTTTAGTAAAATCTGCCATAGACAGATTAGCCATGTCCACCTTCCTTGGCTGTGTCCTCAATCTTCATAGATCCTACTGCTTTCTTCTTTGTTACTCATTTATTAAATTTTTATTGACCCTTTGCTATGCACCTGGCATCATAATACAGTCATAGTCCTTTCATTCACGGACCCTACAGTCTGCTGAATATAGACATGGGTGATAGACAATTAAAAAGTTTACAAAAACACGATTATGATTTGTGATAAGAGCACTGTTGTAGGCTGAATAAAGGCCCTCAAAGATGTCTATGTCCTAATCCTTAGAACCTGTGAGGTTAACACCCCAGTGTTACCTTCCATGGCAAAAGGGACTTTGCAGTTGTGATTAGTTAAGCCTCTCCTGATGGGGAGATTATCCTGGATTATCTGGGGGAGCCCAGTGTCATCACCAGGGTCCTTATAAGAGGGAGGCAGGAGGGTTAGACTCAGAGAAGGTGATGTGATGATGGATGCATAAACAGAGATTAGAGGATGCTCTGCTGCTGGCTTTGATGATGAAGTGGCCACAGGCCAAGGAAGGCAAGTGGCCTCTAGAAACTAGAAAAGTGAAGAACATAGATTCTTCCCTGGAATCCCCAGAAGGAACACAACACCTTGCTTTTGGGAATTCTGACCTCCAGAACTGTAAGAGGACACGTTTGTATTGTTTAATCATGAAGCTTGTGGTAATTGCTGGGAGTAGCAATAGAAAACTAACACAAGCTTCAAAGGAAAAAGGTGGATACATGAAAGAATGCGAGGAACCTTCCTAAGATCAGGGGGTCAGCGAAGACGTTGGTGAAAAACCCATATTTTGGTTAAAAGCTCATGGAAAAGAAAGAACCAGCCTTAGAAAAAGAGGAGGGGTGTTGGCAGCTGCATTCAGGAACACAAGGCCAGAAAAAACCTTGAACTAGACAGGTCTGTCTGTTCTAACAGCTGAAAGAAGACTAGTGGGGCAGGATGACAGGAGAGGGGCATCAGATGACGTCGCCGGCCCCTAGAGATCCACACCTACTTACCAGAAGTTCCTTTCTTCCTCCGTCTTGACTTTTTAAGTCCTTCCCACCTTCTCTTCAAGCTCCGCCTACATCCTTACCCCAAAGCCTTCCATGATCTCAGCAGCTTTATTCATCTCCCTCTTTCATCCAAACTGTGCTTCCTCTTTCCAACTAAGGTCCTTGGACCTATGAGTACTGCCCCCCACCCCCCACCCAGGTTTATCCTTGGGGAAGGTATCTTCAAATTTTTCAAGGATGTTTTAGTTTTAAAGATAAGTAATAAAATAGAATAAGCTTGGGCTAACCTTTGGGAGCACCTGCTTGAGTTTCATTTTAAGATTTCAGAGCCTTCGGGGGGTCACTTGAAGGCTAAATGATGTCCAGGTGAGCCATAGAAGCAACGGTTTTGAAGAAGCTCGAGCAGAAGAGCGGAGGGAAATGAAACGATCAGAGGGCACACAGCATGTGAGGTTGAGCACAGAAGGCAGCGCCCTGCTGGCCTTACACGCAGCTTTGTTCTGTGGATTCTTCCCTTCCGTGTTGTTGTTGTTGAGTTGCTAAGTTGATTGCAGCAAGCCAGGCTCCCCTGTCCCTCACTGTCTCCTGGAGTTTGCTTAAATTCATGTCCACTGAGGCGGTAACACTATCTAACCATTTCACCCTCTGTTGCCCCCTTCTCTTCCTGCCTTCAATCTTTCCCAGCATCAGGGTCTTCTCCAGTGAGTCAGCTCTTCGCATCAGGTGGCCAAAGTATTGGAGCCTCAACTTCAGCATCAGTCCTTCCAATGAATATTCTGGGGTGATTTCCTTAAGGATTGACTGGCTCGATCTCCTTGCAGTCTAAGGAACTCTTAAGGGTCTTCTCCAGCACCTTCTCATAACTCTTCACTACTAGTAGATCTTTTTCAGTTTTGCCTTCTCTATTAATTGATTAGTCTGTTATGCGTCAATGGTTAAAAGTGAGATCATTGAAATCAAACACAGCCTGATGGCTGTGAACTCAATACTGATGACTCAAATGCTGATCTGTCATGCTCAAAATCAGAAGATTCATATTGATAACAAGTAAAATAGTAAACATGCACATATATTTTTCCATGAGTGTGTCCAATAGTACCAATCAATTTTAAGTAAAACATTGTCAATTATCACATTAAATTAATGCAATTTTAAATTTCTTTGGTTTTATATTTTTATTTGTATTTAAAATTTTTGTTTTGATTTTACCAAGAGAGGTTTAAGTATAATAAGTTTATAATTAATTTCATGTTGTACAGATTGCATTTGCTGTACATTTTGTATAGAATAATATTATAATAAAATATAACTTGTCAGCACTGGGGATCTGTGGAAAATATTTTTCTTTAAAAGGAATCCATACCTTTTTAAGTTTGAGAAACACTGATCTGTAATGTTCATATTGTACAGTTTTTGAAATACTAGTTCTTGAGTTGCTACTTCGTCTGTGTGAGTTTACACCTATTGCCTCAACAGAAAGTAGAGCTCGCTCAGGCTGAATGAAGGGCACATATACGAGTTTTCTGAGAATCCACAGGTCCCCTGGCAGTGCTGGGCACACAGAAGATGCCCAACAAATACTTGGGGAATGTATTACTCATGTCTTTTTATTATCTGTTTCTGGTGCTCTGGGCCTGCCTGACAGTGGAGGGTCAGCCTCTCCCAGGGACCGTCAATCCCTGGAGACAGCAAACGACTTGCCTTCATCATGCCTTCCACGCGTAAGGTGAACAATGCAGAGCCCACCCCTCCCCCACCTCTCCCCCACCCCTCCTCTATCTTACGCTCTGGACCACTCTCCACCTGCTCTCATCACCCCCATGGCCAGGTGCAGACACTGAGGGACAGCCCCTACACCCCAGAGCCTGCTGAAAGTTTTGAAACTAGTCAGTCCTGACCTGCCTTGAGTGTTCCTTCCTGTGTAAACCACGATAAGGGAGCTTGCCCACATTCTCCTCTTGCCCTTTCTGCCTCCTGACCGACCCTGATGCTTCCCCGTGTGGCCCTACACGTGGTGCTCCCTCCTCATGGGAACTTTAACAAACTCTTCATGGGGGGCTTCCCAGGTGGCACTAGTGGTAAAGAACCCACCTGCTAATGCAGGGGATGTCAGAGAGGTGCGTTCAATCCCTGGGTCAGGGAGATCTCCTGGAATAGGATATGATAACCCACTCCTGTATTCTTGCCCAGACAATCCCATAGACAGAGGAGGCGGGCGGGCTACAGCCTGTAGGGTCACAAAGACTCAGACACGCCGGAAGCAATTTAGCATGCAGGCATTGTCTCTTCAGTGGCAATGGGCTCCTACTCTCTTAGCCTTATCATATCTGGATTAAAAAACCCTACATTTTCAAACAGAATAAATATATAATCCTATTGTTCTTCGCTCTTTATACAAAAATGTTGCAATTTTTTCAGTCACCGAGAGAAGATCTCTTATTCCCTGTGTATCTGTGTGTCTCCACTGTAGAACATAATGTCCTTCAGGGCCAGGATTGAGTGTGGATCTGGGCTGAGCTGTCTGCACTTCCAGTGCAGAGTCTGTGACCACAACAGGTTTTTAAAAATTGATTTAATAATTTTATTATGATTATTATTTAATAATCACCTCAGAGGTTTACTTTACATTCTGTCCTCATAAGTGTCATGTTTTTGCTAACTCAGCTGATGAGCCCCAGTTTGACAATGACCCTGTGTCCAAAACTCCTTGCCTAAAAGTGAATTCCTGTTTCACCCCAGGTCCCTTCCTCCCTCCCTCAGGCCCCATGTGTGTCTTATTTGGGTAGTCTGCGCTCAGGTCTCAGCACAAAGCCACACCTCCTCCTGGAAGCCCACCTTGACCTCTCCCACCCGTCACAGCTCCCTCTTCTTTGGGTTCAAATACTCTTTGACTTATCTTCCCTTCATTACTCCCCACAAGCAGTGCTTGTTTTCATAGCAGGGTTTCCTCAAGTGTTTATTAATCACCAAACTGCTCTGTTCCTCTCCTTTTCCCTCTGTTGCTGGCCAGGGCAACTCCATCCCACCCAGGGGCAGGGCTTGAAATGATGGAACCAGAGCTGTACAAGTGGAAAAAAACCGATTGCACAGGAAGTGGTTTACAGTTTGTTTTCAACCGTTTCTCTCGTTGAAAAAGTGTCCCATAGCCTTCTCTGGTCGCCGAGAAGCCACATTGATTTTTATTCACCCGGTCAGATTTCTGGATCCTTCTAGAGTTAACAGAGTTGGTTCACAGGGTATTTGTCAGAAACAAGAGCCTCTCAAATCAAGATCTTGCTCTTCCGAGGCGATTCCATCCATGGCTCTCCAAGGTTTTGCATCAACACTAAGCTCATCACCCTAGCAACCAGGAACTTCAAACTGTCCTCTGGATTCCATTGACATCTCCTACATTTGATAGGTGAAGGGTGATGAGCCATGAGCTCTGATGATGGCAAATGGAAGAAAGATTCTTTCTCTGGAGCAGGCAGCTCGCAGTATGTGTGCCAAAGGCTCTCTTGGATGAATTTCAGTGTGTTGGGAGGTTGTCATGTCAAGCTCTCTGAAAACTGGACTCAGCAAAAGTTGATTATGGTACCAATTTAATCTGCCACTCTTTACCTAAAACCCATAGCTCTCCTTTACCATACGATTTGGTTCAGTTTTCTTTGTAGTTTTTTTTTTAAATTAAATTTTGAGATCACTATCAGTTTCACAATGATCTGAGGCACAGCCAGTTTCAAGACATCCAGAGTCCCTGTACCCTTTACTGAACTTCTCCTAACAGTAGCTCTGGAAAATCAGATGTTGACATCCTGCAGAAAGGGTGGGGTCCCGGGCAGAAGAAGTGTGGGTGTTCCTTTTTACTGCAGAGTGTGGGTGGGAATTCGGGCCTCCCCAAGGTCTCCACTGACATCAGAAAGGGGTGGTTTTTTATTGCTTGATGGGCAGTGAAGTCCCAGATCTCCACCTGTCCTGTCTGACCCCTCCCTGGTGCAGGGTTTGGGGCACCTAGCTAGAGCCTAGCCTGGGTGGAATCTAGGGTTCTCACTCAGCTTCTGCAGGTGGGGGTGGGACCATAGTTGTTTCCTGAGGTGTCTGGCTGAACTCAGGATAAGCAGTTCAGCCAGATAAGCAGTTCAGTTTAGAGGATAAGCAATTATCATCTAAAAGTCTTGCCTTTCTAGGCTGCCCTTTTCCCTGTCCTTTGGCAAGAGAGAGCTGGCTTTTGCTGCACTTCTTTTGTCCGCTCTGCATGGCATTTCTGGGTTGCCAGGCACTTAAGCTCCAAGTCTGGGATATGTGAAGCCAAAAACAAACAAAAAACCCAGTGAACTCATCACTGTATCATTCCTTGGGTGCTGAGGTCCCTCCCTGGTTCCGCCTTTCTCTTTTTTTTTAATTCACTTCTCAGCATCTTACTTTTAATGTCCTGGATTTTAGCTGTTCTTAGCAGGAGAAATAGGAATAAGCATAAGGAGTCCATCTTTTTGGATGTGGAAGTCCCCAGGTGTCTTTTTCTTCTTTAAACATGAATGGCCCCGATCTGTCTGCTGCTCATCTCTCCAGCACTCGTCACACCTGCTTCTTGCCTGATGCTCGAGCACTAGCTACCTGCAAAACAGCCCTGCTGTTGCCACTGAAGATCTCTTCACCCACACTCTTGCTAATAAAAACAAGCACGTATACAGCACTTATTATGTGCCAGGCACATTATATGTAATAATTATGAATTAAGGACTATTATTATAGAGATGAAGAAACTGGGCCCCAAAGAGATTAAGCAATTCACTTGTGGTCACCCAGCCAGTAAGCCACAGAGCCTGGATTTGGATCCAGGCAGCTGGTTCTGAAGCCGCTTCCCTGCCGGATCTGGCTGTTGAACTTGAACTTGAGTGGCATCAGAATCCCCTCCAGGGCTTGAAAATACAGACTGCTGGGCCCGCACCCAGAAATCGTGAGTCTAAGGTGGGGCCTTTAGAATTTGCATTTCTAACAAGTTTCCAGCTGATGCTAATTCTATTCTCTGGGAACCACACTTTGCAAACCAATCACTTTGCCACCCTCTCCTTCACCCCAATTTGCTTGGCTAATTGCTAAGCAGCCTTTTTGATTCAGCAAAGCTGAATGTTGCCTGATTTGACTTAGTCTTCCTCCTCCACCCTCAGAGGGTTTTAGCAGTCTCAGCATATCTGTCATTGTACTTGCCACGTTATATGGAAATTATGTTTATGTATTTCCAAACCCCTTGAGGGCAGAGAGGTTAGTGCAGAACAAAGTATATGTTATTCATCTTTGTACAGTCATCTGGGGTGACTGTTGAAAACGGGATTCCTGGGCCCAGCCCACGAAGTTTCTAAATCAGTAGATCACGGTGGGACCCAAGAAGCTGCCCTTTAAATAAACAACTTGCATGATTCTGATGTGGTTGTGGAGGTGAGGAGGGGAGGCACTTTGAGAAACTGCCCTAGAACTTTGCATTACGTTTGGCACTAAGTGCCCAATAATTATTTCTTAACTGTATGTTATTGAGCTGAACTTTGGACTGAATGGTAACCCTCGCCCCTGTTCCCATGATGGCAGTTTTTTGTGCTCATCCCTCCAAAACCTAAGATATCCATCTCCTCCAAATCATTCCTTGCTAATCAGAACTTTCGTTCATATACTACATATATAACTAACTGATTTCAGTTAGTTAGTGAGTCAACTTGGAAACATAAACAATTTTTGCGGATGATATCTTTTAAAAAAAATATTAAGATGTAACTTACATACAGAAAAGGCACAAATCTTAGTTGTCAGCCCTAGGTAAGCACCCCTCAGATCGCAATGTGGAACATTTCCAGCCCCTAGCAGATGCCCTCATGACTCCTTCTAGTCAATACATCTAAATGGTGATTCTGACTTCTATCACCATAGATTAGCTCTGCTCGTTCTTGAATTTCGTATAAATGAAATTATATAGAATGCACACGTTTGTACTTGGCTTGTTATGCTCCACATTCTGTATTTGAGCTTTATTTATTTATTTAAATAGTTTCTTTCATGGCTGTGCTATATTCCATTCTTTTTTTTTTAATAATTTGTGAAATTTATTTTTAAAAACATAATTTTTATTGATGTATAGTTGATTTACAGTGTTGTGTTAGTTTCTGCTGTACAGCAAAGACAATCAGTTACACATATGCATATATCTACTCTTTTTTTAGATTCTTTTCTCATATAGGTCATTGCAGAGTATTGAGTAGAGTTCCCTGTGCTATACAGTAGGTCCTTATTAGTTACCATTTTATATGTAGTAGTGTGTATATATCAATCCCAATCTTTCAATTTATCCCTCTCCCCCTTTCTTCCCTGGTAACCATAAGTTTGTTTCTTGCAACTGTGATTTTATTTCTGCTTTGTAAACAAGTTCATTTGTACTATTTTTTTTTTACATTCCACATATAAGTGACATCATAATATTTGTCTTCCTCTGTCTGACTTACTTCACTTAGTATGATAATCTCTAGGTCCACCTATGTTGTTGCAATTTGTATTATTTTGTTCTTTGTCATTGCTGAGTAATATTCCACTGTATATATGTACCACATCTTTACCAATTCCTTTTTCAATGGATGTTTAGGTTGCTTCCATGTCCTGGCTACTGTAAACAGTGCTGCAATGAATACTGGGCTGCATGTATCTTTTTGAATTATGGTTTTCTCTAGATATATGCTCAGGAGTGGGATTGCTGATAGTTCTATTTTTAGTTTTTTAAGGAATCACCATACTGTTCATCATAGTGCTTTACCAATCTGTATTCCATTCTAAGAATATAAAACTAGCAGCTGTTCTTAGACTGGATTTTTATTTTTTTGGTTGCTTCTTTTTTATTGAGATAAAATATGCATGTGTGCATGCTAAGTTGCTTCAGTTGTATCCAACTCTTTGCCACCCTATGGACCCTAGCCCACCAGTCTCCTCTGTCCATGGGATTCTCCAGGCAGGAATACTGGAGTGGGTTGCCAGGCCCTCCTCTAGGGGATCTTCCTGACCCAGGGATTGAACCTGCATCTCCTGTGGCTCCTGCATTGCAGGCAGATTCTTTACTGCTAAGCTGCTGGGTAACTCAGATAAAATATATAAAACATAAAATTTGCCATTTTAGCTCTTTTAATTGAACATTTGAGTGGCATTAAGTGCATTCACAATGTTGTATAGCGATTACCACTCTCAATCTCCAAAACTTTTTCATCTTCCCAAACAAAAATTCTGTACTCATTGAATAATAACTCCCATTACCCTTCTGCCAGCTCCTAACAACCACCATTCCACTTTCTGTTTCTATGAATTTGACTACTCTAGGCATCTCATATAAGTAAAATCACATAGTATCTATCTTTTGTGACTGGCTTATATATTAATACATATATACGTATATATTCCCTGGTAACTCAGTGCCTGCCAATGCAGGATAGACAAACTTGATCCCTGGGTCAGGAAGTTCCCCTGGAGAAGGAAATGGCAACCCACTCCAGTATTCTCATCTGGGAAATCCCATGGACAGTGAAGCCTGTTGGGCTACAGTCCGTGGGGTTGCAAAGAGACAGACACAACTTAATGACTAAACAACAACAACAACAACAACATATATATGTATATATATGTGTGTGTATATATATATAATGTATCAGATCAGATCAGGTCAGATCAGTTGTTCAGTCGTGTCCGACTCCTTGCGACCCCATGAATTGCAGCACAACAGGCCTCCCTGTCCATCACCAACTCCTGGAGTTCACTGAGACGTCCATCGAGTCAGTGATGCCATTCAGCCATCTCATCCTCTGTCGGCCCCTTCTCCTCCTGCCCCCAATCCCTCCCAGCATCAGAGTCTTTTCCAATGAGCCAGCTCTTCACATAAGGTGGCCAAAGTACTGGAGTTTCAGCTTGAGCATCATTCCTTCCAAAGAAATCCCAGGGCTAATCTCCTTCAGAATGGACTGGTTGGATCTCCTTGCAGTCCAAGGGACTCTCAAGAGTCTTCTCCAACACCACAGTTCAAAAGCAGCAATTCTTCAGAGCTCAGCCTTCTTCACAGTCCAACTCTCACATCCATATATGACCACAGGAAAAACCATAGCCTTGACTAGAAGAACCTTTGTTGGCAAAGTAATGTCTCTGCTTTTGAATATGCTATCTAGGTTGGTCATAACTTTCCTTCCAAGGAGTAAGCGTCTTTTGATTTCATGGCTGAAGTCACCATCTGCAGTGATTTTGGAGCCCAGAAAAATAAAGTCTGACACTGTTTCCACTGTTTCCCCATCTATTTCCCATGAAGTGATGGGACCGGATGCCATGATCTTCATTTTCTGAATGTTGAGCTTTAAGCCAACTTTTTCACTCTCCACTTTCACTTTCATCAAGAGGCTTTTGAGTTCCTCTTCACTTTCTGCCATAAGGGTGGTGTCATCTGCATATCTGAGGTTATTGATATTTCCCCCAGCAATCTTGATTCCAGCTTATGTTTCTTCCAGTCCAGCGTTTCTCATGATGTACTCTGCATAGAAGTTAAATAAGCAGGGTGACAACATACAGCCTTGACGTACTCCTTTTCCTATTTGGAACCAGTCTGTTGTTCCATGTCCAGTTCTGACTGTTGCTTCCTGACCTGCATACAAATTTCTCAAGAGGCAGGTCAGGTGGTCTGGTATTCCCATCTCTTTCAGAATTTTCCACAGTTTATTGTGGTCCACACAGTCAAAGGCTTTGGCATAGTCAATAAAGCAGAAATAGATGTTTTTCTGGAACTCTCTTGCTTTTTCCATGATCCAGCGGATGTTGGCAATTTGATCTCTGGTTCCTCTGCCTTTTCTAAAACCAGCTTGACCATCAGGAAGTTCACGGTTCACATATTGCTGAAGCCTGGCTTGGAGAATTTTGAGCATTACTTTACTAGCGTGTGAGATGAGTGCAATTGTGTGGTAGTTTGAGCATTCTTTGGCATTGCCTTTCTTTGGGATTGGAATGAAAACTGACCTTTTCCAGTCCTGGGGCCACTGCTGAGTTTTCCAAATTTGCTGGCATATTGAGTGCAGCACTTTCACAGCATCATCTTTCAGGATTTGGAATAGCTCAACTGGAATTCTATCACCTCCACTAGCTTTGTTCGTAGTGATGCTTTCTAAGGCCCACTTGACTTCACATTCCAGGATGTCTGGCTCTAGGTGAGTGATCACACCATCATGATTATCTGGGTCGTGAAGATCTTTTTTGTACAGTTCTTCTGTGTATTCTTGCCATCTCTTCTTAATATCTTCTGCTTCTGTTAGGTCCATACCATTTCTGTCCTTTATCGAGCCCATCTTTGCATGAAATGTTCCTTTGATATCTCTGATACATGCACATATAATATATATACATACACAAATACACACCACATCAATCACATTTTGTTTATCTCTCAGATGTGGTTGGACACTTGCATTGTTCCTCCCTTTTGGCTGCTGAGATTTCCGTTTTTTCATTTCAGGGTATCCATGGCTTATCATTGCTGCCCCAGGAAAGTGCACACATGCAGATTCCTAGGGCCATGTGATAAGGAGGGTGGTCCCTGGACTATCATTCCTTGGAGACGCTGCAGCTGGCAGGAAGTATTAGTTGGAACCTGAGAAACAAAGCATGAGGGTCTAGAGCCTGGGAATCGTAACAAGCGATGTACCACTGCAAACGCGCAGGGGAGAGTGGAGTGAGCAGGCGCGAACATAGACGTGGGTGAGTCTGGCAGCCAGCTGGGAAATAACTCCACAAAAGCCAGTGATCTAGTGGACATTTTCAGTTTCTCTGTTACACAACCTAGGGTTCCTTTGAAGGCTGGGTTTTTAAAGAGCTCAGTCCAGGCTGCTTACTGATGTTTGCTTCTATTGCCGTGAATGCTACTATCTTTTACATACTGCTGCTGCTGCTAAGTTGCTTCAGTCTTGTCCAACTCTGTGCGACACCATAGATGGCAGCCCACCAGGCTCTCCCGTCCCTGGGATTCTCCAGACAAGAACACTGGAGTGGGTTGCCATTTCCTTCTCCAATGCATGAAAGTGAAAAGTGAAAGTGAAGTCGCTCAGTTGTGTCCGACTCAGCAACCCCATGGACTGCAGCCTACCAGTCTCCTCCGTCCATGGGATTTTCCAGGCAAGAGTACTGGAGTGGGGTGCCATTGCCTTCTCCGCTTTTACATACTAATAGTTCCCAAATCTGTCCCATTAGCACTAACTTTCTCGTGGGCTCTAGACCCATATTTCCATCAACTAGCTGATACATACAGCTGTATGTTCAAGGATACTTCAGATTCAATATACACTAAATCAAATTTTTTTATCTTCTATAGTGATTAATGTCATTACCATTTACTCAGTTCTGGAAACCAGAATGCCTGGAATCATCTTTGACTCCTTCCCTCCCTAATTTCCATCTACTGATTCTACTTCTAAAATATCTTTCAACCACGTCCGTTTTCTCTTAGGTCACGTTTCCATGTCTGAATTCCACCCTGTGTCTTGTTTCATAGACACTCATCCCTTCTTCCCATTTCTGTTAGGGTTATTTTTCCAAAACAGGCTTGATCATGTTATTTGTAGCACCTCCTCTTTAAAACTTTGAAGTCCCCCGGTCATTGCCAATAGGCTAGACTTTATGCTCCTAATATGTTTTATATGGCCCTCCTGACATATCACTCAGTCACTCATCTAGCATCTTCTTACATTTTACACCTTTCACAACACGCTTCATTCATGCTCATCATTTTTCACATTCTCTAATATTGGACTTTGTTTTATGCCACTACTTTGCTTGTGCTGTTTTTCTAAAAGCACAACACTTAGAATTCTATTCATTATTTTCATTCCCTCATCATTTTTTTTTTGTTTGCTTTTTACAAAATTTTTAAATTTTTGGCCAAGCCATGTAGCAAGCATGTAGGGTCCTAACCAAGGATCGAACCCATGCACCCCTGCATTGGGAATACAGAGTCTTAATCATTGGACCACCAAGAAAGATCTTTTTTTTTAAATTTTTGAAATGAATTTTTTATTGAAGTATAGTTGAGCTACAATGTTGTATTAGTTTCTGCTGTACAGCAAAGTGATTCAGTTTTACATATACATGTATCGACCCTTTTTTAAAGATTGTTTTCCCATACAGGTCATTACAGAGTATTGAGTAGAGTTCCCAGTGCTATACAGTAGGTTTTTATGAATTATCTATTGTATATATAGTAGTGTGTATATGTCAATCCCAATATCTCAATTTATCCCTCATGCCCTTCCCTCCTGGTAACCATAAGTTGTTTTCTACATCTGTGACTCTATTTTTGTTTTGTAAATAAGTTTATTTGTTCTCTATTCATTTTTGAAGAATCAGGCTGCCTGCCAATCTTCTCATGTTTGGTGGTGGTACTTGTTGGAGGCTGTAGAACTTGTGCAGAGTCTCTAGTGAAGGCTTCTGAAGATTTGGACACTCCATTACACAGTCGCGAATCCCCACATAAAGCCCCCATCAGAGCCCAGTTTTAATGCCCCCTGATATGACCCAGCACACACTTCCTTGGGTCCTTCGTGGAGATGGTAAAAGGAACCTATCTGAGTCTACCTTCTATAGCCTAACATTCTGATGTTTGGCGTATGTGCCTCATTCATCAGATTGAGATGTTATCTACTGTGCAGGAGTTCATGACATAACATGAATAGATGCCTGTGAAAACCTTTTGTAAGCTGTGAATATTATATTAGTCATTGTTAATACACATTTCATTCTTTTACTCTTTCCTTTTTATATGTCTCTTCTTCCACTCTTTTCTCTCTTCATTTTTTTCTATATCTTTTCTTTTCTCTTCCTGTATTTCTTGTATATATTTTCTTCTTTTTTCCCTTGAGATTGACAGTCACACTCATGTAATTTTAGCCCCTCTGGGTACCCTGATAGGTTTTTGACCCCTGCCCTTGCACAAAGTAGTACCAAGTCATCCACAGGCTTGAAAAAATCTTATATTGCCACCATTTACTTATACATTTCTTCAGGGCATTATCAACTCTTCTTGGCCTGGGGAAGAGTTTGCCAACATACACAGTCTCTTTGTCATTGGAGTTTAAAAAGAGACTTTCCATGTAACATTGTCAACTGATTAACCTTTAGGCCTGGAAAAAATTGGGAATATCAAAGCAGTAATATTTTCAGCTGTTTTTCCACTGAAGGGCACATCAATCACAGAAATGTCTTTGACTCCTGTTTAGTTACTGCACCAACAATTGAGTATAACTTTATGAGTTAGAGGGAGATAATGGTTTCTGGGGGTAATAAAGCTGTCAGGAGGAGGGAGACTTTCATCTAACTCCATAAAAAATGTGAAAGCATTGGGTGGCAGCGCAAGGGCATTGAGGAGATGGCAACATCTGGAGAATCCAAAGACCCAAACAGTCTCATAATTCATGGCCCCGAGAGAAATGCCCTGGGCCAGGAGCCTGGAAACCTGGGTTGTGTTCTCATCCCCATCACGGACTTCCAGAGTGACCTTGGGCAAGTTGCCTAATCATTTTTTGCTTCTAGTATTCATATTATAGGCAATGATAATACTACTAAATAATACTACTAATATTTATCCATTTGTTACTCAGAGAGAGTTTTTCTCTGTTCTCTCTCTTTTGATAGGTAAATGAGGCCCCTGGTTTGAAGCTGTTGCATAAATTCAAGGTCTTGTTCTCATCATACATGTATATTTTTATTTACAAAGAGCTTTAATTTATTTTATTAGGAGTTCATTAGACCTGGGATGCCAGGAAACTTAATGTTTAGGCTATGCCAGTTTTAAAGAGAGTTTTTCCCCACTCTCATTCTCTTTCTCTGGGTAGATAAATGAGGCACCCTTTTGAAGATATTGTGTAAATTCAAGGTCTTATTTCCTCCCTCCATCCCTCCTCCCCCTTCCTTTCTCAGTGTATATACACACACAGTTTTTACAAAGAGCTTTAATTAATTTGGTTAGGAATTCATCAGACCTGGGATGCCAAGAAGTTTAATTTTAAGGCCATGTCAATTTTAAAGAGGTAGTAGGTGCAGCTCAGAGAAATTGGTATTTGCAGAATCAGAACTTGAAGATCCTATTAATCACACCAGTTTTCTCCTGATTAATCATGGACCTATAAGAAAAAGAGAAACTTTTCAAATAAAATCAGATGACCTTGGAAGTACAACTATCTGTATTTAATTTTGGCAAGCGGGTCATGTTCAATATGGAACAGCAGTAAAGTATCCACAGTTGAGCTGGGTGTTACACAGCACAATGGGGTGGGGACGGGCTTAGGGCTCAGCCCACCTCCCTTCTTCTCACACAGACCTCCCAAGGCACAGTGACATCATGCATCTTATTACTTGTAGCATTTATTTTTCAATTACAGTCTACTTCTTGAAATTGCTTTCTTTTATTAAAATTTGACTTTTAAGGGATGATTATTCCTGTGGTTACATTCATTCATGCCACAGATATTATTAAGTCCCTCAAGACTTCAGTCAACATGATGGCCTGGGGGATAGCGTGGTATACTCTGCAGATGCACCTCCTACCTTCATTGACCTTGGGATTGAGAGGAGAGAGACCTCTGCCACAGAAACATCTGGTTGCAGTGGTGATAAAGTGAAGAAGAGAAAGCACAGGAGCTATGTTAATAGAAAAGGAGATTGTCCATAACTGATGGTCCTGTGAGTGGTATTATTATAGCTCCCAGATTTCTTTCATCTTCCTTGAGGCCACTCTATTTGTCCCACCAACATCTCTCCCATGCGTCTGTGTGTTTTTTTTAATTTTAATTAATTCATTCATTTTTAATTGTGGTAAAATACATATGACATAAAATTTACCATCGTAACCATTTTTAAGTGGACAGTTCAGTAGTAGTAAGTACCTTTACATTGGTGGGCAATCACAACCTTCGTCCAACCCCAGAACTCTTTTCATCCTGCATAACTGAACCTCTACACCCATTAAAAAACACCTCCCCACTCCCTCTTTTCCTAGCCCCTGGCGACCACCATTCTATTTTCAGTCTCTGTGAATTTGATGCTGGTAGGTACCACATGTGAGTAGAGGCATACAGTATTTGTGTTTTGGGGACTGGCTTATTTCACTTCGTATAATGTCTTTAAGTTTTGTCCAAGCTGCGGCACGTGTTAGATTTTCCTTCCTTTTTAAGGCTGAATGATAGTCCGTTGCATGTATGTACCACATTTTGCTTATCCGTTGATGGGCACTTAGGCTGCTCTGCCTTTTGCCTGTTGTGCATAACACTGCTGTAAAGGTGTGTATGAATGTCTCTTTGAGACCCTGTTTGCAGTTCTTCCGGGTGAGTACCTAGGAGTGGAGCTGCTGGATCCTGTAGCACTTCCGTGTTTCATTTTATGAGGAGTGTGTGTGTGTTTTGTACTGGGTTTCTGTTCTGATATAACCACACTGTCTCTGGCCAGTACATACTTGGCGGCCAGTACAAGGCATGCCTGATTTATATTGTTTCTTTGGTTTCTTTTTCTCCCTTAAGAGTCTTGTGGCAACACCATGGTGCACTTCTTGTTCTTTTTCTTTTCTGACCCACTCAGAACTTAGCTAAGACCACCCCCGCCCCCAGCCCCCAAGGCAGTCTCTTTAAGGCACATACACATTGTCTTTTCTGGATTCAAATCATTGAGTCATAGATTCCTAATTATGGCAGATAAATGAGTTTAAGACCGTCAGTGATAACTTAAATATCAAGGGAATGAAAAGTTCTTTGCTTAAAGTGTATGTACAAACTATAAATGATGAGAAAATCAAGGCCATCAACCTCAAAAGCCTTTGGAATGCCCACCATTTCCTCCCACCCCCACAAAAGTTTCTAAAATCTTCACTTGCTTTCCAACCTGACTTTAATTAATTCTCCTTTTCCTCAAACTTGAACATTGAAGATAATGAAAAAAGCCATTTCTTATTCTACTCTATTGTTTTTCTGAGCTGTTTTCATTACTAGTTTCGAAACTTCTTGTTTTCTACTATTTTTCCTGCAAATGTGCAGAATTTCAATTACCGTAAGATCCCTTCCAACCCTGGAAGCCAATAATTTTGTATTATAGAATAAATAGGCCTTCTGAGGGATAACTTACAAACTTAACCACGGTTGATAAGATTTTTTTCTCTATGGGGAAATCTTCCTTGAGACTTGAATTCTAACCAAATGACTTCCAAATAAGTATTTAGAAAATAGTTCTTTTGTAAGTAGGACCATTCAAATTATAAACTCTTTTGGGTACTGAACTGTTTTACATACAATCATCTCTTCCAAAATGCCTACTAAGATGCCTTACACAATGCTTGGTGGATAGCAGTTAAAAGATTGAGAGACTCTGTATTCTCTCGGGGAAATTCACATTTGGTGTTCCAGAGCTTCTCATGTCTGCTGAGGTCAATTTCTACTTGCTTTGTCCTTTGTTAAGCCAGAAGCTGATGATTTACAAAATATCTAATGCATCTCTTTTTATTTTTCTGCTCAAAACTATTCTTTAATTTTATTTACATTGAAGTGTAGTTGATGTACAGGATCATGTAAGTAATAGGTGTGCGGGCATGCATGCTGTTGCTTCAGTCGTATCCAACTCTTTGAACCCCATGGACTGTAGCCCAGTAGGCTCCTCTGTCCATGGGATTCTCCAGGCCAGAATACTGGACTGGGTTGCCATGCCCTCTTCCAGGGAATCTTCCCGACGCAGGGATTGAACCCATGTCTCTTATGTCTCCTGCATTGGCAGGCGGGTTCTTTACCGGTAATGCCACTTCGGAAGCCCTAAGTGATAGATATACAATATAGTGATTCACAATTTTAAAGGTTTAACTCCATTTTTATAATGAGAAATACTTCTATTTATAGAAATAATTATAAATAGAAAAATAGAAAACTTATACAGTTCCATTTATAAAATGTATAAACTCAACTTATGAAATAGTATCTATATTCCTTGTGTTGTACAGTATATCTTTATAGCTTATTTTGTACACATGTTTGTACCTCTTCATTTCCTATCCCTTTATTACCCCCCATCCCCTTTCTCTCTCCTCCCTGGTAACCACTAGTTTTTTATCTATATCTGTGAGTCTATTTCTTTTTTGTTAGAATCACTAGTTGTATTTTTCAGGTTTCACATATAGCTGATATCATACAGTATTTGTCTTTCTCTGATTTATTTCCCTTAGCATGATGCCTCCCAAGTCTATCTATGTTATTGCAAATGGCAAAATTTCATTCTTTTTTATAGCTGAGTAGTATGCCACTGTGTATATGTAAGTGTGGCATGCTCGTTTGCTCAGTTGTGTCTTACTCTTTGTGACTCCATGAGCTGTAGCCCACCAGGCTCCTCTTCCATGGGATTTTCCAGGCAAGAATACTGGAGTAGGTTGCCATTTCCTTTTCCAGGGTATTTTCCTGACCCAGGGATTGAACCTGTGTGGCTCTTTTGTCTCCTGCCTTGTAGGCAGATTCTTTACCACAAGCGCCACCTGGGAAGCCTGTGTATGTATATATACCACTTATTTACCCATTCATCCATTGGATGGGCTTCCCTGATAGCTCAGTTGTTAAAGAGTCTGCCTGCAATGCAGGAGACCCTGGTTTGATTCCTGGGTCGGGAAGAACTGCTGGGGAAGGGATAGGCTACCCACTCCAATATTCTTGGGCTTCCCTTGTGGCTCAGCTGGTAAAGAATCCACCTGCAATGCGGGAGACTTGGGTTTGATCCTTGGGTTGGGAAGATCCCCTGGAAGAAGGGAAAGGCCACCCACTCTAGGATTCTAGCCTGGAGAATTCCATGGACTGTGTAGTCCTTGGGGTCACAAAGAGTCAGACATGACTGAGTGACTTTCACTTTCTTTTCCATTCGACACTTAGGTTGCTTCCATCTCTTGGCAATTGTAAATAATGCTGCTGTAAACACTGGGGTGCACATATCTTTTCGAATTAATGTTATTTTCAGGTATATACCCAGGAGTGAAATTGCTGGGTCATATGATAGTTCTAGTTTTTGTTTTTTTTTGAGAAACCTCCATACTATTTTCCACAGTGATTACACTAATTTACATTTCTGCCAGCAGTGTATGAAGGTTCCCTTTTCTCCACGTCCTCACCAACATTTGTTATTTTTGTCTTTTCAACGATAGCCACTCTGACAGGTGTGAGGTGATATCTCAGTGTGGCTTTGGTTTGCATTTCCCTGATGACTAGCAATGTTGAGCATCTTTTCACCTGCCTGTTGGCCAACTAGAAGCAACTGATTTTAAATGCCATTAGGTTTTAAAAAATTGTGAAATGTCAACCATACAGAAAAGTACAGATTTATATACTGTATTTTGAGAACTATATACCATATATCCACCATTTACAAAGAACAGACATTGACATTTTGCAATATTTGCTTCAGGTAGCTCTTTTCTTTGGGAAATAAAATATCACAGTTAAAAATCTCTCTACACTGACCCCTTTCCTTGTCCCTTCTTCCCTCTTTCCCTCACCAGAGAGAACCAACCTCCTTAAGTTGGCTTGTTTGATTTTCACCCATAATTTTATATTTTACTATATTTATATGCTTCCAAACAATGCAGTTATTGTTCCATGCATTGAAAGAGATAGCAGTAGTAAAATAAATAGTAAAAACTGTATACAGCCTTTGGTAATTTGCTGTTCTTACCTAACATCAATTTTGAAATCTATCCATATTGATGCATATGAATCTAATTCATATACATTAAGCACTGCATAGATTTCCATCCAGTGAATAAACCACAGTTGATTTTCCCTTTCTTTCTTGATGGATAAGGTTTCCTAAGAAGCAGAACGTAAGGCCAAACTTGCATGGAGACCAAAGCTTCTTAGAAAGTTTGGTCCCAAGGAAGCAGGAGTGAAGAAGGGCAGGAGTCAGGAAAGGTGGGGAAGCTAATGTGAGAATGCTGGCCACTGCCTCCCATCAGGGATGCTGATTGCTGAATTTTGCGGGACTTATCACATTATACAAACTTCTGTGTCTCAAGACAGTCTGTAAGGAGGGAGAAGAATTTAACCATCATCTATCTCCCATTTACCAAAGATTTGCCTCATGTAGGGTGTCGGATTTAACAAATAAAAAATAAAGACATCTTAAATTTATCTTAAATTTGAATTTCAGATAAACAACAAATAATTTTTTTAGCATAAGTATATCCCATGTGAGATTTAGGACATACTTACGCTGAAAAGTTATTTGTTGTTTTTCTAAAATTCAAATATTTCAGATAAAATATCATGTATTTTTTTCTGGCAACCCCAGCTTTACTGGGTGTGAACACCTTGTGCTGCCAGAGAGCGCCCATTGGAACGTCTGGCCCTGGCATGATAGCCTGCACATCAGAGAATTGCAAGCTTGTCGTTGGAAGACAGCTTAAAGGCCATCTAGAAGAGTAGTTCTCAGTTCAATTTCCATGCTTCTGAGGCTCATAACACAATCCCACTCATAGTAATGACTGATGATAATGAATGGTATCTCACCGGGGCATATGTGAGTATCAAATGAGAATCTGGTGATAGAAGCATTGTGTGTGTGTGTGTGTGTGTGTGAGAGAGAGAGAGAGAGAGAGAGAGAGAGAGAGAGAGAGAATGACTGAGCTTAGATCAGGCCAGTGTTGAAAAGCACATATGTTTTAAAAATATGTTTAGTAAATTCTAATCTATCCTCCAACGGTTGTGTAGCCCAGCCCCTCAACAAATCACTGATTCCCTTTGGGGATCATGGAAGACTCTCTAAGGAAGTTGCTGTCTGGGCTAAAATTTGGGGCTTGATTAGACATTAAGTTTCAAACAGAAATGGAATCGAGGGAAGCATTTCAAGCTACGAGAACAGCTTTTTCAAAGCCCTCTAAGTGGGAAGGCGTAGTGTGTGTGTGTGAAAACTGAAAGATGGTGAGACTGGCTGAAGGAAAGGAGGGGAGGGGTGGAGAAATACGTGTCTGGAGAGACAGACGGTGGTTCCTGCAGGGCTTAACATACCATGCTAAAGATTTTGGACCTTATCCTTAATGATTCTGAAAAATCATAAAATGATCTGCATGGGGGAGGGGCGTGAATGAATCTCATTTTTCTTACAAGGATGAGATTTGGAGATCAAATTTGAGGGGATATCACTAGATAATGAAAGTCTAGTGGGGATGTCATATCAGACTGGATTAAGGAACGGCAGTGAAGACTCAGGGAGGTAGATTGATTCAAAAGATCCCGAGCAGGTTAAATCAACAGGACTTAGCGCTTTGGCAGGGAAAGAGAGTTATTCGTAAAGGATGTGTCTCAGGTCTCTGGCTTGCGTGGCTGGATGGTAAGTGGTGCCAATCATTGAGACAGAAAACCCTGGAGCCAGGTGGGTGTGGGATTAATGTGGACCTAATTATTATGGCAAGGTTTTAAGACATCTGAATGGAGATGTTCATGGCCACTCAATATCTGGGTATGACGTTTGGAGGAGTGATTTGGGCTGAAGCTGGAGGTTGGTGATCCAGCCTAGGATCATGAACAAGGATGCCTTAGCATAGAGTGAAGAACAGAGAGAGACCAGACATCCAGGACTTTTCTTAACAGGAACTAGTGTTAATCTGATAAGCTAAGTTTTGATCAAATCTCCTGAAAGAAGAGATTTCTTTCATTGGCAACCAATGGAGCCCTCTGGAGAAATGCCTTAACCAGAACGGACAACTTCTGTGGGACAAATTTAAGTTATGTGACAGTTTGGAGAGGGTGTATTTGATCAGGCAGGGCCTCATGGTGTCTCAGAAGTCACACTGGGATGGAAGCTGCTTTCTGGTTCTACAACCATGATACCTATTCTGTTCCTGCACATGTTATGTGTACTAGACAGAGGGTGAGCAGAGAGACATGACACTTAACTGATGAATTTGTAATACCACCTAAACAGTACAGTTTTCTCTTTCATGAGAAAGATGCAAATAAGAGAAAAACAGGTAGACACAGGACTTTTTTGGTGCTAAGGAAACTCATAAAGGGTCTCCTGGCATCAGTACGACTCAGCACCATCTCCTACACCTTCTGTATCTTCTTTTACAGCTTTAAACTGTGAGCCCTGAGGACAATCATGAGTGTCATTTTATTGAGTGTCTGTATGCAGGTCAAGAAGCAACAGAGCTGGACGTGGAACAACAAACTGGTTCCAAATGAGGAAAGGAGTACATCAAGGCTGTATATTGTCACCCTGCTTATTTAACTTATATCCATAGTACTTCATATGAAATGCCAGGCTGGATGAAGCATAAGCTGGAATCAAGATTGCTGGGGGAAATATCGATAACCTTGGATATACAGATGACACCACCCTTATGGCAGAAAATGAAGAACTAAAAAGCCTCTTGATAAAAGAGAAAGAGGAGATTAAAAAAGTTGGCTTAAAACTCAACATTCAAAAAACTAAGATCATGGCATCCGGTCCCATCACCTACTGGCAAATAGATGGGGAAACAATGGAAATAGTGACAGACTTTATTTTGGGGGGCTCCAAAATCACTGTAGATGGTGACTGCAGCCATGAAATTAAAAGATGCTCCTTGGAAAACAACTATGACCAACCTAGAGAACATATTAAAAAGCAGAGACATTACTTTGCCGACAAAGGTCCATCTAGTCAAAGCTATGGTTTTTCTAGTAGCCATGTGTGGATGTGAGAGTTGGACTATAAAGAAAGCTGAGCACCAAAGAATTGATGCTTTTGAACTGCGGTGTTGGAGAAGACTCTTGAGAGTCCCTTGGACTGCAAGGAGATCCAACCAGTCCATCCTAAAGGAAATCAGTCCTGAATATTCATTGAAATGGCTGATGATGAAGCTGAAATTCCAATACTTCAGCCACCTGATGCAAAGAACTGACTCACTGCAAAAGACCCTGATGCTGGGAAAGATTGATGGCAGGAGGAGAAAGGGACAACAGAGGATGAGATGGTTGGATGGCATCACTGACTCGATGGACATGAGTTTGGGTAAACTCCAGGTGTTGGTGATGGACAGGGAAGTCTGGTGTGCTGCAGTCTATGGGATCGCAAAGAGTTAGACATGATTGAGTGAAGGAACTGACTGAGTGTCTTGGGGCTTCCCAGGTGGCACTAGTGGTTAAGAACCCACCTGCCAATGCAGGAGTCAGAAGAGACTTGGGTTTGATCCCTGGGTTGGGTAGATCCCTGGAGGAAGGCATGACGACCCACTCCAGTATTCTTGCCTAGAGAATCCTATGGGCAGAGGACCCTGGTGGGCTATAGTCCATAGGGTTGCACAACAGAGTCAGACACAACTGAAGCGACTTAGCATGCATGCACTGAGGGTAGATATTATTACACTCACTTCAAAAATAACCAAAAACAGAGGCTCAAAGTGCTTAGTAATTTGTGTAATGTCTCACATTGCTAGTAAGAGACAGCCTGGGGATTTGATTCTAAGTCTGACTCTCAAACAATGCCATCTCCTATTCACTTTTCTCTTAAGTGCACAGCATGAAGAAGCCCTAAAGTTTAGATGAGACTGAATTCTAAAACAAAGATTCCATTCTGTCCACTAGAATTCACTTTGTAATGTAGGAAAGTGGACTCAGATGTTTTGGACTTCATTGGATGAAAGGGTTGTTAGGGAACTAGCCTTTCTTTAACTAGAAAATTCAATTAACTAGAACACTCCATTCCCCCCTGTTAATTGCTGTTTTACTGGTGCCATGGGGGAGAAGAGATGGGATTGCTCTGGGGAAAGAGAATGAGCAAATGCAAAGTCTGAGCATCCCACGGGTTTTTGAGGATAAATCATCTGGTTAAGATGGGAGCTCTTGCTTAGTACTTGACATTTTTACTGACTTTGAATTAAAATCAAATGCCACCCATGAGTTCTTCACATCAGAGTGGCATCATTGGGAATGATCCCTGTGCCTCCTCTGGGTTTCCAGCTGCATATTGGAAGATTTCTTGGTTCTGTTGGGCTGTCGGCATTGTCATTATCTTTCCCCTGATGCCATTTTGGTTCCTAAGTCAGAGGGTTATTAATTTTTACTGTGCATTTAGACCTGAGAAATTTTGCGTAATTATGACCTCACTGTTTGAATAGCCTTCTTCTTAAGAGTGGAAAGAAAGAGGTAAAAAGGTCCAAACACTTCTAAGCCAGCCCTTCAAGTACACATGGGTTTTGTGCTCATCTGGCTATTTTCAAGCAGGGCTTTCCAGGAGAAAGAACAGTGGAAATAAACACTCTTCCAGGGACCTGCCCAGGGGTGTCATTTCAGAGCAATTAGAAGTTCCAGGGTTTTGGATGTCACCAAATCTGAAGCTGCTCCAAGATGTAAACCATTTAGTAGAGGGAAAAAGACACCTGCTGTTCTGCCAGGCTGCATCTTCAGACTTGAGGAACAAAAGGTCCAATAATAATACCACTTACAGCAATACCAGCTGGGATTCTCTGTGCATGTGCTGTGTGCCAGGCTCAGAGCTAAGGGAGCTGACATTTCTCCTTTCTCTTTTCCTTTTCACAATAACCCTCTTGGATGGGTATTGTGTGGGTTGCTGCATATCCTCTGAACCCCACGTCTTGCATCAGCTTCTATCGTAATGGTTGGTTCTGAGCAGGCTTCTGGCAATCCACTCCAGTATTCTTGCCTGGAGAGTCCCTTGAACAGAGGAGCCTGGCAAGCTACAGTCCACAGGGTTGCAAGGAGTTGGGCATAACTGAAGCAACTTAGCACGTACGAGAAGGTGAGCTTTGTGTGGGTACAGAGAGGGACATATCCTAAGTCTCTCTACCTTTCTCTTCCCACCTTGAAGCTTCTCTGATACCTGGGGTGGGGAGGCGAAGCTCAACCCAGAAGTGCAGGAGTTAGTGCTCATGTGACTGCTGCTGCTGCTAAGGCGCTTCAGTCGTGTCTGACTCTGTGCGACCCCATGGATGAAAGTGAAAAGTGAAAGTGAAGTCGCTCAGTCGTGTCCGACTCTTAGCAACCCCATGGACTACAGCCTACCAGGCTCCTCCGCCCGTGGGATTCTCCAGGCAAGAGTACTGGAGTGGGGTGCCATTGCCTTCTCCGCTCACGTGACTACCTTTGACTAATAGGGACAAGAGTGCCTAGATAAACACTTCCTCCTTCCGTCTCCAGACGGACCCTTCTGAGATCTATTTTACAAGCCTTAGAAGGTGCTTTTGAATTGTGGTGCTAGAGAAGACTCTTGAGAGTCCCTTGGACAGAAAGGAGATTCAACCAATCCATCCTAAAGGGAATCAGTCCTGAATATTCATTGGAAGGACTGATGCTGAAACTGAAGCTCCCATACTTTGGCCACCTGATGCAAAGAGGCCAACTCATTAGAAAAGCCCCTGATGCTGGGAAAGACTGAGGGCAAGAGAAGGGGGTGGCAGAGAAGGAGATGGTTGGATAATGTCGCTGACTCAATGGACATGAGTTTGAGCAAACTGCAGGAGATAGTGAAGGACAGGGAAGCCTGGCAGTGCTGCAGTCTATGGGGTCACAAAGAATCGCAGATGACTGAGCGACTGAACAACAAGAGAAGGTCACAGTGGGCTGAGCACAGTCACCTGTAACCCTGGTAGCTCAACCACATCCTGTGGTTCTGTTCTCCCGGGCCCTCTTGCCTGCTTCCGTGAACACTCTTCAGGGAAGCCTTGTCTCAGGCCCTCCCTTGGGCTGTGGGGCAATGGTGGGGACACAGGCTGGACAAATATCATGGGGATTGTCTAAAGCCACTTGACCCTCTTTGCTGCTGCTCCTGCAGCACCCGTTGGCAACTCTATGCTCTCCAGCTCCTAACAGGAAGGGCTCATGATGGCTTTCTTATCATAGGAGCAATCCAGTGTTGGCTTTTTACCCAAATGTTGCTGCTGCTGGTTCCCTGGGGGGCCTGCAGAGCCGTCATCTTTGACCCTCAATTCAGAAATTTGCAAGCACTACCCTTTTCGAACACTGCCGCCCCCCCCCCCCCCCCCCCGCCCCCGGCCCCCAGTCCCAGCCCCAATCCAGATGTCTGACACAGGGGACTGTCTGTGTTGGGACCTCCCACGGCCAACTCTTAAGTGGTGATCCTAAAATCATGTTTTGTTGGACCTCTCAAGTGGCGCAGTGGATAGGAATCCACCCACCAATGCAGGGGACATGGGTTTGATCCCTGATCTGGGAAGATTCCACACGCGGCAGAGCAACAAATGCCGTGAGCCACAACTGCTGAGGCTGCATGCCTAGAGCCTTGCTCCGCAACATAGGCGCCACCCCCGGGAGAAGCCCGAGACGAAGAATAGCCCCTGCTGGCCACAATTAGAGAAAGCCAGTGGGCAGCAACAAAGACACAGGGCAACCAAAAAATTTTTTTTTGGTTTTGTTGCTTCTCACCTTTTACCTTTTTCACTGGGAATTGTGGGAATTCTGGAGAGACTCCTGGGTGGGCAGATTTCGAGACCTGCCTGGGTCTGTGGTTTTAACTGTGTCCTCTTCAGGGGGAGATGTCAGGTCTAGTCTGCTCCTCCCAGCTTGGTGTACCCTTATCCCCATGTCACAGATTAGGAAACTGAGGCCTGGGGAAGCTTAGGAAAGTAACTTGCCCAGGGTCAGGTAGGTCCCAGCTGGCATTCATCACCGGGTTCCCCTTGCTCTGGCTCCCCAGTCATAACCACTCTACCACACTGCCCTCCACGGCTTTCCTCCAGGATGGGGCCTCTTTGTGAGCTCCCCTTCCAGGAATACCAGCAGAAGGCAGCTCCACTGAGACATCTGAGAAGGAATCTGAACCTGGAGACAAAGAACCCATGGTGAAAACTTGGAAGCTCCATATCCTGTCTGTTTGCATCTTTGTTGTCCCTCATCTGTTGCAGCACAGCAGTTAAAAAAAATTTTTTTTTTAATTAAAATAATTTGGCTCAAGGTTATGTGCCAGCCTGGATGGGAGGGGGCTTTGGGGGAGAATGGATACATGTATACGTATGGCCAAGTCCCTTCGATGTTTCAGGTAACTACGACAGCATTGTTAATCAGCTATACCCCAGTACAAAATGTTTTTGGTGTTAAAAAAGAAAAGAAAATTTTTATTATTGAAGTATAATTGCTTTTAGTTCTGTTCAGTTGCTCAGTCGTGTCTGACTCTTTGCGACCCCATGGACTGTAGAACACCAGGCTTCCCTGTCCATCACCAACTCCTGGAGCTTGCTCAAACTCATGTCCATTGCATTGGTGATGCCATTTAACCATCTCGTCCTCTGTTGTCCCCTTCTCCTCCTGCCCTCAATCTTTCCCAGCATCAGGGTCTTTTCCAATGAGTCAGCTCTTCACATCAGGTGGCCAAAGTATTGGAGTATCAGCTTCAACATCAGTCCTCCCAATGAATATTCAGACTGATTTCCTTTAGGATGGACTGGTTGGATCTCCTTGCAGTCCAAGGGACTCTCAAGAGTCTTCTCTAACACCACAGTTCAAAAGCATCAATTCTTTGGTGCTCAGCTTTTGTTATGGTCCAGCTCTCACATCCATGCATGATTGCTGGAAAAACCATAGCTTTGATTAGATGGACCTTTGTTGGCACAGTAAGGCTTTACAGTGTTGTATTAGTGTCTGCTGTACAACACAGTGGGTCAGCTGTGTGTGTGCATCTGTCCTCACCCTCTCAAGCCTCCCTCCCACACCCATTCCTTCATCCCACCTGTCCAGATCATCATAGAGCATCAAGCTGAGCTCCCTGTGCCATAAGCACAGAAGCTGAGTGACATCCTCACCATGAGAAGGGCTTGTGTGCTTGTCCATGGGGGCAAGAGAGGCAGGTGCCTCCTGGAGCCGGGACCCTGGCAGAAGAAGGGGAGCTGAGCGGGCAGGCCAGGGGCCACAGGCAGCAGGAAGGAAGGCAGGAGTGGACGTGCGCCTGCAACTCCAGGGAAGGCAGGCCAAGGTGCAGCTCTGGGCCTGAGCAGGTGGCCCGGGATTGGTGGTGAAACACCAGCGTGGGCAGGGCTGGCTTCATGGGCGTGACCAGTGCTCAGTTTTACACTGTGCCATCACAGTCTTAAAATTCTGAACAATTTCTGAACAAACCCTGCATTTGAATTTTGTACAGGACACTGAAGACTATGTAGCCGATGCAGAGAGCATGGTTTCCCAACATCTGCTTTATCTCACAGAGCCCATCAGAGGCCCCCTACTGAAGGGATTTCACAAGGACTAAAAAGGGCTATTTGCTTCAAAGCACCTTTCTACTTTCCTTTTGCTTGGGAAGCAAAAGGAGTTAAGGATTAAAGTGCAAATTCCTCTAGGAAAGAGAGTGGTGGTTTAAATGCCTGTTAAAATTTAAAGAGCCAAATGCAGCTGGCTTGCTTGGGAACAGGTTTCAACCAGGGTGGAGAGAGAGACTGCTCAACTGTACCTGGAGCTTAAGGTGGGGTTGATGGGGGCTGGGACTCAGTAGCATCCACCCAAGAAAACCATCCCAGGGGACGGGATGCTTCTATTGAAGACTCCTTTGAATATCATGACTTCCCAGGTGGCATGAGTGGTAACTGAACCTGCTTGCTAATTCAGGAGACCGAAGAGACATGGGTTTGATCCCTGGGTGGGGAAGATCCTTGGAGGAGGGCATGGCAACCCGCTCAAGTATTCTTGCTTGGAGAATCCCATAGACAGAGCTTTTCTGAGAGCCCTTCTTACATGCAACTGAATTAAATTAAAATGTATTCCCCAAACTTCTTTTACTTTGGCCTTGGTCATCTTTTGTGTAATGGAAATAATAGAGAACTTGAAGGGTAGAAGTGAGGATTAAATCAGTCAACATGCAGGAAACTCCAGTCACGTGCTGAACATGGGCCATGTCTGCGGCCAGGGTCCATTTCCATTCTCTTACACCACCGAGTGTGCTTTGAGTTCCAGGTGATTGAAAGAGGTCATGGATTTATCTGGGTAATCTGGGTCAATACCTACTGTTGAGGGCCAAGGTCCAGCACTTTCCATGGTGGTAACGATATTTCTAGTGACTCTTTTGTGGTCTTAAAGGCACAGCTTCCAATTACAACTTTGTTCCAGCTGAGCAAGAGATTTTTTTTTTTTTCAGGTTGTGAGTATTCCTGAAGAGCTTCCATAAAACTCCCGTAGAAACTATGGCTTGACTCTTAAAAGATTCATTTACTTTAATTTACCTACATGAGTCCATATGAGCTACTTGAGTATTGCTCTGGGGGGATCCTATTCTGGGGATCCATCTATGTCATACTGGTTTTTATTGGGACCTCATGTGTGTGTGTGTGTGCATGTGGGCACACATGGATCAACTCTGTTCTTCCTGTTTAAACATAATTAGTTATTTGGATGTACTCAAAGGAAAAAAAATAATAAACTTCATATTTTATTTTTCATCAGCAAATGTACTTCCAGGCATGTTCTCCTTTATTCTGCTCACTGTTTATAATGTTCTCTGGTAGCAATAATTTGATGAAAGACATGTAGCTTAAGAAAAACGGTGCTTCACTCTGGTGGTGGTTTAGTCACTAAGTTGGGTCCGACTTTTGCAATCCCATGGACTGTAGCCTGCCAGGCTCCTCTGTCTATGGGATTCTCCAGGTGAGAATACTGGAGTGGGTTGCCATTTCCTTCTCCTGAGAGTCTTCCCAGCCCAGGAGTTGAACACAGGTCTCCCGCATTGCAGGCAGATTCTTTACCAGCTGAGATATGAGGAAAGCCCCATTTAGTGGGTCAGAGAAGGTGTTTTTGGCTAGTATAAATGTTTAGTCTCAGCTTACACCAGTTTTCACCAGACTAGAATTTATAGATTATTTGAATTTAAAATGAAAACCAAACTCAGACAAAATAGAAATCATTCCAATTGTTCAAGCTCTTATTTTTCCTTTAAAAATTGTACAAGTAATTCATATTTGTTAGAATATTAGAGGGTGAAAATTAGCAAAAACTAAAGGTAAGATAGAGAATCTCTGGTAATGTCTTCCTGCCTCTCAACTCTGCTTCAGTCTTGAGGACAGAGGAGCCTGGTGAGCTACAGTCCATGGGATCGCAGAGTCGGATGCAACTAACACAACACCATGTAGTTTTATTTTTAATTTTTTGGTGAGCCTCCACCAATTTGCATTTCCCACTAACAGTGCATAAGGATTGTCTTTTCTCCACATTCTTGTCAATACTTGTTTCTTTTCTGGCTTTTGTTTTGATAATAGTCTTTTTAACAGGTGAGAAGTGATATCTCGTTGTGGTTTTGATTTGCATTTCCCTGATGGTTAGTGATATAGAGCATCTTTTCATGTGTCTGTTAGCCATTTGTACATATTCTTTGGAAAAATGTTTATTCAAGTCTTCTGCTCAATTTTTGAATTTTTTTTTTTTGCTCTTGAGCTGTAGGAGTTCCTTATATATTTTGGATATTAATCTCTTATCAGAAGTTTTGAGAATATTTTCTTCCACAATTGTGAAAAGATGTTGACTTTTGATGAAAGATTTTTTCTGCATCTGTTGAAATGATCATGCAATTTTATCCTTCATTCTGCTAATGTATTGAATCACATTTATTGATTTTGGGATAGTGAACCATTTTTGCACTTCAGGGATGAATTCCACTTTGTCATACTGTATGTTTCTTTTAGTGTGCTGTTGAATTTGGTTTGCTAATATTTTGTTGAGGATTCTTGCATCTATGTTCACTGGGATATTGGCCTGCAGTTTTCTTATGATGTCTTTGTCTGGCGTTGGCATCAGGGTGATGCTGGCCTCATAAAATGAATTGGGAAGTGTTTCCTCTTCTATATTTTGAGAAAGGTTTAAGCAGATATTATTGGTATTAATTATTTAAGTATTTGATACAATTCACCTGTGAAACTGTTTGGTCCTGGGTTTTCTTTATTGGGAGATTTTTGATTACTGATTCAATCTCCAAATTTGTCATTGGTCTGTTCAAGCTTTCTGTTTCTTCTTAGTAGGTTGTATGTTTCTGAAATTAACCCACTTCTTCTAGGTTGTTCAATTTGTTGATGTATAATTGTTCACAATTGTCTCACGATCTTTACTTTTGTGGCATCAGTTGTAATGTCTCCTCTTCCATTTCTCGTTTTGTTTGAGTCTTCTCTCTTTCTCGCTTCATTTCTCTTTTTCTCTTCTCTTTCTTCATAGTCTGGATAAGGATTTGTCAATTTTGTTTATCTTTTCAAAAACCAACTCTTAGTTTCATCGATTTTTTTCCTATTGTCTTTGTATTTTCTAGTTATCTTTGCTCTAATCCTTATTATTCCTTTCCTTCTGGTAACTTTGGATTTAGTTTGCTCTTCTTTATCTAGTTCCTTTAGGTATAAAGTTAGATTGTTGCATTGAGATCCTTATCCTTTTTTAATGTAGGCCTTTATTGCTATAAACTTTTCACTTAGCACTGCTTTTGCTGAGTCTCATAAGTTTTGATCTGTTGTGTTTTCATTTTTGTCTGCCTCAAGGTATTTTTAAAATTCTCTTTTGATCTTTTCATTTGGCCCAATATTTGCTTAAGAGTGTGCTATTTAATTTCCCTATGTTTATAAAATTTCCCATTTTCCTTATGTTACTGATTTCTAGTTTTAATCCATGGTGGTTGGAAGAGATATTTGGCCTGCTTTCATCCTTTTAAAATTTGTTAAGTCTTGTTTTATAATATAGCATGTGATCTATCCTGGAGAATGTTCCTTGTGTGCTTGAGAGGAATGTGTATTCTAGCAGGGTCATGCCAGTTGTTGAGACGTGTGAGCTGGCTTCTTTGTTCTTAGCTGCCTCTGCACAATCTGGCCATGCTAATTCCCTCAGTAAAATGGGTGAGAGGAGACAAAGGCGGGCCTCTTGGGCAGCACCGTTAAAGGCTGTGGAGGTTGAAATTGTGAGCCCAGGGGATTTGTCTTGATCCTGAGTAGTGCTGGCTTGTGTGCTAAGTTCCTTCAGTTGTGTCTGACTCTCTGCGGCCCTATGGACTGTAGCCCGCCAGGCTCCTCTGTCTGTGGGCTTCTCCAGGCCAGAACACTGGAGTGGGTTTCCATGCCCTTGTTCAGAGGATCTTCCTGACCCAGGGACTGAACCCGCGTCTCGTGTCTCTTGCGTTGGCAGGCAAGTTCGTTACCACTCGTGCTGGCTTAGGGGATACATAATGCAGGTAAAGAGCAGCTGTTCTTCTTGTTCATTTAATTGCAGCTGCACATGGATTTTGTGCTCTACTGGGATGCTGGACCTCTCAGCTTATAAAGTTGTCTTCATCTGGGGATGGCGGTTAGATTAGTGTTTCTGTGGAAAGGATGAGGCTTGGAAAAATTTTTTTTTCCTTTAAAAGATATTTATTTATTTGGGGGAGCTTCCCTCATAGCTCAGTTGGTAAAGAACCTGCCTGCAATGCAGGAGACCTGGGTTCGATTCCTGGATCAGGAAGGTCCTCTGGAGAAGGAAATGGCAACCCACTCCAGTGTTCTCACCTGGAGAATCCCATAGACAGAGGAGCCTGGTGAGCTACAGTCCATGGGATGGCAAGAGTCAGACATGATTTAGCAACTAAACCACCACCAGAGTGAAACACCGTTTTTCTTAAGCTACATGTCTTTCATCAAATTATTGCTACCAGAGAACATTTTCATCTATGGATGATGATTACATTCTTGTTTCTGTGGAAAGGATGAGGCTTGGGAATTTTTTACTTAAAAAATATTTATGTATTTTTAATTGGGGGATAATTGCTTTACAGTATTGTGTTGGTTTCTGCCATATATCAGCATGAATCAGCCATAAGTATAGGTAAGTCCACTCCTTCTTGAATCTTTCTCCCAACTCCCACCCCATCCCACCCCTCTAGGTTATCATAGAGCCTCAAATTTGAACTCCCTGCATCATGCATTAAATTTCCACTGGCTACCTGTTTTATATATGGTGATGTATATGTTTCAATGCTACTCTCTCAAATCATCCCACCCTCTCCTTTCCCCACTGTGCCCACAAGTCTGTTCTCTATGTCTGTGTCTCTTTTGCTGCACTGCAAATAGGTTTATCAATACCATCTTTCTAGATTCCATATATATGTGTTAATATA